>NC_136059.1:1929373355-1930573355 GCF_964261635.1 Lissotriton helveticus
CTCGTATAGCTAATGATCAACACATGCAGCAGTTTACATCACAACAGACATAATGATGCACAAATTAAGACAGTTTAGTCACTAACCCATGCATTCAGTGAGACACATTTAATCACTCACTCATACAGTCAGTCACGCACCTACTAAATCCTTCATCCAGACACTTATACATCCACTCATTCTTCAATATCTAAGACATATTTTAACTTTACAGAAACATACAGTCACTGGATGTTGTCATCAGTGATGTCATTTGAGATGTCATCAGTGATGTCATCAGTGATGTCACTGACCATGTCATGAATGATGTAATATGTGACATCATCAGCAGTGGATTGCGGGTGCGCGATATATAGTTAGTGCAACTAACTATATATGGAATTTCAATGGTTTTGTGTGAGTAAAATAAGGTTTTCTAAATGCTAATTCCTAACTATATATGGTCTATAACCTATGGTTTTTTCAGTGAATTTTCAAGGTTTTGTAAATGCTAATTCCTAACTATATATGGTCTATAACCTATGGTTTTTTCTGTGAATTTCATTGGTTTTTTAACAGCTAATATCTGTAGCTGTAAAATGTATTCTTCTTTAAATCCAAAAATATATTTTATATGTTTATGAATAATTTTTTTTTTAAATATTTTTTTTTCTTCGTTCCCGCTTCGCGAATCGGGAAGCTTCCCGTTAGCTGACCTTGATGCCGCGAAATAGACCGCGAGCCGGTAAACGTTTCTTTACCGCAAGTGCCGCGTTAGAAAACAACATCGTGACGCCTCCCGTCCGCATGACGTTCCACGTTGTCGCGTGATACGTCATATGACGTGCTACGTTAGCGAACTGGTACGCGAAGCGAGTGCCAAAGCGCAGGTTTCTGGAAGCAAACCGGGAGGCCCTGCAAAGCGCTTAACGTAAACACAGCAAGTCATGTGACTTGGTAATAACACTTTTCATTGGTTCATTTCACTTTTGGTTTCCTAATGATGTAAGACTAGGTCATATAATCTAAAATGAACACTTTTGATTGGTTGAGAACTCTTGTTTTTCCCAAATGATGAAAATCCCTCCTTCTTTCCTCACTCTGACTTTCATCATTGTGAGAGAAAGACCCTTTGTGATCACTGAGCAATGGCTTCTTTAGTAGCTTCAGCTGGTGCTTCCCCACCACCTCCACCACCTCCAAGGAAGAGAGGACCACCTGCTCAAGTTGTAATTCAACAAGAAGAAGAAGAAGAGGAACAGGAGGACGAGCACGAAGAGAGGCAGTTTTTGCCTGAGCAGCCCAAGACGTCTCACCGGAAAGAAAACTTCATTTGGCAATTTTTTAAAATTCCCAAAGGTCAGAAAAAAGTAAATGCAAGATACGTAACTTGCCTTATATGTCAAGATAGACTGTCCAGAGGGACCGACAAAAAATACAGTTTCGGAAACTACACAATGCATCGCCATATGACTAGGTGGCATCCTAACAACTACAGTGCTGCACAGTTTCGGAACGACCTAGATAATCTCCCTATTATGGCCAGAAGATCTGTTGTACCGGAAGTAACGGGACCAGAGGGCAGGGAGATGGTGCCAAATATACAAATGAGATTTGGTGAAGTAAAACACACCTGCGTATTTTGCGATGGATTCATTTCCTACGGAGAAAGAAGCATCACTCTGATCAACAGAGCTATTGACTATCATATGCAAGATTGTCCGAAACGCCCAAAATAATAAATACTTCTTTTTTTTGTTTTGTTGCTCCTGTTGAGCCCTTTACAATGAATCGTTTTCATTGCCCCCTCCAAGAAAAACCCAAAAAAATATAAAACTGTTCCGAAAAATTCAAAAACATTAAAAAAATGTTCAGAAAAATAAAAAAAAAAGTTCTTTTCAGAACTACCTCCCCGTTATTAAAAAATTGGTACAATATTTGGAACTGTGCCAACCTCTATTTCTCTTAGTTCGCTTCCTAGTTCGCTCGCTGGTACGCGAACTGGAAGCGAACCAAAAACAGTAAGTATAAGGGAAGGAAACACACACTTATGTTAAAAGAAAGACAGCTATAGGGGAGTAACTAGAGATACTATTACCCATAATCCACTACTGATGATGTCACATATTACATCATTCATGACATGCTCAGTGACATCATCAGCAGAGGATTGCGGGTTTTTTGGCAACATGCCTTATCCACGGTTTAATAACGCTGCCTTTTGCTTTATATAAGTTTTCAAATTGTATGAAATATATACCAATAGGTCTTTATGAACCTTTAGGTAGTGCTTTTGTTCATGAGGTCTGGTCGCTTCCATACACATACAGATGTTTCAAAGATGATCAAGAAGTTTATCTGAATGGAGAGGAATGCACTGAGACGCCAGATCATTCACTAATGTGTAGGCACATACAGTTACACGATTCATGCAACAAACACCGACCAAATATGGCTTGCGTGTTGCAAGGCACGCCAGTTCCTGCTATCATCCCCACGTTCAAGTTGTTGGAAAATGGTAGTTATTTGATGCTCAATAATGAAGATTGTTCTGAGTTAATTAAAAGTATTCCTTTTATCGTAACAGTAAGTGAACGGGTTATTTGCTGCAGAAATGTTCTATTTCCTCCCACACATGAACATAGGGAGTTTTCAATCTGGCCACAAATACCAACCTTGGGACACGTTTCAACGGCATGACAAGAATAAGAGCTCTTTTGTCTCAGAGAGAGGTGGCCTTGAGTTCGGCCCGTGAAACTTTCGTACTTCACATAGCGAACACCCGTACACAGGTTTGCCTTTCAATTTCAGCAACATGTTTCCGACTATCTTTAACGCATCCTCCACAAAATCCCTGGCACACTTTTTTAAAGTTGTTACCAGTGGTCTCGTGACTTCATTTGAGAAAATCTTTGGAGTCATCCCTGCTCCCTTTCATTCCATTTTCTCCACTCTGGTTCGTGGATTGCATTTTTACTTGCATTACCAGCGGACGCTCTTGTGCTTTTTTACATTTTTAAATATGGATGTCCCTCCTATGCAACCTCCGACCCTGCAGTTGCTGACTCTGTTCCGCAATCGCATGCTAGAATATTATGGCACAATGCCGTTGGCGATATTAAGCACGGCATATGGATTATCTTTTCGGTTCTCCTACTTCACCTGTGTCCAGCCTGTATTTCACTGCCTGACCTGTGATTTCGATTGGGCCATTGATTTGTGTCTCTGCGGACCGGTTTCTCCTGACGTCGACTTTAATCAGCTGATGACTCCTATCATTACTCACGAGTTGGTTTGTCCTGGCGAAAGGATTATGGCTGTGGCATTGATGCATGGACTACTTGGTCCCTGGAATTTACTGGCGGCAGCACAGTCTTTCTTGGAACACAGCTTTCTTGAAAACCCACCGAGCTGTCCTCTGATGGTGATAGAGGATCCGGTGCTGGGAGAGCACGTATGTTCTTTTCCGCTTTTAAATTGGATGGCTGAACTGTTTTCGGATGAAGACGGTGACTTCCTGTTGGAGGCTGTTGCAGCTTATTTTGCATACACACTTATGTCATAGACCTTTTTCATGTTTCATATGCTGAGTACTAGCATTTCATTGACAATTCATTGACTTAATTGTCAAGTTTTTATTATTTACCTTGCCTATTGGCTTAAGACTCGATAAAGTACTTGGCTGTTTTATTTTTCTTTAGCATTGAATTTTCCTAGTTTTTAATGCTTTACCTTGCGGACCGTCCACAATTAAACTTGCAATCTGCTCTCATGAGATGGCACTTCTATTATCTTATTCAGTTCGTTTCCGGATCATGGGGAGGTGTCATCTAGGTCCTGGATATCTTTACACCGTGTTAAGTTAGCATGGGCTCATTACCGGTTTAAACGCCATTTTTCCTTTTTTGCAACTTCTGCACACGACATTTAGTTGTTGCTTTAGCTTTCCACCTAGTAGTTCATCGTGGTTTACATGAGAATAATATGTTATTGGTCTACTATCTGCTTTACTTGTTAAACTATATCTGTACAGCGAGTGCTAAAGTTTCAAGAACAACACGATACAGAATTGTTATGAGGTCTGATCTCCACGACTTCATACTCATAACATAAGTGCAACTTCTGCCAATTCTGGGCATGAGGCGGGTTTTATATTGCTTTGCCGAACACACATACACAACAGTTGATGCGGTTCACATGAAGAGAGAGCTGGTGTATGCTGATGTGATTCCTTCAAATCTAAGACACTAAAGTATGGGCACGCCCTAAACCAACACAAAGAGACCTTCTTAGCAAATAATATAATATGTGTATTAGGGAGGGTGAGATATAAGCAGCCGCGGGCCGTGGAGGGAGTTACGGTGAGGCAGGGAGGCGGGGAGGGGGAGAAGCAGGGTGGAGCCCTCTCTACCTTGCCCCTCCCCCTCCCCGCCTCCCTGCCCCACCGTAACTCCCTCCACGGCCCGCGGCTGCTTATAAGTGTTGCTAACTCTTATTCATTTACAGCATGTTAACATACTGTCACCATTCGCTTTTTATGTACTAGTAACTATGCTGGTAATTTTGCTACTGATAATATGTGTACTTGTATTCTCCACCCTGCTTCTCCCCCTCCCCGCCTCCCTGCCTCACCGTAACTCCCTCCACGGCCCGCGGCTGCTTATAAGTGTTGCTAACTCTTATTCATTTACAGCATGTTAACATACTATCACCATTCACTTTTTATGTACTAGTAACTATGCTGGTAATTTTGCTACTGATAATATGTGTACTTTTATTATCTAAGGTACTACGCCTGAGAAGACGGCATTAGTAAATAAACATTTCAAATACACATGTGTTCTTCTTAACTCCATGTTCTGGTTTCTAAGAAATATATAACGACCGACTGTTCATGAGTTCCACGTATCCTGAGGTACTATAAGTTCATATTCTGGATTGTCTAAACATTGAGAGTTTGTTATATCCAATGTGACACTGTACCTAGCTTGCTAAATAGTTTTTGATTACTAACGTGAGTTTTGGGACACCCTAATTCGCCGAGGTTCCAATCCTCTGTCCACAGTTCTGTGTGAGAACAGAAACCCTGCGACAGGGGCACCCCCGACCCTTGCTGGAGCTTCATCACACTTGCGATACAACTCCAGCAATGCGCCACCTTTACGGCACAGATACATCACGCATCTGTGCTGTTTTTGCCCCGTGATGCGCCGCATTGTAAATGCAGCACACCATAGGTGACGGAACAGCGGCACAGAATGACTAACACATCCCTGGTGATGCGCCAGTCATCATAAATCTATCCCTATGCTTCTTATCTTGTTAGAGATGAACCGCCATATGTATCATCAAAGTTATTTGCATTTCCTAAATAGCGAACTTTAAGGAATAAATAGCGATTCTTTACCATTCCTAGTTTGCGATGAGCTATTTGCTAATTAGCCGAATGTAGCCCAATGAAGCCCAATGTAGCCCAATGTAGCCCAAAGATGGCCGCCAGACACACAAAAAAACAAATGTAGCCCAAATATCAGCCAGATGTAGCCCAACTATAGCCCAGTGACAGAATGACCAATCAGCTTCGCAAACCTCCGTTACGCGAAGCGGAGCGCTGTTACAGATATATATCTTTTTTTGAACGTTAATTTCTCAAAATCCACTGGAGCACATATATTGAGACCTAGCAAAGGCACATCGGGCTACCAGTCCCTAATATTTTGCCAAGTTTCGTGCAAATCCATTCAGCCGTTCGATTATTATTTTTATTATTTTTTTTTGCCCCGCGGGGCCCTTTTAAAACCTCCACATCAAACCTAGGGGGTCAGCGAGGATCTACTATGCCCCCTTATAGTTATTTCCCCCTTTGTTTTGACCTCCTCTTGTCTCTCGATCCTACCGAGAGACAAGATGGCGGCCGCTACGGACTGTTTGGAATGTTGACAGACGCCGGAGAACCAATCAGCTTCGCTTCACAAAGCTCCGTTGCGCGAAAAGTCCGCGAACCAGAGCGCTAACCGGTCCGCTGTTACAGATATATATCTTTTTTTAAACGTTAATTTCTCAAAATCCACTGGAGCACATATATTGAGACCTACAAAAGGCACATCGGGCTACCAGTCCCTACAATTTTGCCAAGTTTCGTGCAAATCCATTCAGCCGTTCGGGCTAAAAGTGAGGCCAACCGCCCTATGGAAAACTCAATGTTAAAAACACGTTTTGGGACCCCCCTTTTTTCTCGGCCCCCACTGGACGAACCCCCCCCAAATTTTCAAGGGCTGCTCAGAAACAAAATGTGCCATTTTCCTGAAAATTTCAGCCGATTCCGTCCACAAACGCCAAAGTTATTAGACATAGAATTTTCAAAAAACCCATAGAGAAAAAATCCTAACTATATATACCTACTGGCGACCGCCAGTAGGTAATATATATATATATATATATATATATATATATATATATATATAAATAAATCACGCAATTGGGTACTGGGGAAGGGTATAGAATTCGAATCTCTATAGTCAAATTGTCAGGGTATTTTCCTGATGAGACGTGATAAGGGGAAGGCGCTACCACCAGGACTATCATGTTTGTTTCCAGAAGTTTACGTGGTCTAGAGACATGGCATTCGGTTATCGAGAGAGAGTCCTTGGCAATATATTGGGCGGTCAGGAAGATTAAGGCATTTTTGTGGGGGGGGGTGAGTTTTGTGTAAAAACTGACCATAATCCATTGAGAGTGATATTTTAGAGCAAGGGGAATGACGCGGTTCAGGAAGAATTACTCGCTGGGTGGTCATATTGCAGGAATATAATTTTGTATTGGAGTACATCCCTGGCATTAGAAATGCTGTTGCTGATGCTCTATCTAGATTAGTGCCAGAACATGAAGATGTTGAATCGGAGCATAGCAATGTGGAAAAGGATGAGTGTGTTTGTGTAATTGATGGGGTAGACATTTCTGAAGAGGAATGGAGAAAACTGTGTGTGAAGATGGTGGTATTCAAGAGGTTTTTAAGAGGTTAGGAATTGGCTGGAGTAGAAAGGGATGCAGTGGCAATGCAGAGTCAGAAGTTTTGAACAGTGACAATGGAGTTATCTGAGTTAAATGGTTTGTATTTCATGGAACTAGATTGGTGCCTCCAGTTGCTTTGAGGAAAACACTGCTTAAGATGATGCATGAAAGTCACTTGGGTATTTTTAAGACAAAGGAGAGGTTACAGTCGGTGTACTGGTGTCCTGAGATGGACATTGATGCAAAGTGGTTGGTTTGGAGTGTTTTCAGCATATGATGAGCGAGAAGGTTTTGAAACCGAGGATGCAACAGTTGATTACGGAACAGAAACCCAAAGTTCTTTGAGATAAAGTTGCATGTGACATTTTGGGTTCCATTTATGGTCAAAGTGGTTCATTCTATGTGTTAGTTTGAATTGATTTGTATTCATGAAGGCTTAAAATAACAGTTATCAAGGGTTTTAAACCCAAACATGTAGTTTCAAACCCCTTCTTACAGGAACTTATCGGGAGGGTGTCTCGGGTAAATTGTTAACTGATAATGGTGTACAGTTGGTATTGAGTGAAATGGAGGGATTTTTGGCTGAGGAAGGTATCTGGCATACTAAACGTGATGTGTACCACCCAGAAGCCATTGCATTGTGGAGCACTTTAACAGGGTGATCAAAGAGGCAATTAGAATGCCTAAGGACAATGCTGTGGACTGGGAAGAGGAGGTACTCAGGAAATTTTGTGTGTATCGTTTAACCCCTCATGCAGTGACTGGGAAATCTCCATTTGAATTATTCAGGAAAAGAAGAATTAATAGTATAATGGCACCTGGATGGATGATTGCAAAATGTGAGGGTAAAGTGGATAAGATGACGGTGGAAGAGAGGGAAGTGATGAAAATGGATGCGAGAAAGAGGTGGTTTGATGAAATTAAATGGGTTAAAGATACGGTTGAAAACTGGGTGAGGATCAGATTGGAGGGGAGTTGTAGAAGATTCTCTGAGCCAATACATATTGTGAAGCTTTTTAAGAATGCAATAAAGACAACGGATACCAGGGTATGGAATAATACCAGAGTTATAGTGCGAACTACAGGGTGTATGACAAGGTGAAAGAAAGGGCAGAGGAAGATGAGTGTGGGCGGAAGGATGCTGACAGTGCAGGTGTGATTGCGAGAAGAAGTTTTAGAAAGGTGACGCATCTGAAGCATTTAGAGAGTAATGTTCATGCTAATGCTTCCTGTGAAGTATATATTGTTTCATTAGGTCTGTGCTTGTATTTTCAGGGTTTTTCACATCATTATCCCATGTTTGTACTGTAGTTCATTTAGGTTGATAAGTTTAAGTTTTGTTTTTGTGGAGGTTAGGTTTTCTTTTATAATAGGAGAGGGGGGGTGTTGTAACTGATATTTATTTTCTTTATACTTGCTGTGTTCTCCTTGTCTAGGTATTGTGTCAGGCTGGTGCATTTCTTTGGAACCTTTACATGTGTATGTTCTATTGGAATGTATTGATATGAAAATCAACTGGAGCCTTGATCTTGATGGATGGCTGGTTTGTGTCTCCCGTGACTTAAACTTATTTAAAAATATATCTGACGCTAATATACTGGCTCTCCATCTTCATTAAGAGAAGAGTCGACTGTGTTACACAAATGTAATGCTGTTATCTGTGAGTAGGGCCACAAGGTGGTCCATGTTGAGGTTAAAGATGACAGACGACAGTATGGAGCTTTGGTGAGCTCGGCAGGTGATAAGGGTCTCTTGAGAACTGGAGGTGCCCATGTGAACAATATGGTGTTTATTGAAAAGGTAGGAGGAGAACCAGTGAAGGACATTGCCAGGCATATAATATTTTGTGACCCTTTGTGTTGTAGCTCTAGTTATTAATCTTGAAACTAGCAGGTAATAAATGTTTGTGATCCTTAAATGAGATTGGTAGTCACTCATTCATGTTCCTCTAACATTTCAGAAATGTTATACTCAGAAATGTCTTCTTATTTCTTGTACTTTTGTGTGTGCAACTATTTTTTGCCAACCTTGGAAAATGTTTTCATTGCACAATGGAAAAGGAATGTCCTTGTGTCATATGGAAGAAATGTTGTCTTTAAGAAAAAAAAAGGTTGAGCTTGTGCCCACCTTTTTGCATTATCTTGCATTATATTAATTATTTCTATTGTTTCCTATGGTGAAACCTGAAAATGTGTTTTATCTTTTAATCTGAGTGTTTAATGTTATTAAACATTAAGGTATTTATCCAATACATTTCTGTTGTTTTTAATAAATATCATTATGGTTTATCAAATCATGTAGGAAAGGATGTACAAAATTATTTTGCTAATTAAAGCCTGGAATTTACAATTTCATTGCCATTGCGACCATAAAACAATGTTTAAAATGAACAAAGTGTACTTTGTGACTCATACTGAATCATAAATGAAAGGATGCATGTAATTTCCATTCCCTTCTGCTTTGGAAATTGGTATGCAAGGTATTAACTTTTATCGAGATCCTGAAGGGATAGTTATTGATGTGTGAAGTGGAGACTTTCCACAAGGGAGATCTTTCCCCTTGTAAATGGTTGATACTGTAATTGGGGGATTCATACACCTTTCCAGGGAATCACTGCATCCCACCAACCCCCAAGGCAATTCACTGAATGCCATTTTTTATTTTTAAACCTAGTCACTCTTTTTTGTCGAATTGTTTACATTCAGTGAATGTGAATGCAGGGATGGAGGTCTATTGGGCCTCGCAAGCCTCCATTCCTAATTCACATCCATTCAAAGGGAGTCGCAAAGGGCTTTCTGCGTTAACTTCAGAAGATGAGAGAACATGGCACGGATGGATATATGGAAAGAGGATTAGGGTACAGAGTCTGTCCCTTAGCCCGTCCTGGTACTAATAGGCCCAAGCATGGGAAATGCCTGTCTCCCCTTTAACTCGGTGCCCTGGTTGTATGGTCTGTGCAAAGGAATTAAGTGGGAGTAGTGTTAATCCTAGGTAAATGGATGTCCAAGTATCTGGTGAAAGGTCTAACTGTCTGACTTAGGTCCTGATTCCAAGATGATTGGAGGAGTCAGTGCTATTTACCGTACCCTTTAAAATCCAACTCCCCTGGATTCTTAATGTAATGGGTGTGATGAATAGCATCTATTCTAAGTTTTGGGGAAGTAACACAGGGATTTTGGTACTCATTACACTAAAATCTACATAATACCGTAAACACCATATTGTTTTTACTTGTTAAAGTCCAGCAAGTTGGACCAGCTAAAATTTAACTAAGGTTGACGTATTTAATGCACCTGGTTATAACTGTATTTGTTGCATACTATCCAAGTCAGAACTCTGACCTCTGCGCAAACAGGTGTCAGAAAACTCCGACCAGCTCAGAATTGGCCATAGAGGCTGAACCAGGACAGCAAAAGGAAGGAAAAGAGAACAAAGATGAAAAAGCTGCTCTAACCAAAGACAAAGGCATCACCAAACCTACAAATCAAACCCTTTAGTAAATTCTATTGGGCTATAAACGCCCCAAGTAATTCATCATTGGCAAGATTAAAAAAACACATTATATGGGGAAAATATTGACAGCACGCAGATAGAAACACCACCTAAGAGCCTATTACTGTTAGGGTGGGTGACTTTAAGGGCACCCTACTCCAGTCAGCCTGTTTGGGAAGATTAGCGTGCAAAGGTGTTTCGCTCCTGCTCTATCTCTCAAACAGAAGAGAGTGGTCACGGGGAGAGAAGCTCTGCTTGATTGAGCTAGGAGGATATGGAGAAAGTCCTAGCCATGATACCCAGAATAGGTAAAGAATGGGGAGGGGACCCGCCTGCTATCAGCTGAGGTGCCTGGAGGGAGTAGGCACTGGTGCAGAAAACATAAAAGGTATAATCCAGCCACAAAAGCAAAACATCCTCAACCAAGGACAAAGGATTCACCGCGAGCCCCTTAGTAAACTATTCTACCCAAAAACGTAATAAACAACAAGATTCCAAAAAGAAACATCATGCAGTCAAATGCTTTAGGGCACACATAAATCCCCACTTGGGATTGGGTTATCAACATTGCATGTAAGTTGAAGTGTCTTTTGTTCCAAGCAACTCTTCAGGGAGTTATGGTCAGGGAGCCTCTCTTTTCTCTGAATCTCCTCTAGCAGGTGGTAGTCAGGAGAGAGCACGACTAGGAGAGGGGCATCAGGAGAAGAGGTTAGGAGGTGGAACAGGCCACACTACACCTGCGATCTGTTTGAGATGCAGGAAAGGACAAGTGTTAGAGCAGAAAACCTGACAAAATAAAAGACAACAATAAAGGTGTGAACAGGTAAACTGAGAAGCTATGGGTATGCCCGTCTACCACCTGATCTGTGATACATCAGAGATTAGGCCTGTGATCCGATGCCATCATTTCTTATGTGTAGGATAGAAATGAGCCTTTTGTGAGCGTGTCATCAGTAGTCAGAGTACAAGTCCTCATTTCGATAACATTATATACTTTTTTTGTAAACCCACTACAAATGTAGTCATTAATAGCACGTCCTCCAATGACAAAAATAATAGTAAAAGGTGAGTTGATAAAGTGTATATAACAACTGAAGTTTTCATAATATATATGAAAATCAAAAAATGCCCTAAACGGCTGATATTCTATCATTATTAAACTTCAAGGGATGTTTTGAAATTGCTCTGTCTTGTACCCTTAACATAGTTTTGAGAATTGTTCAATGTACTTTTATAAGTGCAGCTTTATGCGATACATGTATGATTTTCTTCTCACTATATTGCATTCCATTTTTAGGTCTAGCATTAGCCAAGACCTTTTGATTTTAGTAAAATATGTATAATATGCTTAAACAGAGAGGCCTTTAGCCATCTCTCTTCATCCATCAGTCTGTTTTGAGGAACTGAAATCTGAATTAGGCCCTGTGAGTGAGCCGAAGACACACAGTATTATTTAGAAATTAGCGTGATGTACCTATTCAGTCCAATATAGGTGTCGGTGCATTAGTAGACTTTGCATACAGAGTAATTTAGTGATTGCTACATACCCTATATGAATTTCTGCCTTCTGACGGGTATTATAATTTAACCCGACCAGCGCCATTTTGTGGCCTAGCGTGCTTGTAGCATTAACAGAATCCAACCATTATAGTCGGAGAGAGTCGTTCTCTCGAGAAATAGCATGACAACTGTAGCAAACTGCTGCTCCTGCATGTTAGGCCTGTCAAGGTTATAGGTGGGGGTAGGCCGGATAAGCACATTCCAGGAGCCGCTGTGCGAACCCTCCTAAGACAGGCAGAAGGGAGTTACCCTCATCGACCTTGCTATAATGAGCTGAGCTGAACTGAAGTTGCTTTGTGTGCCATATATGGTCTTTCCTTTGCAACAACCTGTACCAACTTGTATTTTTCCTTCTTAGGTAACGGTTTCGAAATGTAACAGTATATATGTGATCTCTTGATAATGTGCCAGCAGTCTTCTCGGCGGACCTCGAGGGGTTAGGTCGTGAGAAGCTCCTCTGGCAGAGTTGTTGTTTGATAAATGATTGAACCTTCTTCACTGCCAACTGACTGGTTATTGGTAATTGATATTGGGGGCTATTAGTAAGTATAGCTCTATATGGTTTTATTTATTTTTCGGTACTTCAGTTGGCGACTCCGCCGGGACTCCGTGTTGGGGTCGTCCCTCCGTAATCGGAAAAGAACGGGACATTGGGAAGGGTAATCTTGGAGAGGGGGAGTACTGACCAAAGTTTGAGGGTTACTCCGCTCTCCCGATCAAGAGAGCCTCAGCTGCTAGTGACCCCATGCCAGAGTCCTACGGGTGTAACCCAGAAGCAGACCGTGTTGGTCTTCCGGAGTTAGCAGTGGAGAAACTTTCAATCGAACCTGAGTGTACCAGGTGAGTGATTCGTCTTGTTTTGTGTTGGATATCCTTTTGATTTTTGTTTTCGGTATTTGGTGGTTTGGAACCACGAAGAACTTGGTAGGGGTCTGACGGGGCAGTATTGAGACTGCACGGGCAGACGCTCCTGTTTTGAGCAAAATTTTGGGTTTAATGGACATATGAACCAGACGCCTAAGTGTGACTTGTGATAAGTTCGCATCCGGCCGGACTGCTCTCGGAAATGCTGGCGGTCACGATTGGGTAGCCCCTGCGCAGATCTGGAGCGACGCTTAAATAGCGGGCTAAGCCAGAATAGTCCAGAAGGTGAACCAAGAAAGACTGTCGGATGGTCCGTAGGTCGGTCTGTGGTTTGAAAACCTGTGTGGCTATCTCTAGGGAGTCTAAGGACAAGACTACTTGACTTTGAGTTCCTTTGTTAAGAATTGGAAAATAGACGAGTTCTCCAGGAGCAGGAGTCGAAAGGGCTCTGCATTTATTTTTCGTAAGAATTTTGTTTGGTCTTTTATGTTGTTCGAAGACTGTTGTATGTTTATTGTATGGGAATAGTTGGAATTGCTTGAACAAGGCCACGTGTATGAGAGTATTGTAAATAACTTTCTTTCCCTTTCAGCCAAAGAAATTAGACTATAGAAAGATAATGCCGTGCTTCAGTAGGTTATGTTTTGGCTGTATTTGTCAGAGAGGCACAAGACTGGACGAAAGCCAACCGACCCCTCCAGAAGGGAGCCCTAGTCATGATATGTATTGCAGGCACAGGATTGCACCAATTTTTGTTTAATACTTTATGGCAATGGTTCCTAAACTTTTTTGACCCATGGCTTATATTCGAGTCATTATATGTCTCACAGGAGTAGAGTGAGCAGGAATTATTATCGCTTATAAAAACTGTAAGACACTCCATACTTGAGTAACCTATTTTAAAGAAATAACACTGTGGCTTGCGGATATTGAGTGTCATGGATGGTTGGAAAATAATTTAGAAAGGCTGCTTACTGTGCCAGGAGGAATAAATGCGGCTTTGGAAGGCTGACTTGTCCGTATTCTCCTCCGCAGTACCATTTTGCAGGCTCAGAAATATATAAATCAGGACGCGGGTAAAAATGATAAAATGGTGCTGGATTCCTAGGTGGTCCATTCTGTGAGTCTGTTGCACAGCAGCAGGGCCGGCTTTAGCACTGGTGGTGCCCAGTGCAATAATGTTTTTGGGCACCCCCCTCCCAATGACCACCTCCGCCACGGATTCCCTCCCTACTACCCTTTAACTGTCTCCATAACCACTTTCTCTCAGATGTATTTAATACATTTTATAGCGTCACTCATAAAAGTGAAGGCAGGGGTGAAGGAAGGCTCTGGGGCGGTGCGACTGGTGCCACTGCACCGGGTGTCCACTTCGCACAGGGGCGTAAAAACACCTGCTGCCCTGTTCCTGGCCTCTATCAGTGTTCAGGCACTTCCTTTTGTTAGTTGCAGTTTACAGTAAGCTAATATCTGTCATCAAAGAACTGCCGGCAGACTTCAAGGTATAGATTAGAACATATGGGTTTTTCCCCCAGACTTTAATTATTCTAATGTTGCAAAAAGTGTTCACTTGTTACTAATCTGTTCTTGTCATTAAAGAGAGCCCCAATCCATTGTGTTATGTTTTAAATTCAGAGTTTGTGCTTCTCCAGACCAAGTACTCTTCAACTATACTGCCTACCAATATGGATGACATGTGAATTCACCCCGTGTTATCCTTTGTCTTATGTAACATGTCCTATGCACTAATTTGCACACCTATGATTGATAGTCACACAAGAGTCTAGCAGTTGAACGTATTCTACTGCACTCCCACAAAGCAGTGAGAGCTTCCCGATGGCTAAGTCTAGCCGTATCTCACTGTTGCTAACAGACCGACAATATCTATGTATTGGCGTGTGTCCATATGGGTCAAAAACTGGAAAGAAGAAGTTCATAGGTAATGCTGGGCTGGGTGAAGTATTTGAATCTTATAGAGGGCGATTCTTTCTCCTGCCACACATTTCAAAGGCGGAAGCCACCTTTAATTGAAGTGTGTGAAGGACATACTCCCGATAGCACTGCACATTTAAATAAGACAGACAGTTTTATTGCTTTGCTATATAAACATCTTATAGTCTCAAGTTACCGTTCCAATAAGTGCAAGGCTTTATATTTCTTATATAGGAGCAGCAGGAGTTCTGGAGTTCCTTTGCAATCCGGCTGCCATCCACCCCAGTAGTTTAGCATTTCAGACACACAACGGTGCCCATAGAGAAAGTGATTAAGTGATAATCACACGTGAAACGGTGACCAATTGCGCCCTCTAAAAAGAATGTATTTATTTGAAAGAGGTTGCCCAGTCAGTGTCGGCCAATCGCCTAAGAACACTGGGAGTGTGGAAAGTGAATGCTGGAATTAGGTATTCCCCACGCACGAATATGCTTCCCACTTCTTATTTCAGTGACTAGTAATTGGAACTAAATAAAGTCACTTACCCAGGATCACACAATGCAGCCAGATGGGGAACCCTAATCTCTGTAGTTAAACACAACTCTTTTAAAGTGACATTCGTTTCTCACCCATGGCCTCTCTGTACGTAGCCTGTGGACAGAGGGCGATTCAGCACTGCCTGAGAAGTGATGGGAGCAAGAGCTTCCTCTACGGAGCATGGGGCCTTTATTAGCGTCTCTCGGTGACAGGCAGGCATCAAAGTTCAAGCTCTAGTGCAAAGGCAGGCGTTAGCCTCGACTAATCACGAGCACACTAGGGGACACATCACCTGCCCTCCCCCCAGCATCTCTAGGAGGGTTATCTGGATATCCGCCTGCAGGAGATGAAACACTTGACCCATCAAAGGCATTGTTGTTTTAAAGACCCTTTAGGCTCAGCTTCACTTTTCCACATTGTGGTCGCGGTGCCCCTAGCGCCTCATTACGGCGCACCGGGGTGCCGCGGCACACAGTTTGGGAACCACGGCCTTATGGCATAAATATACAAAAGATAATATAGAACTACAATTGCCATTGACAGGGTCTTTTGATGAAAAGAAGATCCAATATTTACAAGATCGTCTGTTTGCTAAACGCAGCAGACAAGCCATGTTTGACACCCTTAATAAATGGCAGAAAGAAGCTAAGCGCAGACGCATCAGAGCAGAGAAATTAGGACAGACTGTTACCCAGAAAGCCGTCGCCTATGATAAAAACCAGACTGAACAGAATATTGATTGTTTGGATAGACAGTTTAGATTGCAGGTAGACAAAAGTTACGTTATTCGAAATGAAGCTGAAGATGAAATAGAGGATTTATTGGACGTTCGACCTCCCCCACCGTATGCACCGCAGCGCATATACCCCGCTGTCCCCCTCCAGTTGGCCACTGCTCCCCTAGCCTCGGCCCCAGAGAGAGCTGCGTCTCTAACGCCTGCAGGTACATCAAGTACCACACCTACCTCACTAAGAGACACGGCTACCCTAATTCCTGATACACGGCAACCCATGGGGAGTTATCGTGTAATTTTAGCAACCCCGAGTCCCATATGGACCTCTCAATTGGCTGGTGCGACACCTGAAGTAAGGGATAATACTCCGTTAGGGGATCCAAGTGGGCTAAACGCTAGGCGACTATTCACAAGGGCAGCATTGGGATTAGGTATGGGCAAATTTTGCGAATTCGCAATCCGCAAATTTGCAGATTTGCGAATTCGCAATCCGCAAAATTTGCGAATTCGTGCGAAATTTGCGGATTTTTTTATTTTTGCGTGTTCGCGGGGCGGTTTGCATGTTTGCGGGGCGATTTGCGTGTTTGCGGGGCGCTTTGCGTGTTCGCGGGTTTTTTTTTGTGCGAGATCGCTCGTTGTTGTGCCCTTCTGCCCTCTGCCCCACTCGTTTTTGTGCCATTTTGCCCTCTGCCCCACTCGTTCTTGTGCCCTTCTGCCCTCTGCCCCACTCGTTTTTGTGCCATTCTGCCCTCTGCCCCACTCGTTGTTGTGCCCTTCTGCCCTCTGCCCCACTCGCTGTTGTGCCATTCTGCCCTCTGCCCCACTTGTTGTTGTGCCCTT
Organism: Lissotriton helveticus; assembly: GCF_964261635.1. Lineage (NCBI taxonomy): Eukaryota > Metazoa > Chordata > Amphibia > Caudata > Salamandridae > Lissotriton > Lissotriton helveticus. The sequence goes on from NC_136059.1 coordinate 1,929,390,304, forward strand.
CTGCCCTCTGTCCCACTCGTTGTTGTGCCATTCTGCCCTCTGCCCCACTTGTTGTTGTGCCCTTCTACCCTCTGCCCCACTCGTTGTTGTGCCCTTCTGCCCTCTGCCCCTCTTCTGTTTTATTTTAGAATGGCGTCGGCAAGCTGCCAGCGCCATTCTAAAATAGTTACTAAGTTAGCTTCATCAGGAAGCACTAATAGATAAAATAAAGCAGGTGCTCGAATTCAGTTAAACTCGAGCACCTGCTTCATTAGTGCTTCCTGTTGAAGCTAACTTAGTAACTATTTTAGAATGGCGCTGGCAGCTTGCCGGCGCCATTCTAAAATAGTTACAAGCTTGAAGCTTGAACTTTTGCCCCCCATGCTTTTTGCGCCCATGCTTAATTGGGATATAGTGAAAAGGAAGCAATAGCAGAACAGGCGGTTAAATGGATGCGGAAAGATGTGTATACTGTGACTGACTTATGGAGTACCATAAGGGATCTTGAACCCGTTATGCAACAGCATGCATTGCATCAAATGTCTGATTACCTTATTGAAATTTGGGAGAAATGCTTTCGAGACCGGTTGGCTCCTCAGATATTGTATGATATTTTGGACCGAACTCATAAGTTCGATTTAAGTCCAGGAGAAGTGTATAAAAACGTGGAGACGTTGGTAAAATACCGAGGTAGAATGTTTTTGAAATGTCCCAATTGGGATTCTCAACATCCCATGAGGGAAGTGCATCACATTTTCCATCCTGAAATACCTGAACTACGCAATGATCAGAATATAGTCACAAGAGACAGAGTAGAGGCTCGGTTTCAGGAGCAATGGGTATACACTCCATGGAAAAGAAGTGAAGTCCTAGCTCTAAAATCACAGCTTCCTGATCCCCGTAAGAATCCCACAGCTTACTATAAGGAATTAACTGAAGCTGCGGCCTCAGCCGTAATGACTTTAGCTGATGTAGAACTGTTTTTCGGTTTGTTGGTCCCTTTGGATATATGGCGACAGGTACATGACACTGATCACGCTGCTGAATTAGGAGGAACTTGGGAATAGCTGAAAGAATGGGATAAGGACCACAAACCCGGGGACAAGCCAAAGAATGAAATTACAACCCTTCCAGCCAAAATTATTGCTTACATGCATACCTTGATTCCCCCTCGTAAGGGCGATTGGGATAAACTGACCGCCTGTAAGCAAAAGAAAGACGAAAGTGTTTCCGATTTCTTCACTAGATTTGAAGGCACATTTATTGTCAGTCAGTCAGTCAAAATACTTTTATTCAATTTTGATAAAATCATAAATAGAAGACAAAAATTTCATACATTTTAAAATACAATGATACCTTTACAGACATAGTTTCAGATACATGATTTTAAATAAAATTAATAAAAACATTTTCAGAGGTATTTAAAAGTTCATTTGACAAGGCAGTAAATAAGGTCAATTGTGCAAAAAAGCAGTGTGCAGTGCAAAATGACAAAGTGGGGCTCAGGGGGTGAACAGTCATTGAGTGCTAGCTGATGATTCAAGGCTCAATTTAATCAGTGAAGCTGCTGCCAAATAATTACCCATGCAAGACATGGTACGAATGTTAGACATAGTCAGAAGATACAGAAGTGCCGGTCTAACTTGGGTGAAGCCGACCTCCCTCAGCATTGGTAACAAATATTTATTACGGGGAACTGAAAATAAGGAGCAAAACATAACAAAATGCATAGTATCCTGGGTTGCAAAAAAGTCACAGGAACAGGGGGGGGGCTAATTCTGGTTTAACCCAGGATTGGTAGTTACCCAAATGATGATGAATGAGATTAAATCTAAATTTGGTCAAAAGAAATCTGTGGAAAGGTCTAGTGACAATGCTGAGGTAAGGTTCCATAGAAGTGGAATTAATTGAAATATAATGAGACCTCACCATCGGCTTCTGCAGTTCTTTTTCCTCGCGCACAAGTCTGGCCAGGGACAAGAACTGTCTCTTGACTAGAGCTACGTCCGTGGTACTAATACGTGAGGGAAAGTCAAAAAGTTCCAATCTCCCTATTCGCTCAAAAGACTGCCTCAGGTAGTCCAGCCACGGAATCTTTTTATGGTGATCTAAGGACATGACATCCTCCATGATTAAATGATTCAGAGATAGCTCCTTGTTAAGCCATGTCCCTAGCCAAAAGATCAACGGGGCCAAGCTAAGCCTGTCTGTGATATAGTCCAAACCAACCTCCTCATGAATGGAATATGTTGGGGTGGAGGTAGGAACAGTCAATAATGAGCGTAAAAACCTATTTTCTGCCCTCTGTATGGGCTCTAGCTGGGCATATCCCCAGATGGGAGCACCATACATTGCAATAGGGATGCATTTAATGCTGTAAACCTTCAAAAGTGCCTCCATTGGCCTAGCCCCCAATCTTTTTGAGAAGGCCATAAGGGCCCCCGCTGACCTGGCCACTGATACGGTTTTTGCCCTCACCTGGGGGCCCACGAACCCCTCTCGTCGAAGAGCACCCCCAGGTAGGGAAAAGTTGCTGTTCTAGAGACTACTTGTCCCTTGCACCTAAATGTTTTTGGCTTCCCTTTGCATCTATGGGCTCTGATCACCATCGTGTGAGATTTGCCAGCATTAACCTTCATGTCCAAATCGTCCATGAAGGCGCCAAATGCGTGCAACAAATTCTGCACTCCATTACCAGTGCAAGCAATGAGTACGGCGTCGTCCGCGTATAGGAGAGCGGGAATCTTAACTTCTCCTACCCGCGGGACGTCCCTCTCTGACTCCTCAAGGTGGCTCCCCAATCCGTTAATGTATATGGTAAACAGTAAGGGGGCCAATATGCAGCCCTGACTTGAACGGGGGCTGCATCTTCCCTCCCTGGTGACCCTGACCATGGCGGACAGGTCCTGGTGAAGGGAGGCCATGAACCTAACCAGGGCCTCGTCTATCCCAATCCTCATCAGGGAGGTCCACAACTTTGTCCTGTTTACCAGATCGAAGGCCGAGGAGAGGTCCATAAACGCAAGGAATAAGGACCCCTCCTTGGCCACCGTGTACTTAGCAATCAGGAGGTGCAGATTTGAGCACTGCTCCATTGTCCCCCGCTTCTCCCTAAACCCATTATTGACTTTAGCGGACAGGACCTTGCTACAGAGGGTGGGATACGGTTGTTTGTAAATCGTTTCGTGACCAATCTATTACCAGAAGTCTCTTCCCGGCAACAAGCCGCCGAGAGCACTTGGATTACATCCACCACTTCTGTTATACTGACTGAGTATGACCCAGTACTATGAGCATAGGGAAAATGAGAGTAAGGATAAAATAGAAAAGAAGGCTAAGGACCTCAAGACTCGGGTGTTATTGCAGCAAATTGTTAGAGGACGAGGAGGAGGAAGAGCCGTCCGAGGGCCCGTGTCCAGAGGGGTGGGGACAGGAAGGGGTGGAGGCCCAGTCCCGTTGTTGGGGATAAATCAGTGTGCATACTGTAAACAGGAAGGACATTGGAGAGCCCAGTGTCCGTTGCTGTTAGCACAGAACGGAGCTGTTCGAGGGCGAGGACGTGGTCGAGATGGTTCAGACCGAAGTGATATGCGTAGAGAAGAAGCAGCACAAGGACAGTTTGAACGAAATCATTTTGATAATCCTCAAGGTAGGCAATACTTTAACGAGAACTACGCGTTCGGAGACCAAGATGGGTATGTTTATACATAGGACAGCCAAGGACAGAGTGGGACCAAGTGTCGATACCAGTCAATCAACAAGGACCCTACGTGAAGGGGGAATTGATGGGGACTTCTGAAAATTTTCTGATTGACACAGGAGCAATGAACAGTAACGTTGCTCGATCGTTGGTCCCAGGGGCTGCTCTGTCCGGGCAAAATAATGTTTCAGTAGGATTTTTAGGAGTTCCGGTGGTAAACCCCATCTCCAGGCCGCTCCCATTCACTATCGGTCCAGTTACTGTTGACTCCCCCTTTCTGTTGACCTCGCATTGTGGTGAAAATGTATTGGGCTTGGATATGTGGCTCCCCCCCTGCGATGTCAGAACCCACAGAGCAGTTCGCTAACTTTGCTCTGTCATCGAAACTGGACATTGTCGCTGTCCTTGAGGCCTTAAAATCAGGATCCCCCTCTGACCCCTGTCCTGCTAGAGCCCTTGCGGGACTAGCAGAAATAGTTGGAAACGAGGTTACTCAGATCATTAACCTTTCTTTTCTCACTGCAACCGTCCCGGCCTGCTGGAAGCAAGCAAAATTGCTTCCACTCCTGAAAAAAACCGGACTGGACCCTGCCGTCCCCTCCAATTTCCGGCCAATATCATTGCTGCCAGCTCTTGCCAAAATCTGCGAAAAGATCGCTTTCAATCAACTGGATAAGTTTGTTGAAACCACTCAGGCACTTCATCCAGCTCAATCTGGTTTCAGAGCGGCCTATAGCACCGAGACTGCCTTAGTTGAAATATCCGAGGCTATCCGGGAATGTTTGGACGGAGGTGGCAGAGCGGCTCTGATTTTATTAGACCTCTTTGCTGCCTTCAATACGGTACCCCACTCCCTTCTGCTTTCTAGATTAGCCGCTATTGGCATCACTGGTCCTGCATTTGACTGGTTGACATCATTTCTAGATAACAGGTCGCAACAAGTCTGGATGCCTCCCTTTGCCTCTTCCCCTAAGAAACTTACTACGGGAGTCCCACAGGGTTCCACTTTGAGCCCCCTGCTTTTTAACATTTATCTTACCCCTTTAATTTACCTTGCAGAACAGTTAGGGGCAAAAATTATGGCCTACGCCGACGATACCCAACTTTTGTTCACCTGGCCTAAGAATAATTTAGACACGTCTGCGGCCCAACTTTGCCTATCTTCTGTTTTCCGATGGTTAGCACTCGCCCAGCTAAAGTGTAACGAAAGTAAGTCTGAGATTTTGCTGTATGGCTCCTTTCCTGACAATTTTAGTGACCTCCTCTGGCCTGCTGACCTGCCCTGTCCTAAATCCATTGGCGGCCCCGCAAAATATTTAGGACTCTGGTTCGGAAATGACCTCAAATTCGAGGATCATTTAAAAAAACTTACGGTGGTCTGTTTCTCCACTTTGAAAACTCTACGTAGGTTTTTTCCCCTCCTCCCGAGAGAGGCCAAAGAGACTGTGATTCGCGCTCTCATACTCTCCAGGTTGGATTATGCGAATGGCCTGTTCTGTGGACTACCGGCCTATCTGATCCACCGTCTTCAGGTCATACAAAATGCCGCTGTGAGGCTCCTGTTCAACATACCTAGGTGCTCCAGTGTTCGCCTTCTACTTCGTGACCTCCATTGGCTCCCAGTTGCCCATAGGATTATGTTTAAAATTCTTGTCCTTTCTTATCGTGCGGTTCATCAAATTGGCCCAGTTTACCTGAGGAAAAGGTTTTCCCTCTATGTCCCTAACCGCTCCCTCCGGTCGGCCAATTTGTGCCAAATGTCTGTGCCTAAATTTAAGTATTGCAGACTAGGCGGCCAATCCATCGCAGTCAGAGCCGCGAAAGCCTGGAATGTTCTCCCCCTTCACATTAAAACAGCGCCTACCATCATTGCTTTTAAGAAAGGACTGAAGACCCATCTTTTTAACAATACTCTGTAGGTCTCTTTCCTTTTTATGTTATTCATTCCAGGAACTCCTTTGCTCTGCCTTCACTTTTCCGCGCCAGGATACTATTTTTTAGTAATAGAGCGTGCTACAAAAGCCTTTATAATAATAATAATAATAATATGTTAAAGAAATTAAATGCAAAAATCCACTGTTCCCCCGACAGTGTTTATTTGACAATACAACCCCAAATCTAGATATGAAACAGTACTTTGCTAAAAACGAACCTCTTCCACCCGAATTTGACACTGTTCCCTCTACGTTGTGGGCTACGGGAGATGCGGATGTCGGTAAACTAGACATCCCTTCTGTTCATATAACATTGAAACCTGGTGTAAAGTTACCCCGGATACCGCAATATAAGATTTCACGGGCTGGCGAGCGGGCTTTACTCTCTATTATATAGGACTTGATTGATAAAGGTGTAGTTGAGTAAACAGCTGCCAATGTTTGTAACAGCCCTATCCTCCCGATTTTGAAAAAGACTCTTGACACTGGGAACTCGGAAAATGTCGATACATATCGTTTTGTAATCGACTTGCAGGAGGTTAATAAAATAGTGGTGCCCCAGTATCCCGTGGTGTCTGACATAACTACCATACTTACCATGATCTCTCTGACTGTGAAGTATTTTTCAGTCATAGACCTGAAAAATGCTTTCTTTAGTATCCCAATCCATCCTGACAGCCGTCAGATCTTCGGCTTCTCATTATCTGGCCGCAGCTTTAGATTTTGCCGTGCACCTCAAGGCTATACCGAAAGTCCTAGCATCTATAGTCAAGCTCTTAAAGCTGTCCTAGATGATTTGATCCTGCCTTGGGGTAATGTGCTTTTACAATATGTGGATGATTTATTAGTCGCCTCAGACACTGAGGAGGGTTGTAGAGATGCCACAGTAAAATTGTTGCACCACCTGGCTGCAAAAGGTAATAAGGCATCCCTGTCTAAGTTTCAATATTGTCGACAGGAGGTGACCTACTTAGGTCATCTACTATCGAAGGAGGGGAAGCGTCTGACTCCTGAACATATTACTACTATCTCTAACATGTCTGTGCCTTGCACCCAGCGTGAAGTTCGTGCTTTCCTTGGCATTACCTCCTACTGTCACCAATGGATTCCTAATTTTTCTCTCCTTGCTAAACCTTTGTTACATTTAACCACTAAAGATGTGCATGAACCTCTTCCGCGGACTGATGAACGTCAGCATTCTTTTGACTCTCTGAAATCTGCTCTTTGTTCTGCACCCGTCTTGGGTACTCCTGATTACCGTACACCTTTTGTACTGTATGTGCATGAGGTCAACGGTTGCTCGCTTTCAGTGTTAACACAAGGATTTGGTGGTAAGCAAAGACCTTGTGCTTACTTCTCGGCCACATTGGATAATGTTGCCAGAGCGATTCCTAGCTGTCTGAGGGCCACTGTGGCTGTGGCGGTGGCAATCCGACAGTCGGAGGGGCTCGTTCTAAATTCCAGCCTAACAGTAATAGTGCCTCATGCTGTGGATGCATTGCTAAATAAAACAAAAACACAGCATCTTGCAAGTGCACGCCTTACTGGTTATGAAGTAACTCTGTTTGCCCCGCATATCACGATTAAGCGATGTGCCACTTTAAATCCTGCTACATTGCTAACTCTCCCTTCAGGTGAAACTAAAAACGATGTACATGATTGTATATTTCGGACAGAAGAAGAAACGAAGGGGAGAATTGACCTCACAGACATTCCTCTATCTGACCCCCAAGGGGAATTGTATGTGGATGGTTCTTGTTTAAAGTTAACAGATGGCACAACAACAGCTGCATATGCAGTCACAACTCTAAAAACAGTAGTTGAGACTTCTCGAGTTCCCTATCGATCAGCCCAGGCTGCTGAGCTAGTGGCATTATTACGAGCCTGTGAATTGAGCGAGGGGTTAGAGGTTAACATCTATACTGACAGCCAATACGCCTTCGGCGTGGCCCATAGCTTCGGCGGCTGTGGAGAGAAAGGGGTTTCTTTACCTCTCATGGTCAGAAGATACAGAATGGTCCCTTGGTGTTGCGATTACTTACAGCTCTGACATTACCCACGAAAGTAGCAATAATAAAATGCAGAGCACGTAAGGCAGTAGTCGATGAAGTGGGCGAGGGGAATGCTTTTGCTGACCAAATCGCTAAACAAACGGCCCAGTCCACACTCACCTCTATGTTCGTAACCTCTTCTGCAAGATGGGTGGAGGAATCTGATTTGTTTAATAATACCATAGAAAGTGTGCAAGAAATACAGAAAGAGGCTGCCCTGGTTGAGTCGGTTCGATGGGAACAGGAGGTGGGAAAGTTGGATGAAAATAACTGTTGGGATGATTTGACTGAAAAACAAAGATGGCTGTTGCCCAATGCTTTGGTACAGGCCGTTGTAACTATGGCTCATGGCCCAGCTCATATTGGGGCGAAAGGCATTTGTGCCTTATTAGACCCAGTATGGAATAACCCCAATATTCAGAAGACGGCTGTCCATTTAGTTAAATATTGTATGGTCTGTTTGCAACATAATCCAGGAAAAGGGGAAACTGTTCTAAGTGGGAACTTTGCAGCCCCGACCTTACCGTTTGAGGTGCTCCAAATGGATTATATCCACATGGAACGCATCAACAACTTGAAATACGTTTTAGTTGTGGTTTGTGCCTTTAGCAAATGGGTTGAGGCTTACCCGACTAAGGAAAACACTGCTTTGGCAACAGCAAAAGCTCTTATCAAGGAGTTTATCCCAAGATTTGGGTTGCCCCGTTGGATTTGGTCGGACAACGGGGGACATTTTCATGGGGCCCTTGTTAAACATATCTGTAATGGGCTGCAAATACGACAGAAATTCCATGCAGCTCTACATCCCCAGTCAGCAGGATTAGTTGAGAAATATAACGGAATCCTGAAACTAAAGATGGCAAAAATCCAAGAGAGTACTAGCTTAAAATGGCCTGACACCCTACCCTTGGCCCTCATGTTGTTACGAGTCACCCCTCATTCACGTTCTGTCCTCTCACCTTATGAGGTCATTTTTAGGCGGCCCGCTAATGTATGGGGAGTACCTAGGCCGAGATCATTTACAGATGTTGAATATCCTATGTTAATAGACTACCTGTACACTTTGACTAAAGATCTCCAGTCTATTCATCAGCAGGTAGCATCTGTGTTGCAGCCCCTGCCAGAGGGCCCCGGACATCGATTGGAACCTGGTCAATGGGTACTGGTTAAGAAATACGAGCGAGACACCAGCCTGGCTCCAAGGTGGTGTAAGCCATACCAGATCCTCCTGGCGACACGGACGGCAGTAAAGGTGGACGGGAAGAGACACTGGATCCATGTGTCTCACCTGAAGTAGCTGCCCCTCCCGCTTCCTTATGATCAGCAGCATCCCGATGGAATTCTGACACAGGAAAGTGAGAGAGCCACCAGATTTGTACCTTTTTCCGACGCCTGTGAAATAGAGCAGAGGCAAGAAGAAGGAGTGACAGGATCGGGCGAGGCAGCAAGAGTGGAATCTGCAATTGCCCCTGATCCTGTCACTGTCACTCCTGTTAGCAGTGGCTCTGATGACGGAAACGCACCTTCTCTTGTGTTATTTTCTGATCATGAAGTCCTGGGTCATGTCCGTTACAACCTATGGCCAAGAAAACACCATGGTACCTCAGACTAAACAGCTAGGAGAAAAGGAAAGACTTGAATGAATAGGGTTTGCTAGATTCTTTTCTGAGGTACTGAGCGAGACACTGAACTGAACTCGTTGAGAGCTTGAACTTTGATGTTGTGCTCTGTTCAGAAAGAAATACTTTTGCATACCAAGGCCAGGTTGTACGCTTGATTTCCTCCAGGCATCACGAAGTGGAACACAAATTGATGATTTTTTTTTTTTAGATGAACGATAGGAGTCTGCCTGTGAGACTCTAGACGGACACAGGGAAGAAGAAGCCTCTGGCAGGAAGGTCTGCTATGGCCCTGTGTAGTTTTGGACTTTCAGCTAGGAATGTACCCTTTTGGTCGTATTGTGCCTGAAGAAGAACGCCCTTTTGCTCCACAACATTTACCTTTTTATGTACCCATGTTTTCTGCTAGGATCATGCGTGTGAAGATAGCTTTTGTAGTAGTAATAGCGGTTCTATTATTAATTTTTATGAGTGTATTCATATATTTGGAGTATCAGTATCCGATGCAGACAATGACGAAAACTACTGTTGCTCCTCCAGAACATTTGTTGTTTTCCTTAGCTCCCCATAAGGCAAGACATTGTCAGACATATGCTAAAAATGTATTTGTAGAAATGCTCCATCAAACGCATAGTACCACTAACATTACAGATTGTTGGGTTTGTGGGCTTTTGCCATCAGTCATGCGTAAACATGATTTATTCCTCTCCTTGCCCTTATCATATTTAGGAAGCTGCGAAGCATGGTTCCAGATGTTATCAGCCATGTATAACCATTATGTGGAAAACCCTAAACAGTATACGGAGAAAGATTATAACATGATCTTAGCTTATATCGAGACACACCAAGGTTTTGATCCAGCAGGAAATGATGGGGAGGGATCTTTGGATCCAAATGCCTGTATGAACTTATACACTACTCATGAAAACAGTACCTGGTTGAAAAATGAACTTTATGATTTCGCTAAATTCAATAATTCGCAGTATTTTCAGCAGTTTATTTCCAGAAATGTCACTAGTGAGCGAATTATGCCCGTACCCATTCTGGATACCTCCTCTGCTTTCTGTGTGCAAGGAATGGGACACGTGCAGGTCGGGAATAGAGTCTGTAACTATACTTATAGAATGAAGATTTTCAGCAGTCCGCCGTTATTAACTCCTCCAAATGTTTATTTTGTATGTGGGGAAAATGCTTATACCTGGTTACCTCGGGGATGGGCAGGCCAATGGTTTTTGTCTTTCTTGTACCCCCAGTGTATATAGCACCTTCAGACTATCATAAAACTCACCAATTATATGATTCTAAGGTAGTTCCTAGTAGACGCAGGAGGCAGCTCGGAATGTCCGAAGTTGATCAGACTGACACTTCATTACAACAGGTTTATGATGTTGCCAAAGGATTATTTCCAATCTGGGGTCCAATATTCACTAGTAGAGAAGTTAGGCGATTGTCCAGGGTAGTGGAGAATGTCATCAATATTACTACGGATATTATGACAAATATGACGGAAGAGCTTCAGGCCACGAGACTTGTCTCGCTTCAAAACCAAATGGTTTTGGACGTTATCTTGGCTGATCGAGGAGGGGCAAGCCGCGTGATCAGCAGCTCCTGCTGTGTTTACATCCCAGACTCCGCCCCCACAGTTCATTTAGCAATTCAGAAGTTACATCGCATAGCCTTGGAAATACACGCAGACAGTGGGTCCTGGTCACTCTCTGGTTGGTTCTTGGGACTCTTATCAGCTTGGGGATGAAAATTATTGATGATAGTGGCCGGGGCTGCAGGCATTCTGTTCACTTGCTGCCTTTGTATGCAATGTGGTCCGGCCTGTTGCTCTTATGGTGCTACTAAAATTACAGCTTTGGTTGTCCCCTCTCCCATCCCTTCCAAGACACAGATGCTCCAACAGGAGATTCGTGAATTGATGGCCATTGATGAGGAGGTTTTCCAGGATTAATCCCTAATTAGTTAGCTACATCACACTAAAAGGAGGGTTTGAGGAACTGAAATCTGAATTAGGTCCTGTGAGTGAACCGAAGACACACAGTATTATTTAGAAATTAGCGTGATGTACCTATTGAGTCCAGTATAGGTGTCGGTGCATTAGTAGACTTTGCATACAGAGTAATTTAGTGATTGCTACATACCCTATATGAATTTCTGCCTTCTGATGGGTATTATAATTTAACCCGACCAGCGCCATTTGTTGGCCTAGCCTGCTTGTAGCATTAACAGAATCCAGCCATTATAGTCGGAGAGAGTCGTTCTCTCGAGAAATAGCATGACAACTGTAGCAAACTGCTGCTCCTGAATGTTAGGCCTGTCAAGGTTATAGGTGGGGGTAGGCCGGATAAGCACACTCCAGGAGGCGCTGTGCGAACCCTCCTAAGACAGGCAGAAGGGAGTTACCCTCATCGACCTTGCTATAACTAGCTGAGCTAAACTTAGTTGCTTTGTGTGCCATATATGGTCTTTCCTTTGCAGCAACCTGTTCCAACTTGTATTTTTCCTTCTTAGGTAACGGTTTCGAAATGTAACAGTATATATGTGATCTCTTGATAATGTACCAGCAGTCTTCTCGGCGGACCTCGAGGGGTTAGGTCGCGAGAAGCTCCTCTGGCAGAGTTGTTGTTTGATAAATGATTGAACCTTCTTCACTGCCAACTGACTGGTTATTGGTAATTGATATTGGGGGCTATTAGTAAGTATAGCTCTATATGGTTTTATTTATTTTTCGGTACTTCAGTTGTGTCATTCACATTTTGCTTCCGCTCACTGCAGCATATCACAGGGGACAGTGGGGCAGCCTAATTAAGCCACTGCTTAACTTCACTTTCAGTGACTGCATTATGTTCTCTCACAAGGAACACATCTATATCTCTTCAATGCCAATGTTTTTGTGTTTACTTCATTATTACTTTAGTGTTGCCTTTGTGCTAGAGCCTGATGTGATAGCAGGATGCTTCTAATGTACATTCCATCTTTTCAGATACCATTTCCTGCCAATGCTTTTCTGTAAATTCCATTTGGAGAATGTTGCCTTTCTGACTGCAGCTATTTTACAACATACCAGAGTGTGTCCATTTGAAACTGTTCTGTAATAAGTCATACTATTCTACCTTTCTTTTTCCTTTTTTCTTTCTTTCTTCCATTCTTATTTCTTTCTGATGTTGAAGAACCGGGTTTTAGAACCCAGCGGCGCCAGGGGCACGCCCAAAGTCTTCGGGTTCACCTGTCTTAGAATACAGAGACATGGGATACTTCTGAGTGCCGTCAAAGATCAAATTTATTGGCTGCAGCCAGTAACAGAAGTCCTAGAAATCATCACTGTACGAGTTCTCAGGAGACTGCTCAATTTTACAAAGCAAGTCATCCCTTTTTATGCAAAAAATCACATTCCAGACAAATACCTAACATTTACAAACTGTCCAATCACATGTATCCACACCAGAGGTATCGCATGACGGTAAAACCCACTTTTCAGTTGCCCAGCCCATGATCAATCATCGGTCAAACCCAACATTCTTCTTTAGACAGGTCGAACGAACCCATAATAAAAAAGGCCACAACCCAATCATAAATAGACCATAAAGAAAGGAGCAGAAACAGGTGAGAGTAGGATAAGGCATATTTGTGTGCAGTAAAACTTTATGATGTCCTGTGCTCTGATCCTTAATCTTGATCAGCTAAAGGGCAGGAATTGGTTTAACAAGGTCAGCTTCAGGCAACAGGGTCAGTTCACTCAGGTAAAACAGGAGTCAGCACGAACTCGAGCTAAGGTGTACATGTCCTTAAAAAGACTAGTTCAGCCACAGTCATCGGCCTATGTGAGGGCAACCACAAAATGGCTGCCATACACAAAATGGAACCCCTGGTTCAGAACGAAATCCCTAAATACGTAGTGAATCCATCGGTCTAACATGACAAAAGCACTCATACTTGCCGCACTAACTAGTTACGTTTCGCTAATATCAAATTCGTAACGAAACCATGACCATTATGAAACGGGTTCAGAATTAACGGAACCTCAGACCCTCCTTTTGCCCTTACATAGGCAATAACCTAAACTCACGTCAATCTGAGTCCAGGTCTATATTCTTCAGATCATCAAGATGTTGCTGGAGCGCAATCCTATTACTTAGTACCTCTCTTGGGACAGGTCTCCTTGCACACGTAGTAGCACAGGGGCCACATATAGCAGGAGCGCACTGCACACAAAGACAGAACAGGAGAAGAATCGCTAAAGCCATCCCAATGATCATCAGAATCTTCCATCCCCAAGTGGATAACAGTCCCCAAAACCATCCAGTCAATGACCAATCTCCTTTGTCCACATGTATAGACTCGGAGATCGTATGCAGTCTGGAGATAGCCTCGTATACTGTAGGAGCATTATCTGGAATAAAAACGCAGCAACTTGATTGGATCACTTTACATACTCCACCTCTGTCTGCAAGTATGACGTCTAACGCAACTCGATTCAGTAACGTCATAAGACGATCCGATTGGAGCTCAGCAGTCAAATTACTAAGGGCACCGGCAGTCTCAACTATGGTGGACTCAACCACTCTCGTCAATTGCCGTATGCTCCTACTATTAACCATAGGTCCCCAAAACGGCAGGAAACCCTTACGAAAATCTCCCCATTCTTGTCCTGAAGTATCTTCCTTACTGAAGACACCTCTAACTACTCTAGTTCTGTGGTAATCTACAGCAGCAGTATACGTAGGAGGCAACAAATATGCAACATAACATGTTCCCAAAAAATCAGGGGGCAACCATGTATATGCTCTATCATAGCAGACAAAATACGTGCCCTTAGCTGCTAAAAATGGTGGGGACGTTTGGGACGCAAAAACATGCGTCTGAGTACAAACACTCTTCCCTAACTGAGCTCTCGGGTTCTTGCCTTTCCCTTGCAGACAAAAATGACCATGATGGGGTACAATCCAAATCGGAGGTGACCTTTTTCGTCTCTGTTTCTTACCCAGACTAATACTATATCCGGTTGCATTCCAACCAACATATGCTAGTAACTCATCCTTGGGAATAGTCTTATACGTTTCGATATCTCTACTCATATCTGTAATTTCCTTCACCAAAGCTTTATTACTTGAGTTATTTCTCATGGAATGCAGGGGATAGACTTCATGGGCATAAATAAACATCGTCCTATATGCCCATACAGATCCATTATAGCAGAATGGCAGAACCAGATAAGGAATACCTCTATCCATAGTATGTGGCATAAGACCACACACCCAACAATTAGTGGTGTTCACTACTAACTGGTGTTGATGGAGAAGTTGCACAAAGAAATTATTCACAAATTCCGACCATCTAATTTGCTCGTGTTCAGGTAAAATATGAAAAGAATGTAAAGAAACAGTAGTAGAAAAAGACATAGGTTGGGAAGTAGGTGCAAACGGCTGTTGTGTGGCATAGAAAACCAAACCCACACAAGCTAATGCAATATTTAAAAGCATTAAAAAACACATTATTAAAAACATTTGCTATGAACCAATATACATATTCGGACTTTAGAGTCCATTTTCCTAACATTCTGGGTAGCGTCAAAAAACTCCATCCTCTAACCGTGCTGTTCGCGGCAGTTAGTTCTCTTCTGCTAAGGAATGCGCCTGTCAGTCTAGGGAACGCCCTTGGACCAACCAGAACCGTTGACCTTGTGTCTACACGGCTTGAAATCCCAAGTCTTTATACCGCGACCCTACAGCTGAACCCGGATGGTGGTTCGAAAAAGACAAAAAGACAAAAAAGTTTCTTGATCTGCCAAAGTGTAAATTCACTTCATAAAAAAGAAAATAATTATTTGTCCATATGTACAATCTTTCTTGGTCTCAAATCATAGCGTTCTTTGTCTGGCAGAGTCTGATCTTTGAATAGAAGATCCGGATTGGTGGTGTCAATCTTCAGATGAGGAGGCACAGCAGCTTGTAGAACATCATCATCCTCACGTTCAGACCGTGTCCATGTCAAATGAGCATCACTAAATGGAACGAATCTAGGGACCTTCTCACAATCAGAATCGACGATACCATCCCTTACCCACTGATCATATGGTAAAGGCAAAGGAACTTTTTTACAGTGGGTGGCATGCACCCAGTTCTCTTTGCCTGATACTCTAACAGCAGTTCTAGTAACCAACAAAATCAAATAGGGGCCGGTCCATCTAGGTTGTAAGTTCTTGGTACGCTGAAAATTCTTCACAAGAACGTACTGTCCAGGTTCAAGTACGTGGCCTGGATCTGTAGTAGCTGTCGGCAAACTATCATAGACCTGTTGGTGGAGAACACGTAATTTAGCAGTCAAGTCATGTAAGTAATCCACCAACATAGGGTATTCAATACTGCTGTATTCTTTCGGACGAGGCACTCCCCAAACATTTGCTGGACGACCAAACACAATCTCATACGGACTAAGTCCCACTCGAGAAAGCACAGTCGTCCTTGTTCACAAAAGAGCCAACGGCAAGGAATCTGGCCATGTAAGACCAGTGCTCGCTTGTACCTTAGCTAGTTTCAGTTTAAGCGTGCCATTGTAACATTCAACAAGTCCAGCAGACTGGGAGTGATTCGCTGCGCGGAACTTCTGACTGATTCCCAATCCAGAGCATACTTTCTTCATGATTTGACCCACAAATTCACTCCCATTGTCTGACCATACAATTCTCGGCAATACATACCTAGGGAAATACTCTCTCAACAAAACCTTGGCTGTAGACAAGGCAGTATTATCTTTTAGGGGGTAAGCCTCTATCCATCTAGAAAAGGCGCAAACAACCACAAGAACATATTTCAGATTGTTGCATCTCTCCATGTGAATATAGTCTAACTGTATCACCTCAAACGGATACGTCGGAGGAGCAAAATGACCAGCTGGAGTTGGAGTTCCCTTGCCAGGATTATACATCAGACAAACCATGCAGTTCTTGACCAGATTCTCCGCACACTTAGGAATTCCAGCATTCTGCCATACTGGAGCCAACAACTTACAAATCCCTTTCGCACTAATGTGAGCCATTCCATGCGCCATCGTAACCACTGCAAGCACATACGCATCAGGTAACAACCATCGCTGATGTTCTGACAACTCAGTCGAACAACCAGTCGAATCCAATTTTCCCTTACTCTCTCTCCACACACTCAATTCTTTCTCCGTAGCTTCAGCCTGAATTGACTTCATACTCTCTATCGTATCTTCACACATTCCTCTATCCAGAAATCATCTTGCTGGGCCCGCAACATACATTCGACTCGTCACATCTTTCGCCGCTTCTTTCGCAACTTCATCCGCAAACGCATTACCACGACCAACATCATCCACAACTTTCTTATGCGCACTACATTTCACAATTGCAATCTCCTTTGGGAGAGTGAGAGATTCCAAAAGTTCATTCACTAACTGCCCATGCTGAATTTTAGTTCCATGAGAAGTAAGGAACCCACGCTCTCTCCACAAACGTCCAAAACTGTGCGCAACACCAAACGCATACTGACTATCGGTATAAACATTCACTCGCTTTCCTTCCGACAACACACACGCTCTAGTCAGTGCAATCAACTCTGCTGCTTGCGCAGAATTCTGTGGTATGTGTGCTGTCTCAACAACTGTATTTAAAGTTGTGATAGCATATGCTGCAGTCGTTTCACCATTCGGAAGCTTAAAACACGAACCATCAACCCACAGCGTACCATCAACATTTGCAAAAGGAGTGTCCTTAAGATCCACTCTAGCCTTTGTTTCTTCCTCTGTACGAAGAAAACAATCATGCTGTTCTTGAGCATCCGTCTCTGTAGAGATCGGCAACAACGTAGCTGGATTCAACACATTACATCTTTTAATGTGAACAAGGCTAGCCAACAGTGTCAACTCGTAGCCTGAAAGACGTGCACTAGTAAGGTGCTGTGTCTTAGTCCTGTTTAACAAGGTATCCACTGCATGCGGAACCATCACAATCAGCGTATTATCCAACACCAAACCAGCAGACTGTCGAATAGAAACGGCTGCTGCGGCTGTAGCTCTCAAACAACTCGGCAATGCTTTAGCAACTGGGTCTAATGTTGCTGAGAAATACGCACATGGACGCTGCTTGTCCCCAAAAGATTGTGTCAACACTGACAATGCACATCCTTCTCTCTCGTGCACATACAACGTAAAAGGCTTGCTATAGTCTGGAGTACCCAACACAGGAGCCGAACACAATGCATCACGTAATTCAGAAAAACTTTTCTGGCATTCATCAGACCAAGGAAGAGGATACGGAGTATCTTTCAGAGTCAATGCTAACAGAGGGTTCGCCAACAGTGAAAAATTGGGGATCCACTGTCTACAATATGACGTACTACCCAAAAAGGCACGAACTTCTCTCTGTGTCGATGGCACACTTATTTGCGCAATCGCTTGAATTCTTTCTGGGGTCAATTTCCTTCCCTCCTTCGACAAGAGAGGACCTAAGTAGGTTACCTCTTGGCGGCAATATTGCAAGTTCGAAGGCGACACTTTATGATGAAGATCAGACAAATATCGCAACAACGAAAGAGTAGCCTCTTTGCAAATCTCTTCGTCATCAGCAGTAATCAACAAATCATCGCCATCCTGAATAAGAGTAGAACCAACGCTTGACTATAAATTGAGGGACTTTCACAATAACCTTGGGGAGCTCTCTTAAATCGGAAGCTTCGTCCTCCTAATGAGAAGCCAAAAATATCCCTACTCTCCTCAGCAATAGGAATACTGAAGAAAGCATTCTTCAAGTCAATGACAGAAAACCAAACTGCCGAAGCAGGAATCAGAGTCAATAATGCAGTAATATCAGGTACCACGGGAAACTGTGGCACAACAATCTTGTTGACCTCTCGAAGGTCGATCACAAACCGGTACACAGGTGGCTGAGAAGCATCTGTATGCTTAAGAACAGGCAAAACAGGGCTATTGCACACGTTACCTCTCGTTTCCTCAACCACACCCTTCTCAACCAGATCATAGACAATCGCTAAAAGAGCTCTCTGACCATCACTCGAGATCTTATATTGTGGTATACGAGGCAACTTAACATTCGACTTTAGCGTAACAACATACGGTGGAATCTGCAAAAGACCAACATCATTTGGACCTGTAGCCCAAAGCGTTTCAGGAAGCGAACGCAATTCTGGTGGAAGCCGATCTTTAGACAAGTACATCGGGAGATCACTTTCTTACCCAATGTAAGCTGTACTCCCGCAGGAGAACAATGTAATGTTGCATGCAACCTTTTAAACAAATCCAAACCCAACAAATTCTCACCACAACCTGTTGTTAAAATGAGAGGTGCTTCCAACTCACAAGGCCCTATAGAAAGAGACAAGGGACTAGAAACCGGATTACGATCTGGGGCGCCTGAGAATCCTACGGAAACATTGGTCAAGCCAGACAAAGGTGCGCCAGGGAGTTTAGAATGCATAATAGAACTCTTTGTCGCACCAGTATCCAAAAGAAAAGGTTCTACTACACCTGATGTAATCACTTCAACATACGGTCCGCTCTGATCTACTGGAACTGACACTACTCCCTTACTTTGTCCATGGCTGTCCTAGTTATCATTATAACCAACACTCTCACCTTCAACATAGTAATCCTCAACATAGTACTGAGGAGGCTGACCACTCGGAACACTCTGTCTATCAGAATAATTCGCAGAATTCTGTAGGGAAGAGGAACGCTCATTCTGGGGGATCACACCACGACCTCTTCCTCTAGGCGCTTGCTGAAAACCACCACGACCTCTCTGACCAGGTGCACCATTCGCACGCTGTAATAAAGTCGGACAATTATTCTTGAAATGACCTTCCTCTCTACAGTAAGCACACTGATTCGGGCCAGGAAAGAATCGCTGAACATAAGGCTCAGGCTTCTGTAACAATCTCTGAAATTGTGGAGGTTGCTGAAACTGAGGATGATTCTGACGAGGCGGATAAGCTTGCTGCAAAAGAACTTTCGTCTTTAAATCTTTCGTTTTCTTCTCCACTTTATCCTTCTCATCTTTATCCCTATTCTCGTAATATTGAGCAGTAGCCAATATCTGGGCCGACGAAGAAACGGCCCATGAACTCTCAGAGTCCTTCAACTTATTAGAAAGTTCGTGAAGCAAATTAAAGACAAATTTATCCTCGAACAACCTTTGACCACCTTCCGTACTCATATCCTGATCACTGTGATCAATAAACGTCTCTTCAAACCTAGTGAAGAAGTCAGACACACTCTCATCTTTCTTCTGCTTGCATGCTGCTAACTTATCCCAATTCACTCGTAAAGCAGGCATCATGGTCTTCATCAAAGTAATAATTCTACCAGGTAATTCTGCAACTAAGGGTTCAGGTTTAGCACCTCCTACTTGTCTACCATCTGCAGCAACAATATTCGCCCAGGTATCACCTAACTCTGCTGCATGATTCTCATGACGAATCTTTGCCCACAAAGGTTGCGGAACTACATTACCAATCAACATGTCAACGTCGGCTAAATTCATTATACACGCATCTACTGTCTGAGACAACTCTTTGTAGTAACCAGCAGGATTCTTACGAGGATCAGGTAAGGTCTGCTTAAGATTTTTCAAAAAAACAAGAACCTATACCCCAGGCACTAATTACATTTATAACTTAATGGTGTATCATATGTCGCAAAACATTACAATCATCCTCCCCTCTTTCAATTGATGGGGTAGGAGATACATCCACATTGTGCCATAATTAAGATTTGCCCAGACCCTCTTCCTAAAATAACAGCTGTGAGACAACAAACAACACACACCAAGGTGTCACGCTCAGACAAAAGGAAAAAAGTGTGTGTGAGCGAGATGGCACCTCATGGGCGAACCACCAACGGGAACCTGGCAGGTACTCACCAGGATTGCCCTGCTCTCATCATTGGTGCCATCAAGCCAGAGAAAATGTGTCCAAATTAACAAACAAAAATAGTGTTTGTAAATACATGCAGTGTAAACAAACAACAATGACACACATTGAAGTCAAAACAACATAGATACCACAAGCAACACGGATCTCCAATTTTATTTTTTCTCCTTAGTGTTGGTTGTGGAATATTAAAAAAAGTGAGTGTGGTTACTACTTATCCAACCATACTCCACTTGCCGACATGTTTCATTGCCACTTAACTTTTTGGCAATTTCTTCAGGGCACTACGTTTTTTAGGCACTGCCTTGGACATACATCGTCTTCACAGCTGTAGAAAATTATAAAATACAACACTTATTTAGCTGTCACACAGCCTCATGCATTGTTAGAAAATGTGGTAAGACCGAATTGCACATAGCTCCAACATATTTACCCTCTATCAGCTATCTTGTCGCATACCAGCTGAGAGATGGAATCCTTTTGTGATTCTAAAAGGGCTCCAACTATGAGTCTCCTTTCTTACGGTCTGTCTTCCCGTATATACACCGTGTCCTACACAGCTAAGAGCTGTGTAGGACGCGGTGTATATACGGGAAGACAGACCGTCGGAGGAATATACAGGCTGAGGAAACGCCGGCGGTCTCTCCCATTACCGGTAAGGAGTAAGGGCTCCGGTTCGCGAATTTGAGAAAGGAATCTCCACCGTTAGCTTAAACACTGTTAACGGGGTCTGACTAATAGAAAGGATGTCTCATTCAGGCTAAAAACTTTGAATATCGAGGGGGCAGTTCAGGGACTACTCGCTGTAGTGAGCAGCTTGGTAACGAATAATTAAAAGGGGGAAATGCTGTAACTACAAGTATGAGAATCAAGTTGTGCTTGTGCCCCGAGATTTTCTGATAGCATGTAATCATGTCATGTTTTAAAATCCTTGCAGTGACAATCACCGAGGGGGAAGAAAGGGGACTCATAGTTGGAGCCCTTTTAGAATCACAAAAGGATTCCACCTCTCAGCTGGTATGCGACAAGATAGCTGATAGAGGGTAAATATGTTGGAGCTATGTGCAATTCGGTCTTACCACATTTTGTAACATACTGAGGTATCAGTCACGCCACCAGAAGACCCGTCTATCGTCTCGCCGTACAAAGCATCACAAATGGGTCCAAGATAGGGCGACAGTCATGGCAGCAGTCCTTCGTAGCCGTCAGGAAAGCGAGAAGCCTCGCAGCAAAGACCTTCAGTCCACATTCGACATGCCGGGGTCGATGAAGTGGTGGCCGTCCTCCTGAATTTCCTCACGAAGCTCCTCACGATCTTCAGGCTTGGACCGGTACCACTGAAGTCGCCCCACGTTGGAAGCGTCAACTGAAGAACAGGGTTTTAGAAACCAGCGGCGCCAGGGGCACGCCCAAAGCCTTCGGGTTCACCTGTCTTAGAATACAGAGACACGGGATACTTCTGAGTGGCGTCAAAGATCAAATTTATTGGCTGCAGCCAGTAACAGAAGTCCTAGAAATCATCACGGTATGAGTTCTCAGGAGACTGCTCAATTTTACAAAGCAAGTCATCCCTTTTTATGCAAAAAATCACATTCCAGACAAATACCTAACATTTACAAACTGTCCAATCACATGTATCCACACCAGAGGTATCGCATGACGGTAAAACCCACTTTTCAGTTGCCCAGCCCATGATCAATCATCGGTCAAACCCAACATTCTTCTTTAGACAGGTCGAACGAACCCATAATAAAAAAGGCCACAACCCAATCATAAATAGACCATAAAGAAAGGAGCAGAAACAGATGAGAGTAGGATAAGGCATATTTGTGTGCAGTAAAACTTTATGATGTCCTGTGCTCTGCTCCTTAATCTTGATCAGCTAAAGGGCAGGAACTGGTTTAACAAGGTCAGCTTCAGGCAACAGGGTCAGTTCACTCAGGTCAAACAGGAGTCAGCACGAACTCGAGCTAAGGTGTACATGTCCTTAAAAAGACTAGTTCAGCCACAGTCATCGGCCTATGTGAGGGCAACCACAAAATGGCTGCCATACACAAAATGGAACCCATGTTTCAGAACGAAATCCCTAAATACGTAGTGAATCCATCGGTCTAACATGACGAAAACACTCATACTTGCCGCACTAACTAGTTACGGTTCGCTAATATCAAATTCGTAACGAAACCATGACCTTTATGAAACGGGTTCAGAATTCACGGAACCTCAATGTTCATCTGTGTTTCTTCTTTCTTTCATGCTTTTTTCTTAACTCTTTCCTACTCTCTTTCTTGTTTTTTCTTTCTTTCTTTCTTTCTTTCTTTCTTTCTCTCTTCCTTTAATCTTCCTTTCTTTCCCTTTTTCAAACTCTTTCCTTCTTTCTTCCTTTCATTCTCCCTTCCCTTCCCTTCCCTCCCCTCTTTCTTTCTTTTTCTTTTTCTATTTCCTTCCCTCTTTCTTCCCTTCACTTTCCTTGTCTCTGTCTTTCTTTCCTTCTCTTTCCTTTCCTTTTCTTTCTTTCTTTTTTCTTTCTTCTTTTTCCTTCCTTTTTTCTTTTTTTTCAAATCAATGTCACTTTATACAGCAAATTATCTCCATCAAAAGTCACAATAATACTAACATGAAAAAATAGTTTAAAAGGTGCAGATAAATACACTTTAAGACAATAAGATGACAAAAGAAATGTTACTAAAATTACATACACATAAAAATAAAAAGGTAAAAGCCTAGTAGTAGACAGGCTAGCCACCAAATAGTATACGTGCAACATATTTTAAAGTGCTCTTTGCCTCATCCTCCACATGGCCATTAAAAACCGCAAAATTGAAGAATTCACAAATTGCCTGTTGTCAGTCTTTATGATTTAAGAAGCTTCTCTGAAGTCTCTGACATCAAAGTTTCAGCAGAGCAGCACGATCCACTTACCTTTTTTTTCACTAGGATAACTAGTGCAAAAAACAAGACATGTTCAATTGTTTTGGACCATGTTGCACTAAATGAACAATAAGCATTATCAGAATTTGCCGTTTGCCCCTAACTGGTTGTAAACGAGGCAAGTGCTAGAGACCTATATCTGAATTGAGGGTATAGCTTCCTGGCAATGCAAGTCTCTTTTTCGTCCAAGAACTGCTCTATCTGAAAACCATCTTTTAACATTAGAAAGTCCAAGGTCAAGAAATCCATGTTGGTTTAGCGTTGCAATATGCCTGTTTGATGATGCCCATGCTCTTTATCTGATCTTTGGAGGTCGCAATTGCCTCTTCAGGGGCATTCCACAGGTTTTCAAGCCCAATCTCCATTAATGTTGATCTGACATGCCGAATCCACCGAAGGTTCCCTGCTCTTGGGCGTCACAGATTGTCTGCCAGCCCCTCCTGCTGCGGGCTCAGTTCCGGAGTTGCCCACAACCATCTCCAGAGCAAAAGGTGGACAAAGCCTAACTATATCTGTTATATTTCTAAGCCACAGATCTAACCACATGGGAAGCAACGTTGTGCTACACGGCAGACCAATCAGTTGCCATATAAAGTGATTTTCTATGGTAGCTAGGGATGAAACATCTTTATGTCGCCAGAGTTCAGTACCATGCAAAGCAGACCCAAGTACCTGATGGTTGTAGACTTGCAATACTGAGGAGGTGGGGTGATATTGAGAGGCCTTGGTTATCTGTAAGAATCTCCCAGTAGTTTGCTCTAACCTAAATTCGCACCTGCCAATATTGGTTTGTAGGGGAAGTGCTCGTTCAAAACAATACCCAGATATTCAAAGGTGTGGACATGCTCCAAGGGGTTCCCTCTCAATATGGGATTTGATCAGGTGAACAGCAAGGGTTAACACCATGAACTTTGTTTTTGCCAAGTTGATGTGTAGTCCCCTTTTTATACAAAAGTTGTCAAACGTTTCTAGAATTTTTGCAATCACATGGGAGACTTAGAAATTAGCAGCGTGTCATCGGCAACCATCAGGGCAGGAACCCTGAAGTCCGCATGCGCTTCCAAGTAATTTATGATGAGCAAGAATACCGTGGGTTCAAGGATGCAACCCCAACTGACTGGAATTTGATCTGTCATACCCCCTAACTGCCCACACCTAACTTAGGCAAAATTGCAGTCATGGAGTCTAATAATCAAATGTATTAAGTATAGTGGTACCCCATGTTAATTTTGGTCTCCTTGTTTCTTTCCATTTTTCCTGCCTTCTTTCTTGCCTGCTTCCTTTCTTTCTGAAAGAAAAGAGGCTTGCAGCCAATGCCAGACTGATTGACTGTTTAAGTAGTTCCTTCAGTGCCCAAGAGTACTTACTACGTGATGTTTGGTTTTCTTGAGAACAAAAAATACATTTTTTGCCCGTAGCAAATGATTTTTTTTAGATTGATAAGCGCCTGGCATATTTCCAAACAATAACGTTTAGCCAAAAAAGCACGATGAAACAGAAGATTTGGCAGAGTGCTAGCTGTGAATGCCAGTCCAATTGGCTTTGCCAGTGCTTATTTCTTATATACTCACTGAAAGATTTTTTGAACGACCGGTAGTTGAGACATTCACAAATCGAATACATCCATGCCTAAACAACACCAAAGACGAGGACGGAAGAATTCAGGAAACCTATTTGAAGTATATATCCAAAATATGAATCTCATGGCTCTTTTCTGTGCTGCTTTCAATATGAACCTTTGTTGAACCGCATGGTGCTCTGGAAGCAGAGCTATTTTCCGAAGCACTGGTCCATGCAAGGCGGAATTGGTTTGAGCTCACATCAGTGCTGCACATGTCCCCGAACATAGCAGCATTTATTTTATTGTAAGGTAAATGGCTCTTCCCAGGCACGACAAAGAATAAAAGCCGCTGGGGAATTTTGCAAGCCTCATTATTTTGTAAAATGCTCAGCAGATGCGCCTCGGAATGGTTACCGGCCCTATTTACAGAGCACATTGATGTGTTTAACTTGATTCTGATTTCTTTCAGCAGCGTCATCCGCAGTTAACCTTGTTGGTTCATCGTGTGACTGCGTCAGAAGTGCACTATAACACAAAGGCGCGAGGAGATAAAAAAAACAAGGCATGCGTTACTCCTCATGGGATTCATTTCAGTCCAATAAAAACTGACCCACTTGATGCCACTGCAGGAGCCACCCTGGGGAGTTATACTTTAACCTCCTTCGTGCGTCGGACGCCCCCCGGCCATCTGACGACACGGTGGGCTTGTGCGTCGGACGGTTGGCGGCTGGCCGATGTGTGCATGCGTGGAATTCGCCTGCACAGCAGGGAAATGTGCGCTGCATCAAAGCCGTTAAAATAGCTAGCCAAACTTCGAGCCACTGTCCTATTAGACGCTTGAGGCTAACAGGCTCTGTGAGGCAGAAGGCAAGCATGATCAGATTAATTTTTCTGGGTCTTGACCCTCTTGACTGTTCTGTTTGCTAGCTCTACGGCGAGATACTTTAGGCAATGCGCCCAAAGCCCATGTACATATTAGAGGTCAGGGCCAGCGCTAGGCATGGGCAGTTTGGGCAGCTGCCCAGGGTCTCACACTCAGCCCACCAGCATGGGGCCCGCACCAGTGGTGTGTCCTGTTGTTTCCCTGGCGATCCAATTGAAAGAAAGGTGTCTCCTTGAAATTAGGGTCCATGGGAGTGGCCCCTCCCCAGGCCTCACAGGGATGGGTCTAGAGGCCTAGGGGAGGGAGACTTCCTCTTGTCCCAATTGAATGGAGACCTTTCAGAGACAGTGTGGGACACCCATTGTCAGTACTTTAGCACCTCCATTGTTTTCACTTTCAGCTCACAAACAATTCTCACATCTTCAGACCCATGGGAGCTGTAAAAGAGGTGCTTGTAGAGGGCTGGGAGGAGGAGCTGCGGCCCAGGAAGAGTCTGCACGAAGCAGCTTCCGGAACTGTGGGCCCGATGTAGGTAGCCCTTTACCGATCGGAATCGGCCGAAAATACCGATTTTCGGCCGTTTCCGATCGGTAAAGGGCAATGGAGATGTAGGGGCACATTTTCGGTAATTTCACCGAATCGTTATCATTACCGAATCGGTAAATTTACCGAGTCGGTAATATTTATCGATTCGGTAATGATAACGATTCGGTAAAATTACCGAAAATGCAATGTAGGTAGCCTATGTTCCGGCAGCACATGGCTTACAGAATCGGTATTTTACCATGGAATACAAATCCATGGTAAAAAACCGATTCCTGTGTACATGCACATCTGTGCATGTACACATGTGCCATGTGACAGACAGACGTGCCC
The DNA here is from genome assembly GCF_964261635.1 of Lissotriton helveticus. Lineage (NCBI taxonomy): Eukaryota > Metazoa > Chordata > Amphibia > Caudata > Salamandridae > Lissotriton > Lissotriton helveticus. The sequence goes on from NC_136059.1 coordinate 1,929,416,751, forward strand.
TTAGGGCATGTCTGTGTGCCACATTGCACACATGGCCGTTTTGGGGGTGCTAGAGGGTGTCAAAGTGACACCCCCTGCACCCTTGTGAATTCTTTAATTACCGAATTGGTAAATACCGAATCGGTAATGCCTAATCATTCCTATGGGCTTCAATGCCCATAGGAATGAATGGGCATTACCGATTCGGTATTTACCAAATCGGTAATTTAAGAATTGTTAAGGATTCGGTAACGAATCCAGATGTTGGGACCTACATCCCATTTACCGATTTTTGAATACCGAATCGGTAGGATTCGGTATTTCAAAATCGGTAAATGGGATTTACCTACATCGGGCCCTGTGTCGCTTATGTGAATTAGAGGGGCCTCCCCTATTCCCTTCTGGCCCCGGGCCCCGCAAATCCTAGAACCGGCCCTGCTAGAGGTGCATTCCCTTTGATATTTATACCACCAGCCCAACAAAAGTGTGTATCACAAAGGTATATTGGGTGCACCTTTGGTGAAGTATATACATCTGAAAAGAACAGTCCGGGAAACGCGTGGACCACTGCCAGTGTCAGTACAGCCCTGGACCAAGCAGCAGACAGACCATAAGGTGCGTGTGTACCTGATGCATCCATGAAAGGGGAGGGCGGTAAGCAGCAGTTCTCTTTCTTAACAAGTGAATATTGGAGTAAGCGTTGTAATTGATGAATTATTGCTAAATGCAACCTTAGATCATCCCCGCAATGTCAGTTCTCAATTTCGGCTCCCAACTGTGTGATTTTGCTGATGAATTAGTCACAGGGTTGTGGATAAAGGGACAGTTACTTGACTGATAAATGAACACATGCCTAAAGGGGCTCCGTTGTATTATTTTCCTAGTTAGGCAAGTCAGTCACTAACACATTTGCTACTGAGTGAGACTTGTGTGCAGCCTTTCGATCACAAGAATGATTCCCATGCAGGCCACCTTACACATTCATCCTTCTGAGGTTGTCCTGATTTATAATACCACCGGTGGTTACGTTAACAAATGTACAGCTCCTGCGTAAAGGACAGCCTGAACCATTACCTGGCACCTGCTCCCTTTACATAAGCATTGCCACTGACAAAGAGTGATGCAGGTGAGAGAGTATGCTGCTGCACTGAATGCCAGACATCTGGCAAGTGAAAGACATTTAGGGTCAGATCACATCACATGTCCAGCTGGTGCTGTGATGTCCAGACTGGTAAGCTAAGGCAGTGCTTGTGTCAAACGCCTTTTATAACAGGATATGAAAAAAGGGTACTGGAGTACATGTGTCAAGAACATCTGTGCACATTTTATATGTGTAATAGCAACACTGGGTTTGGCCCTACGCAGCTGGACAGGGCCGTATACTTCATGTATTGTTTGTTGCATCACATTACCTCAACACAAAGCCTGTATGTCTTTGTCTTATTTGTTGCTTTAATATGAATAATTTGTTCTAATTAAAACGTATTCACACTTCCCAGACCCGAGATAAAATGCGTATTAAGGTTAACAGAATGAAGTAGCAAATAAATGAATTGAGTTGATGGTCTTTAGTCTGTTAAATTGGTTTAACATGATTTGAATGTGACGGCTAGGACATCTCTTCTCTTTATTTTATATGTGTGGCATTTTGTTGTGGTGATGTGATGTGTTGTGTTGCATTATGTGTCGCTGTGTTCATGTGTTGCATTACTGAAATGTTTGGTTTTGGAGTTGTGTTCTGTTTTTGACTAGACTTTTCTGAAGTGATATGCCTTGTTGTTTTGTTTTGACCTTACTTTGTTATAATAGTGTTTTATGTTATTTTGTTTATTTGACGTATTTCAACACATGCAGCTTTATTTGCAACCAAAAGCAGCGCATACCTTGAAAGTGCCTGTGACAAAAATATGTTTACCACTGTCCAAGGTAGTAAAATAGCCGTTCTCCAGCTTTTCACCTACCTAAGACACCAGTTAGTCCAAAACTGTGGCAGAGATTGGCCTTAACATACTGCTTCCATTGCTTTCTTTAACCGATATGGCGCTTGGTGTCTCCTATTGGTCTCAGACTTCACCCCTCTCTTCATGGAAATACAAAGAAGAAGGTCAACAACACTTCCCCTTGCTCCTCATTACTAGGCACTCTTACACCACTTTAGGTACCGGTGGCTACTCAGTGGCGTAACCGACACCCCTGCAGCCCCCACAGTGTGGGGGGCTCCCAATCTTCTATATATGAAGGGGGCCCTCTCAGCCTGTTTGTCCAGGGTGTGTGTCTCGTCTCCTGTAAAGCAGATGCAGTTTGCAGCCTGCTTTGAGCCTCTCTGACACAGGCTGACTCATAAGTGAAGAGAAACAAAATAACTTTTGTTTCTCTTTCACTCTGAGCCTGCCAGGCCCCTTACAAAAGCAGATACCCCCTCCCACTCCTCCTCACAGAAAGTGTCTTCGTTAGAGCTCTGCTTGTCTGAGAGGGGACGGGGCTGCACAGAACCTATTGGGCAGAGCTCAAGTTGCTACCTTTAATTGTAACAGTCAATTAGCCATCTGTTCACAATTTAACATTCTGCAAAGGCCCCAGTATGGTTCTGAAATAGAACTTTATAAGAAATCATTGATATTCATTTGAATATGGCAAGTTGAATATGGCTTTTCTGTCTTTGTCAGTCAGGGGTCACTGGGCAGCTGTAGAGCACACTTAAAGTGTTTTCTTCTTACATTGCATGTTAAACTATGAACTAATAAGGGGAAAAAATAACAATCTGATTTTTCTAATTGTTGTACCGATCACGATATTAACCTGTTCGCTGCTGCCGTCGGCCGTTGGACGTCACGCGAGCTAACTTCCTGGTGCTGCGGCCGCACCCGTTTCTTCGAACGTTCAGCACTGGCGCTGAACGTTCGAAGCAGCAAACAGGTTAAAATACAGCTCATGCCCATATAAAACCAGTTAGGTGGCAACCATAGGAAGAGGATGTGCACAACCCCAGAAACATAACCAGGACTCAACTCAGGGGCAATGGAGGGACAAAATATAGCTGGAATGTTGAATGAGTGGTGAAGGATGTGGAGGGGTGATTGCATATGAGTGACTGTGGTACGTGAGCTCTAAGGAAGTTGACGCCCTTCCCCAAAAGGCTCTCCTACAACACCAGCCTTTTTTTCTCAATGACAAGTAGAGTTGTGCCTTGCACAGGGATCTTGTTTTGTTAATGGTCTGCTGTAAGGGGACAGGGATAGCAATTTTTTTAATAGTTAAATGTTATGCTAATTGTAACTTATATAGCACGTAATCACCTGCAGGTCTCTTAGCGCTTGTAGAGAAAACTCAGAGAGCCACAGGAGTCCCAGAAACATGCAGAATTATACTGTAGCCAAGGCTTCCCTAAACAAATAAGTCTTAAGACCTTTCCTAAAGGAAAGGAGGGCAGAGTCCTTCCGAAGGTTCTCCGCTAATTCATTCCAGATTTGAGGAATTAGGGCCGAGAACGTTCGGCCGCATGGCATTGTGTCCTCCGCACCCAAGGGGAGTTGTTGTGTGCAGTACTTAATTTGTAAAATATTACGTGCCAGGGCCCTGACCAGGAGGCCACTGCAGCTTACAGCAACCATCGCTCCTGTCATCACTGCGAAAACAACTAATAGCCATCTCTCTCTCTCTCCAGCAGGTGCTACAGTACTGATTATTCGAAGTCCCCAACGCTAAAGGAATTACTATGACGGCAGATACTAGTAATTTTTTATGTTAATTGTATTCATAAACAACCATTGTTCTGCTCATCTCTGAATTAGATGAGCAGCGCTACCATGTGATAGACTGTCTTAAGTGTGGTGTGTACAATTAAGTGCCGGTGCGGAGAATCGGAAACAAATTAAGATCCTGTATTGAGCACCAGAAACCATTGGCTGAAATTAAGCATTGGTTGTGTGGGGACGTAATATATTTCAATCCAAGCAGGTAAATTGAAAAGGTAATTTAAATGTATTACCAAAATCAGCAATTACCATGCCTGCGTGGACTATCACAGACATCTGCACTATTTTCTCTATGTGTTTTTTATTGTATGCATTGTCTAGAATATCACTAGTGGAACTATCTGTAGTGTCCTTAGAAGCAAATTGTAGGGGGGAATACATTAGGCCATAGTTAAGAGAGAGTGGGGAGAGTGAGTGGAGAGAGTGTGGAGAGAGAGTGCGGAGAGAGAATGTGGAGAGAGAAACAGTAGAGAGAGAGTGGAGAGAGAGTGGAGACAGAGAGTGGAAAGAGAGTAGAGAGAGAGACTGACTGACTAAGAGACTGAGATACTGACTGACTGAGACTGACAGAGAGAGGCTGACTGACTGACAGAGACTGACTGACAGAGGGAGACAGAGTCTGACTGACAGAGAGACTGACTGACAGAGAGCGACTGGCTGCTAGACAGAGACTGACTGAGAGATACTGACAGAGAGACTAACTGGCTGGGAGACTGAGACTGACTGACTAATAGAGAGACTGACTGACTGACAGAGAGACTGACTGAGGTAGAGAGAGACTGACTGACTGTGTGTGTGTGTGAGAGAGAGAGAGAGAGAGAGACAGAGAGAGAGATTGGCAGAGAGAGAGAGACAGAGACTGACTGAGAAAGACTGACTGACTGACAGAGACTGACTGACAGAGTGAGAGGACTGACAGAGACTGACTGACTGACAGAGAGACTGACTGACTGACTGAGGTAGAGAGAAACTGACTGAGAGAGAGACTGACGGACTGTGAGAAAGACACTGGCAGAGAGAGAGAGAGAGACAGAGACTAACAGAGAGACTGACTGACAGAGACTGACTGACAGAGAGAGACGGACTGACAGAGACTGACTGACTGAGAGAGAGACTGGCTGATAGAAAAAGACTGACTGAGAGAGACTGACTGGCTGAGCGAGAGACTGACTGACTGACAGAGAGACTGACTGACAGACTGAGGTAGAGAGAGACCGACTGACTGTGAGAAAGAGAGAAAGAGACTGGCAGAGAGAGAGAGAGAGAGACAGAGAGAGAGACAGAGACTAACAGAGAGACTGACTTACAGAGACTGACTGAAAGAGAGAGACAGACTGACAGAGACTGACTGACTGAGGGAGAGACTGGCTGATAGAAAGAGACTGACTGAGAGAGACTGACGGACTGACAGAGAGACTGACTGACTGAGAGACTGACTGAGAGAGAGAGAGACTGACTGACTAACTGAGAGAGAGACGGTCTGACTGACAGAGAGAGACTAACTGACAAAGAGACTGACTGACTCATACAGAGAGAGAGAGAGAGAGAGAGAGAGAGAGACTGAAAGACTAAGAGAGAGAGAGACTCAATGACTGAGAGAGAGAGACTGACTGACAGAGAGAGAGAGACTGACAGAGAGAGAGAGGGAGAGAGAGAGAGAGACTGACTGACTGAGAGACTGACTGACAGAGAGAGATTGACGGAGAGAGAGACTGGCAGAAAGAGAGAGAGAGAGAGAGAGAGAGAGAGAGACTGACAGAGTGAGACTGACAGAGAGAGACTGACAGAGAGAGAGAGACTGACTGACCGGGAGAGAGACAGACTGACCGGAAGAGAAACTGACTGACAGAGAGAGAGAGATTGGGGTCAAAGTGTGTATGAAGCTATGCAATGTCTCTTAAGATTGCTATTGCCTGCTAATAAAGTGCTCCTTGTAGTTACATCTGCTTTTGAAATACAGCATTGTCTAATGTTTTGAAACGGGTTTGATTTTTTTTACTGTAGCCCACCCCTCACTGACCCCGCCCCCCCACCCACTGATACCACCCCTACCAGTGCGGCCCTCAGCCTCAAAACAACCTGTAATTTTGGCTCCGACAGAAAGTTTGTGAGTACCCATGATATAGCGGAACAAGGTCAAAGGTGACTTACAATATCATTATCATCTACAGCCGCTCGTACTTTATTCCATGTAATACATGGTAACACTATCACCTTTCTCACAAGCCACTTAAATCCTTGGTGTGTAGCTATGGGTGTAACAATAGCCCCTGCAGCACCCATGGTCCGGAGTGCTCCCAGTCTCCAGGGTTCCCCCTCCTGGACTGTGCACGGGCAGTGAGGTCCCTGTCCTTAAAGCTACTGACTGGGTCCAGGTCGTGGGGGGCTCCCTCTGTGAAATTTGCAGGGGGTCCCCCTTAGGTTTCGTTACGCCACTGTGGCTACTCCTTTCCACCGGACCCTCGGGACGCTCCTGTGCACCTCTTCCTCCTCCCGGAGGCATAAATCACAGAGCAGATTCAAGCCATTGAAAAGAGAGGCGAGGCAGCTTGGATCACATGTGAGATGGTAAGTCCAATGGTAAGAGAGGAAAAATAGTTTATTTCGTGCAGACGCTTGTGTGTGCACATAAGGGTGCATGTGTGCACGTGCTTCATTGTGTGCACGTGTACATGTCTGTGAGTGCGTCTATGTTTGTGGATGCATGTGTTGCACCAGCGACCTACCCTTGTGAAACACTGGAATTGCACAATAGTGGTAACTTATGGCAACTTATGTGCAGCCACAAAACAATGCCCATTTCTTGCACATTTCATAATAGTGGTATTTCTGGTAAACTGATGGGCATCCGAGACATGGTGGTCACCCTTGGTAAAATGCTAGTCCTCACATAGGCGTAATAAATAATGGTGGCAATTCCTGGCATATTGGTGTCTCCTCATGGCACAATTGTGGTCCTGGAAGATTAGTGATATTATCCACATCCCTATTGTGTGCATGCCTTGTACAACGGTGCCTAACCGTGGGTCAATGTTCACCGTAGCACAATGATTGTAATTCTGGCAGACTGTGGGAATTCTTGCCACAGTGATTGTTTTGGCATTGTGGTGGTAATTCTATAGGTATGCATATACATAATTTTTAATACAATAAAGATCAAGCAGCATCACAGAAAAGAGTAAGCAGTGCAGGTGAACATTGGTAACGTGTACGCTTAGCTGATCACCTCTATAAAACTGCCCAGAACCCACTTTGCCGGTCCCTGGGTTTTCGGAAGAGGGCTGGGCAAGTTGAAAACTATAGCCATGCTTGTTAATATAGCACACAGCACCACCGTGTGCATGCACAGGAGCACTGCACACCAGGGTGTTTCCCTCCTTTTAATAATACTGCTCATATTATTTGCAGCAGTACAAAATGGCAAGAGTGTGGCACCAAGACAATATAAATGCAGGTTCTTCAGCTGTGAGAGTGCCCTCGCTGCCATACCCATCACTAACCAATGTTCCTACAACTTTCCAGTGGAAGTATATAGAAAACACCCATCGTATCGTGCCTCCATTTAATTATTGACCCAGCACGGTACTTCATGTAAACAGGAACTGGCGGGCAGTGACTTCCTGGGATATAAAACTCCACTACAAACCTGAGTATTTAAGCTGAAACATTGCAGGCTTAAAAGTCAAACCGAGCCCTGAGGATTGGTTATCTTTTGTAAACACTTATGATATTTTTCTTTCTCAAGCAACTTAGGCTGTAAACAATCTTTCATGTCATGGCGTTGATTGCCATTTTATTCCAGCAGTCCCCTTCAACTCGGCCAGGCTAAGGGTGGACTCTCTGCGTGGTTCACCTTATCCCTTTGGCACGCTTTTGAACCATGAAGTCAGGAGAAGGATGAAAAAACTAATATCCAGGTGATAAAATACCTTTTTATAATTGTTGTAGCAGTAGCGTTAATGGTCCTGAAGAAGCGGCAGGGTACCTGTTGGAGCCGATCAGTCTGCAGAAACATGTCGACCTTCCACTCTTATTAGTGGTTATTTGTTTATGCCACTTTGCACTTTTTATTAATTTGGGAGTGAAGGGGTGCATATTAAAGTTTCTTTACCCCTTTACTATTCAATTTTATCCTTTTTCAGCATTACACTTGTTCACTCACTTTTTCTCACATTTTTGCACTGCTTTACAGTCACCATCGGACACCCCCACATGACACTTAAATCACTGGGTCCCACAGGTTAGATTAGGCTTTTACATCTGCCAGTCTGCTGCGGGTATACTACTCTACCTTCATGGTGTGAAGGATCCCAGATGATGAAGGGCGGTCTCGGTCGGTGACTGATGGGAATCTTTTTACAAAGAATGGATACCCTAAGCGTGACTTTATTAGCACACATTATTAGTTGAGTTTGATTTGTCCTCTCCTTTACTTATACATAGTTATTTGCTTTTTTTGACTCCTTGCTACTTTGTGTTGGTTTAACTGTTGATTTAGTGGCAGTAGCATTGTTAGGTCACTAAACATTCCCTAGGACCCTCTCTCTCCCTGTTGTGTATATCACCTTATCCCTGAACATTTCAGTTTTATCCTTACATATACATTTTCACTCCATTCAGGGGTTCCAAGTTTCATGCCCAGGTGCTTTGTCTTTCACACAGTCAGTTTATATAATGATGACTTTTCTAATTTAAAAATGTTGTTCAATATAGTGGATAAACTGTCTTCCCTTAGATGTTCTTCTGGTGAGGATGTACAGTTGGATATTTGAGATGATTTTAACGCCAGATTACAGGGGGTCTCCATATTTAATTACCATTGTCCCCATGGGAGGTTTTGGTGTTGGAATTCTATGATTCAAGGGCTTCAGAACTCTCTAATTATATTTGGGAGTGTGGGCTAATCAATATCAGGGACACCAGGGGCTGTTCCCCAATATTTTCGGTTGGGGTTGTCAGTCTGTGATGCATCATATTTTCATGTCTCAGACCCTTTTTGATTTTATGTCTTTATGGGACGTGATTGAGAATTTTTATAGTGACTACAACCCTATTGGCCTTGCGTAAACTTGCATCAACTGCCTGCGTGTGCACTTGATTTATCGACTACGTTTGATGGCGTAGGTTGTTGTGGAGATTGCTAGATCCAGAATGAGTATTAAATTCCCTTGTCTTTGGCCAGTGGCCTTCAAAATTGTGGGGTGTGCCCTCCTAGGGGTCTGTGGCTGAATTCGCAGGGGGGGCACACATTTGTCTTCAACTACTTGCAAATGAAGATAGACTGCAAGCGCCGCTTTGTTTATATGGGCTGTCATCATTTACATGCAACATTTGAATAGCTGAAAAAAAAAAATAGGCGATCTGTGATCCAAAGTGCCATGGAGATGGGGGGCCAGTGAGTGGAGTGGCGCGGTCAAAGATGTGGCTAAAAAGAGTAAAATATTCAGCAGCTATTTCATTATTTTCCTTGTAACGTTAATGAAAATTAAATGTAAGTTAACTAATCTGTAGAAAATGTACTCTGTAGGGTTCTGAAACCACTGTTGGCTAATGTGATCGATCACTGCAGGTATCTATGTGTGACCACATAATTGAATCCTAGATGGCGCAGTTTGAAATAGTTGCCTTTGTATTTATAGTGCTAAGAGGTTGCAGCCAGCCAGAAAGCGCTAAAAATATGAAAACCAATATTTATATCTATATATTTTAGTGTTGAGTAGAGCCACTGGTGGAATTGTGCGATTCTGTGACAGCTGCATTTTTCACATAATTGTGGATTTCCAACATTTTCCACCTCGTCCATCATCTGCTACATAATCTGCAGATGATAAAAAAAATGATTTCTAGTTCAAACAGATCAAAAGTTAGGAAAAACGCTGTGACACACGTTCCTAATGCAGTGGATTGCTATTGTCTCTAAAGTTGACTGATTATTTTCAGTTGCTTACTTCTGAATTTGTTCATTAAACTGGTAAAGTTAAGGTAAAATCTTTCCCCATATAGTGTTATCATAACCACCCCTCAAAAAATAATAATAATACTTTCACAGAATATGGTAGAGTCACCTTCCCTGCTGGCCAGCTGAGAGAACGAACACATAAAATGATGATATAACAGTATTATTATAATTGTATTTTTCCTCTAGATGGAGCCAAGTCTTTTGGGGCGGGCCATGCCAGGCACGAAAGGGGAGTGCTGGGCTGTCGTAGGAAAGCCAAACTCTCATGCGCATTGACATCTCCCAGACCCCAGTTGCATTGCTGGGTGAAGAGAAAAGCAGGCGTAGGCTCCAAGTCCTCTTTGGCGTGGAAAACAAGCTCGCTCAGGCCAACCCCAACGCTTCTCTCATGCTGGCATGAGAGAAGCAATGGGATTGGCTGTAGTCTTTGGAGCCTCAGCACGTATACAGCAGAAACAAAAAGAGCAGCAGAGTGGTGATTGGTGCGGAGCATGTAAGTTATTTTCTTTTTTTTTGTTTATTTTGTCATCCACCCCCCCACTCCATACCCCTCCCCCGCTTCGCCATTCTGCTGCGAGACCAGCCGCTACTTTCTGAGGACATTAGGTTTTGTGCTAGATCTTCCCACTTTGGGCTCTTTTGAAGGCTAACCTCATTCCCGCCTTTGAATACAGCCTTGATAATTTACTCTAATCCCGCAGTACTCAATACACTTGCATTATGTCAAGGAAAGATGCAAGCAAAATTAACCTACAATTAATGATGGGCGAGCTTCAGTTTCACAAAGATAATGCAGTAAATTCACTAAGGCATACAAGGCAGCAACAGTTCTGATTGCCATCCCCTATTGGGGCTGGACCTACAAAGATACATTTTCTATTGCAAGCTGCAGTGGCCAAAACTTTATTTGTAGAAAGTCACTTTAGATGCTGCTGCGTAAACCTCAATGTTAGTATGCCAATCAGCACCATACCAAGTCCGGCATCTGCATTTGCGTACTGCAACCGCTGACTACCGAATCTGCAAGATCTTCAGGGAAAATGTTGTGGGTATCCTGGGGACCCTACATCTTTCTTAAATGTTACTGCCCCAGCATCCCCGTTATGTGGTTAAAAATGAGGTAATGCACATTTACAGATTAGATTACGAATCGACTTTAAATAGCTGTCAACTAACTGATATTCAACTAATGAGAACTCCTTCCTATTTTGCTATTAATGTGAATGTGGGATGGATGTCTATGGGCATAGATGTACAAGACGTTGCAAACCAAATACATAAACAACAGCAACATAGCTCAGCAGGTTTTCTGGTCACTATGGCCCCAGTTACATAGAAATACTGCCTGCCTATGCACTGGCTTTGTTTTAATATAATCTGGCAGTTTTTATTTGTCACCTGCACTTCCCCTTATAATCCATCACCCCCAATTATCACAGAAAATTATCACTATCCATGCACTTAGTCCGTATTCATCACTATGTCACGTTTCCTCTATGAGCGCGGCTGCGTGAGAACACCACTATAAGATGGCGCCCACCCCGGCAGTGTGACCTACTTATGTAATGCCCATTCCCTTGGACCTTTAATCCCATTGAAATTGATGTCTTTCCCACACATTCAACCCACTCCAAGATGGCGCCCCACTTGGGTTTGAAGCCAACAAGGACGTTCTCCCTGATCACGTGACTATGCTCGCCAGCGTGGTTAACCAGTGCCCGCACCGTCTGTCAGCGTGCACAAGGACGACCCATTGAAGTCTTCGGCATCGCCCAGACGAGGTAAGCTCCCGCGCCGCAGTTAGTGTATCTGAGCCCTTCAGGGAACCAAGATTTAGATTTAAGGATGTCTCCTTGGTTTTTTCCCCCCCCCAGCGAATCGTGGATTCCACACGACCGCCTCCCAACAACGGCCAGCGAGCCCTGGCGTATTCTAGAGTCAAGGCGGCTTAAAGGGTCATCCAACCCCTTGTTGAACATTAGGGTATGTTGTTTCTAAAATTAATTCCGTAGCATCCAATCGCCTTAGTGCGGCGATTAACCAAATTACTTTTTCACTTTTGCAATGTTAGATTCCTAACCTGACTTGAACGACGAAGCGAACCACAATTTTAAAACCTTACGTGAAGTGCCTTGACTGCTCCATAGATGAGCCCAAGGTATGTTATAATACACCCGCTCAGTCATTTTTGCCCCCGGCGGGAGAAAACGGAGGGTTAACCCTTAATTCTCTCCCACAACAGAACCTACCGAACGCCTTCTGCAATGAAAGGGAAGCATTGAACTCCCTGGCATCCCCGCGCCCCGTGGCTCAACCCACTCCCAGTTGCCCTAATTTATTTCTCAAAAGGTAGGCTGATCCCAATGCCAACGCGATTCTAATTCGAAACAGCTCTCTCCACATATATGGATAAGTGCACCTTGCTCCCCTCGCCACAAACACAGAGGAGTGAGCACAATTTTTAGTCGCCACAATGCACCTGTATAACTCTGATCCAACACTTCCCCATCACTGCGATTCCGATTTCAATGTGTGATGTGTCTATTGTTTTCCTGCAATTAATTGGGCTATCCCATATCCACTATCACCAGCACAGGTCACCCACTGCGAATCCAAATGCTATAAAAATAACAGATGGTTAAAACTGACTACTCTCCTCAGTCCTGCATTGACAACTTCTCCCTTTTATTTTTTATTTTTCTTTGTTCCCTGTTTTCTCCCCAACAGGCTAATTCTAATGACTAATCCAGGCAAACTATTCATTAAGTCCTGATGATGATCCCCTGATAATTAGAGCACGGGATCGAAACGTCGACTCCTTTGAGTGGACATACGGTGAATTCAATGTGTACCTGTATTTGTATGTACCACTCCAGGACGATACTGTTAAATTTTTGACTCAAAAACAGTACCCTGTTTGCTCTTTTCTTTTGCCTGAAACACCCTTTCCTATCGTCTTATTCTTCTTTCTTGTTTCCCACGGTACAGCACAGGAGTGTGCTTTCCTGCAACAAATTATTGTTGTTTAATTGCATTTAAAATAAGATTCTGATTGGGGCGTGGCTTGCGCGCCGCTTCAGTATGGCGGGTCGCGCTTGAGCTCCGTGGCGAGTTTGGCCCGTTGAGCTAATTTCTCAGTTTCCAGATGCCCCTATCGGCGGAAAAGACACCCTTCGGCACCGGAACATGCGGAGCGCTGCCTGACGGTGTTTTCATGTGGTTCTGGTCACCGGCTGCATGACTTCTGCTTCCTGCTTCAGAGGCGCTCGTTTACCTCACGAGCGGCCGCCATTTTCCCGCTCTTCGCGCGGATTTATCGTCCCCTCAGAAGCGCCGCCTGGGATACAATATTGCAGTTTGTAGCGGCTGTTCATTTCGTCTTGACTACAATGCCTGCAATTGGTAACGTTTATAACTTTTTTTTTCTGCTGTATCTTTGCTGCTTGGCTGGTAATTAAGCTGTCCACGCGCTGTTTCTCTCAGGGCAGCTCTCTCATGTAGGTGTAAATCTTTTTCCTACGAGCTCATTACTGTGCTCCCCTGCGTTCTTGTAGCTGTATTATTTTTTGCTACCTGTCTGCCTTGCATATAAGTCCGCCGCTGTTCCTATCTTAGCGCCCATTGAGCTAAGTGTGCTATATCTTTTTTTTTTGGTATAGTCTGCGCAGTTTTTCCTCTCCTTTTTTCCTCAAGTGGTTGTACATTTTTTCTGGAGGCTGCTCCTTTATGGCTGCAAATATGGGTCGTTCTTCGACCAACAAAGACTCAAAGGATGTTGGCACGTCGTTGAAAAGGCTTAAGTCAGTGTCTCCTACGCCTGACCCTCCTCAGTCAGACGCCGCTTCAACGCTGGACACAATATTAGCGCGCCTCAATGAAGTACATGATATTGCGCAGTCCACGAAAACAAACACGGATTTATTACAAGTGGAGGTGGCTGCTATCAGGAATGACTTTAAGGCCCTCTCTCTTCGTGTCTCTGCTACGGAATCACGAATCAGTTGTGCAGAGGATGGTATACAAAAGCAATCCAGATCCCTCAACCACTTGGAGCGCTCCATGGCGGCATTGCGCAGAGACTTAACTGAGCAGGAGGACTGTAATCGTAGATCTAACCTACGCATTTTTGGTCTGCCGGAAGATTCAGAGAAATCATCTTCATCTATGATAGAGTTCTTATCTCATTGGATTCCGGACACCTTACAAATTTCTTTCCACAGAGACTTTGAAATAGAAAGAGCACACCGTGTTCCAACGTTTCGGTCTAAGACAGCTACCCAGCCAAGAGCAATCATTTTTAAACCATTGCGGCATCAGCATACTGAACTGATTCTCTCTCATATGCGGAAAGCTAAACAAGTCATCTGGGACGGTCATAGGATCTCAATTTCTCAGGACTTTGCCAGGGATACGGTTATCAGGAGAAAAGGCTTCCTGAATCTTCGAAAACGTCTTTCTGAGATGGGTATTCCCTTCTCGTTTTCTGGTCCATCGAAATTCCGCATTACTTATAAAGGACGTTCTAGAATTTTCGAGGAGCCGGCTGATCTAACTACCTTCCTGGACAACCAGCTGGAGATAGAGATGGAGATTCAAAAAGCGACTTCACAGGCTCCTGGTGCCTCGGGCACTTGAACTGTCTCCTTCTTTTTTCTGGATATATTTTTCTGTAGGACTGGTTCTCTCTTCTCTTCTGGTCAGCTTATAGGCCGACCTTAACTTCCATGGATGTTCATGATCTTTTTCTGTTCTTCTTGTGTTCCCACTCATTTTTGTTCTATTCTTCTTTCTGGCATCCACAATTGTTCGTTCCTTTTATAGCTCTCTTTCTCATGGTACCTCTTAGTATCTCTTTAATGTTTTCTTCTTCTACTATTTTCCTCCACTTCATCGACTTGTCGTTCTTTATTCTTACTCTTTTAATCAATTTATTCTGTTTCTTTCACTTGTCTTCAATTATTCTTCTCTCTCATCTCTGTCATCCTTTCTTTCGACCTACTTTTCTATTTTCTTGCTGCTTATCTCTTAACAGTTACATTGCTTTTTCTGGTATGGAACATTCTCTATCCTTCTTTTTTCTTTTTTCTCCTCCTATTCTGATATTTTCCTACCCTTTTCTCTCACATATATAATGTTATTTTATACAGTTGTAATGTATTCACTGAACATGTAGTTATTTGTTTCGGATCTACATATTGTTTGTTTTGCATTAATCTACTGTTCATGGTTTTCCTCTTGTTTTTCTTTTTCTTATCAGTTTTCTAATAGTATTTAGGAATATAGCTATGTTTCTCGCCATTGACTGATCTTTAACTGTGATTATACAATATCTTAGTTAGAGTATGTTTATTTACATTATTAAGCTGCTTTGCGGTACTGCTTTTGATTGTTACCAGTTAGTTTTTTCCTGCTAGCCGACTATTATAGTTTTTGGGGCTATTGTTCTCAACTGTTTTTTAGTCCAGTACGGGTCCCTTACTTGCCTTTCCACGTTCTCCCTAGTATGATGTGGGCCTTTTTTAGGCCTCCCCTCCTGCTTCTCCTCTCCTTCCTCTCTTTTCTCCTTTCTTCTCTTCTTTCCTTCTCTCTCTCTTGGATTCCCCACATAGACGCTCCCGCAATATTTCTTTTGTTTACTGATTGGCTCCTTGTATTCATGGCGTTCGTCCTTTTTCTGTCATTCATGTCGTCTTTTTTCTATTTTTATGTTTCCCTATGCCAGGTTTAAATGTATTATCCCTTAATGTTAAGGGTTTGAATCACCCGGTGAAGAGGTCGAAAATCTTAGACTACTGTAAGTCTCTGTCTTCTGATTTGGTTCTTTTTCAAGAGACCAAGGTCACTAACAAAGAGGCGTTGTTTTTAAAGAAGGAATGGGTTTCGGATGTTTGCTGTTCTGATGCCTTTGGTAAACGAAATGGAGTCATTACGCTGGTTTCAAAGAATTCTGGTTTATCGATACTGTCTTCCGATCATGATTCGGAGGGTCGCTGGCTGTTGTCTAAATTGTCGGATGGACAGCATGATCTGTATGTGATGAATATCTATGCTCCTAACGTTGATGATCCATCCTTCTGGAAATCGGTTACTACAAAATTAAATGACACCCCGCACTCTGGTAATCTTATTGTTGGTGGAGATTTCAACTTACCAATGGATCCTCTTTTAGACAAGAATTCTGCTTTTCAGTTTCGCCCTCCTAAATCCCACAAACAAATGCTCAACATGTGCTCCATTATTCATCTTCAAGATATTTGGCGTCTTCATAATCCCACTGGTAGTGATTTTTCTTTCTTCTCCTCGCCTCATTCTTCCTTCTCTCGTATTGACTATCTCCTGGTTCATTCTTCTCTTGTTTCATCTTCCTCTTCTCCGCTTATACATCCTATTTTGATCTCTGATCACGCTGCGGTAACTTTTACGTTATCATCCTTTGCCCCTAAATCACGTGCTCGTTCGTGGAGATTAAATACCGAAGTTTTGCATGATCCTTCTCAGGTTCATGAGTTTTCTGAAGCTATAGATACCTTTTTCCACGAAAACGAAGGTTCTGTTTCTTCCCCAATTGTTCTTTGGGACTCCTTTAAATGCACTTTCCGTGGTCAAGTCATTAAATGTATGTCCAAACGTAATTCAGATATTAAAAAGGAACTTACGGATTTGTCTTCTGATATAAAATCTCTGGAAGCTTCCTTTAGGCAATCTAAGGATCCAACTTGTTTACAACAAATAAAACTACTAAAATACAAATATAATACCATTGTTACTAAAAGAGCCTATATTGGGGTGCAAGCTCAAAAATCCAAGAAGTTGTTATTAAAAAATCGGGCTGGGAAACTTTTGGCGGCTACGTTAAAATTTCAGGATTTTTCTTTCAAATCTTCGCAAATCTCTTCCATTACTGACCACACAGGCTCTAAAAAATTCCAAACAGGGGAAATACTTGAAGTTTTTCGTGATTTTTATAATAAGTTATATACTCCTTCTACCCATTCCTCTTTTAAACAATGTCAAGATTTTTTAAAATCGGTTCCGATTCAATCGGTCTCTGATGCTGATCGCTCTTTTTTAAATGAGCCTATTTCCCCCGACGAAATCGTGTCTGCGATTAAAGCTACTCGTTCTGGCAAGGCTCCAGGCCCTGATGGTTATCCAATTTTATTTTATAAAACTTTTCTCCCTACGCTTGTCCCCAAATTGAAATCTGTCTTTGATTCCTTTGTTAAGGATGGATCTGTTTCTGGTACGGCTGCTGAGGCTACTATAGTGGTGCTCCCGAAGGAAGGGAAGGACCATTCGGATCCTAAAAACTTCCGACCTATTTCTCTCCTTAACATGGAAGCTAAGATTTTTGCTAAAATCCTGGCCAAAAGATTAGAATCCTTTATCCCTCATCTTGTGCACCCTTCCCAAACTGGTTTTGTGAAAGGACGTCTTGCGCGAGACAATATACGCACATTCTGTCATATTCTCGGTGCGGCTAAACGATCTCAACTTCCCGCCGCGGCCGTGGCCCTTGATGCGGAAAAGGCCTTTGATAAGGTCTCTTGGCCTTTTCTTCGTGCTGTTTTGTGTGCGCATAACCTAGGCGACTCTTTCATTAATATGGTGATGTCCTTATATTCTCAACCTAAAGCTAACATTAGAGTTAATGGTGCTACGTCGTCGTTTTTCAATCTTAGTCAGGGCACTAGACAGGGATGTCCTTTATCCCCACTTTTATTTTTACTATCTATTGATCCCCTTCTTCGTTTGATTGAGTTACACCCTGACATCAAAGGTTTTTCTTTTGGGCCTCACTGTATTAAAACTGCTGCATACGCAGATGATGTTCTTATCTTTTCAGATGATATCGCTTTGGCAATCCCTGCTATTTCTAACACCATTTCCTTATTCTCTTCGGTTTCAGGGTATACCCTCAATAAAGATAAGACGGAAATGTTCCCTTTGAATGCCTATTGTTTCCCTTCTCATATGGGCTCAGCGGGCTTTAAGTGGCAGTCTACACACCTGAAGTACTTAGGAATTTATTTTTGTTCTACTCTGTCTGCCACCGCTGCCTATAATGAATCCCAGATTATCCTTAAAGTGCGTCGTCTTTTGGATACATGGTCTCCGAAACATATTTCATGGTGGGGTCGCCTTCAGACTCTCAAAATGATGATTACGCCGATTATTAATTTTGTTTCATCCATGATTCCGCTCAAATTGTCAGATTCCTTCTTTCGCGAAATCGATACTCTGACTTCTAAATTTTTGTGGAATGACAAACGTGCTCGCCTTGCATACAAATTTTTGCGTCGCCCTTGTGATATGGGAGGTTGTAATTTTCCTGATTGGGAAAAATACCAAACTGCCTTTTTGGCCTCTCAAGGTGCTTTATGGTTCTCTCCGCCGTCTCTTCACGTTCCCTCTTGGCTGCTGATAGAACAGGAACTAGCATCCCCTTTGCCTCCCGCCTCTTTTTGCACTACTTCTACTTTCCATATCCTGTTTTCCCGTTCTATCATTCTCGATACAATTGCTGCGGTCAGGAAAGTAGACAAGAAGGTGGCGATTCCTTTGCATAAAACTAGGTGGTCATCTATCTGGCGAAATTCCAAAATTAAGCTTATCATTACTCCAACTCTCATGTCCTATTGGGCAGTTAAAGGGATTTCTCTTGTCAAACATCTCTATGGTGATTCTGATGAACCATTACCTTTCTCTACCTTGGCGCAAAAGCATTCTTTAACAAACCTGGATTTTTATACTTTTCTTAAAATTAAAGTGGCCATTGCTAAAGTGCGTCTTCATCCTACTTCCTCTACAATCTCACTTTTTCAGCTATGGATTAAATCTGGTCATGTCGCCTCCAAAATTTATAAATTCTTGTCTTCTGCTTCACTTCCTGCACAGACGGTTGCTCAACAAAAATGGTTACATCATTTTGACCATGCTATTACGGAGCATATTTCCCCTGATACTTGGCAATCAATTGGTAAATTTTCTCTCCGTAATAAGATCGCACCTTCTTTAATGCAGTCTAAGTTTTTCTCTATTAATCTTCTCCATTGGACACCTGTACGTCTTCATTCGCTTAACCTTAAAGATGACAACTTATGCTGGAGTTGCGGTTTGGTGGCAGGCGACTTTCCTCATATGTTTTTCCATTGCTCCTTGCTTCAACCTTTTTGGAACCTCATCCAGAAGCATCTCTCTCTTATCTTTGGTTTTGAGCTCCAACTTTCCTTCCCCTTAATCTTATTAGGCCCACTGGCGGCCCCTACTCCTCTCCCTTTAGATCCATTGGAGTTGCAGTTGTTGGATCTTCTCCTGACTGTAGCGGTGAAAATTATTCTTATGGAGTGGAAATCCTTTTCATCGGTTTCCTATCATACGTGGTGGGCTTGGGTCTCCTTTTTACGCAGTGCACACACTTCGGTTGATCAAGCTCACCTCTCTCCATCTATTTCTAGTGGGGTTTGGGATGCTTTGGATGATTATATGGAGTTGTCTTCCAAAGGGTTGGTTCCTCAGTTTCCTTTTGATGTGTTTGTATAATTGTTGTCTGCTATTTGGTCTCTAGGCTGGGTTAGTCCTGTGGGAATCCTTCTTTTCTCTTTTTTCTCTTCTTTCTTTCCTGTCTTCTCTTACTACTCATCCTCTCTTTACTCTTTCTCTTTTCTCCTCTCTTCTTCTTTTCTGTTTCCTCCCCTATCCCCTTCTCCACATTTTGATAGTGATACGTTTGTTTTATTGCCTTGATAGAGGCTTTTACTTGAATGAAATTTATATCTCTCACAGGCTAATGTCCCTTATATCTATATATTCTCTTAGTTTACCTATTAATTTTAGCCCTTTTTGCATATGTCTCTTGCATCGATTGTTTCACTTGTATTGTATTTTATAATCATTATTCTTACCGTTATTCTCATTAATAAAATTTCCTTGAAATCAAAAAAAAAAAAAAAATAAGATTCTGATTTATTCAAACTAATAAAATTTCCTGTCCGGCTGGACAAGGAAAAGAGAAACATATAGAGCCTATTGTGGTCTATAGTGCATTGTGTTTTTTATTTTATATGCTTAGGACCTTTGTTTCTTGAAACTTGCTTATGCAGGCAGCAGGCAGAATGTTTATATCACCAAGGAAAAAGAAGCTAGGCATTACTAAAGAGGATTGTTCTTGCTTGCGATACGAGGAGAGAGGCCGAGCTATCAGATCTCCTCACTGCCAGGTGTGCTCCAAGCACGCCCTTTGATTGTGAAGAAATGCTTCGTCTCCATGTTGCTTTCTTTGTACAGCATGTTATGAATGGCTTTAAAAGAACACCTAGATCATTCTGTGAATCAACAAAGTTGGAATGATAGGAAGCGACGAACTACAAAACAGGTGATGTTTATTTTCTGAAGTACAGCAAAAGACCCCAGCCACAGCTGTCGTCCTGAGCGCTCTGACGAACAATCCACACAGGGAGCTTCACATAGAATCCTGAGCGCAGTAACATTCCAAAGCCTCTCAAAGGAGCACAAACCATTATCACAAGCAGGGGAGGGGTGAGAGAGATAAACAGAATAACTCTACATCGCAAGATACCACACATCCCCCTCCTTTACCCATTAAAATGGAAACAACAGTGCAAATGGGGGAAGGTGAATGATGGCTACATTTATTTTTCAACATAGTGTTCCAAATACTTTGGGTGGCAAACCTTCCTGCAACTTGCCCTGGGAATGGAGTAGGCCTGCCTGGAACACCCCGGTTCTGGTGACCTAACACTACTTTGGACTCTGCTCTCATTTTATAAAGGGTTGTTGGTGTCTGCTGTGGGAGCAGTGTACTTCACCACCCTCCCCAGGTTCCAAATCTTCCCTTCTTGTGTTTTCTCGGCATTTCTGAACAACTTTACAATTTTGGTAGGCTCAGAAAATTCAGACCAATGTGCCCTACCCGAGGGTGCTTTAACTTTAATCAGATCCCCCACCTGGAATCCCATGTCTTTGACTGCATGTAATCTATAAAATCTGGTTTTCCTATCCATCATGGCCTTACGTTCTCTGTCCCGCCACTGTGACTCTTTAGAGTGACCAGTCCAACCTTTGTACCACTTCATCCACCCTGGTACTAGCCTTGAGTTGGGTTTTCTTGCTTTGAGTAATTCGAAAGGTGTCATGCCTGTGGTTTGATGAGGGGTTAGTCTGTAGGCTTCTAATCGTTTCAATACCTAGTCCTTCCAGCACAACCCACTTGCCCTCGCTAGTTGGATACCCTCCTTGATGGTCTTGTTGAATCGTTCGACCATCCCATCCTCGTCGCCAGTGTGAAATCAACAAAGTTGGAATGACAGGAAGCGATGAATTACAAAACAGGTGATGTTTATTTTCTGAAGTACAGCAAAAGATCCCAGCCACAGCTGTCGGCCTGAACGCTCTGACGAACACTCCACACAGGGAGCTTCACACAGAATCCTGAGCGCAGTAACATTCCAAAGCCTCTCAAAGGAGCTCAAACCATTATCACAAGCAGGATGATACCACACATTCTTTATTTCGTTACACTGAGTGCACATGTTCCCCTTCTGCCAGAACGTCTAAATACCATAGTTCTACACCATCCATTTGTCCTAAAATGTTTACATTAAAAGAAACTTTAGAGCCGACTCAATTGGCAGATGGTAAAGGTTACTCTACGACTGCTTAGTCTTTGACTTACAAGAGGTACCATTTAGTCTCTTCTGTAATACTGAGTGAAATCTTGCTTTTGCTGCAGCCACAGGTTCAAAAGTGGGTAACGTCTTCCTTGCTTGGGAAAGAGGCCACATACCACCAACCAGGGAGTCCCATTTGTCAGAATACGTTCTCCACAGAAATCCTGGATGACACAGAGAATGTCTGCCTCGAGGAAGGCAGAAGATATTGAATGAACATACCAAAGGTACACTTTGGTGATTATGTCTAGACTAAAACTTTTTTGTGACCAAAGGGTTCCGTCAAACATTTCACAAGAAGAAAGGTTTGTTTTGTTTAATTAGCTACAAAAATTGCATACAAAAGTAAAATGTTAAAATTTTAAAGTGTGAAAAAACTCCCGGTATGCAAAGAAATTCAAGAGAGTTTCATTCTGTGTTGCCTTAATATTTAAACTTTTATTTTTTGGTCTAGTTTTCATTAGTTTTACTAAGTAAAATTGTTTTTCGATGTGTAGGTTCAAGAAGCAAAACATTAAATTTTGTATTCATTTAGTATTTTTTCTAGGCTGTGGGCCCTATTCTTTAACATACTTTTACATGCATTTTGTGAATTCATCATGTGAAATAGGAATAGAATTGGAAACTTCATGAAAGATTCATATGCAATTAGTGTAAACAGAACGAACTGTGCCCTGTTTTCATTTTTACTAATAGTGAGTTTGACAGTTAAGGGCCCGTTCACAAAGGCATGTAAGTGTATGTAGGACCACTTCTTGTATTTATAGATGCAATTTTGAGCTAAGCTTTTTTTTTGTTTTTAGGCCCAGGCCCTAGTTTCTTGTCACTTACACGTGAACCCTTGCACCTGGGCGTATTAGCATCTTTTGGAACGATTTTTCCCTGATCTCTGTAATCAAAGGCACAATCAAGCTCTCTAAAATGTGAGAGTGCTTCCCACTAACCTGGGCTTTGGGTAGCTACTCTGTAATGGTAAGTTGGTGTTCCAGACCACCTGTACACTCCAGGCAGAAGTGAAGGAGCTGTCAAGGCGGTGTGGAGTCTAGGTACATTGCAGCACAATTTTCAGAGTTGCAATAAAATATGTATGCTTCGCCAGTGAGAAGCGCATTTGTGAATACACAGCACTTTTATAAGATTACAAAATCTGTCAATATGTTCACAGTAAAAGCGAAGGTCAAATAGTAAAATCACAAACAAATCACAGCAGAGAATAACGCATTAATCTGAAGACAATTCAGCGTAAAAAAGGGCCCATATATATAAACAATATGTACTGTTTGCAAAGAACCCCGATGTGTGTAGGCCGCCACCAGAGACAACCTGACTCCCTGTAGTGCTGAATTTGTCAAAAATGAAGTGCCAGGGCCCAGGGGTAATGCACATGGGTCCACTGAAGCAGGCACTACCCACATGCCACCTTAAACTGTAGTATTCACTTCTTGTTTCATCATGTTTTTTAAACATGGGACTTGATGGTAACTCGTTATATTCCGACTTGTGCATAAATCCCTGTTTATGCATGGGTCTGAATTACAAGTTATAAAGTATTTAATGCATCCGGTAATTATCGGGTGCACTAAATACCATCGAGCTTCGTTACATTTTGGCAGGTCTAACTTGCCGAAATGTAACAGGGGAAATGTGTATAGTATTTACTGTATCATGTGGA
The DNA here is from genome assembly GCF_964261635.1 of Lissotriton helveticus. Lineage (NCBI taxonomy): Eukaryota > Metazoa > Chordata > Amphibia > Caudata > Salamandridae > Lissotriton > Lissotriton helveticus. The sequence goes on from NC_136059.1 coordinate 1,929,439,806, forward strand.
ATTTGGTGCATTAAACACCATAATCAGCACGCTATTTCCCATACTCACAATAGGTGTTATTGCACCCGAGAAATAATGAACTCCATGGTATTGTTATTTATCAAGGGTGATAAATAGTGCCTCAACTCTTAATCAGGTCCATAGTAAATAGCTGAACGATCCACTAATGAACTCTGATAAAAATGCACACACAGAGCCACTATGTAGTGGATTCTCATAAATATGTGCTGTGTTTACAAATAAGCACAGGTGCAGAGTGCTTGCAAACACTGGCACAAATTAAGCACTGAGGGGCATATTTACGAGGATGTGGCGGAGCGCGGCATTAGCCACCTTGGCTTAATGCAGTGCTCCGCTACTTCCAAAATGCAGGGCTTCATCGTATTTACAAGGACATGGTGCAGCCCTGCATTTCCCCCTGTGCTGGCCCTACATTTGCAGCACACATAGAAGTTTCCAAACATATTTTTTTATTGATTGTTTATGTGCAGTAAGTGTCACCTTCCTGCACAAAAACAATCAATGGCCTTTTGCTGTTTCTATGTGTGGTGCATAAATTAGCACACATAGAAACAGCAAAACTGAGGAGAAATTCAAAATTTCTCCTCGTTGCGCCGATTTAAGACCAGGTTTTCCCTGGGCTAAATTTTGGCGCTGTCCCATAGTTACACTGCCCTTGTAAATATGGGGCAGCATCAAAATCTATGGGTGTTGCAGTAGAACGCCCACTGCAACACCCATTGGCCACCCCTTTCACGCTAAGTAGAGCATGCAAGGGGACCTTATTTACAAGGCGGCGTTAAGCCATATTGAGTGGCTAAACACTGCTTTGTGAATAAGGCGAAGCCCCTATTGCCATCAAAACGTCAGAAAAAGTGATATTCCGATGGGAGTAGGGGCTTGTAACTATGCACCGGGTCTGCCACGACATACAACCATACTGGAATCCACAAGCTTTACCAGTCATCTTCTGGCACTGACATCCCCAGTAAATCGGCCACATACTTAGTCACACTTCGGAGTAATGCGGTCTTGGATCAAGTCAGGAATAATAAATAGCAAATAATGATCCCTACATTCACAGGCATCCACTGAGGGTCGTAATTACCTTGTGCCTCCAACATATCAATAAAGCCTTGACATTTTGACAACTACCATGATAAGTATGCACAATGATGGATAGGTCACTGACTACTCGGTCTGCCAAAAACAAGCACTGGTCTGCACCCTACCTTTTGTAGACTGGGCCTAATATTCTCACCCAATGTGCAATTCTGAAAACTAGTCAGAATAGCACATTTCGAGCTAAATGCCAGAACTGTGTTTGCAACATGTTCTGTCTACAATCTTATTTTCATGTTGACAAACTCACTGCATATCAGACACAATAAAATGTCTCCAGTCCCTGTGCAAATGGGATGGCAGCCGAGCAGATTACGCTGAAACAGACAGATCGTGATAAGCATGCATTCCACATCTTAGACTCAAAGTATAAAGCAGCTTGACTGTGCTTATGCTTTTCCCGAACAAATCCACTGGCAGGTCTTACAGCAACTCCGATTTGAATATTGATACATTATATAATGCATATTTTCAAAATAACATTTATTGGTGTCCTCTGCTGTAATATATTCCGTTTTCTGCTAATTTTAAATGTTGAGATGTTGACATTCATATACATTTCTTCCCTTTTTACTTTTGTCTGGCTGAATTTAGTCCACCTAACCTGGCATCTTAATCACTTCTTCAAAAAGTGTGTGATCATCAATCACAGTTAAAAAAAAAAACAAAAAAAAAACCAATATGATCAACATATTGAAACAATATGAAATTCTTTCTGCACATCATTTCAATCTAGGTTAGCTATAGAAGATGTGACAGGTTTTTCTATCCAAAGTCATTCGCTCGGATATTTTGTTATACTTGAACACGTTATCATATTCAAATAAAGTTAAATTAAGCTAATCATCATTGGCGCAGGCAATCAGTGTGGAAGATTTACCAAGATTCGTGTAACTATCACTACACAAAAAAAAATCCATTTTGCATTGCGCGGATGAATAACATTTGCAATGTGTCAAATGTATAATGTGACGTGAACTGATGCTGTCTCATCAGCCATCATTGAGGCAAGGACTGCCTGAGGCTGAACACAACGCACAAGATCGCACCGCAAAGCACAGTGGGTGGCTCTCACTTGAGCTTTGGAATCGAGACACACTTCCGTGTAAAGGTAAGACAAGTAGTATGTGTATTTTTTACGAACATTGCATTTGTTGTTAATTCGTGTTTAGATTGGAGCCAGTTTTCTATACAAAGTCACGGTGCGTTATGTTGCATGACTTTAATTGGCATGTCTTTAAGAGGACTCAATTATTATCCCCGGGCTATTTGTGGTCTTCCCTCTCTGTGTATCCCACATTGCATGAATTGTTAGTGGTTTAATGCAACATAACAGATAGGTATTGCATACCCATCATGGACTTGAAATTACTTCTAGTGCTGCTTCAAGGAAAAGATGATCTCTCTGCCCATGGAACGCCTTCCGGGCGCAGAGTAAGACGACTTAGCGATTTGCACTGCGTAACCCTACTCATGATTTATGAGGCCACTCAGAGCCACGCAGGGTCGATTTGCCTGGCTTCATAAATCTTTATTAGAGCCCTGAGCCACTTTACAAGGTGAAAAGTGATGCAGGGCTCTCATAAATAGCCCCCTATGTTTGTTGGTCAACTATTATCGGGACTTGCTCAACCGACAACTGACAGAGTTCAGCTATGTGTGTATATCATCCATCTTGCATACATATTTCTTACACCTTATTGCGAATAGAGCACATTTTGCATAATGCCATCCACTGCTACTCAACTTGTGCAATGCAGTGACACGCTTACACGCAAAGGCCCTATGCTAGTGTATAATGAGCACGGAAGTGGATCAACATACTTTCTATAAATTATAAACGGAGATACATGCAAAGTATACTGAAATGTATATACCAAATACAGGTATTAATACATTATACATATGGAGGCTTATTTAGGGGGAATTGGCGTAGGGCAGCGCCGCAAGTCTTCTTGCTCCGCTGCCCTACGCCTATGTGAAAGTGTAGGAAGGCACCGTTTCTATGCAATACTGTATATTCCTGTCCTTTGTCTCAGCGTGATGCACAGTGGGCTGCCTAGCGCCAATGCAGCCCCCCTTGCAGCATGGTGCAAGGGTGTCTGTGTTGCATGCAGGGTTGCGCGGGAATGGGCCCCTTTCTGGAAAAAAAACAATCCTGAGAGGCATTTTCCTCTTTCTATGTGTGCTGCAGAATACAACACATATGTAAAGAGGAGAAAATGAAAATATATTTCTCTTTGTTATGTCTGCTCTGGGGTGGCGTAAGGTTTTGATGATTTCCCAGGTTTGTTTGATTAAGTAAATCTGGGGCAGCATCAAAACCCATGTGTGTTGTGTGGGAAAACCCACTGCAACACCCATGAAACACATCCCTGGCGCAGATTAAGGCAACGCAGCAACTTGGGCTGCTTTGTCTTAACCCATATCTATGAGGCCATTCAAAGCTTTGCAAGACCTCATAGATATGGTTGAGAGGTTTGCGCCGCTGGAGTGTCAGAAAAAGTGACGCTTTGACAGCGTAAGCCTCTCATAAATATGCCCCAGAGTTGTTTCGATTGTCTACAGGACATATCTGGAATTTATTGAAATGCAAATAATATATACTGAGAATAATGCAATGGGAAGGTGCCTATGATATATACATGAAATATAGAAATGCATTTAGTACACTGTCAAAAAGTAAAGATGTAAACTTATAGATGCGAGAATATTGTGACAGAAGGAAGTTAAAGTGTGCTTTATAGTACAATATTTCCATACATTTGCTTAAAAGCCATAACCGGGCAATCATGAAACATTCCCGCACTTTTATGATGTGTCGAGCCAGCATTAGGAATCCTCCTTATTCATCCTCTCCAGCTAAAGTTAGAGAATAAAATGGCAAAATAGCGCATCTCTTCATAAATCTTTCTAAAATATTACTACAAAGCTTGTGATACAGTCAGACCAGAAAATGCAGTGTCACGTGGAGTAACGCTTTATATTTTATCTACTTTTTAAGATTTTAATTCATGTCATCTTTCCACCCTGTTCTTGCAGATTCTCGATCATGTGCTGTGACTGCGAACCTCCCTAGAAAGGGAATTATTGTGATTACCACTCAATTATTTGTTTGAAACGTATATTTGTAATGTCTTGTCAAGAAAAAAGGCACATTTTCGTTCCAAATGCAATCTTTTCCCCTTAGAAAAAATACAGTCTGCCCAAGAAAAAGATTATTATTTCAATTTTAAATCAGGGCGCAGCTTTCCAGTGAGGTTCAGCAGGTGTGAATTTCAAATTTCTCTACTAAAAAAGCATTAGTCCGCAGGGTGTATGGATGAGATGACCAAGGTTGGGGAATGACAGTTCCCATGAAGAGCATGGTCAGTACTGATTTGTATTAAGTAGCCTCTGGGGCTTATTTAAAGTTAGATGGTCAAGTACTGAACACACACAGAAATCGCTAATAATAGGGACTGCGATATCTGTTCAAAGGCCACTAATTAGCGCAGACATTGTTCGCGGCAGACAGGGCCACACTTGCTGTCGCCAGAGCATGCACGCTAGTGCAGTGGCAGCATCCTCAAGTGCTTTCAGCTGGTTTCACGTGGTACAAATTCCATGGATAGTTTGAGGTTTTTTCCCTTTTTTTTCTTTCTTGATATGTACACTTATTCCGTCTTCTATAAAACCAGTACTTTTCCCGGCAGTGGTCGTCACTCACGCATCAAGGAAGGTTAGGATTACTGCACTGAGATATTTCGGGTAAGTCACCCTTACCCCCTTACATGACACCATCTCCATACTTGGGATTCTTTTTTTTTTATCCCCCTCGTTTTTTAACTTTTAGAACTCACTTTGGAGAATTCACACAGCAGTTTGCTAGGATTCTTTCCAGCCACCGACCAACTGGAAATTATACAAAGGGACCAATTGATGTTTGTTCTCCTTATTTATTTTCATTGGTAAGCTCTTTTCCCAATTGGGGCATTTATAGTTACATGATAAATTGTTTATTCCCTGAACTGATGACATTGTACTGATTTACTCTTTAGAAGTTTTGATTACATGAGATGACCCTCTTTGAATTTTGATTGATGCCTAATTGTGGACTCTATCCTGTGATGGAGGAAGCCCTTTCAATGTATTACTTTTCTGATGATTTGCCTAGACGCCCCCTCTCACAATAAGTTAATTATAACACACATCATACTGTTGTATAGCATTTTAGGACCCTAGTGTAATTTTCCCGATTCATGCCCTTAAATAGGTATAATTCACCTTGTCCTTATATAGGCATAGAAATCATAACCATATTTAGACATATCCCAGGCTGTCCAAATACGGCATTGATACTTCCACTAGTTCCGAAAATCCACAACAATTTCTTGGAAAACTCGGCTTCAGCAGTTAGGGACTTCCCCTTGCTTGAATATTGATTTGTCCAAGAACTCATGGAGCTTTCAAAGAACTGCGACTCTTTGATGACGTTATGATGTCCAACTGTACGTCAAACTCGGCACCTCCAAGGTATAAATATGCCCACACTTGCCCTAGCAAACACACAGCGGTTTGGAGCAGTTCGACTATCTACTTGCCCGACGCATCTCGCTACAGCAAGTGCCGAAGGAAGCCGACCCTCCAGCAGACGCACTGAGAGAGACGCTGTCTTGTCTCTTGCCGAGAAATCCAGCTCCAGTGTTTCCAAGCTCCCCTTGCGGGGTGTTGGGAAATCAAGTCCTGAGACAGAGAGATACCAGACCTCCTTCATTCTAAACCAAGGTACGGAGCTGATTAGACCCTAAGAGAAATCTTGGATAGATTCTTGGCAAAAGAATACTAAAACTTATGCTACACCACACTTAATTCTTGCCTTGTACTAGACTTAGGTTAGGTACATCGGGGTAGGCATATTTTAGAAGCACCAGTTGCGTACCTTTAGTCTTTATTTATTTATGTATTTATTTTATGGCTTAGAAACCATACCATGCTTTTACAGTATTATTTTATAATACTCCTGCAGTATGCATTATACTTTACAGCTAATTTTATGAGTGTAGCAGTTAATTTCTTCTGCATGAGAAAGAAGACTGTTCAATAAATACTTTTATTGAAAAAGCCCGTCTCTCTATTTCTCTGCACCTCAGGTGGAACGAAGCACGCACAAATGACTGAGTAAAATATCTATCTATTGTTTCCACGACTCTGAAGATACGTTTTATCTTGGGGAAGCAAAGTTGTCATGTTTATGCGGTTGTCAGAATCTAATCCCTTCTTGTGAATTCGAGAAAGTTTCTAGTGACCTCTGAGCTAGCTGGCACTCACAATTAAGTTTAATATATTCGATAGAGACCTAGTAGACATAAGTCCTACGTCACATCTATAGGATATATTATTCTAATGCGTAGAGCCTATTGGGAATATAGGAACTCCACTACAATACGTACATGAGCCTTTCTGTATAGACAGCATGCAATCCTATACCAGACTCGAAGAAGACCTACTGTGATCTATACTCATTAACACATACACCTGGGGTCCAAACATGAATGACATTTTGATCAATCCATGTCCCTAGTCATCCCCTCCTAAAATTGAAACTAATGGAGTCAAAGGGTGGTTGTTGAACCATTTGATTTAAAAAGGACTGACATTTGTTTATACCCACACATCATTTTCATTAATTGTTTTGTTGTTCTGTACAAATACATTGTTACATCGTATGTCACTTGGTTCACTAGTCTTGTTTTTATTTTTTTTGTGTTTTTTAAATGTATGACAGCCATATACAAAAATCATTATAAAAAATATGGATTTGAATATATAAAATGAATAACAAATGTGTGTGTTGTGTTGACTTATAATTACTGTTGTAAATAGGTGTCACATATTGATTACTATAGCTTCTCTAGATACATTTTTGTTTACAATAAGCAATTGTAATATACTACAGAACACATTGTAGCTCATACTGTATAGACCCAGGTTCTGAGGGGCACAGGATAACCCCATTATCTTTAGTGATTACTTTTCTTAGAAAGTGGGTATTTATCTTCTCTTACTGCAACTGTCTCCAATACACTTCTCAGGGGATGACAGCTTCACTTTGTGCATTCCCTCTAGAGATCCACAAACATAAGAAGGTTAGGTGTGACTGAGCGCTCATCTGCATTCTGATAGATCTTTCTGGGAAGGAAGAGAGAGAGGAGCTGATGCTTGCACCTCAATAGGTAGTGTCCTGTCCCTACACAAAGGGCTGATTACCCCCTACTGATAGTATGGAGCCAGGGCTGGGGAAAAAGGACCTATTTGCACTTCTTTGAAGTCACCCTTACTTTAAAGACACAACTGGTATAGGTACTGGGTCTCTGACTCCACAAATGTGGTGCTCTACTGGACCTCTAAAGAACTCTGGTAGGAAGAAGGACTGTTGTGCTTTTAGAAAGACTGTCACTCTGCTGAACTGCTGCTCTTAAAGAACTGCTTTTCTGGTCTAATGTGCTGCCTGTTGCCTGCTGCTTTCCTCTGCCCTGCTGAGGAAAGGACCCGACCCATCTCACTTGAACCCAGAGTGATTCCAAGGTCTTGCTGGCTTGCCCCCTATTCTGAAGCCTCAGGGCCATCAAAGAATTCCTATAACCCTGCAACAGCACCTGGACTTTACCATCTGTGAGTCCTGCCTTGCCAAGTGGTGTCACACCAGTCCTAGCCCCTTGAAAGTGGCTTTTCCGTGCTGACTCAGCAGAATCAATGCATCAATGACTTTACCCCGACCGGAACCAATACAACTCCTTTGACCCTGACAAAGTTGCTGCTCGATGGCATCGATTTGATGGACTACGTGGCTTGTCGATGATAGACTTTGCGGTTCGATGACAACACATTGCCTGCATTGCATAGGGGTTCATCAACAAAGTCTTGCTGACTGTTCAGATCGGAACCAGCGCATTGCTTCCATCCAAGGGATCGACAACAATGCATTGCCTCTTCTGCTCCTCGTATCGGGTCTTCTACATCGACGCTTCCTCTGTCCAAGGTACTTTTTCAGTGGGACATGCATGAGTCCTGTACCTGGCTTGTGCTCCATCATGGTAAACCTGAATTTTGGATTCACCCCTGTCTAGCACGACCAGATATCCCAGGTTGGCTACTTAAAGACTATACTTTGATATATTCTTTAAAAATTCATAACTCCAGTTCTACTTATTATATTGTTGTTGTTTTGGTCTTGTGTTACTCATACAAATTTAATCTGTTTAGTTAACACTGCATGGAGTATTTTATTTTGTTGTAACTCTTTTTATTGATGACAAGAATTGCAGCGATACACACATCATGTCTTTTACTAATACAATTACTTCCTTCAGTCGGGTATACTATTTGGTAATTTTAACATAGATATTTTCCTAGCTAATTACATTTCTACATATGCGTGAGATTCTCATACCTTGTGTACGGGGGAGGGAGGGCAGAGTGCAAATATTACCTCTATAAATATTCCCCCTGCCCCATATTTGCATCCATTTCTTCTGGCAGCCGGGACGTATACACAGTTTTTTCTCTTAACATGTGGAATTCTCTTCATTTGCCTTTGAGGAATGAGCCTAGTTTTGTGCACTTTCGTAGGATGTTGAAAACCTGTTTTTTTAACCAATAGTTTTCCATCATTTTCTGTTTTGACCTCTTCAGGCGGCACCGGGAAACCCTTGGGTAGCTGAGCGCCTTATAACATTAAATAACACAACATAACATGCACCAGTCTATGTCTTTTTTCCATGCATTTACCGTTGGTGCCTCTTGCGCCCCCCAAATTCTTGGAATATTCTACTTGGCCACCATTAGGCCCAAGGTCACCCAAGTTTTTTCTTTGCCATTCAGGTCTGTCAGTTCCCAAATATTCAGTAAGCATCTTTTGACCTCTGGTTCCAGACTTATTCCCAATGCCTGAGTCATACCTTGGAGCACCTCTGTCCTGTATTTTCTAATGTATACACATTCCCATATTATATGCATGAACGTGCCCTCCCGCTGCACTTCCGCCCACAACCCAAATCCTCCCTATAGCCCATCTTGGTCAAGGCTGGACCTGAAAGGTATATTCTATGAAGTAATTTGAGTTGTATGAGTTTGAGCCCAGAAGAAATTGCTACTTCCTTGGGAGAGGCCAACGCTTCTTGCCATTCATCGTCTTCCAGCTTTGATATCTCAGTTTCCCACTTACTACAGAGTTGTATGAGGGGGTCAGGTATGTAAATAACTAATTTCTGGTACGTCAGGGAGATTGGTTTTTTAGGCTTGTATTCATCGAGAATTCTGTCTTCTAACGGAGAATATTGAGGAGGTGTTTCTCCCTTTGGGATATTTGTTTGTAGAGACTGTTGTACCTGTAAGTATCTAATCCTCTCTGTATTTGATAATTCATACTCTTGCTGCAGTTGCGGGAAGGGGATTACTTCTCCTTTCTTCCACAGGTCTCCCAACCTATCAAATCCCAGTTATCAAAACCCTGTGTCTGTCTTAATGTACCTAATTGTTCTGAATCCCACAGAGGGGTGGCCTGCTAGATCTTCTTGGTCCATCCCATACTCTTATGGGTAGTGTGCCACACCTGGACGGAGTGCCACATGGGCCTTGTCAATTTCTGTTTTGAGGGCCTAGAGTATAGTGCCCTAATATAACTCCCGCCTGCTAGAAGCCATTTGTCCATTCTGTACCCCAGGTCGTCGCTGGGCCGATAAATGCAATGGTTGATTGCTAATAGATGTGCCACCTAGTAATATTTCTTGATGTCCAGAAGTCCTATCCCTCTGTCATACCACCCTCGCACCGGTTTTGGGAGTGCTATACGAGGCGTCTTACTCATCCACAGTAGTTCCCGCTGTTCCTGTTCTATGGCCCTGAAATAGGTGGTTGGGACTTGGGTGGGCAAATTGTGCAAGACACATAAACAGTGCGGCAGAGACATCATTTTAAATAGGGCAGCTCTACCCAGCAGAACAAAGGGAGAGATTGCCAATGTGCTACGTCATCTTTTAGTTATTGGAGTGGGGGTAGGAGATTACAGGTTTAATACAACCTCGGATCCCTTGTGATACAGATTCCAAGAAATTAAAAGCCATTACTGGCTTCTGTTACAATGCATCCTTTAGATCAATGAATTAGTACAATTATTCGTGTACCCAGAGCATTTACCAAAATATGTGCATATGTTGAGGACCCTATTTATGGACACCTTCAGTGCCACCAGATACAACAGTATGTTGTCTGCATAGAGGGAGATACGGTCCTCCCAGTTCTCTGACCATCTCGCGCCTCTTATTATGGAATCCTTTCGAATCCATGATGCAAGTGGCTCGAACGTCTGTGCAAAAAGCAGTGGGGACAAAGGGCAACCCTGCCTTGTTCTTCTTCGGAGATGAAAGACTTCAGATTTGTATTGTTTAATACCACATGCTCTAGTGGGCCTGTATATAAGAGACGTAACCAACTCATGAAGTAAGGGTCAAATCACAATTTTTCCAGGACAGCAAAAATGGTAGGGCCACTCGATTGTGTCGAATGCCATGGTGTTGTCCAAGGATACCACCACTGCATCTTCCCTCAGCGTATCTATTCTTCTCATGACCCCGTGTAGTTGGTGGGGATTTAAAGACGTGTTTCTGGTTGGCATAAAACTCGATTGGTCTGGGTGGACTGGTTTTGAAATAACCTGAACCAGGAGAGTAGTCAGCAATTTAGCAAGGACCTTGACCTCTGCATTAAGCAACAAAATGGCTTGATACAAGGAGCATACATCTTTGGGTTTGCTATCCTTGTGTATTTCCACCAATGTGGCAATTCTCTCAACTTTGGGTAACTCGCCCACCTTACGGCTTTCCGCGTACATGGATTTGAGATAAGGGGCAATCTTGTTGGGTATTAATTTATACAGTTCTATTGGGAGGCCATTAGGACCCATTACCTTACCGGATTGAAGGCGCCTAATGGCTTGCGCCACTTCGTCATTTGTGAGGTCACTATCTAATAGTGCTTTGTCCTCTGCTGATAGTATCAGGAGTGCTATATCTGACAATAGGGCCCTAGATTCCTCCTTTGAGCGAGTAGTGTGGGATGTATATATTAGCTGATAGTATTTGGCAAATTTGTCTGTTATTTCCTGCAGATCTGTAAACGTTTCCCCCTTCTCTTCTATTAGTTCGGTGACTAATCAAATTGCTTGTTTCCTTTTATCAAGCCATGCCAGCAACTTTCCTGCCTTATCTCCTAGCTCGTATATCGTGCTGAGTTTGTCCCTGTTCAACATCTCCGCCATGTTTGTAGCCAAGCTTCCACACTCTTCCCTTTTCAGGTTTAATTTGTGCTCCAAGTTTTTCTCACCAGTTCTCGTCATTTCTCCCTCCAACTGCTGAAGTTCACCTTCTGGCCTGCCCAGGTCCCCATTCCTTCCTCTGCGCGCCTCTGCAATTTGAGAGATCGCCTGTCCTCGCACTACTGTATTAAAGGCTTCCCATAGGGTCTGAGCTGATCCCACAATCTCTAATTTTCTTGGAATAGTGCTCTATTTCTCGTGTTATTTTCTCTTTTATGGTTAGGATTTGGAGGTGCCAGGAATTTACTGGTGCTATTCTTCCCACCTGTCTCTCCCCTATCACCACCAGGGACACTATCGGGGAATGGTCGGAGATGCCTCGCGCTAAATGTCGGACCTCCTTAATGTCTCCAACCTGGTCTGCTGGGGAGAGGATATGGTCTATTCTTGAGAGACTATTGTGAGCCCCTGCTTGGAACATGAACTGTGTCTCATTGGGATGATGGATGCACCATGCATCCCCCAATCCTATGGCTTCCAGAAAGTTTGGGAAGTGTAGCTGTGGAGACCTTATGTCTCGGGGGGATATCAGTCAAGTCGTCCTGACATGACAGAGTTAAAGTCTTTTCCTATCAACAACTTGCCCTTGGGAAAAGATAGCATAATCCTACCCAGGTTTCTAAATGCTGTCACATGTAGACCAGGAGGGACGTGCATGAATACTATAGTTAGTGCTGCACCCTCCTATCTCCCGGAAACCGCAGCGTATCTACCCTGTGTGTTGGTCCAGGTATGTTCGATTGCCATTGGAAAGGACCATCTCATCATGATTCCCACTCCCCTGGACCCTGAAGAGAACCCTGAATGCACTACTAATTGATAAGCCCACCTCGCTAACTCCTTGCAGGTGTTTCCAATTAGATGTGTCCTGAAGTAACACTACCTCGGAGGAATGCCTTTTGATAAACTGCAGTACAATTCCTCTTTTGAGCTTATCCCGAAGGCAGTTAACATTCCAGGAGAGATGTCTCAATCTTTTATCCATTGTTGAACCGGCAGTGGAATTTGTTAGGTTTCTTTGCATTTGTGGCCATCCTCTCTATGCTAAGGCTATAGGTGCTACATTCAGGTGTGTGTGGTGGCCAGCGAGGGCCAGGGGGACCCACATTGAGCACTGCATCCCTCCCACTTCTCATGATGCCCCGCTACATTCTGCCATCTAACCTATAAACTAATACTAATGGTGTAGAATGACCCCCACTTCCTGCCCCCTGCACTCTGACCTTACAACTGCTCAGTACCCCAACTATGCAGAGTGCCTGTCGCCCGATCCCTGAACTATTTGTAGGTTATGGGGGGGTGGAACATTTTCTCCCACGTCCGCCATCCTGTGCAGATAAATATATATATAGGTCAGTATGAAAAAATATAGTCATTTTTTTAGATACAATAAAGCAAGGATACTGGGTACCAATTGCGCTGAGTTATGAGAAAGTAAATTCAGAATATCTGGTTGCTCCAAGGATATGAGTAATGACCATCCATCAAATACCAGAGATGCAGACAATGTCTACACTATCATTAAGAAAGAGAGCAATATATCCTGAGCAAAGGAATTTTTTGATACACAGCAAATATATACAGTTCATAATAAACGTTGTCACAAGCATTCTTCTTTATCTTCTTTATTTCTTCACACTGCTTCAACAGGATCCTAGCCTTTCCTTAATTATTCATAGAGTCACTTAGCATTTCCTGTCCATCACATCTTGAAGATGACGCCTCGCTTGCTCGCTCTGTTGATTACAGGGTGTACACTTCACTCCTCTGGATTTTCGTTGTTGTCTCTGTATTTGATAATTCATACTCTTGCTGCAGTTGCGGGAAGGGGATTACTTCTCCTTTCTTCCACAGGTCTCCCAACCTATCAAATCCCAGTTATCAAAACCCTGCGTCTGTCTTAATGTACCTAATTGTTCTGAATCCCACAGAGGGGTGGCCTGCTAGATCTTCTTGGTCCATCCCATACTCTTATGGGTAGTGTGCCACACCTGGACGGAGTGCCACATGGGCCTTGTCAATTTCTGTTTTGAGGGCCTAGAGTATAGTGCCCTAATATAACTCCCGCCTGCTAGAAGCCATTTGTCCATTCTGTACCCCAGGTCGTCGCTGGGCCGATAAATGCAATGGTTGATTGCTAATAGATGTGCCACCTAGTAATATTTCTTGATGTCCAGAAGTCCTATCCCTCTGTCATACCACCCTCGCACCGGTTTTGGGAGTGCTATACGAGGCGTCTTACTCATCCACAGTAGTTCCCGCTGTTCCTGTTCTATGGCCCTGAAATAGGTGGTTGGGACTTGGGTGGGCAAATTGTGCAAGACACATAAACAGTGCGGCAGAGACATCATTTTAAATAGGGCAGCTCTACCCAGCAGAACAAAGGGAGAGATTGCCAATGTGCTACGTCATCTTTTAGTTATTGGAGTGGGGGTAGGAGATTACAGGTTTAATACAACCTCGGATCCCTTGTGATATAGATTCCAAGAAATTAAAAGCCATTACTGGCTTCTGTTACAATGCATCCTTTAGATCAATGAATTAGTACAATTATTCGTGTACCCAGAGCATTTACCAAAATATGTGCATATGTTGAAGACCCTATTTATGGACACCTTCAGTGCCACCAGATACAACAGTATGTTGTCTGCATAGAGGGAGATACGGTCCTCCCAGTTCTCTGACCATCTCGCGCCTCTTATTATGGAATCCTTTCGAATCCATGATGCAAGTGGCTCGAACGTCTGTGCAAAAAGCAGTGGGGACAAAGGGCAACCCTGCCTTGTTCTTCTTCGGAGATGAAAGACTTCAGATTTGTATTGTTTAATACCACATGCTCTAGTGGGCCTGTATATAAGAGACGTAACCAACTCATGAAGTAAGGGCCAAATCACAATTTTTCCAGGACAGCAAAAATGGTAGGGCCACTCGATTGTGTCGAATGCCATGGTGTCGTCCAAGGATACCACCACTGCATCTTCCCTCAGCGTATATATTCTTCTCATGACCCCGTGTAGTTGGTGGGGATTTAAAGACGTGTTTCTGGTTGGCATAAAACTCGATTGGTCTGGGTGGACTGGTTTTGAAATAACCTGAACCAGGAGAGTAGTCAGCAATTTAGCAAGGACCTTGACCTCTGCATTAAGCAACAAAATGGCTTGATACAAGGAGCATACATCTTTGGGTTTGCTATCCTTGTGTATTTCCACCAATGTGGCAATTCTCTCAACTTTGGGTAACTCGCCCACCTCACGGCTTTCCGCGTACATGGATTTGAGATAAGGGGCAATCTTGTTGGGTATTAATTTATACAGTTCTATTGGGAGGCCATTAGGACCCATTACCTTACCGGATTGAAGGCGCCTAATGGCTTGCGCCACTTCGTCATTTGTGAGGTCACTATCTAATAGTGCTTTGTCCTCTGCTGATAGTATCAGGAGTGCTATATCTGACAATAGGGCCCTAGATTCCTCCTTTGAGCGAGTAGTGTGGGATGTATATATTAGCTGATAGTATTTGGCAAATTTGTCTGTTATTTCCTGCAGATCTGTAAACGTTTCCCCCTTCTCTTCTATTAGTTCGGTGACTAATCAAATTGCTTGTTTCCTTTTATCAAGCCATGCCAGCAACTTTCCTGCCTTATCTCCTAGCTCGTATATCGTGCTGAGTTTGTCCCTGTTCAACATCTCCGCCATGTTTGTAGCCAAGCTTCCACACTCTTCCCTTTTCAGGTTTAATTTGTGCTCCAAGTTTTTCTCACCAGTTCTCGTCATTTCTCCCTCCAACTGCTGAAGTTCACCTTCTGGCCTGCCCAGGTCCCCATTCCTTCCTCTGCGCGCCTCTGCAATTTGAGAGATCGCCTGTCCTCGCACTACTGTATTAAAGGCTTCCCATAGGGTCTGAGCTGATCCCACAATCTCTAATTTTCTTGGAATAGTGCTCTATTTCTCGTGTTATTTTCTCTTTTATGGTTAGGATTTGGAGGTGCCAGGAATTTACTGGTGCTATTCTTCCCACCTGTCTCTCCCCTATCACCACCAGGGACACTATCGGGGAATGGTCGGAGATGCCTCGCGCTAAATGTCGGACCTCCTTAATGTCTCCAATCTGGTCTGCTGGGGAGAGGATATGGTCTATTCTTGAGAGACTATTGTGAGCCCCTGCTTGGAACATGAACTGTGTCTCATTGGGATGATGGATGCACCATGCATCCCCCAATCCTATGGCTTCCAGAAAGTTTGGGAAGTGTAGCTGTGGAGACCTTATGTCTCGGGGGGATATCGGTCAAGTCGTCCTGACATGACAGAGTTAAAGTCTTTTCCTATCAACAACTTGCCCTTGGGAAAAGATAGTATAATCCTACCCAGGTTTCTAAATGCTGTCACATGTAGACCAGGAGGGACGTGCATGAATACTATAGTTAGTGCTGCACCCTCCTATCTCCCGGAAACCGC
Organism: Lissotriton helveticus; assembly: GCF_964261635.1. Lineage (NCBI taxonomy): Eukaryota > Metazoa > Chordata > Amphibia > Caudata > Salamandridae > Lissotriton > Lissotriton helveticus. The sequence goes on from NC_136059.1 coordinate 1,929,455,736, forward strand.
AGCGTATCTACCCTGTGTGTTGGTCCAGGTATGTTCGATTGCCATTGGAAAGGACCATCTCATCATGATTCCCACTCCCCTGGACCCTGAAGAGAACCCTGAATGCACTACTAATTGATAAGCCCACCTCGCTAACTCCTTGCAGGTGTTTCCAATTAGATGTGTCCTGAAGTAACACTACCTCGGAGGAATGCCTTTTGATAAACTGCAGTACAATTCCTCTTTTGAGCTTATCCCGAAGGCAGTTAACATTCCAGGAGAGATGTCTCAATCTTTTATCCATTGTTGAACCGGCAGTGGAATTTGTTAGGTTTCTTTGCATTTGTGGCCATCCTCTCTATGCTAAGGCTATAGGTGCTACATTCAGGTGTGTGTGGTGGCCAGCGAGGGCCAGGGGGACCCACATTGAGCACTGCATCCCTCCCACTTCTCATGATGCCCCGCTACATTCTGCCATCTAACCTATAAACTAATACTAATGGTGTAGAATGACCCCCACTTCCTGCCCCCTGCACTCTGACCTTACAACTGCTCAGTACCCCAACTATGCAGAGTGCCTGTCGCCCTATCCCTGAACTATTTGTAGGTTATGGGGGGGTGGAACATTTTCTCCCACGTCCGCCATCCTGTGCAGATAAATATATATATAGGTCAGTATGAAAAAATATAGTCATTTTTTTAGATACAATAAAGCAAGGATACTGGGTACCAATTGCGCTGAGTTATGAGAAAGTAAATTCAGAATATCTGGTTGCTCCAAGGATATGAGTAATGACCATCCATCAAATACCAGAGATGCAGACAATGTCTACACTATCATTAAGAAAGAGAGCAATATATCCTGAGCAAAGGAATTTTTTGATACACAGCAAATATATACAGTTCATAATAAACGTTGTCACAAGCATTCTTCTTTATCTTCTTTATTTCTTCACAGTGCTTCAACAGGATCCTAGCCTTTTCTTAATTATTCATAGAGTCACTTAGCATTTCCTGTCCATCACATCTTGAAGATGATGCCTCGCTTGCTCGCTCTGTTGATTACAGGGTGTACACTTCACTCCTCTGGATTTTCGTTGTTGTCGAGCCGTGCCGATCTCTCATTAAAGGACGATTAATTTGCCAGGGGGTGTTCTTTCCATCGCCTGGAGATACTCTCTTTTGCAGGTCTCTACCCCTCCAGCCACTCTGAGGCTGACCCAGGTGTATTGAAGAACCAGGCCCATCCCTCTGCCTCGACATGGAGCTTTCAGTTAACAACAGGAAGACCTCTGTCTCTGAGTTGTTTCTTGATCCCCAGTAAGGAGCACCTTTGCCCCTGGACATTATTCGTGAAGTCTCGGAAGAAATTTATTTAGCTGTTCTCATATTTGACTGGGGGGCAGTGCAAGAGGTTTGTAGTATAATGTGTTGGTCTAAAAATCTTGCCAACAACGGTCTCGAGGGGTCCCCGGTTTCGGTCTTCCTCCAGGGATCCTATGCACTCTTTCCACTGTGAAGAATTTGGCCAGTCCTTTTGTCTTCAGATGATTTATGATTAGGTCTTCGACTAAGAGGTCTGCCGCAGGCTCTTCCGATTTTTCAGGGACCCCAATTATTCGAACATTGTTCAGGCGGGACTGCCCTTCGTAGTTGTCTAATTCCGCCATTTTGCTCACAGCCTGAAGGTCTTTGATTTCTAGTTTCATTTATTTGGCAACATCAGTGGTGATTGTTTTCATAATTCTGACTTTTTCATTCATGTTGGGCAAAACTGCCCTGATAAGTGTCACCTATACCGTGATCAAATTCATTCTCTGTTCCAGTGACATGCGTACCCCTGTAATGGCTTCCATAATATCTTTTAGCTTAGGGTCATCTTTTTCTGGTCTCTGCTCCGTTGTTGTGTTTCCTTTAGCGGCCGTATCCGTGCCTACCATTTTTTAGGTTGCAAATGTATCTAATTTCATTTGGAGCGTGCCCTTCGGCCCATTGGTTCTGGACATCACAGCCAATGGTCTTTTTTCTAATCTGGTGCCCACCTGGAAACAACTTGCCGCCTGCTCCTGGGTGTCGTTCCCTCTACGGCCTGTCGAGGTTTTTCACTGGGGCCCCTGTGGTGGGCAAACAGCCCGCTCCCCTCTTCACAGCACTTTTCACACTGGCATTCCTTGATGGTGACACTTGGTGCGCACAATTCGTTTTGAGTGATGACAATCCGGTCACCGTTGGGGGCACCGGGTCCCCTTTTCTAGGGATATTTGCTTATGCCTATCCCTGTTGGTCGTGTTCTATGATGCACCTTCGGGGTTCATGCTGGGGTTCATTCTGAATCCTCTCCAGGTCGGCAATCTAGACCACTGGTTTATCACCCAGCATGTCTGCCAGTCCACCCCTCCAAGATGGCGGTACTTCTTCTTGTTCTCCAGTCACTTAACTCTGTACTTTTCCTCCTCCCGCCGCACGGCAAGATAGGTACCCGCTGATAGGGCGGTCTGGTCTCTATGTCCACTGTGTCCCTTAAGGCCCCTGCAGGGCTATTTGTGTTTCTGCCCCGTGTTCATTGTCAAGGCCTCTGGATTCCCTTCTGACATGGCCGCTGTGTTGCCTGATCCAAAATGGCTGCTCGTCTTCACCTCCTTCTCGCCTATATTTCAATACTTTATTGTCCCCCTTTCCGGCACTGCTGATCTCTGCCTGTGTCCCTGATTGCCACACACCATCCCAGGTTGCCGAGTGATGCTTCTTTTACCTTCCACAGCTGTCTCACTACTTCAGCGGAGCTCCGGTTCTCTATCGTTCAGCCCGGAAAGTGGCTTCAGGACTCACCGGCCCCATCCTGCCACGATTTGCTGTCAGTCGCGGCCCGATCCTCCCATCGGCGCAGGGGGTCATTGGATCACGTGTTCCAGGTCATTGCTGGACTGCCTTCATGGTGCATGTCGAGTACCTCAGGCCCAAAGTTACATATGAGCTTGTGTCATCCGGATCACTAATCGAGGCCGCATCCTCCCGATCACATTGGGCCGCACCTCGCTTCCTTGTCACCTTCGGTGCCCCCTTTGATCATGGGTGCGCGGATTTCAAACCCCAAGTGGCTCCAGGATATAATTGTCTGACCTGGCGTGGTTTATGGATGACTGTGCCGGATTTATTGATGGCACGGGCTAGAGAGTCATGGAGCCTCTCTAGTGTGCGACCATTCGGATTGGCGCCTAGCCACTTCCCAGCATGGAGTATTTTTGAGGTGTTTTCATTGTGTTACTTTGTGTGCGTGCTGCACATATACATTGCATCTTGCCTCTTAATTAAGCCTGACTGCTCTGTGCCAAGCTACCAGAGGGTGAGCACAGGTTATCTTTTATTGTGTATCTAGCTTACCCTGAATGGAGTGGATTTTGACAGGGTGCACAATTCTGGCAACTAGAGAGCCAATTTCTAGCACATGCCATGAATTTAAAATGCAAGCCAGCAATTGTGCAGAGTCAACTTCTTGTACTGTACCACCTTCATGACATAAATGCTCTTGAGTTGCCATTAACTACCGCATTTTCCAAAGAACAGTATTGCATCTGTGGTGAGCAACGTCTTTTCATAGATTCCCATGATATGTCAGCAACTTTTAGCATAATGATAGTACTAGTATCATATCTGAGTCGGCACCACCATTTCATGGAATGCTACAATATGCAAGCAATTATTACTCCTAAGGTAGGACCTGCATTCTACTAGAGGTGGGACCCCATCATCCCATAAATGCCCGGAATATTCTGGAATTCCCATCATAATACCAGGTCTAGCACTGTAACATTCATCATTGTGTCACATACGCCCACAATTTGTCAAGAATTGGCCTAATCCCATCAGAGTCAGCATTACACCATTATGTCATTAACGCTCACAATATGCCAACATTGACTGACTGATCCAAGTCAATGACTGCAGCACTAAGGGTTGGCTCCATCATTTATTTCATAGATGTCCACAACATGTTGTGAGTTACCAGCATTATAATTAGAGTGAGAATGGGCATCATGATGCCTTGAGTGCACAACATACGTCAATCATGACCTTTATTATGACAGATCTAGTAGTATGAAGGGTGTGCACCATAATTTCATGCTAGTTTACAAAATGATAAGAATTAACACAAATTCCACAGGGGCAACATTTACAAAGGGTGGACACCAATCCCACGTTTGATAAATTGACACCATCATGATAGGCCCAAGAATTCTACAAGGATTGGCGACATCATGCCATGAATACACACAATTCATGCCATGAATGCACACAATATGTTGGGAATTACCATCAATATGCCTGGCTGGGCACACTCATATGGAGGCACATATATTCACGGGAGCGTGGCCAACCGGGCAACATGGCAGACGTGACTTGCTAGTGCTCCGTCCACCGATCCCCTGTTATCTGTGACACTACTTCTGGAGGTGCCATCTGCAATGCTGCTGCCCGAGTCGGGTTACCGGAGGGCGTGCTGCGTCCGCAGAGAGCCATACTGAGCGATTTGGCCGGCTGATTGCAAACTACCGCAGATGACAGGCGTGCGGCCTTGCTACCGGTCGGGCTACGGGCGGACATTTTGTGTGAGGAAATGGCGCCCTGCTGCGTGATGCTCACCTGGTGATGACAGCGGAGTCCCTGGCATTGGTATGTCCTGTCTGCGGAAGCGCTCTCTAGCCTCGGGAGTGTCAGCGCCCTGCTGCAGAGTCTCTGGCTGTCACAGCTGCCAGTAATGAGGCACTGGGGTGTACATGAAAGCACCCACGAGGGACAACAGAGGTAGGGCAGCGGAGGCAGGCCCCTTTTGCTGGTGCTTCAGGCTCCCGAATGTCTGATCACGGTGGAGATGGCAACGTGCTCTCACCCTCGCCCGCCCACCAGAAGCGTTGCCGAGGGCTGCGGCACTCCACCTGGGAGAACAGCCATAACAACGCGGGGATTACCCCGCACTGCCATTACAACGCGGGGATTACAACGAAAGTAGTTACAACGACTTTCGCTGGAGGGCGCTGTTGGATAGGGAATAGTTTAATTTTCTATCCAACACCTTCCCTACTGTCAACATGGGCTGGAGTTGGAATAGAATATTAAACTATTCCACTATCCAGCGCCCTCCAGCGAAAGTCGCTGTAACGACTTTCGTTGTAATCCCCGCGTTGTAATGACAAGCGGGGTAAAAGCCCGCGTTGTATTGACATACAACCCTCCACCTGGGACTTCAGGTGCTAGGGGCTGTGTGGAGCTGGTGGATAAGTGGCATAGGCATTGTGGAGGGCTGAGGTACCATCATGAGAAAAGTCCTGGTATCCCCGGAGGCCCTGTGAGGAGAGACTCAGCGAGACCAACAGCAAAATGTGGACCTTCATGGCTCAGGCTGCTTCTGGGGGCATATAAAGACACGCATGCGGCTCCCAGACAATAGGAAATCGGGCCCCCTACTGCAGTGACCCTCGTGCCAGCTGCTGGTGTGCTGGGAATGGTGAAGAAGGACAGGTGCAGGATCGACAGCGCCAGGGGCTGCAGACGACGTGAAGGTCCTGGTGCTAGAACCTGAAACACCCAAGAGTACAGGCGCGGTGGCTGTTATACTATACCTCTGTCTGCGCCCATCCCCTGCGCGGGACAGCAAATGCCACAGGCGCCCTATCTATAGACCCTGGTACTGTGGCCCATGAGGTTCTGGTGACGGTACAGAGAGGAGACTGCCAGGGACTGAGGCGGCCGCTGATTGCGGGAGTTGGGAATTGCTGGGGGCCCCACAGGGCGGTGAGAAGAACGACAAGCCATACTATGAGGTGCTGTGGGAAAATCTGCCCCAGTGGGCTGCATGACAAGAGCCCTAGCCCGGAGGCAGCCATTTTCAGAGACATAGGCGACCTAGTTGGATCCTGTGGGGAGTGCCGCAGAGTGAAGACACGTGGCGGAAGGAGCGGTAGGTCCTGGTGGCATTATCTGGGGAGCCGCTGGCCTTAAAGTGGTGTGGCACCGAGACAAGAGAGGTACTTGACACTCCTGTGACCTGGACAGTGAGATCGGGAGTCCCTGGAGTCGGACGACTATGATAACCGGGTGAAGGCACTGGTGAGCATACGCAGGCGGCACTCCTGGTGGTCAGTCTATGGGATTCTTGGCTGGTGCGGGTGGGAGTTGGTGGAACTTGAAGGCTCCTGATGTGGTCCCGGACTGTGTTTGGGAAACAAGTTGACGACGCACAACCAATGGAGCACCAGTAAGAGACATTCCCCGAAAGAGGCTGCTGTAGCGCCGTGCAAATCCACTACTAAGAGGCTGCCGTTATTCCATCTCTGTCTATTAGAGATCTGATATCGGCTAAGTTACCCTGATTTGCAGCGCACATGCCACTGGGACTGGGTGCGTCGCCTCCTTTGGCAGACGGGATCTATTATCCTGCTGGTGGGCCGACCTGCTAGGGGTGATACATGTGTCTCACGGGCTGGTACTTCAGAATGCAAAGGGGGCACAGTAAGTCACTGGCGAATGCCCACAGCGCAGCAATTGGTGATAGGCCGGATATGGGGCAAGTGACAACAAGGGCACCTGCCGGCTGCCAACCTCAGCCATATGCAGAGGACTGCGGGAGAGATGTCGGAGCTTATGAACACAGCCCTAGCGGCAAAAATGGACTCTGTCCTCGCAGCGGTGGAGCGGATTGGGGCAGCACTGGACCACACTAGGACCTCCCTGGAGACCAGAATCGACAAAGTCACCTCAGACTTCACATTGCCGCAGATCATCGGAAGCTAGTTGATAAAGTCGCTGTATACGACCAAACTCTGAAAGAGCTTCAGCCTGTGACACAGAATCATGCAGCCGTATTACAGGACTTGATAGAGCGTGTCCATGTGCTGGAGGACCGGGCATAAGATGCAGAAGGGTGCTCACGCAGTAACAATGTCCGCGTGGTGGGCCTGCCGGAAGGCGAGGAAGGGTCGAACCCGGAGCAATTTACGGAATGATGGCTGCGTGATCTGCTAACCAAAGGTATCTAGGCTCACCGTATCCCAGCACAGAAGCCGCAGCCAGGTGCCAGACCGCGTCCGTTCATATTTAAACTCCTCAACTATGGGGATAGAGACGTGGTGCTTCGTGAGACACAGAAAATAGACCCTATTGAGGTGAGCGGCAGTTCAGTAATGTTTTTCCCAGACTACACTGCTCTCATACAGAGCCGTCAGAGCAACTATACGGCTGTAAAACGCCAGCTTTGAGCTCTAGAGCTCCCGTACTTGCTGCTGTTCCCTGCCCGGCTAAGAGTAGTCACAAAAGATGGGGCCCGCCTCTTTGATTCCCCTGGAGAGGTCTGGGACTGACTAGAAGTGTTAGGATTTTTGACAGGCGTGCGGCCTCCGGGCCCAGACGTAGACACCATATCAAGCTGGAGACCAAGACGTCGGGGGAGGAGGGGGGTTCAGCTCCCACCCTCGACAACATGAGGCACACTAGACACCAACTGGCAGGCTATTAGTGAAGATTTTTGCATGTGCACGAACCTCAACATACCCTTTGAGTGGCCCACCTATTTATTGCACCGATTTCCTAGGACCCCAGTCACTAAAGTCTCTTCCCGCTTCCTTGACTTGGGGCTAGTTGTTGCTAAGCACCTCTTAACAAAGAGATGGAAGGTGCAATCTCTACCGCATGTGAGGGCATGGAGGTACTCCCTCATAGCATGGGCTAAAGCAGAAGGTATTGCCATTGTGCGAGAGGAAACGCTGGGTCTGCGTAAGACGCTGATAGCAACTCAATGGGAGGGTCTGCTTCAGAGCCTTATGCGCTTGGAGGGGGACAACCTGGAGCAGCAGCCGGATGTTGGGAGAGACACTCCTGAAACCTCAGTGTGGCGACATGTCAGGTTTACCCTCATAGCATCACACAGGCACCTTTATACTAACCGTTGATTAACCAGAGTTGCAATTACGTGTGCTGGTTGGTGTAACAGCTTTGTGGAGGATTGTTGATGGGGGGCGGGGGATGGGAGGGGGAGGGGGAGACAGACATAAGTGCAATGGGAGGGGAGGGCGTGGGGGACTAGGTGAAGAATGTGTAATCAGAAGTCTGACTCAGCTGCTAGAGTTAGGTTTCCTTTTTTCTCAGTTACTGTTGGTTTCCGTTATAACATCTGTGCATTTACATGAGATGTATGATTTGTAACGCTCTGAGTAACATGCCTCCAGAACCACAATATGACTACACTATGGACTTTATATCTGTTGACGCAACACAAATGTTGTAGTCCCACCTGGCCCTGTGGCTATGGGGTTACCTTGGCACAAGGTGGGCATCCCAGACTTGTCTATGTGTGCTGAGCGTCACTGCCAGAAGACTCTAATTGTAGTTGTATTGAAATGCTGGATATTGCCTTGCATACAAATGTAGAATTCTATGAAAAAATAATAAAACAGATTTAAACAAAAAATGAAGGCACATACAAGGGCGTAACAAAGGACCATGCAGGCCCCACAATGCAGGGGACACCGAGCTCCAGGGGGCCCCTTCAGCCCAGTACCATGTTCGGCTCCCACCCTAGACAACATGAGGCACACTACACACCAACTGATGAGCTATTAGTGAAGATTTTTGTGTGCACGAACCTCAACATACCCTTTGAGTGGCCCACCTATTTATTTTCACCGATTTCGTAGGACCCCAGTCGCTAAAGTCTCTTCCCGCTTCCTTGACTTGGGGCTAGTTGTTGCTAAGCACCTCTTAACAAAGAGATGGAAGGTGCAATCTCTACCGCATGTGAGGGCATGGAGGTACTCCCTCATAGCATGGGCTAAAGCAGAAGGTATTGCCATTGTGCAAGAGGAAACGCTGGGTCTGCGTATGATGCCGATAGCAACTCAATGGGAGGGTCTGCTTCAGAGCCTTATACGCTTGGAGGGGGACAACCTGGATCAGCGGCCGGATGTTGGGAGAGACACTCCTGAAACCTCAGTGGGGCGACATGTCAGGTGTACCCTCATAACATCACATAGGCATCTTTATACTGACAGTTGATTAACCAGAGTTGCAATTACGTGTGCTGGTTGGTGTAACAGCTTTGTGGAGGATTGTTGATGGGGGGCGGGGGATGAGAGGGGGAGACAGACGTAAGTACAATGGGAGGGGAGGGCGTGGGGGACTAGGTGAAGAATGTGTGATCAAAAGTCAGACTCAGCTGCTAGAGTTAAGTTTCCTTTTTTCTCACTTACTGTTGGTTTCTGTTCTAGCATCTGTGCGTTTACATGAGATGTATGATTTGTAACACTCTGAGTAACATGCCTCCAGAACCACAATATGACTACACTATGGACTTTATATCTGTTGATGCGACACAAATGTTGTAGTCCCACCTGGCCCTGTGGCTATGGGGTCACCTGGGTACACGGTGGGCATCCCAGACTTGTCTATGTGTGCTGAGCGTCACTGCCAGAAGACTCTAATTGTGGTTGTATTGAAATGCTGGATATTGTCTTGCATACAAATGTAGAATTCTATGAAAAAATAATAAAACAGATTTAAACAAAAAATGGAGGCACATACAGGGGCGTAACAAAGGACCCCGCAGGCCCCACAATGTAGGGGACACCGAGCGCCAGGGGGCCCCTTCAGCTCAGTACCCTGTCAGCGGAGCTCCTGAGTGTGGTCGGGGGGGGGGGCTCCTTCATGTACTGTGCAGGTGGGCCCCCTAAAGTTTCGTTACGCCACTGGGCTCATATATTCACACATACTCATGTGCAGACATTCATCCACAACAGCATAATTATTTTTGTTTTATGTGTCATTCGCTGGGTGGCTGATTCATCTCTCAGCCTTGAGAGACTCTGTTTAGCTCCAGGTTATATTTTCCATGGCAAAAAATGCTCAGCATCACACAAACTGTTGTTAACAGTGTAGATATTTATTGGGCCTGGAGCTGTCAAACAAAATGCAACCATGATACTTGGTTTACCACTGGATTAGTAGCATTAGTTAGGCAGTGCATGGAATGTCCAACAGCAGATATATCCAGGTCTTTTTCATCCAGCTGACACTGCAGGAAATGGGGTTTATGAACTGTACTGCTTTAGATCCTTAGACCAAAAAGGGAGAAAAAAGGAGAAGCTTTCGAGATGTACTAATTCACCTTTTTTGTGCACAAAAATTTAAATGTGTGTGGAGGTAGAGGCCGAGGACTCTTCCCATACATTTACACTTTGGGCCCATAGCTCTATGCAACTCATCCCTGAAAAAATATTGAGATATTTCTGAAGACCAGAATGCCACTTGAAAGCTTATTTTGACTAATTTTGCCTAATATTGCCTACGTGAAATCAAGATTCAGGTCCCTCTTTCGAATCTGAGTTTGCTAAGATTGACAATTTTATATATTTTGCTGGTAACTGTAAGCAACAAGTTAGTCAACCTTTCATGATTAAGATGTCTCTTTTATATTACTGTAATAAATTGGGTTACTGGTTGAGGGAGTAGTGAAATCTTGCCAGGGTGAGGCCCAAGAAATGGGAGCTTGGTACAGAGCAGACAGGTTTAGCTTAGAGGAAATGAGTAAAGTATGTATATACAGCACTTCAACCAGTGTTATAAAAAAGAGGTGAAAAATCCCACACCAATTTAGGCAAAGAGAGAAAAGTAGCAACTGTGGATATCTGGTCAGGCTAGACTAGGACAAAATAACAAGTTTAGGCCGACCGCAATGGAGGGTGGGCTATCTACAGGAGCTCAGTTAGGCCGGCTCAATAAGAGTACCTTAAATCCTGGTTTGCCAAGCGTTACTGAGTCTTGCATCAAAGACACGTTGTGCAGCGGAGCTTCAAAGCTGTGATGCTAGGTCCTGCGACATCCTCTTCGATGATGTTGTTGACGAGGGGCTTGGGATGTAAAGTCCTGAGTCAAGATGCGTTGTACATGGCTGGTTCCAAGGAAGCTGCGGAACATGCGGTGCACTCCTGCGTCATCGTCGAATGCGAAGGCCTGCATGGATGCATTTCACAGTGGCAGCTCCTGGAAAGCTGTGGGCAGTGATGCGATGTCCTTGCAACAGGGAAATCCATGCAGCAGAGGCATGTGTAATTTCTGCTGCGGTTGTGCCTGGCAGCAGAGGACATAGCATAGCACCTTCAGATCCACTTTCAAAGGTCCAGGACTGGGTTGACACCACTTGGCTGGGTAGGAATCACAGATGGCGAGGTCCAGGTTCTGGATTCAAGAATGTGGGAGCCTTCAGTTCCTGAGGCTCTAGTCAGGAGGCCAGGCAACTAGCCCTTAGAGTTACTCTGGGGTCCTGGGTTCAACAGATGCAGATCCCGCCTTTCTCACACAGACAAGAGGGCAGCAGGTCATCACAGCAGGGCAGCAGTCCTCCAGAACAGCAGCCTAGTAGTCATTTCAGCAGCACAGCAGTCCTTTACACTGGCAGAGTCCACAGGTCCAGAAACATACTGAAGAGTTGGGTCTAAGGATCCAATATTTATACCCAGTACCCACTTTGAAGTGGATGAAACGTCCGGAGGTTTCCATCCCGCGAGGTTTCAGGTATCCTCTTCCTTTCTGTTCTGACCCCAGCTAGTCTAAGACTACAAACAAATTGTAAAAAACCCTTTGTGAGAATGCATCAGGTAAAGGCTTTGTCATGTGCAAGTGTCGTAGGTGACAGCTTCTCCCTCTTGTTAACTCAGAGTGGCCAATCCTGCCAATACCTAGCTTCCCTATGGCTCACTGTCAGGGAGCAATACAAAAAGACCAACTTCCAGCTATACGTAGTCATGTGGCCCAGGATAAGGATGCAGGCACTAAATGGGTAGGAAAAGAAAATGGCAACTTTCTAAAAGTAGCAATTTCAGAATTGTCAGTAAAAATTTGACTTTACTATTAAAGAGGGCTTTTAATTACAATTCTTTAGACACCACCCTCGACCTATCCACTTGCTTTAAATTGGAGGATGCAGCTTATTAAACGTAATAAAGTAACTCAAATGTTATCCTATAGAAGTGGTAGACCTTTCAGTAGTTTTTCACATCTAAGACATGTAAAGCTTGAAAGTACATGTCCTACGTTTTAAATACACTGCGCCCTGCTCCCTGCTCCCTGGACTGTCCAGGATCTTCCATAGGGTTGACATACATATGTTTTAAAAAGGAAGGTGTGGGCATGGCAAAAGGTTTATGTTTCTAGGTTGAAATGGCAGTTTAACACTGCTCATGCAGGCTGCAATGACAGGCCTGTTACATGTGTGAAAGGTTACTTAAGTGTGTGGCACAATCAGAGTTGCAGGTCGACTAGTAGCATTTAATTTTAAGTCCCTGGGTACATGAAGTACCACTTTACTAGGGAGTTACATATAAATTAAATGTGCCAATTAGATGTAAGCCAATTCTATCATGATTTAAGGAGAATGCACAAGCAGTTTTGCAATGGTTAGCAGTGGTAAAGTGAGTTAAGCCATAAAGCAAGCAAAATAGAAGTGAGGAAAAAAAGGAGGTTGAAGGAAAAGAGCTCAAGGAGAACCACACCAAGGATGTCAGGCCTAAGAGTTACCATGATAACTTCCAACCACCACAATGTATTTGACAGGAATTCCTATAACTTTCTTTTAGGGGGAGCTTTTAATTCTATTGTATTCAAGGGGTTGCATCCTTTGTTAAGTAAAGCAGAACATATAAATAATATTTTAGTGCCACACTTAATGGGTGTTACTACATATATCAACATTTTAAAAAACAATGGGCCCGATCCACAAAGGTAAACTTAGTACTATTTTTATGTCCGCACTCGGGGGAGCGTGCTCGTATATGCCCTTTGTGAATTACCAAAGTCGTAAACTTAGACGTTTGGTCTAAGTTTAGCCTAAACGTCTTGGTATACCTTTGTGAATCGGGCCCCATATATTGAAATATTAATAATGTCTTGTGATAGTATAACAATTGTTGTGCATTCTCATCATATTTGCCAAGTAATGTTTATTATCTTACTAAAAGGGATCATAATGTTTTATCGTAATTGTATGGCCTTCTGCCTTTTCAAATCTACAAACATGAGCCTAGAGCAATAGTCTATTCATGTCATTATTTCTCCCTCCTACATATGGGGGAAGGAAATGGCAGTTGTTATCTGAAACGAAAAGTGTGCATCATATAGTCCTGAGTAGTATTACTCTATTACATCTGTTTCATTGATTCGGTCAGATTTAATACAATTTGTAAACTGTTCACAAATTTTAACTATAAAGTTGGATTTCTATCTTTTTTCAGTCAAATATCCTTAATACATCAAAAAACAGTTGGGAGTTACCAATTATGCAATTTGGTTAGTGTGTGAAATGTTTGGTTACTGAGTCATCCTTAAATATGATGGGATGTTTAATATATTTATTGAGATGAATTTTAACATTATTACGAATAAACCAATTTGTATCCTTATAAAGCTGTAGAATGCGGTTTGCTGTCTGTTTATTTCTCTAGGTGATGGTTTCAGGGCCCTGCCAATGAGGTATGCACACCTATTTTTGATTCAACATGGACTTTGCGGGAAAGATCCAGCATCATGGACCCCACTTTATTTATTCCCTTTGCTGACACGCCACAGGGCAAGAGTGAGACCACTGCAAGGAAGAGTGCATGGGTTATCTCATTGTGCATCAGCAAATTGGTTGGTCTGAGTAGATATCATTCCTCCCAAAATTTAAAAACAAAACAAGGACTGTCTTAGCAACAAAAAGAATAGCATTCAACCACCCAAGCATTGATGGACCAAATAGTCCTGCAAGAGAGCAGAATTCTGTCTTATGCTATGCTGGTAGTGTGCAAAGTCTCTGTATCATTGAGAGAGAGGTAGGGTCTGGCTTTAGCACATAGAAGTGGCTGCCCAGTCTGGTTCAGGTCACAGGTGGATGTGAGCCACTTATTTTTGTATTTATTATTTATTTATTTGAAGGTTTTATATAGTGCGAACAAGACCCTTGCGGGTATCAGAGCGCTTTACAAGGTAAATATCGCAGATACAAAGGCATATGGTAAGTAACATATAGTTCCATAAAAATCACAGATCATAGAATCAACATAGCATAGATACATAGACATATGGCAAATGATGTGTAGTTCCATACAAATCAGGCATAGTATAATCACAATAACGATGATAGTGCAAAAATATATAATTCCATATTGATCAAGAATAGAGTCGTATAATCACAGTAACCCATGTTCAAGTGAGCTTAGCCATAAGAAGGGATTTCACTTCTTTTTTGAAGGATGCAGTAGAGGGATTAAGTCTAGTTTCTGGGGGCAAAGCATTCCAGATCCTGGGTGCCATACCAGAGAAGGCTTGGTTGTATGTTTTCTTCTTGTTGTATCTTTGTGGTTTCAATAAGAGGTTATTGCCACTTAGATTGGAGGACGCAAGTGTGGCATCTTCTGGAGTGGTAGCTGGATGTTCTCCAATCTCATGACCACAGGTATTGACACTGATGTCCCCATCTACTGACTCAATGGGATGCCTCAGTAACACAGTCCAGAGTTCCATCAAAGATCTGTGTACCATAACATATCATGAGTTATCTCAGTACCTCCTAGGAGGGCTAACAGCTAACACCATGGTTCCTCTGACTTTCAGTACTGTCCAGACTTTGGGATCAAATGGGAGTTTTTAAACTTGCTTCCCGATGTCTTGTCTCTCAACAGCACGTCCCCGACTTAGATGTCTTTTTGTTTCACCCTTTGCCTGTGGCTTATTCGTCAGTTTGCTTCATTTCTTCTCATCGTGACACCAGTCTCATACAAAGAAATTGGAGTCTGCATAGGGCAAGCTGGGTGGGCATCAGGGGGCTGCCTCCAAATAACAGACGTGCAGGGGCACATCTCATAAGACTATGCAGCATGTTTCGGTTTTCTCTCTGGAACTTGTTCAGTGCCTACTCTAGATTGTCCTTCCATCATTCTTATATGCAGATCACATTTACTTTAGCCTGCACCTGAAACGATTGACCACTCCGCTAATTTGAGGCCATCTTGGTGTTATCTTCTGAAGTTTTAAGGTATATAATGAACTCCTGACTTTGAAATGGTGGTCTGTTATCAGTGCGAATTTAATGGGGAAACGCATGTTGCAGATATTTTTTCTAATTTTAACATGACACCATTGGAAGCGCAAACTCCAGCTCTGGATATTTGCTAAAATATTCAATATCAACCATGAAATGCTGTCCACTGAGTAAACTGGCAAATTCCATGCTAACAAGGATCCCTGGTCCACTGGGTGGCTCTTCTGAAATGATTTAGCCGGAGGATCAAAAGGTACAATCAATTGGCATGACAGATAGTACTTCTCTACTTGAGAGTCCATTTCAGAGAACCACACTTTCTGATGTATTCTCCTTATGGCTTTCACGATCCCTTGCTGTCCACGACAACCAGGGTCAAGAATGTTGGGGACTAAAGTTTTAAGAGTGACAAACCTATTTCCCATCAAGAGGAGGCCATTGCCCAAAAGGAACAATTCATCTGACACCTGTTCAAGTGCTCAAAGCAACATTTAAGAATCAGGTGGTCTCTATGTCAAGGTGACTATAGGAAAATGCGTCTTTTTGCATGGTCACCACCACCATTTGTGAACCGAAGCTGCTGTTCTTTTGGCTATGCTCCTAAATTGCATATTTAATTTACTTATAAGCCCTTAGTATATGTTGCAAAAGTGTACCCAGCACCTGCAAGATAAATGGTACTAGTGGATTGCACGATCTATGCGCCATCCACTACAGTGACAGTATAAACGTGGGCTCAGGTCTACCATAGTAACCTTACTTTGGCAGTTTAGAAACTGCAATTTGACCTGTCAGCAGAATAAATGCTTTTGATAGGCCTAAACATTCATTTTAAATATTAATCAGTATCCTTTAAGTAGGCCTTAATTGCTAAAAGGCAGGTGTATGGTATGTAAAAGTAGGACATGTAGAAATGAAATGTTACTTATGGCCAAAAAAGACCGAAGAACTGTTCATTGTAGCAAGACTGCCTGTTTCATAAGAAAACACTAACAGATAGATTCATCAAAGACCCGTTTTGCGAGTCTTTAATAGCGATTCATAAGGAATCGCTATTAAGGACTTGCAAAACGGGATTCATGTAGGAATCGCTAAATAAATTGCGATTCCTACACATTCCTTATTTGCGATTAGCAATTTGCTAATCGCAAATAAGGATGCGATTTCAAGGGTGCCAGGGGTGTCCAAAGGACACCCTGTAGCACCACTGAAATGCAAATGTACACAGGTATTGCGCACACACAGGTCCAAAGGACATGTGTGTGTTTAACATGCTACTGAAAAAAATGCACTAAAGTGCTTTTTTCTATTTTTTTCGCTATTTACCACGAAGTCTGACTTCGTGGTAAATAGCGACCAAATATTGCGAATTCGCAATTTAAAATTGGTTAATGAATTGCATTTAAGGAATCTCAAATAGAGATTCCTTAAATGCAAGTCCTCGCAAATATGCGATTTCGCTATTAACGATTTCTGCATTTGGGATGATGAATCCCAAATGCAAAAATTGCGCTTGCAAAGGGCCAGATTCTGAGAATCTGGCCCTTTGCGAGCGCAATTTCCTTTCATGAATCTACCTGTAAGATGCAACATTGCATTTAATAATGCTAAACACAGCTAGTAAACAGCTAGCTAAAAATGTAACTCTTGAACTTTATGTAATAGTTGTTAAAAACCAAATTCAATGAGGAAGTTGTTTTCTTTATAAGTATTAAGGAATGGGTATTTTTAGAAAGCTACCTTTTCCCTGCTGAAAGCCTCTAGAGGCTAATTTACAATACCCCCCTGTTGCAGCCCTCTGAGTGCTTAAGCCATAAATGAGGTGTGAAATCTGTACCCAGAGCAGGGGAAAAGGTCTTGGTTGTTGGGAGTTGGCTCTGTTCTTTTGCCAGGATAGCCATTTGCTGAGCGACTTGATTCTTTTCAAGGAGGCCTCTTTTCATAGGCAAATGATAGCTGATGCCTGGGAGTCCCATCCTTTGTCCCCCCCCCCACCCCCCAGTCAGGCAAGCTCCACTCACTTGGGGGAGGGAGATGTCCCCAGAGCTGGTTTGAAATGACTACAGAGAAGAGGTTGCTAATTTCTCCAACAAGTTTTCTGGGATGGCCACGGAGACTGTGCAAGTGTAGAAGGGTTTCACTACCTTAGATTTAAGATGAGATGGGTACTATGGTATTCTGTGCAGTAAGGCACACAAACACTGCTGAAAAATTGACTAGGGTCACCCATGGGAACTTTCCCCTATTGGTTAGGCAGGGGAGATGAGTGCCCACAGACTAGTTCTAGGCATAAATGTGGCACCACTGGGTACCCTCTTCAGAACACTTTCGACATGTGGAAAGACAGAGGAAGGACTGCACCTGCTGCCTAACACGTGTAAGGAGAACTGAAGGTCTGGACCTACTCCCCTGTGTACCCAGGAAAAAGAGGTGAACTCCAATGGTCAGTTGACTGACCTCCTGTTAAGCTATAGGTACACAAAAAACTGCCTGGGATCATTGGTTGTACCAAAGTACACTCCTCATAGCATCCTAAAATCTTGGAACTTGAAAGCAAGTATGTATATTTATGTTTGATTAATTAAACTCCCTACAAAGAATACAAGTACAACCTAACTGTCATTCAAGATGTTAAAAATCCTGCATATGATTAGTAATTCCTAAAAAGCATTCCCTAATTTACACACAAATCTCATTTAAGTCTATAATGAGAAAAGTACCCTAATTACAGAGAGTTTAATTGCACATTTCCATCACTAAATAAACCCCTTACTGATTTAACACCTCAGTGTACAGGAATCTATGGAACATTAAGTGAAATAAAGGGTTACAGCCCAACAACTATAAACGGCCTTCAATGTGATCAGTATACATAATTCTTTAAAAAATTTCCTAATTACACATAAACTCCCTTTGGACAATTTTGCAATAGTCCTGTAGGTACACAGTGTTAAATTGCATGTTTTACTTATTAATTAAGGCCCATACAGTAATCCTTAATAGCACATAAGATCATTTGCCTCCTTTAAGACAATTATAAGACAAGAAACCCAAAATACATAAAGTTAAATTGCACATTTCCCTTATTAGTTAAGGCCCTCACTTGCATCCATCATTACCCAATTCACAAAATATCCTCAATACACATGATTAAAATGTTGCAAATCAACCATTTACAAAAATATTTTAACTGCTTTGTTGTAAGTTAGCAATGATTAGGTTAAGCATTAGAAGAAGACATCTTGTATTTAGAGACTATCTTGTCCGTTTTACGTAATCCATTTTGTATTTCTGTTGGCCATTTTGTTTGCCATGTGCTCTGTCCTACCTTCCTGCTCTTGAAATCTGCCTAGAGACAAGAAATATTTATCATCTTCCGCTTTGCACATGCCCAGTTGAGCTTACAGCTGTCCCCAACTTATAACTGTCAAGATGTGTCCACCAGAATTAGTTAACTGTCAGCCCCTCCCACTTGTTGCTAGCACACTCTCTGTATGACCTTATATGTATTTGAAACCAGCATTCTGTACCTTGTACCGCCTTCATTTGAGCCCCTGTGTGGGTATAAAAAGACCAAGCTCCTTCTAGTCAGTGTGCTACCTCATACACTACCAAAGGGTGTTGTGTGAATGTAGTTCCACCTCATGAGGTTTAATAAACTGTGTCTTTTCTATTCCAGTTTCTGTGCCAACTTCTTTCTATTGGTCTAAGGACTCTGTGCAGAGAAGGGCGAATCCCTTGCATTGGTAGGCCTGGCTGAGGCTTGCTACTACAGCTTAATATAGATAATTCCTCGAGATAATTTCTTAATATGCATACAACTCTTTTATGTCAATTATCCTAGTTGGTGCATGCTATTAAATTGCACATTACCATTAGTTAAAACTACTCACTGGCATCCATTGTTGAATGGAATAAAATGCACATTTCCCGTACTTAACTGAGAACTTAAAAAACGTAAAAAATGTTGGCTTCTGGGATTTATGTTGCTTTGTGTTGTCAACATTTTAACTGTCTTGGTACTTCTAAATGTTTCACACAGAAGTTGATTCTGCCTGCTCTGTGCCATAGCTACTAGGGACTGAGCTCAGTTTTAAAGTACTGAAAACTTTACTGAACCTAAAAAGATAGTGCCATTATTTCAAGTGGTGGACTCCCACCCACTTCAACTAATAATCCATCTTCTCACAGTGGACAAAATGCAACCTCCGTCTCTTAGAGCAAACGTTGCTTTACCCTTTTTTTTCAGTAAGTTTCCGGAGTTTTAATTAATGCCAATTAACTTCTTATTAGCATGAATAACTACACACACTTTAATATTTGCTTTTTCGGCAAATTTTTGTTTTATATATATATTCACTGAAACACAGAAAGTTACAGTAACGGTATAGTTAGGAGAAATGTTCAGTAACAACATAACATTTTAAACTCTGAAAACCAGTGAAATCCATCAGTTATAGTTATCTCAAGTAACTATAACTCGTGCTCCCGCTTTGCATATTTTTCTCATCAATAATTTCACTACAAATGCTGAAGGGATATTATCAATGGTGTCATGGAAGATGTCATGAGTGATGTAATAGGTGGGGTAATTAGCAGCGCATGGTGAGGGCGTGAATTATAGCTACTTTAGGGCATGAGTTATATTTACCTGAGATAATCATAACCATAAATTGTGAATTTCAGTGTTTTTGAGAGGTCAAAACGTTACGTTGTTACTGAACATTTCACCGAACTATAATGTTACTTTAGCTTTAGTTTTTTTCAGAGAATCTTTGTTTTTTGTCTCCATATAAAGTAATATTGAAATACCATATGCTAATCCAACCTTCTGCTGTGCACGGCCTTTGGCCACAGGTGTGGGGGGATTTTTTGCATAGTCTATTCTGCTGCCAGGCCATGCAGCCAACTCACTGCATGCAAACAACCCAACGCTGCACACAGCCTTTGTCCTACTACCAGGCACAGTGGCAAAACTCCCTAAAGGCACCCAACCCCACACTCACAGGGCAAGGCATGTGGCCAGGTCCTGCATCCAGCCCTCCCCATGTAGTCAACCCCACACTGTGCACAGCCTTAGGCCGTGCATGGTGGAGGTTGGCCACAAAGCCTGGCCTGTGGCCAGGCACTGTGGCCAACCCACCTGAAGACAAAGACCCCATGATGCTCACACATATGTATATTTCATTAAACTTTATTTATTTATTTGCCTATCTGTCCACTCCCTTACAACTAAGACTTTGGACATAAACGGAGTCACTGGTTCAAAAGGTACAGGTATTTATTTGAGTGCCACCATGTTCACTGATACATTTCAGTGCTGTAAAACATATGTGCCACTCACATAAATAAATGCACTTTTTTGCACCAGGGTGTCTGTGTCCACTGTCTTTGTGTCAAATGAGCAAGAAAGTAATACATTAGGGCTTCTGTGTACACTTTGGGGAGTGCATGGGTCTGGAAAGAAGTGGTGCCTGTTATCAGTTTAACAAGAGTAGAGGAAATGTCAACGTATTTATACTGACAATACTCTGTTCCCTGGTGAGCTAGGTATACCAGGACGATTTACGGGATGCCAGGAGGACCTGGCCTGGCAGTTCGGGCTGGACAGTTCCCATTGGGTGCAGGGTCAAGACTGATTTGCATATGGCTGGGTTCAACCTGGAATGGCATGGTGAGCAAATACTCAATGGATTTAGGCCCAGGTCTATGTACTGAGGAGAATGTATGACATTGTTCTGCATTCTGCCCACCAATTGTTCAATTTGCACAGCCTCCACTTGAGCCTTTTCTGAAGGTGGTTATAAGTCGTGTTTATTGTATCTTACTTGTAACAACTACTGGACGTTATGGCATTCTGCATTTTACCACTTCCCCTTATGTTGTGTTTTCCCTCTGCTTTCACAGCTCACGTTTTTCTGCCTGTAGCTTCCCCACCCCTTCTGTTACTATGGTAATAAACTTTCCCTCACCCCTCTTTTACATATCTTGTGGTTATGGAAGATTGCTGGTATAATGAACAGGAAAGAACACAGGCTCTCAACATGTAGATTAACAGGATTTCTTCAGCAAGCAGTAAATAGTACAGGAACATAGATGGGTATGGACCCCAAAAGGATACTGTACCCAGCTCACACAAGAACTAGCTTTCACAATACCAACTCTGTAGAACCTCCCCATCATACAAGGTCGCAAGATTTCATGAAAAAGCAGCATGGCATTATACCAATGCGGCATGTCCTTTCCATTACCCTCCCCTCATTTCATTATTGTAGTTCGGATTCCCTTTTAGCCCTTCTCCTCTCTTATTTTCTTATTATATTGGATTGTTTACATCTTGATTTTTAAACTGTCAAGTAAATCTTTCAAAGTAATGATTTGGATAATTATAACTTTACATAAGTTTTGATAGGTATTGTTTTTTATTTTGTGCACAATTCTGTTGTTAGTACTGATATTCTAACTATGTGTCTTATGTTTTGGTCTAGGTCCTCAACTACTCCAGGCTGATGCTGCTATTGGGGATTGCGCATACCATTATATTAAGGGAGCGGTTGAAGCAAATGCTGGGACAATAGGTAAGGCACTTTCCTTTTTTACTGAAAATTGGTGCCTTTGTTAAGGTATTCCCTCCTTGCTTCCAAACAGAGATATACATCCTTTCCCAATTATCCAGCCTGTTTCTGTCTCAGCCTCTCTTCCAATGAAAGTAATCAATCGAAGAAAATATGCATTGCTGAGTGCCCACTAATCCCCACCACCTCCTCCATTCTGTTCCAGGCATCCCGAAAATTACAATCCCATATTGGCACCTGCCACATTTCTCCAACAGTTTCTGCCTTTGTGTGTATGCTTCATGGATTCCATTACTGTTCCATCTTCTACCTTCAAGGTAATCATATGAGTATGCCGACTGCATCCATTGCCAAACCCAACACTTATTTTCCCCATATCACAGGAATAAAATACATGTTGTACATCTAATGAATGTGGGCTTGAGTATGTAGTTTTAGACTCATTTTAGACTTAGAGAAGGACTAAGGAGGAAGAAGGATAAGTGGAAGGCCATTGTAATTTATGTCTATTCGATTAGTTTGGCCCAAAAAAAAACATGAAAAAGCTGTTGGATAGTGACATTGGGGCCCCCTTGACTCTGCGGCCTACAGATGGTGGCCGAGGGGGTACCCTCGGTGCCCCCTGTAAATCCCTGCTTTGCCTGGAAGCACCATGGGGTGCTTGCCATAGGGTTCAGGTTTTACACATACACATTTCTCAATGGGAGACTGTATTATGGCTTTAACGCAAGCTCCCATAGAGAAATGGAAGTATGTGACCAAACAGTGTTCGGTCGCATCGGAATCAGGTGGTCGTAAATGCCCACCGTCGGTCGGTCGGTTGGTCTCGAGACTGCCACAGTGTCAGTCAGAGGCAAGTCCAACTGACATCATATTAATCCCCTAAGTGTGTGGTGAAAGTGACTATCACCCCTTGAATTCTTTGTAGCATTTAATCTATTTAAAAGAAAAATCTACTTTTTTTATGGCAGTGGTCATGGATTCATGGATTAATACGATGTTCTGCATTTTGTGAATCATGTATAAGAAAAAAGGCCCTATAATAGTTGTAGATGGGGTTTTGTGTTTAGGGAGAGTGAGTGGGCATGCTGCAGGAGGTTAGGGTCACATTTTATATTTTTTGTTAACAAAGAAGTATAGTTTTCTTTCAATGTGTCCTAATTTTTTTCAAATATACTACTAGCATTACTGGATAGTGTGACATTAATTAAACAAGAAGCACCACCAGCATAGTGATTACAAACAAGTAGCTCTACACCTGGCCGGTCAAAAAGCAAGGCCCAATGGTGTTCATTGTCCTTGTCTTCTCTTTGGTCTCTCCCTACCTCAGAACTCTTGCCACATTATGGTGTTTACTTACCTTTTTACCTTTTCCAGTCTATTTCCTTGCAATCAGTGTTGGAAAACTCACTGCGACCATATCCACCCATTTTAATATGTTGATGAGCCTGAGCAGCACCCTTTCCGCCATCAGTAATAATTGTGTACTTACTGATCTTGCCCTGTCATCTATAACTACTGATCACTAATGGTGTATGTCAAAACAAAGTAACAAAACAAGGGGTGGGTGGATCTCACGGAGTTTTACTCTGCAGAACTCCACTTAGTTACCTAAATACTCCACAAGAATATGCGGATGTCTGCAAGTGGCCAGAGCGTGCTGCTTCTTTCTACAGATCAAGTAGATTTTCTACATGAGCGGCAGCTTAAACAATGCGAGCAGCAACTTTCTTAACACGAGTGGTAGCGACCTGCCACAACTGCCCACTTTGAGAAATCTCGTCGGTAGCCAGTTTAGTGCTTGTTTTTTCTTGCTTGTGCCTGCCAACTTAACGTTGGCATGCTGCATGCAAGAAAACTCCTCTGCCCAGCAGTTGGCAGAGTTTTTGCCGAACTCCGCTCTCCAAGCGGAGTACAGAGTTGGCAACCGTCAGAGAACTCCGCCTGCAGAGAAAAGTTTAGTGCCCCTAAACAACAACCCCTCTTTGCCATCCTTAGTAATTCTTTTCTTACGTGAGTAAAAAAAGTGATGTCTGCTTCCTCCCCTAATTGGCTCAATACTTTAAAGCACAGTTTTCTAAAGGGCATTCTTAATGTTGGAGTAGGAGGCCCACTCCTATCAGTGGGTACATCACAGGAAAAACAAGGTTCTTCTAATTCTAATTGATGCTGATGAACCAGCAAAAAGATTCTCATTCTACATCAGAGGCAACTTGATCAAAAATTCACAGAGTAGAAAATCCAAGTCAGAGGCCATCGTCAATAAATAACAACTAGCAACATAGTGTAGATTTATTCACGAAAGCAGGGGTCTCTAAACTACGATCCGCGGGCCACATCCGGCCTCTACAAGATTTTATCTGACTCACAGCAACTTTAGCGTTAATAGGCTAGAATGGAATTTCCTGTTGTTTCCCAAAGCCTCAGACTCTGATGATCAAAGCAAAATAGGTATCCAATTAATTTGACGGCATATAAGTTGCAGTACAGCCTCTTGAATCTTTTCTATTATTTAAAACAAATTAAAAAAATGAATAGCTTAATTTTTTATCCAGAGTTTAGAATTGATTATTTTGTCAGAGCATTTGTTAATGTTTGACATTTCTACTCATATAGGGGCCAGATGTAGGTAATTCATATTTACCGACTCTTAAATACCGAATTTCACCGATTCGGTATTTAAGAGTCGGTAAATATGAAGGGGGGAGATGTAGGTATTACAGAATCTGTAAATACCGAATCTTTAAGATTCGGTATTTATCGATTCTGTAAATACCGAATCGGTATTGCCCATTGATTCCTATGGGCCTTGAAGCCCATAGGAATCAATGGGCAATACCGATTCTGTAATTACAGAATCGGTAAATACCGATTTTAGCAAGGGTGCAGGGGGTGTCACTTTGACACCCTCTAGCACCCCAAAGACGGGCATGTGAGCCATGTGGCACACAGACATGCCCACACCTGGATTCGGTATTTTACCACACAATTGGATTGTGTGGTAAAATACCGAATCTGTAAGGCCTGTGGCACTCTCAGGAGTGCCACCTACATTTGGATATACCGATTCGGTAAAAAATACCGATTCGGTATTTTACAAAATCGGTAAATTTACCGAATTGGTAAATTTACCGATTCTAAAAAATATGCCCCTACATACCAATTCTTACTGACCGGTCGGTAACGGCCGAAAAAAACCGGTTTTCGGCCGTTACCAACCGACCTACATCTGGCCTATAGTGTCTCAGTTTAAGCTCAGCATTGTTTCTTTGTTATTTTCACATTTCTCCTTTGTTCTGAATCATATCATGCTGATTACAAAAAAGATACAAGTAACCCTTATTCATGTATTTAAGTTATATTCATTCATTTATAAAACTGAGTTATTTGGGCCCACAGATATTTGCAGAATATACATTATTTTATTTTGTATTTATTTTATTATTAATGACCCTCATACTGAAAAGCTTGGAGACCCCTGCACTAAAGTAACCATAAGGAAACCCTCACGTCTCTGGATTCAGGAGACAGTTTCTACAGTAG
Source organism: Lissotriton helveticus (assembly GCF_964261635.1). Classification (NCBI taxonomy): domain Eukaryota; kingdom Metazoa; phylum Chordata; class Amphibia; order Caudata; family Salamandridae; genus Lissotriton; species Lissotriton helveticus. Next base: position 1,929,480,894 of record NC_136059.1, read on the forward strand.
AATGCATGAGGCACATATTTTGGTACAAAAACGTAGGGCCTCATTACTAACCCTGGGTGGACAACTATGCTACGCTTGCGTAGTTTGCGAAGTTTGTGCTACTTCACACTACGCGAATTGCACGTAGCACAGTGGAAACATGCTTAGCGTAGCAGTTATTTTTTGCTTGCTCGCGGTCCTCAACGTCAAGTTGGCAACCCCGAGCTGGCAAAATGACATCCCGGTGAGACATGTTCCTCGTTTGCGATCAGCAACATCAAGTTGGCAATCGCGAGAGTGGAAAATAAACATCCCTGCAAGATTCTTAACGCAACGCGGGTCTGGTTTCTCATTGCGAGGATCGCGTATGCACGCAACCGCTCGCGATGAGAAACTACTAGTCCGCGTTGAGAAAGCTGCCGCTCGAGTAAAAATCTACTCGAGCGACAGAAAACGACAGCTCGCACTGTGCAAGATGCTGTTTTCAATAATTGCACAGTGCGGACAAGCATTGCGCACTGTGCAATCATAGCGAACAGCGCACTATGCAGTTCGTGTAGCGCTACCCGTAGCTTGCAAAGTGGACTTTGCGTAGCTACGCATGGCGCTACTTCACGAACTACGCCCGGGGTTACTCTCTACGATATCAGGCAAAAAGTTTCCTCCTGACAGTCGGATTCCCCTAGACCATGTTGGAACCGTTCCGACCGACTCAGTCAGTAAACAATCTGCACAACCGATTACAATGTTCCCTGTCGGATTTTAAACCGCATGGTCTTTCCAAATCGGTTCTGACCGGCTCTTTGATAATTCATGTCAGTCAGAACCGCATCGTACAGCTCTATGGACAGCATTTCTGACCGAGCGAATGCGATGCCGGTTTCCAACAGCCTTTCCGAGTCGGCCTGTCCGATACGAAAAGGCTTGCGGAAAACTGACTTTTGGGGCCCCTGGTAGAGCCCCCTTCATCCTGCAAAATCCGGTTTGGGCCTGAGGGGGTACCTAAGGGAACCCCTGTAAAACCCTGCACTGTGTGGAAGGCACCATGGGGTGCCTGCAACAGGGTGCAGGGTTTTCTGCACACACCCCATTTCCCTATAGAAGCCTGTGTTGTCGGGCAGAACAAAGGCTCCCATAGAAGTCAATGGGAATCCGACCGTGCGGTTTTCGGTCGCATCTAATCGGTAATGAGGGTCCGCTGACAGCAAGTCGGTCGGTTCTGATTCTGATACGGAGTCTAGCGGAAAGTTTCCGCCCAACATCATAATGAGGCCCTAAGTGCCCACTAGCTAGCCTTGGACAGCCATTGTTGTACTTTTTCTCTGCACTTTGATTTCTCCTGTTGGATGGGTAGAATGTTGGTGACTTGGCTTGGGAAAGTTTGTAATTAGTGCAGCTTTAACCATATCTACCCCACCAAGTGTGAGATCTATTGATGGTGGAGATTAAAAGCACAATAGATCGCACAGCCTGGGGGAAGAGGCTTAGTGGTTTCATGAATGGATCCGTAGGGCTCAAGGGAAGGTGAGATGTAGACAAGCACAGCATTCGTCAAGTTCAAGAGCAGCTCATGACTTCACATCTATTGGGGAAGGAAGATTTCATTTCAGTTACCAAATTCAAACAGGCCTTTTGTTTAACAGCCCCCAGTTTGCCAAGTTTGTTACTATGAAAATGCAAAATAGGGAGAACCTGCACAGTTAAAAAAATATGTATGCTAAAAAAGAAATGATACTGCATATGATGAATGTTGTAACTGCGTTCTTGGCATTTTCTATCTTGGGTGCAGGCCAGCCTGAATTACTAAGCAGGAGGGTCATTGAAGATTCCTTTTAAAAGAGAAGGCCTGTGGAATGCAAAAAGAAAATAACAATATTAGAGAGTAAAGGTAATCATGGTCAGTGTGGAGCCACTGTCAGAGGGTGGAGCAAAGGCTGGCATATTAGTGTGCAATTAACTGAGAGTCAATCTCATATTTTTACCAGAGCTGCTATATCCAGCCAATTAGCTGCAGTCACCAAGCTGATTAGTGATTACTCAAACAATGAAAAATATAGCTGTGCCCATCATTTGACATGACCAGACCACAGCCATTTAGTTAGAGTTTGCCACTTGAGCCACAAATGTGCATTTTCCTGATCAACATACTTCTCTCTAGTACACCTGGATAGGTCTGGGATTCCTCTTGTGTCCCTTCTTCTAGCTGTTGTAGATGGTACTTGACTATTTAATTCAAAAATATACCCACCTGTTGAGCAAGAAAATGAAAAGAAATTGAGGATTAGATGAGTCTCTGTAAACTGAGTGCTTTCAGAAGAACCTAGAAATTGTGGGCGTAAGTTAACGAAAGGACAATCAAGTAAAGTATCTATCTCATTGTCACATTAGAGGCAAACATTGATCCAGAATGATCACCCTAACATTACATATCAAGTTTAGTTTACCTGTAAAGACCCTTCCAGCCATCACATGAATGCTCATCATTTATTATGTATTGGGCCACGTTACTTGAGCCAAGTGTGGTGTTTTCCTATGAGTCTCTTTTTCACATGGAAGTGATACATAATACAGTACAGTCTTTTTAAAAAAGGGAATGAACTGAAGTATAGGAGTGGATGGTACCATCTTGGTATTTTCATGAAATGGAAGCTTCCATTGCAGACTGATACCATGGCTCAAATCAAAGTGTATGACTGAACTAAAGGTTGTCTTAGTCTTTCTCACCTATCACCACTCAGGCAGCTCCGGTGAAAAAATCTGTGTCCTCTTTGATTGACTATCTATGCCATGCACTTTGGGCCATTTAAGTTTATTTACAATAGCTGGTACGACTCGAACACAAAAAAACTATGTATATATATATATATATATATATATATATATATATATATATATATTTGTTTAAAAAAAGTTTTCATATCTATTCTGTTGTTGTGCTATGTATTAGTCAGGAAAGTAGAGCTCAAACTCAGGGGAATCAATTGGAGGATGATCACTCGCCACACCTGTTTTTTCAGACAAACTGCCCTCATCCATCGTTAAGTCTTCAGGAGCATTATCTATTTTTTGGTATGAAGACTTTGCTCATTTTAATTCTTTTCAATCTCTCCATGTTCTTCTGACTGTAAAAACTGCCACAGCTGCCCAGAGCACATGCTCCAAAGACGCATGGCCTGCTCAATATGCTAGATACTCTGTTGCCAGCCTGCTGTGCTATGGCCACTGTTCCTTCTTCCCATGACAATAAGTCAATGGTTCTTAATTCAGGTACACCTCTTTTTGGCCATCCAGACAGTCTTGGACCATCATTTCAATTGTCATTGGTGCTGCCAATTGCTGTGCATGCAATGCCTGCAGCTGTGCACTTGACTTGGGTTCTGCCCTGTGAAACCAATTAATTGTAGAGGTTGGAAGTGAACTTGAAGCTGTTTATATTGTTTTGGTTGCTGCTGCAACACTTGAGAACCAAGAGCCCCACCCTCACTAGAAGCGGAATGCTGCACTTCAGTTATGCATTGGCCTTGAATTTGCAGTCATTGTCATTGTCATTATCAATAATCTTTATCTGAAAGTCAGAGAGAATCATAGAAGGTATCGCTTAAGGCATTACAAAACAAAATCCACAGAGGTATAAATCCATAAATTTCCAATGATAAAATAGATGATTTAAAAAAAAAACAAATTCTAATACACACATCATCATTTGGTAACATTTGTAAAAAACGTAAAGCAACTCTACATGTCAAAATTTGGCCATCCTTAAAAATGTCAATACAAATGTGATTTAAAACTCTATAAAATTTACAAAAGTAAAAAGAAATAAAGTGCAGAAGTGATTCTGCAGATATGCCATCAGAGGCATGCTTTTTTCCTTCCATTGCTCTATTTGAAAACACAATGGATAATATATTGTGCCTGCTTGAAGTCTAATCTAAATCCTCTCCCAAATATCACACACTAAAATCAAAATTGGGTCATTCTAACATTCGTTTTTAGAACATCATACTGCTGTACAAGTGACGTACTTAATTCCAAACTTTCCCTCTAAATTCAGCGCAGATCAAGAAAAAAAGGGGCATATTCTCAAGGACTTATCGCCGAGTTATTTGCAATTTATCGCAGCCAAAATGGCGATAAATGTATCGCCCCATTCACAAACTGGTGCTAACAGCTGACATCACCAGTTTACCTGCAATATCAGCCGCAAAAAACATCGCCACAGATGAGCCCGGCAACTAACTCTAATGAGATGCAGAGTAGTCTTCCCGGGCCAAAAGCGGCAAAAATACCACTTCGCAACATTTTCAACGACCAGCCAGATCAGCGATAAGAGCCCAAAACAGGCGATAAGGTGCGTTAGCAGTAGGGATTTAACACCTGCTCTTACCTGGTGTAAAGTCGGACGACAACCTGCACTACAAAAGGGAGCCCAGCCCAGAGTCGCACCTGAAGAACAGCAGATGCCATGGAGCCAATGATCATGCAGCTCGGACACCCAAGAGGGCCATAACACCCACCGGCACATTCCCCAGGCCCCCCCGCCCACCCCCGGGCATCCCCCCCTGGCAAAGATATGTTACATCAACTATACAAAATCATGAACAAAACAATTTGCCTGATGTCGCACAATTACAACACTTAACATTCATGTGTGGTCAGAAAAAGGAGAATCACTCATTCATCTTTGAATTACCAAACAAAGCATTTTATTCTAATTCAACTCAAAATAACTATTTGAAAGAGTAATGGCGGGTCTTCTCTGGGCAATCTGTAAGTCACAGCCTGCAAGACAAAATTCAAGATAAGAAGGTGCGTCATGCGACCATCAAAGGACAGAGAGAGAGAAGGAGAGAGAAAGAGAGAGAGAGAAAGAGAGAGAAAGAGAGAAAGAGTGAGAGAGGGAGAGAGAGACAGTGAAAGAGAGAGAAAGAGAGAGTGAAAGAGAAAGAGAGAGAAATAGAGGAAGAGGGAGATAATGAAAGAGAGAGAAAGAGAGAGAGAGGGGGAGAGAGATAGAGAGAGAGAAAGAGAGAGAGAAAGAGTAAAAGAGAAAGAGAGGGAGAGAGAGAGATACAGTGAAAGAGAGAAAAAGAGAGGGAGAGAGAGTAGAGCCTGAAAGAGATAGAAAGAGCGGGAGTGAGAGAGACAGTGAAAGGAAGAGAGGGCGAGGAGAGGGAGAGAGAGTGCCGACACTGCGGACCCATTCCTCACTGCTCACCTTCCACCCACCATGGGCCGGTGCAAGCTCCAAGCTTGGGGCCCGCAACCTTGGCAGCCTCCACATCATGCAGCCCCGCACCGCTGGACACCAGGTCACACACTTGATTTTGGGCCTTGATTTCGCTATGGCAGAGATCATATCAGTCACACGGCATCATCGCAGGCTGCACATTCGCTCAGCCCTTTAGGTGCCACTAACTCTGTGAACCGCGAGGCAACACCACATGGCGGTAGGTCCATGCTGTCTGCTGGCTCAGGCCTACACCAGCAGGGCTCACAAAAATCCTTCCCAATCCAGACCGCCAGGACGGCACATCATCGCAGGCTGCACACCCGGTCAGCACTTAAGCTGCCCCTACCTCAGTGCACCGGAAGTCACCGTCCCGTGGCGGTAGGCCCGTACCATTCGCAGTGTATCCGGTACCACCAACTCTGTACAACGCAAGTCATGGACCCTTTATGATTGAGTATCATGGTGCAGACGCCATCATGTCACTTCCGGCAGTGGGGAACTTGATGTGGTAGGGCCCTAGGCCCTCATGCATGAATAATAACCACACAGATACACCCAGATAGAGAGTGGAAATGGCTTCGAACACGTGCGCCTGGCCCTTTTTATCGGCAGGGTCACATGTCCTGTGACACGTGTGTGGATGGGTGTGGTGTGGGTGTAAACCAGCCTTGAGGGAGTTATTGTGGCATGCTGACAACTAGACCAGTGATCAGCAGATCACTGCAGGGAAGCCCTGGGACATGTAGCGTTGTCGTCCCCCGTGTGAGCGTAAGCGGAGTGGGCTGACCTGGCGTATGCCAGTCCAGTGTACGGGTGTGAACAATGACCATGGGGATCTGGGCAAGGTTCCGTCCTGGGCTGGACAAGGAAGTAACTAATGCGTGTGTCTCTGTTGTAGTGCCGCCACCACCAGGACCACAATCGGCAATGTGTCACCCTGTGACTCAAATCCCACAACATGAGCTACATGGATGTAGGGGGGAATAACTGATCCTACATTCATCCATACTTCCACACTTGAATGATCAGAGACATGACACATCTGTGTGAATATGAATGTTTAATGCACATTCAGCTGAGTGCTGTAGTTGGAGCAGTACAGGACCATGCATACCCCACTTTACCTCTGGAGGGACAGCTAGAGTCCTTTAGGGAATGACGAGTTCATCGGAAGAGGAAGAGTTCAGTCCGCAGTCTGAATGCTGTGTCATTGGTGACCAAACAGAATATGGCAGTCCATGTCGAGGTCGAAGGTGAGTGTCGCAGAGTGTATCAGGGGACAGTGGAAGGTGATGATGCAGAGGGCAGAACCAAGTAGATACCGGTCATATGGAGGAGCTGAATGCTACTGTGTCCTTCTTACCACAAAGGCAGATTCATCCGCATCTTCGTCCTCTCCTGTTTCAAGTGCCTCACATGTGGGTGGTGGTGTTCTGTCTCCAGCAGTGTGTGGCAGTGATACCTCAGGGGCCGGAGGTAGAATGTTTACCACTCTGTGTGGTACTGACACTTCAGGGGCGTAGATGTGGATGGAGTGGTAGCAGCAGCATTCATCTGCGCTAAGCCTTGTGGCAGCAATGTCATGAGGAAGGTATTTAGGGTATTGAGGAACCCAGCTACCTCTCGCTGGTATGCAGCCGTGGCAGCCACTCTTTCCACCTTCGTCCGCTCCTTGGTCTCCATTATCCTCTGCATGTGTCCCAACTCCCGGGTGACATTGCAAGAGCCACTCTGACTAGACAGTTGTTCTTGTCTCTGAGTCAGGACTCCAGTGATGTCAGCCATGGATCATTGGAGAACATGGAGCAGACTGTGGGTGTCCGTTAGGGACTGTGAGTGGTCCCTGAATGGACTTAGACACCCATGTATGGTATCTAGTTTGGCTGCCACGCAGTCGAACCCCGCCCGCACCTGTTGAGCCAGCTTCTCCTGGCACCCCAACACATGGTGTTGGAAGGCCATGTGTTCTTTATGGACGTCCTGGGAGGCAGCTGTGGTGGTGGGTGCTGCCAGCTGTGTCGTCTGTGCAGGGGTTGGGGTCTCATCAATGCAGCTTGACTGCCCTGCTCCTGGAGGTGGGTTGACGTAGCTGTCAATGAACTCTTGGAGGGCGTTAGTGTCAAAGGTGTGGTGGTCCTCTTCGTCATCAGAGAAGAGAGGTAAAGTCTGCTCTGCAGGAGGTTTTGGTTTTCCCTCTGCAATGTAAAGGGGAGATGCTGTTTAACATTGTGTCCACATGTATGTTGGCGCATTGTTCATGATTACATACAGACTGAATGACATGGTACATTGTGACTGTTTGGGAGAAGCTGCCTATTTGATGGGGGACAGTGGACATTTCAAGAACATCACGGATGTGTCAACTCACATTTCCCTGCAATGCCAAATTTGATTGTCCAGTTTCTACACACACGTGCCACCAGTTGTGTCCTCTGTTCTGTTGTGGAAGTGTTGCGGTTTGTACTAAATTGTTGTCAATGTTGATGTGCTCTGCATGTTATGTGTGTGTGCTGCATGTTGGGAGACTCGCCCCTGCAGCTCTGATTTTGCTGCCCCATATCCTATTCATGTGGTGTGCCTTTGGCTTCTGTGCTTATACAGTGCTGAGATGTTGCATACTTGGGTACATTGATCTCTTGGTTGGAGTTGGGGGACTGGGGCATGGTTTGTCTGCAGATGTGATATACTTGATTGTTCATGTGTGCCATTGTGCCCATCTCCCCCCATCCCCCCAGTTCCTGGTCATTACTCATCCTTTTGCTGTTGTGTCTGGTCATGTTGAGCAGTGTCCGGACCCCCGACTCCTGCCACAGTCTCCACAATGATGACTGTGGACACCATTTCCTCCATCTCATCCAGCTCCTCCTATGGCCCTGGACTCCCACTTCCAGTCTCCATTGCTGCCTACTGGTTGTTGCCAAGTTTCTGCTTGGTTTTGCTCTTCACATCATTCCAACGCCTCTTGACCTCTTCCATTGTCGTCTTCAGACCCCGACTACATTCACCTTGCCCACGACAGTAGTTGATGGTGTTCTATCACCTCCATTATCAGGATCCTGTTTTCCTGCAGACTGAACCACCTCTTCCTCTTCTTCTTGTCCTTGCCCTTCCCTGACCCCGAGGTCCCAGGCAGGCTCCTCCGCGGGGCTTGTGGGGTTCTGCTTGTCCTCTGTACTTGCTCCAGCTACCTCCATTGTCCTTCGCAGTTGTTTTGATTTTGTTTTTTGTTTTTTCTTTTATAGTGATTTTTCCAGCCTGATGTGTGTGAATTGCATGCCTGGTGCAGCTTAGCACTGATTTTGTTATTGCGGTTGGGCCCACCGCAACTTTTTTCACATTGGGGTTTAAGATTTTTATCACCGTCCCGGTGACTTTATCGCGGACATTTGCTGCGTTATTGGGAGACTATCGCATGTTACCGCCGTGTTGTGAATAGGGCGGTAACACAGAGTTATTTTCCCGCGATAGATAGTGATATGACACATTGCGTTAACCGGTTTTTGGCGATGATTATCACACGTTCTTGAGAATATACCCCAACGGTGTGACATCAAATGTATCATCTTTACGTATAGGTTTTGGGTTGTCATTCAAAGAAGACCGACCTAAAGCAACAAAATTCTGTTTAACGTATTTAAACCAAGGAATATGCAGGCCATGATCACAATGCAAGAAATCATTGATTATGGAAAAATCTAAAGTAGCCCGAAGATTATTCCATTTTGAAAGCAACAACAAAAGATGCCCCAGCTTGATGTGGTCCTTAAGGTATGGCAAGGCAAGCTCCGCATAACAAAAATTTATATGGGATAGAATGCCAGAGGGAGAGAAGGCCCCTGCAGAATCTGTGATCCTCTGCTTGAAGGCCTCGACAGTCTGCAAACCCCCTAATCCAACTCCCGTAATTTGCAGTTGGAACACATTGTTGTTTCTGTATCTCCATAAAAAATGGATTGTCTTGCTCCCCACAACTTGGCAAATATTTAAAATTTCATGCATAGTATTTAAGAACTTTGCATTGCAGTAAGTGAAGTTTGCAGCCCAGGAAGCACTGGACTCGAACATAAGAGCTAGATTTGGAAAACTAGCAACATGTTCCAGTTTATCCCCATTAAAGGAGAGTGCGAAATAGATCATGTTTGGGACCGCAAATCATAGTGTGTGACTTAGAAAAGTTTGTACACAAATCAAGGTCTGACATAAATATCTTGAGTAGCAACTTTCAAATATCAATTGTATTAATGTACAAAATAAAAGAGGGACTAAAACACGCGTTTGCCTAACTACACAATGCAAAATAATTAGGTCAGAGAGTTCAACATGTGGGCAAAATCTGACAATAGTCAACATATTCTGATGCAGACATAATATAAAATGTGCAAGAGTTCCATCTAGCCCATCTCTAATAAAAGCAACCATAACTTAGCTTGGTTAACCTTGCCAAAGGCAGAAGACAAATCCATGAAGGCCAAGTACAATGGACTGTGCCTGGCTAGTATAATTGGCAGGGAGAAATAACATAGTTATCTTGCATGGGTGCTATTGGGTGTGCACCTGCGTGAGGCTCCTTGCAGCCCAGGACTAACATCCTTAACGATCATGCCCAATCTCCTCCTACAAGAACCTAAATTGTAGGGAACAGAATGTGGAGTGCGACCTGATGTCTCCTGGCGAAAAATGAAGCAGATACGAGCTGCGGACGAGCTGCTAGACTGAAGGGCTGACCAAACCCGGATTCGCTCTTCAAAATGGCGAGTGCCCGGTGAACGAAGCGGATTTGCAGCTTCCGGAGAAGATGGCTGCGGTACCAGTGGGCAATTGCCACCCTCAGGAGTTACTACGTGGGAGGGCAGCCTGCTCTTAACCTTCGGAGACTGACAAATCCATTGACATGAGCAGGGGCTGAGGTGTGCCCCGGAGGGGAGCACCAAGAGATCTGCAGCCTGCCACCATCGCTGGAAGCCCTGAGTAACAGCTGCAGAGTGGAGCAATCAGAGCAGGACAGACCACCCTGTGGAGGCTCTGGTCGGCAGATGCAAGGTATAAACTGGGAAATACGACGGCGTGGGTGGCCAAAAACAGAGACAGGGCCTACCATCCTGAACGCTGTAGAGAGCGAAGAAGCAGCTACACAGTGCTGCTCCAGCGCCGGATGCGGCTCGGAATCTTGGCATCCCGTGCCCGTGGGGAAGATAGGCACGCTAGAGGACTGCCCACAAGCCGTACCTGGGCCTACTACTCAGGCCTAAGCAAAGACACTTCACGCTTGCCACAGATATAATATTGAGCCCCGAGGGCTGAGAATTGCCATCGCTGGACCCGGACTGCTGCACAGAGACTGACAGCAGGGCAGTCACGGCCCAAAGCACCATTGGCCCTTTCCATCCTGCACGAGTGATCCTCACCAACAGCCTAGGACAGACTCTAGCTGGGACCAAAGTATGTCTGCAAACTAGAGAACTGCCGGGAAGCTGTGCTTGGGCCTACAACTCAGGCCATAAGTAGAGACACCACCCGCTTGCTACAGCTATAACATCGAGCCCATATGGGCTGAGAATTGCCGCCCCTCTCCCTGGACCACGCCTCGCGCAGAGCCAAGAGATGCTGCACACTAAGGCACATCCGCTACACAGTGCCTGACAGAAGGGTAGTCACAGCCCAAAACACCATTGGCCCTTTCCATCCTGTAGGCGTGACCCCCCAGCATCAGCCTAGGACATACTCTTGCCAGGACACCAGTACGCCTGCATGCCAGAGAACTGTCCATAAGCTGTGCCTAAGCCTACAACTCAGGCCTTAAGCAGAGATACCTCCAGCTTGCCACAGCTATAATATTGAGCCCGGAGGGTTGGGAGTTGCCACCACTGAGCCCGGACCACACCTCGCACAGAGCCAAGACAAGCTGCACACAAAGGCCCACCCTCTGCACAGTGACCGACAGCAGGGAAGTCTTCCCCCTAAACCCCAGTGGTCCTTCTTATCCTGCATGTGTGATCCTCAGTATCAGTTATGTCTCAAGGAAAAGGAGGTGCCCCTGTTGTCTGTATCAGGGAGGGGGTATACACAGTTTCAAAAATTTAGGGAATCCCTGTTATTATTGTAGCAGACTAGGATCGCCGGAATGAAATGGGGGGGGGGAATTATTTAGAAAAGAATGGATCTGTGCTCTTAATGAAATAGTAGGGATTTTAACAACATAACCTTTCAACCTAGATAAAGGCAGATCGCTAAAGTACACAGAAGTAAATGGCACTACTCCCAGAATTATAAAAATAATGTACAAAATGTATTTGTTGCCTCCCAAATGGGTTACAATCTAAAACATAATGCAGACTTGATTAAATTACCACCAAAAAGTGGTAACACAATATAAAAAAACAGTCAAAGTATAAAAAAGTTGACGCGGCGTTTCGGTGCTACTAAATCTTGACACCTTCATCAGGACATTTGGAACATTTGACTCCGTATCTATAAACAAATGACAGTATTTTAGCATCATTGTGTACTTTATATATTTTATTCTACATGTCCTACTCAGCAAGGCTATTGTCTAAAAACTTCACATTGATCCCCTATACCATCCTCGCCCCAGTTTTTTGCATACTTAGTTATCTGTATTACACCAGATCATTACTGCTGGTTAACCCCTTATATTGGTTTACTTCTGACGGATATAGGTGAATGTACCTGTATGTTTGTGTTGATATAGCTTGTCAATTGCTTTTCAATTCGGTATGGACACTTTTCAAATAGTTATCCTAGATATTTTCACGGTTCTGTAGGGGATGCAGAAACCAAAAATAACCTTTTTATTGCTTGTTGATATTGGGGTTCCTCTCAGTATTACACATGAAAATCCTTTATTTACCTTGTTGATAGAAACCACTATTTTGTATCTGCACGGAGGGGCCACCGTAGTTAATAGAAATGGCTTTGCTTTTGGTTAATTTATTCTCTTGTGGGAATCATCGTGACCTATGTATAGAGAGATCACTTGTGATGAGACACAGATTTTGGTCTATCTCTGGTCACCAAGTAACACCATTATGTTTATTTCACTTAGTATTTCTAGGGTGAGTACTCATATGCCTGCACGCTGATGTGAGAGAACAGTGCCTTTTTGGGAGGGCAGGCGATGAGCCTCTGCGGGCAAACTGATCTTGTGGCACTCAAGACCAGAGCGCCTTACTACAGCGGAGAAAGTAAAGCACGCAAAGGCAAGAGACCCTACTTCTGGAAAAACCACAAAGAAGGAAGCACAGTACGAGTGCAGGGAAACTATAGCTATCATTTGAAGCACAAAAATCCACCAGGGCCGCCACCGACCCCGAGAACACGATGGCGGACTGCACTAGCTCTGCGGCCCAGACCTTCACGAATAACCTCAAGGAGCTACTCCTAACCATGAAACACAGCCTCACTCGAATAGAAGCAAAAGTGGACGCATTGAATACCCGCATAGATAGTGTCATGCATAAGCTTGACCAGCACGAGGAGCGCATAAAGGAAGCAGAGCAGTGCGTCTCTACCCTGGAAGACACATCTGCAGGTAGAAAAGAACAGCTACTCCACATGGAATGCCTCCTGAAAGTTATTGCGGCCAAAAATGAAGACCTAAAATCGATGTTGCGCTGCAATATTGTTTGCGTACTAGGAGTGCGAGAGTCCACCAACATAGGTTGCATGGAGGACTATGTGGAGAGACTACTGATGACAGTATTCGAAAGAAGTGTCTTCTCCACAATGTTCATTATAGAAAGAGCACACCACCCGCTGGCTGCTCGGCCCCCGCCTGGAGCTCCTGCCAGACCGATCATCATATGTGTACTCAATTATCGAGACCGATATACTGCATTGAGGCTAGCCATAGAAAACCCTGTCATACAAAGGCTACGAACTGGCCATATACCCGGACTATAATAACGGTCTAAGATGCCCGGAAAAATTACCTACCAATAAAAAATAAATTACAGCAGGCCAACATCCCTTGCACCATGCTATTCCCTGCAAAACTACGAATCACACACCAAGGCAAACAATACTTCTTTACCAACCCTCAGCACGTGGCCGATTTTTTTTAAAGCAACCTCTGGAGATCCCCTCAGAATGATCCAGATTTGAGCCCTTCTCGTTCTAATGCTGCCCTATCTGACATAGAGTAAACATTAGGGATGCATTTACACAGCGAACGCCCCTACTGCTCCACCTTGCTGCACGGGGGCAGCATAGATCCAGGAATTACAGAGTCACATCAAGCTACACCACATGATTGTAACTGGCACCCTGGAGACTGGAAGATATGAAGCACAGTCATACCTAAGTTAATGGCCTGCGCAGCTCTGTTCCCTGCACATCTGAATGTGACACTGAAAGGAAAGGGTAAACGAACCTGTACCTGGGCACCCTCTTGCTTTGTGAGGGGAGACAGCGGTACCCTCGGACTATTCCCCAACAGGACAACCCTAACAAGCTTGCTGCTAATTGGCTATTGTTTCTTTCTCCTCTGCTTTTTATGTCCTTACCGAATCTTCTTATACTGGAAGATAGAGTTTTATTGTTGAACTCCGTGGGGAAAGGGGGGGAGCGTGGGTACGAAGGCCACCGCAGGATTGGGCTGCTGATGTGGGAGGCAGAACTGAAACACTACATTGGGGAGGAGGGAGGGAGGGAAAGTTGGTGACAGATACAACCACACTAAACACAGACCGTACCTCAATATATTGCACTGCCTATATACCATATAAACAACACCGTACATTACACGCTCATTGTATGATCAATGACACACCCAAAACCACCTAGCTATAATCTTATCACGTGGAACATGAGAGGCTTGGGGAACCTGTTGATAACATACTTGGACTACTTGCCGGTAATACCAAACCTGGTTCCACCCTGCTCCACCCTGCTCACTGTCTCCTTACCAAAACTGAAGATTACTAGTGAATGCTCTCCTAGACATCCCATTTCAAACTGAACTAGGTCAAGAGATCACTGATTTCTTCCTGCTTAATATTGATACTTTCCCTCAGTTCTCCACAGTCTGGGAGGCATTCAAGGTGACCGTCAGAGGAATTTGCATTGCAAAAGGGGGTGGTATATTGAGAGATATCCACAATACACTCTGATGCCCACAAATGTGATTAGACCCAAGCACCCACTTGATGGGCAAATCAGAGACAAACTGACTGAATTTCAAGATACTGCAGAGAGGGAATGTAAGTTCTGCAGTAAATACAACTGTGCCCGACAATACTGGGAAGGGGAACGCCCCAAAAAAGGCCTTAGCTGAGCTCATCGAAAACCCAGATTCTCTATTACTATACTTGAAATTACCGATCACGAGGGCGGGGTATACAGAGACACCCCAGACATAATAGACACCTTCCATGCATTCCACACCAAACTGTACACAACACACAGGACTCAACCGATAGACTTTGTGCCCTATTTTGAAGACATAGCGCTAGGCTGGCTGGGGGATGGCCAGAGGGAATTCCTCTTAGCAGATTTTGAGGACGAGGCGATATGCTCTGCAATTATGCAACTGCAATCTGGCCGGGCTCTCGGGCCAGATGGCCCACCAGCCGAATTTTATAAAACATACAGCGATATCCTTATCCCCATTCTAAAACAGGTCTATGAGGAGGCGCGAGAGACAGGTACACTCCTGCCAGCAATGCGAGAGGCACTCATAATATCACTCCTCAAGCCACGCAAACCAGGAGATAGATGCGACTCTTACCTGCCATTCTCGCTAATTAATTGCGATGCCAAAATCTTGGCCAAATTGATTGCCAATAGAATCAGTCTTTTGATGACAGCTCTGGTGTTACCAGATCAATCGCATAATCTCCGCACCCTGTTCACCCTAATGCAGGACATTGAGCCAGACCAGGCAGTGGTGTCAGTCTTTTTGGACGCCACCAAAGCATTCGACTCCCTTGAATAGACTATCTGGCCAGTGCACTTGTGAGAATGGGCTCTCCCCCCCCCTCGCCTAGATCCAGCTATTATACACAAAGCCATAAGCCAAACTTCTCATTATTGAGCATGCTGTCCCAGGTTCCATATCATGAGGGGGACGAGCCAAGGATGCCCGCTCTCCCTTCTCCTCTTTGCTCTGGCCATGGAGCCGTTTGCAGCCAAGCTAAGGCAACACCATTGAGAGCATGCTCCCATATACCCAGAAAGACAAATTCTTATCATACTGTATGCCGATGACCTCACATTGTAGTTACGTGACCCAGAGGAAAGCTTGAATCCCATATTGTGGGCATTCCTGCAGTTCGGGCTCTACTCCAGGATTAACATTAATTGGAGCAAATCACAATTTTCCCCCTCACAGACATTGTCAAGAAATACACCTCGGACTTCCCATTGGATTGGTGAGAAGACAAAGTAAAATATCTTGGAATAGTGATAACCAGAGACAGGGAACACCTCATGAGGGCTAACTATGATAGAGCGCTAGACACACTCACAGACTCCATTACACAATGGATAGCAGTGCCACTTTCTTTAGCATTGATCAAGATGGTCATTCTCCCAAACCTACTCTACCTCTTCACCTGTATTCCATATGCACCCAGCAACATCTTTTTTAAAGTCTCCAAATCACAACTCATCCGATTGACGTGGGGGGCAAACAACCCAGGCTGAAATGGGAGGTACTAAC
This sequence comes from Lissotriton helveticus, assembly GCF_964261635.1. Lineage (NCBI taxonomy): Eukaryota > Metazoa > Chordata > Amphibia > Caudata > Salamandridae > Lissotriton > Lissotriton helveticus. The sequence goes on from NC_136059.1 coordinate 1,929,496,784, forward strand.
TCTACCCTTTGATAAAGGAGGCTTTGAGGTCTCCGACATGAAGCTCTATTTCTGGAGTGCTCAAACACACCTTGCCACCTACTGGATACACCCACCACCATACATGCCACACTTGGTGATAGAACACTGGCCCATGGTTCCAAACCCTAACTCAGCCTATATAAGCACACCCACTAACCCTAAATGCACAGACCCAACCACAGTGCAATGCACAAATAGAGCATAGAGAGCTATTGCCAACCGCATGAAAGTGGACACGCTATACTCCCCACTTCTGCCATTAGCAGGCAGATTAGACATCCCGGTCACATGGGAAATGCAGTGTCTATAAATGCTATGTAAATATGAAATCCAGACTTGGGGAGCACTGTATGAGGAAGGGACCTTCGGCACACGTGAACATTTTTTTAATGACTGCCAACCCTCAACTATGGAGCTATTCATGTACGTGAGGCTTCGCCTTGATGTAAAATACGCTACTCCTGACTTTCCCGCCGAACCCCCCACATTCGTTCCACTACATGTCTTATTGCAACGGTCCTCCACCACACATATAATATCCATGCTGTACTGAACCACCCAAACTAATAGCCGACACAGCGCTCCTGATCTGCGGACCAGATGGGAAAAAGATTTGGGCGCTCCTATCACTGATGATCAATGGACCTATTGTTGCCAGTAGACAAGGAGAACCTCGGCCAGTAGCAGATTGCACATAATACATTTCAAATTCCTCCACCGACTTTATTACACCCCAACAAGACTGTGTCGCTTTAGACTCAGGGAAAACGACAATTGCGATCGATGCAGGAGGGAGGGTGCTGACTTCTTGCACTTGGCATGGGAATGCCCCCAGTCTTAGCATACTGGACAGAGGTTACAGAAAATATTAGTCAGATGACAGGGGAACATATTACCAATACCATGCTCACTACACTATCGGGATACAAAGAAGCCACGGTCATACCTCTACTAAAAAAACCTGGCGCCGACCCGGCATGTAAGGCAAACTACAGGCCCATCTCCTTGTTGCCTTACCTGGCAAAAATTCTAGAGGCACACGTGGCGAAAATCCTCTCTAACTTTCTGGAGGAGTCCTCCTGCTTTGACCCCCATCAGGCTGGATTTCGGCCTGCACATTCAACGGAGGCAGTGGTCACTGCAGTGTTGGACACTCTCCGAGATTGTGCAGACAGACGCTCTCCCCAGGCACTGGTGCTCCTGGACTTGTCGGCCGCGTTCGACACGGTCGACCACAACATTTTGGTCGACCGTGTCGGACAGGCCGGCATACAGGACACGGCGGCCTGCTGGTTGAGATCCTTCTTGGAGGACCGCTCTCAAGCGGTACGCCTGGGGGACCTAACCGGTGTTAAACAACTTACCCCATGCGGAGTGCCACAGGGTTCCTCCTTGTCACCTCACCTCTTCAATATTTACATACTCCCCCTTATACAAACTTTGAGGGACAAACAGGTGAGAGTATTTAATTATGCAGATGATCTGCAGTTACTCTTCACCGTTGACAACTCTGAAAAATCCGTCAGTCACATCCAGTCGACCATGAGGTTTATTAAATCCTGGATGGACCAAAATCAATTGAAATTAAACCCAGGTAAAACCGAACTGGTACTGACCGGGGACAGCGCCAAATACTGGGGTCCCCAATACTGGCCCTCAGACCTGGGTCAAGCTCCACAACCATCACCATCGGCTAAAACACTAGGAGTCATTGTATACAATGACCTTTCTCTAAAGGCACAAGTGGGCCAGGTGGTTTCCAAGTGTTTTTACCAACTAAAAAAAATCAGGAAGGTTCGGCGATTACTAACGCCTGAGGCTACTACCCAGGTTGTGATCGCCACTGTTCTGTCCCATCTGGATTACGCCAATGCCATCTACTTGGGTCTCCCAGGCTATCTACTCAAGCGTCTCCAGATGGTACAGAACTATGCTGCCAGGATGATCTTAAAGCAACCAAGGTGGCAAGCAGCGACCCCCCTTCTCATTAAACTGCACTGGCTTCCGATCACACAACACTGTGCCTTCAAGGCAGGCTGTATGATGTTTAAATCACTGCATGGAAGAAGCCCTAAATTCATTAATCAATTAATCACCAGTTATGTTCCCCCCCGCAACCTTCGCTCTCTCCATCTAGGCCTTCTTCAGATCCCCCCGTTCAAGCTTAAACGTTCTGGTGGACGTAGGTTTGCAACACTTGCCCCCTACTTATGGAATACCTTTCCATTAGAAATCCGGCTCTGCCAAGATCTTCTACCTTTTCGGAAAGCCTTGAAGACATGGCTTTTCAGACAAGCTTTTTAACCTACCTTTCCTTACCTTTGTTGTGTTACCATCAAATTAGCGCTAAGAAACTAATCAGTGTTAGTGCGCTTAATAAATGATTTAATAACATAACATAACATAACATACACAAGGGATTTTAAGGCACCCTTCAAGAAATGTATATCGACAAGCTTACTTTTAGCTAAACGCAGGGTGGCCTGTAAATGGGGGAGAGGTAGAGCGCCCAAGTTCAAGGTCTGGATGGTGGACCTAATATATTGCCAGGAACAACTGTGTATGCGGAGATGATGCCACCCACGTCTCGCACTTGAGACAACTGTAAACTGCTACGAATATATTTACAGAAGCACCCGGCCTCAACACTCCAAGAAGGGGTCACTTCAGGGGCCGGACAATGTTGGTGCCGGGGGAATGATGAAGTGGCCCTAGTCGGGAGGCACCTAAGAACACTGTGCGGATTATGCAATATTCTCTCTGTAGGGTGCCAGAGCGCACCACTAGCAGCCAAACTTGTACAAACTAAGTATGTGCTTTTTAAGCAAATGTGTATGGCCTGTATTTTCTCAATTTGATATAATAAAGTTGCAAAGTGTAACTGCAAAATTCTGCTGGTAATTGTACTGTCCCTTTCTGTTTACTTATTGCAAACTTGAAAAATAAAGTTGTTATCTTGCACACACACTGCAGACAGAGCAGGTCCGGTTGCTTTCAGGATAAAGCACCACAAGGTACGACATCGCCAGTTCAAGGAAACACAAACAACGCAGCAAAATTGGCGTTTCTAAGCACATGCAACCCAAAGGAATTTTATTGTGGGAAGTTTGGGGGACAGCTGCCACCACTAAGCTTTTCACTTACATGAAACTCAAAGAACCAGTATGCAATGCGTGCACACGCCCCCAGGGCTAGGACGATGAACTTAAGTGCCAGTAAAAATGAAATGCAGCTGGTCCTTCCTCCACAAGTCTGCCAGTGACCAAGGGAGAATCACTCCAGAAACACGTTTGGCTAACAGGCTTTTAAGTTATGATGCGGTACGAAGTGCGCTGGGTTTGGCTGCAGCTTCCTGAATAAAGATGGTAAAAGGAACGTTGTGTGTGGCACTTCTCTGTTTGAGCAGCTTCAATCGTATATATATATATATATATATATATATATATATATATATATATAAACACCAGACGCTCACTTACATCAAAATGAGCCCGACACGCCAGGAAAGTTAAAATATATATATAACCTACTGGCGGTCGCCAGTAGGTAGTTATAGTTAGGACCTAGCTACCATAGGAAATCCGCAACATTCTATTGGGAATAACTTTGGTGCCGGTTGAGGAATTTGCGTGTAATTTTCCAAAATTTTGGCCAGCTCCGCTCCGCTCCTTCCCCGAAAGTTTCAGGGGGATTCGTGAAGTGGGGGCTGAGAAAAAAGGGGGGACCCAAAACGTGTTTTCCCCATGTTAATTTCCATAGGACGAATTGACAAGGCTACAGCCCGAACCGCTGAACGGAATTATGCCAAACTTTGTAAAATTGTAGGGACTGGTATGCAGAAGTGCCTTTGCTATATTTGGTGAAAATTGCTCCAGTGGTTTTTACCCAAATTAACTTTAAAAAAATATATATATCTATAGGCTCGCTCCGAGTGCTCACCGGTACCCGTACCGGGGAGCGCACCCGGCGCGCCACGGAAGTGCGCGAGCGGAAAACTGATTGGCTCTCAGGTGTCTGTCAACATTCTAAACAGTCCGGAGAGTCTGCCATCTTGTGTCTCGGTAGAATCGAGACACAAGAGGTAAAAATAAAAAGGGGGAAATGATTAAAAGGGGGCAGGGTAGACTCCCCCTGACCCCCTAGGTTTTCTGAGGGAGGCCTAGAAGGACCCTGAAGGGCAAAAAAACTATTATTTTTTTTTAAATTTCGCGGGGTAAGCGCTGGGTGCGTTCCCATGTACGCTTCCCGGTAGGCGCACCCTGAGCGCACCACGGGGGAAAAAAAGTGTAAAAAATTAGAGTAAAAAAATAATTTAGAGTGCTTAGAGGTAGGGTAGCTCTGAAAAGAGCTGTTGTGTTATGTGGGTGTTTTTTGTACCTACAAGTAGGTACCAATGCAGAGTCTCAAATTCAAGAGGAAGACTCTATTCCCCTCATCTGTAAAATGTACACCATCTCTCCTATAGATGCCTTGCATGCTGTAACGCAAGTTGTTGTGGTAAATGGAACCCATACCATAGTCTCTGAGGAAAGCAGAAACAGATTTATTCACATGTTTCCTTGCTTTCTCAATCTGTGGACAAAATTGGTTGGACCAGCTCCATTTTTGCCTTTGGCATATATTAGAAAATACCAAGGCAGTTTTTGGGAAAAGTGACATCAATTGCCCAAAGATGTCCTTTAAAAGCATTTCCAGACCTACCCCAGTCAAAGTGCCTAGAGCATTTCCACCACTGTGCACAATTATGATGTCAGGCTGTGGTAGATGCATAAAGGATTTTATCAATGGTATCAATTGGTGACTTCTTAATCCTCTCTGTCCAATCCACACAATATCCACATTTGGTAAATCAAGGTTGTAAATACCTCTGTTACTTGTACATTTTTCACTTCAGTAGACAAAGCTATGACCCACAAACCAGACTTTTGGCATCTTGAAGGTAGATGTGCTTGTATTCAGATGAGTTGTGGAAATGAAATGGCAGTTTGAAAGTAGGAGTTATGAAAAAAAGTGGTTGAGATTCAGTGTACTTGAAAAACAAGAAATGATTGGTGTTTTCTTAAAATTCACCACTGAAAATTAGGGTGCATGCTTTTTTTTTTTAAATAAGTCATTTTAATGGTTGAGAAAAAGTCATTTAAAGAAACATTGCAAATGATTAGCTAGTAGATTGAGAGGTCAAACACCCTTGCTGGATTCTTTTGCAACATAGTATGATGAACTTTTGAACTGTGTGCTGGGTTAGGTGGGAGTTACCATGGTAACAGGGTGAATGAGCACTCGGGGAATGGGTGAATATTATGTGAGTTTCAAAGTGTTGAAATGTACAACCAATTAAAATGTGCAGTTTGGTTTTGAATTTGTGTGGGAAGAATTTTGATTGGTTATGTACAAGAATATGGGTCTGAAATGAGAGGGAATCTGTCCCATTATTCTGAGGCTGCAGTGACAGAAGCATTATTCAGAGATTCTGCTTAAGAAAATCTGGTGTGTGTGACTGACACTGTTCTACATCTTCCAAAGCATTTCTAAAGGTGAGTAATGGCTCTTTTAATAAAGATAGACTGCTGTATGCACTATGGGGAAGATTAAGAAGCATATTGTGCTTCTTTATTCTTGCATTGTGTGTCATGTTTTTTTGTAATGCTGTTTAAAAATTGAATGGTGCATATTGGAGATGTATTTTGGAAATGAGTTAGGTTTCTGCTTTGTTTTTCTAGTGGTCATTGAAATGGGATGTGCTTTGTGGCAAAAACGATTTACTATGGAAAATGTTTTCTGGTAAAATGTCTGGCTTTTAAATTTTGGTCAAGGATCACATTGAGTGTCTGTTTGAAATAAGGAATTACATTTTCACATTTTTCAACAATGTCTCCTGTGTCTTCTAACAGTTTGCCTCTCTTAGCTTAAAGGGTACTCTGTGCTTGTGTCTCACCTTACTCTGTGCCTGTGTGTTATCTGATATATGATTCATTTAATGAAGATAGACTGCTGTATGCAGTATGGGGAAGATTAAGACGCATATTGTGCCTCTTTATTCTTGCATTGAGTTCATGTTTTTTTGTAATGCTGTTTCAAAATTGAATGGTGCATATTGGAAACGTATTTTGGAAATGAGTTAGGTTTCAGCTTTGTTTTGTAGTGGTCATTTAAATGGGCTATGCTTTGTGTTAAAAACGATTTAGTATGGAAAATGTTTTCTGGTAAAATGTCTGGCTTTAAAATTTTGGTCAAGGATCACATTGAGTGTCTGTGTGAAATAAGGAATTACATTTTCACATTTTTCAATAATGTCACCTGTGCCTTCTAACAGTTTGCCTCTCTTAGCTTAAAAGGTACTTTGTGCCTGTGTCTCATGTCACTTTGCACATGCATAATCTCTCTTTTTCTGTGTGTCATTTCTCTCTTTGTGTGTGTGTCATGACATGTGTCTCATGTGCCTAAGATCACACTGTGAGTCAAGCTTGATTTTAAATGGATCTGGGTGAATAATTTGCTTAGTTGATGTGTTTAAAAATATGGAAATACATGTATTTTTAAAGTCAGTTAGGCTTTAGCATATGTACTAGTAGGGAATATTAGGCAGCATGTCTGTTAGGCCTCTTACTTCAGAAATAGGCTCTAAGCTGTGCAATCAAGATCCAGGGTGTGCCTTTGAAATGAAAAAGGAATGTTATGTCTTGCTTATATATATGTGGTCTGTTTTTTGCATGTAGACACAGTGAAATAGTATGAGCAGAGACACACATATTGCATGCAGAGACAGACATGGTAGATTACATGTAACATCTTGGTCATGTGCCTAAGATCACACTGTGAGTCAAGCTTGATTTTAAATGGATCTGGATGAATAATTTGCTTAGTTGATGTGTTTAAAAATATGGAAATACATAGATTTTTAAAGTCAGTTAGGCTTTAGCATATGTACTAGAAGGGAATCTTAGGCAGCATGTCTGTTAGGCCTCTCACTTCAGAAATAGGCTCTACGCTGTGCAATCAAGATCCGGGTGTGCCTTTGAAATGAAAAAGGAATGGTATGTCTTGCTTATATATATGTGGTCTGTTTTTTACCAGTAGACACAGTGAAATAATATGAGCAGAGACACACATATTGCATGCAGAGATAGACATGGTAGATTACATGTAACATCCTGGTCATGTGCCCAAGATCACACTGTGAGTCAAGCTTGATTTTAAATGGATCTGGGTGAATAATTTGCATAGTTGATGTGTTTAAAAATATGGAAGTACATGTATTTTTAAAGTCAGTTAGGCTTTAGCATATGTACAAGTAGGGAATCTTAGGCAGCATGTCTGTTAGGCCTCTTACTTCAGAAATAGGCTCTAAGCTGTGCAATCAAGATCCAGGGTGTGCCTTTGAAATGAAAAAGGAATGTTATGTATTGCTTATTTATATGTGGTCTGTTTTTTGCCAGTAGACACAGTGAAATAATATGAGCAGAGACACACATATTGCATGCAGAGACAGACATGGTAGATTACATGTAACATCCTAGTCATGTGCCTAAGATCACACTGTGAGTCAAGCTTGATTTTAAACGGATCTGTGGGAATATTTTGCTTAGTTGATGTGTTTAAAAATAATGAAATACATGTTTCTTAAAGTCAGTTAGGCTTTAGCATATGTACTAGTAGGGAATCTTAGGCAGCATGTGTCTGTTAGGCCTCTTACTTCACTAATAGGCTCTAAGCTGTGCAATCAAGATCTAGGGTGTGCCTTCGAAATGAAAAAAGAATGTTATGTTTTGGTTATATATATGTGGTCTGTTTTTTGCCAGTAGACACAGTGAAATAGTATGATCAGAGACACACATATTGCATGCAGAGACAGACATGGTAGATTACATGTAACATCCTGGTCATGTGCCTAAGATCACACTGTGAGTCAAGCTTGATTTTAAATGGATCAGGGTGAATAATTTGCTTAGTTGATGTGTTTACAAATATGGAAGTACATGTATTTTTAAAGTCAGTTAGGCTTTAGCATATGTACTAGTAGGTAATCTTAGGCAGCATGTCTGTTAGGCCTCTTACTTCAGAAATAGGCTCTAATCTGTGCAATCAAGATCCAGGGTGTGCCTTTGAAATGAAAAAGGAATGTTATGTCTTGCTTATATATATATGTGGTCCGTTTTTTGCCAGTAGACACAGTGAAATAATATGAGCCGAGACACACATATTTCATGCAGAGATAGACATGGTAGATTACATGTAACATCCTGGTCATGTGCCTAATATCACACTGTGAGTCAAGCTTGATTTTAAATGGATCTGGGTGAATAATTTGCTCAGTTGATGTGTTTAAAAATATGGAAATACATGTATTTTTAAAGTCAGTTAGGCTTTAGCATATGTACTAGAAGGGAATCTTAGGCAGCATGTCTGTTAGGCCTCTTACTTCAGAAATAGGATCTAAGCTGTGAAATCAAGATCCAGGGTGTGCCTTTGAAATGAAAAAGGAATGTTATGTCTTGCTTATATATATGTGGTCTGTTTTTTGCCAATAGAGACAGTGAAATAGTATGAGCAGAGACACACATTTTGCATGCAGAGACAGACATGGTAGATTACATGTAACATCCTGGGCATGTGCCTAAGACCACACTGTGAGTGAAGCTCGATTTTAAATGGATCTGGGTGAATAATTTGATGAGAGTTAGAGAGATAGAAACTGTGAGCAGACACAGGTGACATTATTGAAAAATGTGAAAATATAATTCCTTATTTCATACAGACACTCAATGTGATCCTTGTCAAAAATGTTAAAGCCATACTTTTTACTATGAAACATTTACCAGAGTGAGATGAGACACACACAAACAGACAAATGATACATAAAAAAAGAGAGGCAGATGGAGCAGTCACAGAGTGAGATGACACACAGGAACAGAGTGAGGTGAGACACAGGCACAGAGTACCCTTTTAGCTTAGAGATGTAAACTGTGAGCAGACACAGGTGACATTATTGAACAATTTGAAAACATAATTCCTTATTTCATATAGAGATTCAGTGTGATCCTTGTCAAAAATGTTAAAGCCATACTTTTTTACCATGAAACATTTACCAGAGTGAGATGAGACACACGCAAAGAGAGAAATGACACACACAACGAGAGAGAGATGGGGCAGGCACAGAGTGAGATGAGACACAGGCACAAAGTGAGATGAGACACAGGTACAGAGTGACATAAGACACAGGCACATAGTGAGATGGTGCAGGCAGAGAATAAGATTAATAATGAAACTGTACTGCACTGTTACTGTGACACAATTGCTGTGGTATAAAGTAACTTATGTTGTAAACTAGTGTTTATATTGTTTACTTATTGTAATTGCTATGTAGTATGTTTGTAGTGGTCTATAATATGTTATTTTTTCTTTACCACAGATTGTAATCATCTATAGAAAGATAAAAGAATATGCCGTCAAAGGAAAGACGTAAAAAAAAAATACAAACAGCATTTAAGGTCCAAGAAACCAGAAATACAAGACTCATCCAAAACACAATCTTCGGTGAAAAAAAATAATGCTCCTGGTAAGCAAACTAAGGACTTTTTAAGGAAGTTTTTGAAATGACAACAAAAAAGATGTTGTTTCAAAGAAGAATAATGGATCTCTTAATAGAAAGAAAAAATTCTGCCCCTCAAAAAATCTTAGACCTGTAGGAGATATCAATTTATTGAAATTCGTAGACGAATGTTTTATAACAGAATAGTTTCAAATTTATTAAAAAATTTAAAGATGTATAAAAAAAGACCGCTTTTTACAAGAAAAAAAAAACATAATGAAGATTGTGGATGAAGCATTTAAAGTGAAAAATAAGTTATATGGATTAGTAATGAATAGAATTCGTACACTAGATAAGGTAATCAATGTTTTCAAATCAAAATGTAAGTGGAAAAGAGTAATTAACCGGACTAATTTTTGTGATGTTTTTTATAGAGAATGGAAGCATTGTTCAAGTTGTGATCCATTTTTTAATGAAGAAAGTTACTTTCAGGATAATGATTTGGTGCATGCAGTTGACACCAGTGGTCGAGCATATGAGGTGAAGGACGGTTGTCCGGTTGAAAAAGAAAAAAATGTGCCTAAAAATACAGAAGAGGTGTTAGCTGATGAAGTTTCAGGGAGATGTCCTAAGGCTCCAGTGTATACTTGGAATTTTAGTAGTATTTGTAGTGTGCGACAGGATTCAATTGATTTGTTTCGCATTTTCTTACGGACATATACTAAGAAAAGTCTAAAACAAAAAATGAAAATTTTGCAGTTAGATCCTTGTAGAGTGAGAGAAAAAACAGGTTTGCATGGGCATTCACTGGCTTGTCTTTCAAGAAAAGTATGTCAGAGTGTTTTTCACCATTTTAGGATGTTAGCAGTGCATCATAATAAAGTGAGGAAATTAGTGAGAAGGTTGTATTATGCAAAAAGTCCAGCACTTAAGCTAAAACAATTAAACAGTGCTCTTTTGCATGGAACTGAATTAGATGTGAAGAACATTTGTGAAGAAATTGAGTTTGGTTACTTTGGTGAAAAAGAGGACAGTGCGGAAATTGATACAGTAATAGAAGGTAATGTGGAAGAGAATGTAGAGATTTCAAGTACAAAGTTTAAGGTCAATTCAAGTGAAAGGCCTAATTTTACTTGTGTGTGTTGTCGACGAACTCATTATAAGAATCAGACTAGATTAGTTGATTTATATGTAAAAAGCGAAAAGGAAAATAATAATGAGTGGAAGGATTTTGCAACGTATTTGTTGGTAGAAAATTGTTTTGATTTGGGTTCTGATCAACGTATTTGTAAATATTGTTATAATAAATGAAATGAAAACAGAATACCTGCTCGAGCTGTTCATAATAATCTGGAGTTGGTAGACATTCCTTCTGAATTGATGGATTTAAATACCTATGAGTCTATTCTGATTCAGTGTGTGCATCCTTTTCAGGCAATTGTTCGCATGGAGCCTAAGACAGGGAAATTGCCTCCTTCAGATTTACAGAGAGGATTAAAGGGAAGAGTTGTTTATTTGCCTCTAGATGTTAAGAAAAATATTGATACAATTGGTGTAGAAAACGTAGAAGAGGAACCTCTGGTTATTCTAGTTAATGGTGTTCCGACAAAGAGTAAGAAAATCTGGCAAGAATTAGTGGATGTTAGGAAAGTCAAAAGGCAACGTTGTATTTGGTAAAAAACAATCACTACTACCAAAATGTATATGTAGGAGAAAAGGAAACAACTGTAGACGAGGACAGTGATTTCTCAGCTGGGCAAATTAAAAAAGTTGATGTCTCTAGATGTGAAGAAATTTATGAACATTATAGTGTTCATCCATTGCATTCCAAAGAAGTAATGGGGAATGCTATTGACTTGTTTCAAATGAAAGAAGCAAAAGGAAGTCCCATTAGTGTATGGGAAGAAAGTTTGGAAGCTCGTTGTTTTCCACAGTTATTTCCAACAGGTCGAGGTGGACGATATGACGACCGACCTGTTCAAATTCCTGCATCTGAATACCGGACTTCAAGACTATATGCAGAAGATCCAAGGTTTTCGTCAATGCATTCCATATTTGTTCCATCTACTGTTTGAGAGTGACTTGTCTGGACTTTCTTATGCAGTGAACCATATACTGAAAAGGGGAGTACATCTACAAAATGTTTCGGCAAGGGACTTTATGGATAAAGTGAAACTGCAAGACAGTATTTTGGAATCTCAGCTAATTAATCTCATGGCATGTCAGCGTGGTACTAACGAGTATTGGTACCGTCGTCATGGGGAATTGAAATGTATGCTAAGAAACTAAGGAACTCCTACATGGGTCCTCACTCTTAGCTGTGCTGAGTATGCTTGGGAAGACTTACTTGAATTTCTACGAGAGGCAAATAAAAACATTGAAAATATTGAATACAAGACACCTGGAGAACTGTGCTCTTTGGATCCAGTTAATGTATGCAGGTATTTCAATTATAGGTTTGAAGCTATGATGTCTTTTATTACAAACAAAAGAAAATCCTCCGCTTGGAGAGGTGTTGGATTTCTTTTGGAGAAAGGAGTATCAAGCAAGAGGTGCTCCTCATATACATATGCTGCTATGGATTAAAGATGCACCAAAATTTGGAACAGATTCAGATGAGAAAGTGATGAGTTACATTGAGCAGTATTCTACATGTGCTGTTCCGAAAAGTACAGAAGAAAACAATTTAAGACATCAAGTTTTACGCTTTCAAACCCATCGTTGTGGAAAATACTGTCATCGAAAATACAAGGACAAGTTCTACACAAAATGTCGTTTTGCATTTCCACGTCCAGTAACATCGAAAGGAAGAGTGAACAATTTTATGTCTTCTCTGCGACATACTGTGGCAAGAAAATCACCGAAAAATACATACAACCTAAGAAGAAATGAGGAGTCCAAATACATAAATGACTACAACCCAGTCATTTTGTCCATGTGGAATGCTAACATGGATATTCAATATGTTGCTGACAACTCTATTGCTGTGGCTCGATATGTGACGTCTTACATCACAAAATCAGAAAAGACGGAACTGAAGGAAATGTGGAAGGAAATTTCACATGAAAAGAGTCTAAGCAAGAAATTATCCAGTTACAGTCTGAAGATGTTGTTGCATCGAGAAATTGGAGCATTTGAATGTTCTGATCAGTTATCATCAGCAAGTCTATATGCCAAATCTAGAACCATCATTTGGGTGAGTCTAGGTCTTGCTGCAACACGAAACCGAGTTTTGAAATCTGTCCAAGAAATAGAGTATTTGGCGGAGAAAGAACCAACGGGTACAGATATTTTGAAGACAAACATGTTGGATACATACTATCCAAATAGAAGTAGTCATCTTGAGAACGTTTGTCTCTATGAAGTTCTGCAAACCTATACTTTTAAGAGGAACGTCGCAGAAGATATCAATAAAGGTATATATGCTGTAATTGGATGTGAAGGCTGTCTGGTGAAACAAAGAAAAGGCCATTTGATTAATCATCGAAAATTGAGTTGTGAATCTTCAGACAAAAGGGAATTTTACTATTTAGATCTTTTGCAACTCTTTAAGCCATGGCGTACAGAAGAGGAACTACTTGGAGATTTTCTTACTTATGAAGATTCGTTCAATGCAACCAAGGATACCATAGAATGTCCTGTTTTTCAAATTATCTGCAAATGTTGAACGAGGAAATACAGCAAGAAGCTACAATTGCGGCAGAGATTGCTAGAGACAGTTCTGAAGACAGTCAGAGTTCTGCTTCATTGAGTCAGGATCCACTAGGAAGACCAATTATACAAAATGAAGCTGCCACTGCCATGAATGAAGTTGAAAGAGCCATGGAACAAGCTCAGGAGGATGTAGTTAACTTAGAAGATTTGGAAAAAGAACTAAACGTTGAACAGAGACAAATATATGACGAAGTCACAGAACAGATGGAGCATGGTTTATATCATGAGAAAAAAGAGTGCTCATGTACATCATTTATACCTGTCCGACTGTACGTGAGTGGAGAAGCAGGAACTGGAAAAAGTTTTCTGATTAAAGCAATTGCAACGTATCTGCAGAAAAGATCGGAGTCATCGCTGTCTTGTGTTGTTACCGCTCCAACTGGGTTGGCAGCACACAATATTAAAGGGATTTCTTTTTCATCGCTTATTGATGCTGCCAGTAGAGCATGATAATAAATTACAATACCAGAAGCTATCTGGAGAAGCTTGTTGTGAAGTTTCAAGAGTCCTAAAGAAAATGAAACTTCTTATCATTGATGAGGTAAGCATGGTATCAAATGTAATGCTTGCTTTTGTACATTTAAGAATGCAAGACATTTTTAAAACAGACTATGATGTGTTATTTGGAGGCAAACACATCATTGTTTTTGTAGATCTACTGCAGCTAACTCCAGTGAAAGGACAACCAGTGTTTAAAATGCTTACACATGAAGATACCAGGAAGTGCCTAGAAAGCATTGGAAATGTTAACATATGGTTACATTTCAAATATGCAGAACTGCTTCAAAATATGCGACAAGCAAAGGATGAAGATTATAAAAATATTCTACAAGATGTAAGAATTGGAAAACTAACTGCGCATGGCAAAGAAGCTTTACATGGACCATTACTTTCAAATTTGTTTCCAAATGAAAATATTCTCCCAGAGAATATTTTTAAGAAAATTCCTGAAAACAAATTTGTTATATGCTTGATGCCAACTCTGCAAGAATGTTCAATCTTTAACAACAACATGTTACAGTTAGAAAATCAACAGATTGTGAACCTCGAAGCTATTGATAAAATAGAGCATGAAGGAGCAACTATTATTTTGTCAGAAAAGTTGAAATCAAAATTGGATTCTTTAGAGAAGACAATATCTAAAACTGCTGGTTTGGAAAAGACTCTGTATGTATCTTTTAAATTGTCGTATAATTTTACGACGGAATTTACATGTGGAAAGAGGTTTAGTAAATGGAGCAATGGGTTTTGTGAATTACCGAAATAGAGATGGAATTGAATTTCAAAAATTTAAATTTGGTGGTATTGAAGAAGTACAACAAATCAGTCGTTGTTCTGCTCGATTTTTGCTTGTGAAAGATTTATATGTCCGCCGAAAACAGTTTCCTGTTTCTTTGGCATATGCAGTGACTATTCATAAATCTCAAGGTTTAAGTGTAGATAGTGCTTTGGTCAAGTCAAGTCAAGTCAAAAGATTTATATAGCGCGCTACATACCCAGAGGGTCTCAAGGCGCTTGTAGAAGGGTGGGGAGTTACTTGTCGAATATCCACGTTTTGAGTTGCTTTCTGAATGCTAGGTGGTTCTGAGTAAGGCGAAGGTGAGTGGGAAGTGAGTTCCAAGTTTTAGCTGCTAGGTAGGAGAAGGATCTACCTCCCATGGTGGTTTTATTGATGCGAGGTACAGTGGCAAGGGCTTGGTTGGAGGATCGTAGCTGGCGGGAGGGGGTGTAGAAGGATAGTCGTGTGTTGAGGCATTCGGGTCCGATTTCGTAGAGTGCTTTGTGTGCGTGGGTTAGGAGCCGGAAGGTGATTCTCTTATTGACGGGGAGCCAGTGGAGGTTTTTCAGGTGATCAGAGATGTGTTCTTTACGCGGGATATCTAATATGAGCCTGACTGAGGCGTTCTGGATGCGTTGTAGTTTTTTCTGGAGTTTTGCGGTGGTGCCGGAGTAGAGGGTGTTTCCGTAGTCCAGTCGGCTCGTGACCAGAGCGTGGGTGACTGTTTTTCTAGTTTCGGTAGGGATCCAGCGAAATGTTTTTTTGAGCATGCGAAGAATGTTGAAGCAAGATGAAGAGACGGCGTTGACTTGTCTGTTCATCGAGAGTGAGGAGTCCAGGATGATGCCCAGGTTCCGTGCGTGGTCCGTCGGGATGGGTGCTTTTCCAAGGGCCTCTGGCCACCAAGAGTCGTCCCAGGCGGAGGGGGAGGTACCTAAGATGAGGACTTCTGTTTTGTCTGAGTTCAGTTTCAGGCGGCTGTGCTTCATCCATTCGGCTACTTCTTTCATTCCTTCGTGTAGGTTGGTTTTGGCCGTGTTAGGGTCTCTGGTGAGTGATAGGATCAGTTGAGTGTCGTCGGCGTAGGAGATGATGTTGAGGTTATGTTGGCGTGCGATGGCCGCGAGGGGGCTCATGTAAACGTTGAAGAGGGTGGGACTGAGTGAGGACCCTTGAGGTACGCCGCAGATGACTTCAGTGGCCTCTGACTTGAATGGTGGAAGGCGGACTCTCTGGGTTCTTCCGGAGAGGAACGAGGTGATCCATTCCAGTGCTTTTCCCTGGATTCCGATGTTTTTGAGGCGCTGTAGAAGGGTGCTATGGCAGACTGTGTCGAAGGCTGCGGAGAGGTCGAGGAGGATGAGGGCGACTGTGTCTCCATTGTCCAGTAGAGTTCGAATGTCGTCTGTTGCTGCGATGAGGGCGGTTTCGGTGCTGTGCTTGGCTCGGAAGCCGGATTGTGAGGAGTCGAGGGATTTGTTGTTTTCGAGGAATGCGGCGAGCTGGTTGTTGACAGCTTTCTCGATGACTTTGGCCGGGAATGGAAGGAGTGAGATAGGGCGATAGTTTTTGAGTTCGGTGGGGTCAGCTGTGGGTTTCTTCAGGAGGGCGCTGAGTTCGGCATGTTTCCAGCTTTCCGGGAAGGTTGCGGAGTTGAGGGAGCAGTTGATGACGTCTCGGAGGTGCGGTGCAATAATGGAGTCTGCTTTGTTAAAGATGTGGTGAGGGCAAGGGTCTGTGGGGGATCCTGAGTGGATAGAGCTCATCAGACGGATGGTGTCCTCAGTGGAGATTGGCTTCCAGTCATTGAGGATGTTCAGGGGGGGTGGGGGTCCTGCAGGGGATTGGGTGGGTTGGTCTTCGGGTTGGTTGTCGAAGCTGTTGTGGATGTCTGCAATTTTGTTGTGGAAGAATGAGGCTAGGGAGTCGCAGAGGGCTTGAGAGGGGGTGATGTCGTTGGAGTTGGCTGAGGGGTTGGTAAATTCCTTGACGATGTTGAATAATTCCTTGCTGTTGTGGGCGTTGTTATCTAGACGGTCCTTGAAGGCTGCTTTCTTGGCATTTCGGATTAGTTGGTGGTGTATGCGGGTGGCGTTTTTGAAGGCGTCCTTGGTGCTGGTGGTTGGGTCTTTTTTCCAGGTCTTCTCGAGGGAGCGACAGAGTTTCTTGGATTTCTTAAGATCATCGTTGAACCAGGAGGCCTTCTTGCTGCCTAGTTTGATTTGTCGTTTTTTCAGTGGTGCTAGGATGTCGGCGCTGTTGGATAACCATTGGGTGAGGTTGGTGGCTGCTTGGTCTGGGTTTGAGGAGTGGGCGGGGGGCTTTTGAAGAAGCGATGAGGAGATCTGGTCGATGGTGATTTTGTTCCAGTTTCTTTGCAGAGTGGGTTGGGGGGGTTGTTGGATGTGGGCTTGTTGTAGGTGAAGTGAACGCAGCTGTGGTCAGTCCAAAGGAGAGCTGTGGTGTGGCTGAAGGAAACATGCTTGCTGGAGGTGAAGATAGGGTCGAGTGTGTGACCTGCGATGTGGGTGGGGGTAGTGACAATTTGTTTAAGTCTGAGGTTTGCGAGGTTGTCCAAAAGGGTGGTGGTGTTGCGGTCGTTGTTCTTTTCAAGGTGAAAGTTGAGGTCTCCCAAAAGGATGTAGTCCTCGGAGGGGAGCGCGTGTGGAGTGATGAAGTCCGTGATGTCTTCACTAAATTGTGCGCGGGGTCCTGGTGGCCTGTAAAGGAGGGTGCCTCTGAGTGTGGTCTTGGGGTCGATGTGGATCTGGAAGTGAAGGTGTTCAGAGTTGGCGAGATTGACGTCTGAGCTGGTTGAGATGCGGATGGATTTCTTATGGACGATAGCGATGCCTCCTCCTGTGTGGCCGGTAAGGTCCTTGTGAATGATCTTATAGCCTTCCGGGATGGCAATGGTGATGTCTGGGGCTGAAGAGGCATTCATCCATGTTTCTGTTAGGAAGGCGACGTCCGGCGAGATGGTGTCGAGTAGATTCCTGAGGTCAATGGCGTGTCTGTGGACCGAGCGGGTGTTGAGCAGAAAGCATTGTAGGTGGTTGGGATCGGATATCTGTTGTGTGGTCGTAGATGAGGAGTTGTTCTTGGTGCAGTCGAACTTGCAGGAGTAGCAGGAAAAGGGTCCATGGGTGTGTCCAGGAGCGGCTTGGACGCAGATGGGGGAGCGGCCAGGGTTAAGGGCTAGGAGGGTGGTGGCATCGTAAGTAATGCGGGAGGGGTGGGCATTACGAGGACCAGGGGCTATGGCGCTGGGCGCGGGCCAGGCGCGGACGGGCGTAGACGGGCTTACCTTTGGCGCACCTTCGGCGCGACTGGGGCGCGATCGCTGCGCGTGAACGCTGCGCGCAAAAGCCACTGTCATAAGTGGATAGTTGAAGGGGAGGGGCGAGGCAGGCTCAGCTGGGAGGCAGGAGCGTGATTGGAGGGACGGGCTAGGACGTCACAGGAAGCAAATGGCTGCAACAACAACAAACACTTAACGCAGGGAGAGGTTGGGGCGAGCAGTGGGGCGCAATGATCAAAATATATATTTTATAAAAGAGATGGCTGACATAGAGTAGCGCTATGAGCACAGCACATTAAGAGTGACAGGCGGCGCTATGAAATTGGGCACAGAGAAAACACAGAGCAGCAATCACAAAGCAGCAAAGCAGCGCTGAGGACAGAGCGAGTCAAATGCACAATGCGGCGCTATGGTAGTCCAGCTGAAGAATGCAGATATTACAAGCAGCGTGGGAGAAGCGCTACGATACCCAGCAGGAGAACAGAGGGGAGCAACCGGATCTGCACGAGTCAGGACGGTCACAGCTCTCGGGGGGGAGGGGTCGGTCTAATCTATCTGTGGGAGGCAGGCTCAGCTGGGAGGCGGGAGCGTGATTGGAGGGACGGGCTAGGACGTCACAGGAAGTAAATGGCTGCAACAACAACAAACACTTAACGCAGGGAGAGGTTGGGGCGAGCAGTGGGGCGCAATGATCAAAATATATATTTTATAAAAGAGATGGCTGACATAGAGTAGCGCTATGAGCACAGCACATTAAGAGTGACAGGCGGCGCTATGAAATTGGGCACAGAGCAAACACAGAGCAGCAATCACAAAGCAGCAAAGCAGCGCTGAGGAC
Source organism: Lissotriton helveticus (assembly GCF_964261635.1). Lineage (NCBI taxonomy): Eukaryota > Metazoa > Chordata > Amphibia > Caudata > Salamandridae > Lissotriton > Lissotriton helveticus. Next base: position 1,929,515,466 of record NC_136059.1, read on the forward strand.
AGAGCGAGTCAAATGCACAATGCGGCGCTATGGTAGTCCAGCTGAAGAATGCAGATATTACAAGCAGCGTGGGAGAAGCGCTACGATACCCAGCAGGAGAACAGAGGGGAGCAACCGGATCTGCACGAGTCAGGACGGTCACAGCTCTCGGGGGGAGGGGTCGGTCTAATCTATCTGTGGGAGGCAGGCTCAGCTGGGAGGCGGGAGCGTGATTGGAGGGACGGGCTAGGACGTCACAGGAAGCAAATGGCTGCAACAACAACAAACACTTAACGCAGGGAGAGGTTGGGGCGAGCAGTGGGGCGCAATGATCAAAATATATATTTTATAAAAGAGATGGCTGACATAGAGTAGCGCTATGAGCACAGCACATTAAGAGTGACAGGCGGCGCTATGAAATTGGGCACAGAGCAAACACAGAGCAGCAATCACAAAGCAGCAAAGCAGCGCTGAGGACAGAGCGAGTCAAATGCACAATGCGGCGCTATGGTAGTCCAGCTGAAGAATGCAGATATTACAAGCAGCGTGGGAGAAGCGCTACGATACCCAGCAGGAGAACAGAGGGGAGCAACCGGATCTGCACGAGTCAGGACGGTCACCGTATATTGGAAGTTCTGTGTTTAAAGAGGGTATGGCATATGTTGCTTTATCTCGAGTCAGAACTTTATCTGGATTGTACTTGATTGATTTTGATGAGACAAAGATTAGTGCTGATCTAAATTGTGTAAAATAATATTATAGGTTAAGAAGAGAGTATGCTCCAAATTTACCTCAATATCCTCCATTTGAAAGCATGTAGTAGGCCGAAAAAGAAGAAATGAGAAAAATTGCAGTGAAGTTGTAGCAAAAAGAAAAAAAGTAGATGAATCAGTAATTGTAAGCAGAAAGGAAAAGGATTCAGTTAAAGATGTTGTTGGATTTCAGTTTGAAAACAGTTCTGGTGTCAACTGCTATGCTAATGTAGCGGTTAATGTTTTTTTTCTCCAACTGTACAAGAACAGATTGCTGAAAATCGGGATCAAAGATTTTGTTCTTTGTTGAACTCTGTGTTTAAGAAATGTAGCAGTGATAGAACAAAAATAAAAAGTGTTTCTGAAATTCGAAATGTTTTAGACATATGTTCTGGTCTAAATCAATTTTCACATAATATTCAGCAAGATTGTCAGGAATTTCTAATGTATATGCTTGTTGTATTGCAAGATGAAGGTGTAGATGTAGAAAATATTTTTGGCCTTTCTTATAAATGGCAACATGACTGCGACAATTGCTCCTTTTCAAGTAGTACTACAATAGACACTGAAAGATTTATATATTTGACTTTACCAGACTGCAAATCAGTGTCTTTTAATAATCTAGTTAGAGAAGCAAATCAAAACATGGTCTGTACTCAATGTAAATCTGCAATGCTATCAACATTATTTATACAAAGATATGGACAGTATGTAATTTTAATGTTCCAACGATGTAGACCTGATGGAACTAAATTGACAACTTTAATTAAAAATGTTGTGGCTTCTCAATTATCAATTTCAGGACGACACTTTGCAACTGCAGCAATTATTTTCCATGATGGTCCTTCGACAACATCAGGACATTACACAGCTTATTTAAAATGCAAAAAAGGCTGGAGTAATTGCAATGATACTCAATTGACTTTCACACAACTTTTGCCTTATCAGTTACCAAATTCTTACCTAGTATTCTTACAACCAAAATTTTAGGAAATGTAATTGGCCTATGAAGATTGGAGCAGTTAATAAAACTTAGTCTGCTCTTTAAAATTACTTTGTGAGTGAGATTGATTAAGATATTAAAAAACTTGTAGTTGTCATAGAAGTAGTGTAAGTGTATCACGTAGTGTGTGATGTATTATAGGAAATATTAATCATAAGTAAGCCAGAGCTGGAAATATAACTTTTGTTTCATAATGTAAAAGATGTTGGAGCTTTTCTTTCAGAAACTCGGGTAAATGGAAGAATTAGAATACTATTGAGTAATTTCCAAAGAAAAGGACTTTCCATATACTATTTGGCCTCGTGGAAAAGTACGTGGATCAAAAGTGAGTTAAGATATGTTTTATCTAAATTTTACATTATTTATTGAATCGTTGTATGGGTTTTTTAAACACAATCATTTTGATTGTGGTTTTTTTTGCCCGCTGTCATATGATGAGTAGTATTGAAGTCACTGTTTTAAGTGAAATTCAATATATTCTGAGAACAGCAAAAATAAACCATATAACATGTTGTATAAGTTAAATTATATTTTGTATTATTAAATATATATTATTCTCTCCTTGTCTCACACTCGCTCACCTTTTACCACCGTCTATCACTCCTCTTAAGTCACCCTCCGGACCCTTCTCCCACCCTCCCTCACCTCCCTTCCCTTATTCCACTTCCCTCACTTATCCTCATTCCTCATTCCTTTACTGCCCTTTCCCTCTCTCCCATCCACCACTTTCCAGCTGTCAGTCACTCTACTTCACCCCCCTTCCCCTTCTTTCCTTTCTTTGGTCCCTCAATAATTCCCCTTCTCTCACTCACCTTACTCCACTTCACTCACTCCTTCTCTCACTCCCTCTGTCCTCTCACATCCTCACCCCCATTCCCTCACTCCCTCTCTCTTAGCCTCACTCTCTCGGTCCTCTCACTCTCTCACTCCTCTTCTATCACACTCACTCTCTATAACTCACCCACACTCCCTCACTTACCTTTCTTGCTCTCTCACTCAATCCCTTTCTGTCACTCTTTCCTTCACTACCTCTATGTCCTCACTCCTTCACTTCCCTTGTCTCATGCTCACTTGCTTTTATCCTCTCTCTATCTTCCCTCTTTCCTCAACCTCACTGCCCTTCACTCACCCTCCCTCACCCTTGTTCCCTTACTCCGGTTCCCTCAGTTATCCTCATTCATCATCCTTAACTCCCCTTCTTCTTTCTCTCCTCACGCAGTCACCTTTTCCCAGTCCCTTTGCTTCACTTCTCTTCCCCTTCTTTCCTTCCTTTGCTCCCTCAGTCATTCTCTTTCCCTTACTCACCTTACTCCCCTTTACTCACTCTTTCTCTCACTCCCTCTGTTCTCTCATATTCTCACTTGCCTTTCCTCACTCCCTCTCTGTTACCCTCACTCCCATTGTCCCCTCACTCTCGTACGTCCCTACATTCACCCTCACTCACCTTCCATCCCTCATTGTCATGAATCCACCGTCAGTCACTCCTGCTTCCCTGTCACTCACTCCCCTTTCTTTACTCCCCTTTCTTACTTTAGTTTTCCTAATGCACATTCCTTTAGTATCTTACTCACCTTCACTTCATTTCTCTGTCCTGCTCTTCTTCTCTGTCACTGAATGTATCCATGTCATTATCCTTTTAGTAATTTGCTCTCCCTCTATTTCTTTTTCACTCTCTCTGACCTTCACCATTCCTTTGTTTTCCTTTCTCCTACTTTATCTCTTACTACCCTTTTATGACTTTTAATCTCCTGCTTTGTCTCTTGTATTGTAAAATATATATTATAAATATTATTACTTACTTTTTTCTCTTTCACAGACATTAAATTTACTGAAAATATGTAATTAAGTTTACATTACTTATAAGGTAAGATTGACGTACAAAATTTACTGTCTCAACACTCTTTTCCTTAACCTCACTACTCTTCTCTCACCCACCCACACCCCCGTTCCCTTATTACGCTTCCCACACTTATTCTCAATCCCCATGTTTACTCCCCTTTTCGTCACTCCCCTCCCATACTCACCTTCTTTCAGACCTTCTCCTTTACTTTCCTTCCTCTCTCTTCCCTTCCTTTCTTCTCCCTTCTCCCTTCCCTTACTCTCCTTACTCCACTTCACTAACTCCTTCTCTTACTCCCTTTGTCCTCTTACTTCTACACTCCCCTTCCCTCATTCTCTCTCTGTTAGCCTCATTCTCTCCGTCCTCTTAGTCTCTCACTCCTCTTCTGTCACGCTCACTCCCTATATCTCAGCCACACTCCCACACTCACTTTTTTTCAGATCTCCTGATTTACTTCCCTTCCTTTCTCTTCCCTTCTTTCGCTCCTTCACTCTTTTCCCTTCCCTTCCCTCACTCTCCTTACTCTCTCTTCCCTTCCTTCGCTCCTTCACGCTTTTCCCTTCTCTTACTCTCCTTACTCCGCTTCACTAACTCCTTCTCTTACTCCCTTTGTCCTCTTACTTCTACACTCCCCTTCTCTCATTCTCTCTCTCTTAGCCTCACTCTCTCCGTCCTCTCACTTTCTCACTCCTCTTCTGTCACGCTCACTCCCTATAACTCAGCCAGACTCCCACACTCACTTTTTTTCAGATCTCCTGTTTTACTTCCCTTCCTTTCTCTTCCCTTCTTTTGCTCCTTCACTCTTTTCCCTTCCCTTCCCTTCCCTCACTCTCCTTACTCGACTCAGTAACTCCTTCTCTCACTCCCTCTGTCCTCTTACTTACTCACTCCCCTTCCCTCACTCTCTCTCTTTTACCCCCATTCGGTCTGTCCCCTTACTCTGTCACTCCTCTTCTGTTACGCTCACTCCCTATAACTCAGCCACACTCCCTCACTTATCTTTCTTTGCTCCCTCACTCAGTCCCTTTCTGTCACTCTTTCCTTCAGTACCTCTATCCCCTCACTTCCTCACTCCCTTTGTCTTACTCTCACTCACTTTTATCCACCCTCTTTCATCCCTCTTTACTCATGCTCTCTGCCGTTCTTTCACTCCTGTTCTCTTAGTCTGGTTCCCTCACTATTCCTCATCCCATATCTTTCTCTCCTTTTCCCTTTACTTTCATCCCCCACTCACCTTCTCTCAGTACCTATGCTTCAGTCCTCTTCCCCTCTCTCCCCTTCCTTCCTTCGCTCACTCACTAATTCCCCTTACCTTACTCACCTTACTCCACTTCTCTCACTCTTTCTCTCACTACCTCTGTCCTGTCATATCCTCATTCTCCTTCCCTCACTCCGTTTCTCTTAGCTTCACTACCTCCGTCCCCTCACTCTCTCACTCCTCTTCCGTCACACTTACTCCCTATAACTCACCTACACTCTCTCACTTATATTTCTTTGCTCCCTCACTCAGTCCTCTTCTCTCACTCTTTCCTTCACTTCCTCTGTCTCCTCACTCCCTCACTCCCCTTGTCTCACGCTCACTTACCTTTATCCACCCTCTATCACCACTCTTTCCTCAACCTCACTGCTCTTCTCTTACCCTTCCTCACCCCCGTTCCCTTACTCCGCTTTCCTCACTTATCCTCATTCCCCATGTTCACTCCCTTTCCCCTCACTCACCTCCCACACTCACCTTCTTTCAATCCCCTACTTCACTTCCCTCCCCCTCTAGTCCCTTTCATTGCTCCCTCACTCATTTTCCTTTCCTCTCTCACTGTACTCCACTTCACTCACTCCTTTTGAATTTGTAAAGAATATAGCTCTTTTTGAGGAATTGGAGGTAGTTCTAAAAAGAACTGTTTTTTTCTTCTTTTTTTTTACTTTTTCCGAACGTTTAAAAAAAAATTGGTATTTTTTTCAGAACAAACACAAAAATAGGGAATGCCAAACTGCTCAACAGGAGCAAAAAAAAAGGGGAAAAATTATGGCTGGGGAGGGCAGCGGTGTTCTTCTCTTTTTCGAACAATTAGTAGGATACTCTGCTCCCCATAACAAAGCAGTTCGTCACACTGCTTACACCTAATTGTAATGTCAGTAAAAACAGGCTGAATGTTTGGAATCAGCTCGCCTGCTCTTCCTCTCCCCAATGATGTTGCTCCTCCAGTGGAATTCGAGGCGCCATCTCTCGGGGCATTCCGTGCCAGGTCCCTGACACTCTCCCGGGCATAGTTCTGGGGGTGCCTTCTTTGCACATGCCTGATCATGATGGAGTTCCCAAAACTGTATTTTTTGGTGCGGTCACCACGAGAAAGAATAGTGTGGCAGATCTTGCTTTCCACTTTTGGAGTATTTACCTTCTTCTCCCCTTCTGGAATGCTAAAAAATGTCCAAATCAAGTGCTCCTTCACTTTTGGTTGAGGAGGGTCATCACTGCTGCTTGGTGGTCTTGCAGCCATTCTTTCCACTGAATTGAAGAGAAGAAGGGAATAGGTCTTGCTCTCTCCAAAGTGAAAGAGGAAGTGAAGGAAATGGGTGGGGTTTTCATTAGTTGCAAAAAAAACTGTTAACAACCAATGAAAAGTGTTATTTTAAGGTCACATGACTTGACGCACTTATGCTACGCGCACCGGAGCGCTTCCGGGGGCTCTAACGCGGCACGTACGTAGGCGCTTCTGGGGGCGCTTACGCGGCGCGCCTGAATGACGTTTTGCTAGATTTTCTGAAATGCATTTAAAGTTAAAATACGGTTATTTAAAATCAAAAATACTACTTTTATAAGTATGCCACTGATAGTCTTGCATTATTATTTACTTTAAATACATACTTATATTTTTTTCGCACGCCGATATAGCGCTCTCGCTACGTTTACGGGTGAGTTTACGGGTGCGCGCACCCTGAGCGCTCCGAGGTAAAATGGTAAAAAAAAAAAAGGAAAAATACATTGAAAAATGTATTTTAGAAAAAACAAAAAAAAATTTTTTTATTAAAAATATTATAATTAATAGTTATAAAAAACAGCTATTAAAAAAACTTAATAATTCACTTTAAAAATCGTAGGTTACAAACTCGTTATAGTAAGGAATTAGCTTTTAAAAAACCTTTGAAATTGACTGAAAAAAACATAACTTTAACACTCGTTATAGTTAGGAATTAGCATTTAAAAAACCTTTGAAATTCATTGAAAAAAACATAGGTTTAACACTCGTTATAGTTAGGAATTAGCTTTTAAAAAACCTTTGAAATTCACTGAAAAAAATATAGGTTTAACACTTGTTATAGTTAGGAATTAGCATTTAAAAAACCTTTGAAATTCACTGAAAAAACCATAGGTTTCACACCAGTTATAGTTAGCTGGACATTTTACTCTTAAAAAACCATTGAAATTCCCACGTTATAGTTAGTAGGACTCACTATAACTCGCGCGCCCGCAATCCACTGCTGATGATGTCACATATTACATCATTCATGACATGGTCAGTAACATCACTGATGACATCTCAAATGACATCACTGATGACATCACTGATGACATCTCAAATGACATCACTGATGACATCATTCATGTGATAATATGATGCACCTCCTCACACTCTAATCTAACCTTTGATACATCCAGTGTTAAATACAGACTACCATTCCAGAAACCATTGACACACCAATACCAGTTACTACATACGCACTCACTGATTCCTAAGTCTACACACACATCCACTCATTCACCCATACAATCACTCATACAGTCACTCATCAATACAACACTATCATATGCACTCATACACCTATACAGACACTCACACACTGCCACTCATCCATGGAGTTACTCACAAACCTAGTCAGTCATGCAAAGAATCAATCACTCTCCCATTTCCTCATCTATACAGTTATACACACATAACCTTACTTATTCAAACATATACTAACACATACTTACTCTCTTTTACAATCACTGATACAAGTACACATTGATCCATACAGTCACTAACGCAATCACAGGCTCTCATGTATAGTCATTGATATATGCCAACTCTCACATGCACTGTGTTTTACATATCTACTTACTTGGAAATGTAGCACTGAGATATCCATTCAGACACCAAAACACCCATGCACACAGTCAACCGCCCATATAGCTGTTTCCACATGCACTCTTGAACCCATACACCAGGTGAATCAACTGCTCACACATCTATGCACAGAGTCACACACCTCCCGGCCACCCACACACACTCTCAGACTCGCATACAAATACTTGGGCAACCAACCAATAACCCATATAGCCACTCATATAACTACTGATCAACACATGCAGCAGCTTACACAACAACAGACATACTGATGCACACATTCAGACAGTTTAGTCACTAACCAATGCATTCAGTAAGACACATTTAATCACTCACTCATACAGTCAGTCACGCACCTACTAAATCCTTCATCCAGATACTTATACATCCACTCATTCTTCAATATGTAAAACATATTTAAACTTTACAGATATACACAGACACTGGATGATGTCATCAGTGATGTCATCAGTGATGTCATTTGAGATGTCATCAGTGATTTCATCAGTGATGTCACTGACCATGTCATGAATGATGTAATACGTGAAATCATCAGCAGTGGATTGCGGGCGCGTGAGTCCTATTAACTATAACGTGGGAATTTCAATGGTTTTGTATGAGTAAAATGTCCAGCTAACTATAACTGGTGTGAAACCTATGTTTTTTTCACTGAATATATATATAGATAGATTACCTCCTGGTGGTCGCAAGTAGGTATTTAAAAAAGGGGGGTCCCAAAATGTGTTTTCCATATGCAATTTTCATAGGAAACTTTAGACACGGCTACAACCCAAACTGCTGAACGGAATTACACCAAATTTAGCAAATAGGTAGCCCTTTGTTCAGAAAGATCCCTTTTTGTTAAATGGTGTAAATCCGTTCAGTAGTTTCTGAGAAAATCAAAATGTCGATATCTAGAGGCACGGAGGATCCGTGCACCCTCCCGATCACAAGCTGGATGCTAATTGGCTGTCAAAACTCCAAACCAGGTAATGTTGGCAGCCATCTTGTGCCTTGGTAGAACCGAGGCACAAGAAAAGAGAAAAACAAATGAGCAAAACACAAAAAGTGGGCAGGGTAGAAACACCCTGCCCCCCTAGGCCTGCTCAGGGGGTCCCACAAGGACCCCCAAAGCCCAGAAAACAATTGCTTTTTTTTTAAAAATGCAGAAGCGCGGAGGATCCGCAGATCCAGCTGAAAAAAATTAATCCGAAGTGCGCGCTTCGTTAATATTTAGCCCCCGGGTAGGCACTCTTTATATTGTAATGGGGGGCCTAAAGGGACCCCCAGCCCCGGGGACCACCACCCCTGGGCTTTTCAAAAATATTTGGGGGAGGCTCATGGCCCCCCCAGCTTTGGGGACTTATGAGAGAGGTCTGCCACTCTATCACAAGGATGATGTCATCAAAGATGTAATCAGTGATGTCATTTGAGATGTCATCAGTGATGTCATGAGTGATGTCACTGACCATGTCATGAGTGATGTAATATGTGACGTCATCAGCAGTGCATTGCGGGCATGCAAGTTATAGTTAGCTGAACTAACTATAACGGGGGAATTTCTAGGGCTTTGTATGAGTGAAATGTCCAGCTAACTATAACGCCACTGAAACTTGTGGTTTTTTCAGTGAAAAAAAAATATATATATAGATAGATATATAGATATATATATCCTCCATGCTCTCTCCTGTGTGTGTACCACTGCCTCCCAAAAGAGAGTGACGTCGCCTCTTTGGAACTCACAGGAGCAGGTCCAGTAAATTCTGCATTCAATCCACTAACTCAACTAATGCCTCCTGTATCTGGTCAAATTTACATTATTTTCGGCCCCATCAAACGCGTTTCGGCTGCCCAGCAGCCTTGCTCACCGATAACAGAAGCTATGGGAGCAACCATTTTTTATCAAGTAATGCCCGATTGTTACGTGTCACATGCAGAACTACAAAAAGCAAATAGTGAAAATAGACTCATAGTTTCTTACATGATTTACCATCTTTGGTGTGAGTTACTGAAACAATAATCGCCACAATTCGTATAATTGTAAAATTCATGAGACAGGAGCTAATTTGAACATCAGTATATTCGAAATAAGGGAAAACAGTTTATAATTGAGATATTCAATGATAAATTTCATTATTATACACACTATTTCATACTATCTCTTGACTTTAAAAATTAACAACGCAAAAGACTTCTGCCCAAGTGGGAATAATTCACAATTTATGATCTTTTTAATCAAGCCCCAGTGGGCTATTTTCAACCTTATCCATTTTTTAAAATACACCAGTTCATCACCCCTGCCATCATGAGCATTCTCTCTGCATCTAAAATAAGGATCTTATCTACTACTATTTTGTCTGTTGTGTGAAACTCATGTGATCTAAAATCATTCTATACTACACTTTGAAAACGTTTTATTATTGTTTCTAATATCTCGTGATTTTATGGGCAGAAATCTTCATTTATATTGGTGATTATTTACAAGTGCATATATAGATCTTCTTCTACATTAAGGCCTTCCGGTTGCAGGGAGTTTAGTTCAATAATGTATCGGGATTCTAATTTCTGATGATTTTTTCCCTATTCCCGCCATGCACATCTCTTGCCACTGCATCAACCACATAATATCAAAAATTCTTTCACATCTTACCATGGAACCTCTCAAAATGGCAAGCTACTGAGTAAGTGCGATCTCCATTTTTGATTGCCCTCAAATGTTGGAAAACTTGTTTATGAACTTCTAGGATTGTGCTGCCCACGTACCGTAGTCCAGAAGGGCACTGTAGCACGTAGACAACAAAATCCGTTTTGCAGTTGAATTTGCCTTTGATCTTTCGCATTTCATTGGACAATCCTACTCTATATCGATCAGTATTGGTTCCATATAGGCATGCCTTACACTTAAAACATTTGAGGAACCCATGTTTTTTACTTAACCATGTTTCCTTAACTGGCCGTTTCCTCAAAGTATTCCTAACAAGAGCTTGCTTAAATGATGTGACACGCCTAAAAGTCACTTATGGTCTGCATGGTATCACCTTCCCCAAGACTGGACCATTCTTTATCACATGCCAATGTCTTAAAAAATGCTTTTCAATTTATCCTGCTGTACGCTAAACTTCGTTATTAATCAACACTGATTACTTGGGTCATTATCTCCCTTCCTTCCTTTATCAAATAAAATGTCTACTCTTTTCTTTTTCGATGCCTTCCAAACTGCAATGTTAATCCATTCCTCAGGATATCCCGACTTTAAAACCTCTTTTTCAGATGATCAAGTTCTATCTTAGTTTCCTCCTCCAGACAACAATTACGTTTAGTTCTTAAGCAGTCACCAAATGGTGTGCTCCATTTTAGGTTGGTCGGGTGGAAACTTGTTGCATGAGGTAACGTATTAGCTGAAGACGGTTTTCTATAAAGTTTTGTTTCAGTTTTGCCCTCTTTAATATATACCGTCAGGTCAAGAAAATTAACACTGGATTTGCTCTCATCACTTGTAAAGGTTAAATTCAATGCATTCTTTTGGATCTTATTAATGAACTCCTTCACTTGCTCCTCTGAGCCCTTCCAGGAACAAATCGTCTATGAAACGAATCCAGTGCATACTATGCTCATCCCATTCCACTTGGTACTGTGTTCGGATCACCTGCTCCTCCCACCAGCCCATATGCTAATTGGCATGGCAGGGCGCGAAGCAGGTGTCCATAGCAGTACCGCATACCTGATGGTAAAGATCTTCATTAAAAAGGAAAAGTTACTTGTCAAACATACTTCCACCGTCCTCAAAATCATTTCTGTGTGTGCCCACAGTCTTATCGGTCTTGCTCCTAAGAAATGTTTTACGGCTATATATATACACACTACCTACTGACGGTCGCCAGTAGGCAGTAATAGTCAAGACCTAGCTTCTACAGGAAAACCATTTTTTAATTTGTCAATAACTTTGGCATCGTATGAGGAATCCTCACAACGTTTGCCACTCACTTCAGCTGCTGTATTGGAAGTTTTTGGGTAATCCGTCAAGTGGGGGCCAAGAAAAGGGGGTATCCAAAAATACGTTTTCCCCATGTTAATTTCCATAGAAACTTTCGATACGGCTAATGCCGGAACTGCTGATTGGAATTATACCAAATTTGACAGATAAGTAAATGTTGGTTATGGGAAGTGCCTTTTTTGATTTGCTGTAAATCTATTCAGTAGATGCGAAAAAAATAAAATAATTCCAATGGTGTATATAGGGACGTGGAGGTCCCCTGATCTCTCCCGATCTTGTGCTGTGGTCTGATTGACTGCCAAAATTTCAAACCTGGAGGTGTTGGCAGTCATCTTGGGACACAGCTTGAGATGGGAAAAGGGCACAGGATAGAATTCCCTGACCCCTTAGGCCTACTGGGGGAGAGGGGCCCACAGGGACCTCGTAGGGCCATAAGAGCATTTATTTAAAATAAAATTTGGCGGGAATCATGCCTGATCCGTGGCTCCCACTGAAACACCAAAAGTTACAGGAAATTATAGTTAGGCTAAGATTTCATTCATACAAAACAAAAGAAATTCAGCAGGTATAGTTACCTGAGCTAACTATATCTTACGCACCTGCAACACACTGCTTATGACCTTACATAGTACCTCACTCATGACATGGTCAGTAACATCACTGATGACAACACTGATGACATCTCAAATGACATCACTGATTAAATCACTATTCCCATCGTTCAGTGAGTGTAAGTATTTTTAAAGAGTTGATGATTGTTAATAATATATATTAACCTACTAAAAAAGTTAAATTAGAATACTAGTCACACTATGACTGAGTGATACTGCTTCTAACATATATTATGTGAGTGGCTGGATGACTCTATCCTTGTTTGTGTATGGCTGTTTGGGTTTATAAGTGGGTGTGTGAGTAGCTGTGTGTTTGAGTGAGAAGCTATGTGAGTGCCCGTATTGGTGGGTTAGTGTGTGTGTCAGTGACTGTATGGTTGAGTGGAGGTAGTGTTAGTGGCTCTGTAAGTGGCTAAGTTGGTGTGTAGTGACTTCATGGTTGAGTAAGGGGTATCTGAATGGCTGTATGAGTGATTGACTTGATGTGTAAGTGGCTGCACGGATGAGTGAGTAGATGTTTGGCTAAGTGTGTGACTGTCGGTATGGGTGAGTGGACTGATGTGTGAGTGCTTGTATGGATATGTGAATGGGTATGCAAGTGGTTGTGTGGGTGTATGAGTATGTGAGTGGTTATATGTGTGACTGAGTGGCTGTTTTGAGAGGCTTTATGGTGGAGTGAGTGTGTGTGTGTGACTGTAGGTAAATAAATAGGTGTGTGAGTAGCTGTATGGTGAGTGTTGCTATGTGAGTGGCTGTACAGGTGAGTGACTGGTTTTATGAGTGACTGGTTTTATGAATGACTGTATGGGTGAGTGAATGGTTGTGCAAATGTGTGTACGAGTTAGTGAGTGGGTATTTGAGTGTCCCTATGGAAGAGTGAGTGTGTATGTGAGTACTGGTATGGGTCTGTGAATGTGTAGGTGAGTTATTGTAAGGGTGTGTTAGCCAGCATAAAAAAAGGTTGTATGGGATGTGAGTGGGTGTGTAAATGGTTCTGTGGATGATGTAATCAGTGATGTCACTGACCAAGTCATGAGTGATATAATATGTGAGCTCATAAGCAGTGCATTTGGGGGTGTAAGTTATAGTTAGCTCTGGTAATTATAACTGCTGAATTTCACTGGTTTTGTAAAAGTGAAATCTTAGCCTAACTATAACGTCCCTGTAACCTTTGATTTTTTTTAAAGTGAATTTCAAGGTTTTTAACACTATTTCCCAACTATAATGTCCCTGTAACCTTTGTTTTTTAAGTGAATTTCTATGTTTTTTTAACTAGTAGTCACATTTGCAGAGTGGTGGAGAAAGGGAGGGTGACTCCGCCCAGCTCTCAGGAATCCCACTGTATGTGACTTACTGGAGGTTACAGGAGGGGTTATTGGCCCCCAAGGTCCCTCAGCATCCAAGAGGACTTTATCCACAACCAGTAGTGCTCCGGGAGGTGCGTTTGCAGAGTGGTGTAGAAAGAGGGCATGGGATCCAAAGACCTCTCTGCAAACCCACAGTACGGGACTAACTGGAGGTAACAGGAGGGGTAGGTGGCCCCCAAGGACCATCAGCATCCAAGGGAAGTTCATCCCCCAAACAGACGTACACCAGGAGGCACGTTTGCAGAGTGGTGGTTAAAGGGGGCACGGCCCCTGACAACCTCTCACCAATCCAGCAGTGTGGGACTTACTGGAGGTAACAGGAGTGGTAGTGTGCCCCATGGACCCTCAGGAGTACAGTGGACGTAATTCCCCAACCAATACTGCACCAGGAGGCACATTTACAGAGTGGTGGTGAAAGGGGGCAGGGCCTTTTGTGACTTTCAGGTCAGATGTTTTTATTATTGAGGGATGGTGGCCCTGGGCTCCCCTTCCCAGGGCCAATTTTGGCCCCTGGGTCCCCCTCCCCAGGGCCCTGGCCTTTTTTTTATTAAAGTTTTAAATAATTAAAGGACGGGTAAGCTAAGTGGCCCCCCTTTCAGGTCAATTTTGGCCCCGGCGACCCCATCCCCAGGGCCCAGAGTGTATTCGGGTAATCTTGTTCCACCCAGGGCACTCACTCACAACTGTTGGTGACCACGGCGGAATAGTGTTCAAGTCAATATTTAAGCCTTTTGCTAATTTTCATGTACTAGGTGCACAAATGGTATTGCTTGGCTCATACTACTCTCCTCCTTGCTGACTTCCTGTGTCATAATCTCAAAAGGGAGTAGCATTTGGATCAGGCACTTCATGAGTTTCCATTTGTCCACCTACATCATCTTGGATTTGGTCATGGTTTGGGCAGTTGCGCTCCCTCTCCTTTGAATTAATCATTGCTAGGCCAATACTAGACATTACAGCGTTTAGTAGGCTAAGTTCCAAAGTATTTGTACTTTTATTGGTACTTTAGTAGCACACTGAATGATCCTCAACTGCTTCTGGGCTTTTGAACAAATGACTGAATGAGCACAAATTCCTTGTCAGGTGACAGTATGTTGTTGACTATGTCTTGTTTGAGTAGTCCTGCACAATTAGGTTTCTGCAATTTGCTAAACACAGGACTTTGAAATACCCTCTTTTAGACATAACATGGACAATAGTACTGCCAGTTTCAGTGACAATGAATCCAGTGCTGAGACCTCTGGGCTGAAAAGAGGGGTGGAGAAGACAAGATACACAAACTAATCAGAAGTGTACAAGCATTGGCACACTTCTGTGTGATGAAAAACTGCCCTCACTCACACACAATGTGAGTGACATGCTTCATCATCGGGTCTGCTGCAAACGCCCGGGCGTAGCCACGCTCCGGGCGGAGCATAGGGAGGGGGAACAAGGAAATACAAGGACAACGTGTAACACAAGACTGAAAGTGACAACAGTGTTCACAGACAAAAACCAACCAATAACGACTGAGTACAGTAATGGACATGAAATTGCAGTAGGGGATAGTTAAAACTGGCTCCTGAATACCAAATTAAGCTTTATTAGTAGGTTCCAAGGTCAGGATTAAAAATGGTGGTGCTAGGGTAGGGTATTAGGACCCCCTAGCGCCCCTCCTTTACCGCTCTAGTCAACATGTTTCGACCTCTTTTAGCCCTTGAATAATGGGTCACATTGGTCTTCTTCAGGACGTCTTACTGTCCCAGTCTTATATAATATACTATTTAGCGAGATTGAGAGGGAATGTCTTCCCAGTTGTGTGCCCCAATGTTAGGCATCTCATTTTAATAACGCCTGTATAGGCGTGTATAATATTCTTTGAAGAATGTACGAAGAATCTTGCAAACAGACATATGCATTATTCTGTAAGATGGAGAGTATATGCTTTCTTTAAGTTCGTACTCCAATGTCAGACATTTCATCTTAATAACATCGTAGAGGTGTCTAGAACTCCCGTTTATTTTTTATATCAATGCCCATAAACTACATTTCCCAGCAGGCCAACGAAGTAAAGGGCTCGCGCATGCGCACAATTGCGTCATTACACCAGCGATGTTTGGTATACGCCCCTACCACCATTAATAGGCTGTACACACCCGGCTCCTGCATCGTCGTGGCGCACCAGAGAGGGGCACGACTGGTGTAGGAGCTTCTCGTCGGAACAGTAAGGGGGTTGCATGGGCCGCTCTATCAGTGGATGAGTGTGTGTGTGTGAGGTGGCGACTCCGCTTTGGGTACGAAATACCACATACTGGAATGCGTGAGCTACATGCCGGCACTACGACACGGAGTATAGGAGACACCAGTCCGTACTTTTTGAGAGTGTGTTTATAAAATGGCGATTCCGTCTTGGCACAAATTACCACATACTAGAATGGGTGAGTTACCTATCGGCACTACGACATGGAGTTTGGGAAATATATGTCCGTGCTATTTGAGAGCGTGAAAGTGTGGCCATGTCAACTAAGTGGGTGTTAGGAAACGTTTATAATCAAACGATTGTGAATGCACTCGAGGGGCCAAATTTTAAAGAAGCAGCAGCCACAATGTCGGGGCTATTGGCCATTTATTTATGCACCTATGAGATGTGGGTTATAGGGGGTCATGCGCATTTCGCGCCGCCAGTTGCGTGGGGATATTTTCCATGTAAACTATGGTGTTGATGGGGATATGTATCCCCCTAGATATTGGGTCAAGCTACAAATATCTTTTTGTCTGTATTGAAACATAGGTTGTGTTCCCCTATGCGCCAGGTTAAGTGATTTGTGTCAATAAACTCGGTGAGTTGCATTTAGTATTACATCACTTGGAAGGGAACTATAATCACGGCTGTAAATGACTATACTTCTGGTGCGATGATGAAACCATGACTCAAATTTCCTGGAGGTGGAGGTTTGACGACAAATTCCAATTACCTACACACAGGAGAATCTTATTGATACGTTGGGACTGATGTCTATGCATTGATTGTTTTTAACATATGGAATTATTGGTTCTATAAATATGGCTAACTGTCTATCCAATTAGGGCATTGATTGCTGTATGACTTAGAGGGACTTGTTGCAAGGCAAAGAATTGTTCTCACCTAACTATATGTGGGTAACTATGTTGGGTGTCCACAATTATGATTGTTATTTATTTATAATTTTTTTCACAGTTATGTCACCGTGTTGGCGGAAATCCCTCCACATAGCCTCATATTGATGGGCAAGAGTGACCGAGACGATTTTTAACTCCTAACTAAGGTAAGGGGGATATTATATTATATAAGACTGGGACAGTAAGACGTCCTGAAGAAGACCAATGTGACCCATTATTCAAGGGCTAAAAGAGGTCGAAACATGTTGGCTAGAGCAGTAAAGTAATACCCTACCCTAGCACCACCATCCATTTAATTTTTAATCCTGACCCTGGAACCTACTAATAAAGCTTAATTTGATATCCAGGAGCCAGTTTGAACTATCCCCTACCGCAATTTCTTGTCTATTACTGTACTCAGTCATTATTTGTTGGTTTTTGTCTGTGAACACTGTTGTCACTTTCAGTCTTGTGTTACATGTTGTCCTTGTATTTCCTTGTTCCCCCTCCCTTGCTCCGCCCGGAGCGTGATTACGCCCGGGCGTTTGCAGCAGACCCGATGATGAAGCATGTCACTCACATTGTGTGTGAGTGAGGGCAGTTTTTCATCACACAGAAGTGTGCCGATGCTTGTAAACTTCTGATTAGTTTGTGTATCTTGTCTTCTCCACCCCTCTTTTGCGTATACTACCTCTGGGCTGAAGCCATTTGAAGGCTTTAGTATTAGATTCATCCAAGATGTTGGCCGCAGTATGCAATTTCTTCATCGGGAATATCACAGCATGTGCCTGTCCCCGAATGCCTTGAAAGCATCATCAGTGATAACACCAGCAGCTATCTGTTGCCTTACTCCCGTGAAGGAGGACCAGTTTGCAGTGATGAATCTGTGAATTTATTGGTTGACAGCTAGTCCACATGTCCTTCATGAGTTGAATGGATTGGACAGCAGTCTCCTTCATAGTTATGCCAACCATATTGCAGCACTTGATGGTGCAGCACTGACACAGCACTAGTGGAAAAGTAGGTCCAGCTTGGAATCTTCTATTTGGGGCAGAGGGACTCCACAACTTCAAGAACTTCCATTATAGAAAAGGGAGAAGGACAACCATTGACATTTTGGCCAGCTTCCCATTGTATAAATGGACTTTCTAGTAAGTTCAGTGGTACTATGAACATAGCTTTGATGGTTGGAACGCTGTAGGTTCTTCTCCGAACCTACAGAGATCAACGTGGTGTACCCCAAGGATCCTCGCTCAGCCCCATGCTCTTCAACATCTACATGGCCCCCTTTGCCGCCATCATCAGAAACCATGATCTCAGCATAGTATGCTACGCACACAATACCCAGCTCATCCTCTCTCTCACGAAGACCCCCAAAGACACCAGACTCAGCTTTCAAGAAGGAATAAAAGAAGTAGCAGACTGGATGAGCGACAGCTGCCTAAAACTGAACTCGGAGATTACAGAGGTCCTCGTCCTTGGAACCTCCCCCACTGCGTGGGACAGCGCTTGGTGGCTCCCTGCTCTTGAAACCCCCCCCACCCCTACGGACAACACCCGGACCCTCAGCAGCATCCTGGACTCCCCCCTCACTCTGACTCGCCAGATCAACGCCGTCGCCTCCACCTGCTTCAACACCCTCCGCATCCTCCGTAAGACCTTCAAGTGGATCCCCCCGAATGCAGAAAGACTGTCACCCATGCACTCATAACCAGCAGACTGGACTACGATAACGCCCTCTACACCGGAATCAACAAGGCCCTGATACATAAGCTCCAAACCATCCAGAACACTGAAGCCAGACTCCTCCTCAGAACCCCATGACATGAGCGCATGACCAAGCACCTACGAGACCTCCACTGGCTCCCCATCGAGAAGAGGGTAATCTTCAAGCTACTCACCAACGCCTATAAATCCCTCTACAACATCGGACCCAAATAGATCAACAAAAGAGTCTCCTTCAACGTACCCAAAAGGAACCCCCGCTCCGCCGAACTTGCCCTAGCAAAACCCCATGCATCGGCAGAACCAGAGCAGGTGGAAGAGCTTTCTCCTACATCGCAGCAAAGACCTGGAACGAGCTCCCACTCAATATCAGATGTTCCCCCACACTGCCCACCTTCAGGAAGAGCCTCAAGACCTTGCTTTTGACTGATCCGGAACGGCACCCCCCCAGTGCCTAGAGACCCTCATGGGTGAGTAGCACGCTCGATAAACCCCTGTTTGATTGATTGATTAGTGGAACTACATCAGTAAGAGCAGTTTGAATACAGATGAGCTGTACTTCCAATCCATGCCAAGATCATCAGAAAGGGGGCTTGGAAAAGATGGGGGAGTGTTCTTTCATTTCCTTCCTGGAGATTGTGAAGTTGATATTTCCAGTGGAACAATAGTCACAACAACATCCCCCCTGCAGCAAGCTAAACTTCCTGCTCAACTCCTGCTTCTGGAAAATTAGGTGACACAGGCTGTGATTCCTGTTGTTGACTTTCCGGTGAACATTTAATTTGCTGCTGGGGCAGTCTTATATCAGATCCAAGGCTTTCCAAGACTTCAGTCACTGCAGCGCTTAGTGGCAGGGACTACGGTTTAGCTGGTGTTGGCGTTGATCCAAGGATGATCCTAGTGATGCACTTGCAACAGACATCACCTTCTCCTCACTGACCACTTTCTTGGTAGGAATGTCTTTCTATGGAGCAATCTTCTTCACTTTTACATGGGTTAGCATTAGCGTTAGCACAAGCTGAAGCACTTGTGTTGCTATAAACTCATTTGTAATCTTCTTTCTGCTTGAATATTGTGCGTAATGTGACAGCTTGTGCAGTTATAGGCTACAAAAATGAAGCAGAAAGTCAATCAATCAATCAATCAATCAGTGACACTTATAAAGCGCGCTACATACCCGTAGGGTCTCAAGGCGCTGGGGGGGGGTGGGGGGTGCCGCTACTGCTCGAACAGCCAGGTCTTCAGCTTCTTCCTGAAGGAGAGGTGGTCTTGGGTCAGGCGCAGGTCGGTCGGGAGGGAGTTCCAGGTCTTGGCGGCCAGGTAGGAGAAGGACCTTCCTCCTGTAGTCGCTCTTCGGATGCGGGGGACGGCGGCGAGGGCGTGGTTGGCTGATCGGAGGTGGCGTTTGGGAGCGTAGAAGTTGACTCGGCTGTTGAGGTAGCTCGGGCCTTGATCGTGTAGAGCTTTGTGTGCGTGGGTGAGGAGGCGGAAGGTGATTCTTTTGTTGACGGGGAGCCAGTGAAGGTCTCTCAGATGTCCGGAGATGTGGCTGGTTCGTGGGATGTCGAGGAGGAGTCTGGCTGAGGCGTTCTGGATCCGCTGGAGTCTCTTCTGGAGCTTGGCGGTGGTACCGGCGTATAGGGCGTTGCCGTAGTCCAGACGGCTGGTGACGAGGGCCTGGGTGACGGTCTTCCTGGTCTCGGTGGGGATCGGTGGGGATCCACCAGAAGATCAGTGAGTGTTGAGCATTCTAGCCATTGTAAAACAAGTCATCATTATCACTGCTTAACAGTAGTATACCCATGCATACAATAACAATTGTGTGCTAGACATTGCACAGGAAGAGATAACTTGGTGCCCCGCAAAAGCCTATGGGTACCCTATGGAAGGCAGAGGGAGCAGGCAAAAATTAAATAATTGCTGATGTCCCCACATGGCCCCTGTGGACCCTACAGTAGGTGGGGAGGCAGGCAAAATTGATAAACTGAAATAAATAGTTGCTGGTGCACCAACAATGGCCAATGGCGACCTTATGAGAGCCATGGGGCAGGCAAAAATCATAACAATTTTTTTAAAATATTGCTGGTGCTCCAGTAGGGTCCATGGGGATTCTGTGAAAGGTGGAGGGCAGGCAAAAATCAAATAAATGAATAACATATAATACTGCTAAACGACAAACAGCTGCAAGCACATATCGATATGTATATAAGAGATTAACAAACAAATTGAAACATATGTCATGGGCTTCTCACTATTCCTTGTTAATGGCTTTCAAAAGTGGAATACAAGCATTAAACCACACACTGGCTGTAACAAATGATGTAGCTTGTTCATCCACTACAAGGCCAACATATGAGGGGGCATGGAAAGCAAAGTGAAAAGGCCTCTCCTCCCCACCAGTACATACACACACACAGAGACACACACAATGGCTGCACAAATTGGTCCCACATGCATGGCCAGCAAGAAGGCGGCATGGAGAACAAAAAAACAGGAGGCCTATGACAAATATACAAACGGGCAACACAATATGCCCACCGCTGCTTGGCCAGCAAAGACTTGGGGAAGAAAGAACTTGGTTGCCCTATCCTGCCTGAAGCACCTTCTCCCTCTCTCATAAAAATTTTTTAATCATTGCAAGGAAAGGATTGTGCTGATATATTTATTTTCCCAAAATGTGCCTGGGCTCACACATGGTACTGCCTTTTACTCACCACCAGTAAATCAGCAATGTTAGAAAAGAAGAATAAATAACCATAAACAAATCCCTAACCAGAAACAACCCACAGCAATATCAACTACCCCTCTAAAATACATTTAAAAGTAGCAGAAAAAACTAAAACACTATCGACCATGTCACACATCCACAAACTCACAAATATTAGTAGAGAAGCACGCAGGGAAGAAGGCAGCTGAGAACAAAGTAACAAGTCGAACTATATGGGCCTGTACTCTAAGAGCCTCCTCAGCCCTGGCTTCCAACAGGAGGCATATGGATACAAAAAATACCCTATATTTTGCATTTAATATAAAGTCATCAGGGGAACCTCTACATTGATTAGAAAAACCTACAGCACAGTAGCAGTGAGAATGTGAAAAATGCATTAAAAATTCACCAAACATCTACATCAGGTCAGACCAGGCCCCAATCAGTAAAAACAACAAAACAGTAAAATTACGAAAAATTCTATTACAAAATGAGCAAAAAAAGAGAAGGACATTTAGAAACTCCATTTACAACCCCAGGTTTCCATCATCGCAAATATGTGCAAACATTGGGGCATATTATCAAGGGATTTATCTCCGCTTTTTTGGCTTTAAAAGCCAAGAAAGCAGAGATAAAATGATCTCCCTATCAGCAACAGGGTGCTAACACGCAAATTCACATGTTAGCACCCTTTTTCTCTACGCTTCCCCATGCATCTCTAATGAGATGCAAAGGGGGCATTCCAGAGAAAAATAATAGGAGAAATGTTGTTAAGCGACATTTCTCCTATTATCAAGGATTTCGCTAACCCTGTTAGTGATAAAAAAAAGCATCGCTAACCGCGGTTAGCACTGCTTTTTTGACACCTGGCATTTTCCTGACTTAGCCATGATATCCTATGGAAGGTGGATATCATGGCTAAGTTTGTGAGCCCCTATCATCAAGCAAACGCCAAACTTCGAGAGATTATCGTTGGTTTTCCAGCGATAATCTCTCATTTGGCAGTTATTGCGAGGATTTTTATCACTTCTGAGATAAACCTTGCTAATAGCAAGTTATCTCTGTGATAATTTCCGGCGATGCTTAGCGTTAAAAAGTTTGTTGCTAAGCATCGTTAGCGAAAAATATCCCTAATCGTTGGTAATATGCCCCATTATGCCTTAAAACAGCTTGGTCCCATGAGGACCCCCACTAATCCAGGCCATCCAACAACAAACAAAAGAAAAAGAAAAACATGAAAAGGAGCAAAAATAATGGTGTTTGCTCTGTCTCAAACAAAACACTTTTAGCAAAATAATGCATTGATCTTAATTTTCCTGAAAGTTTAAAAACTCCAAGGGTATGGATGCAATATAGACTGAAGAAAAAAGGAGAATGATTCTTCCCTTCCAGAATCCAAATCCAAAATGACCAAGGGCTGGAAAAAGCAGTGAGAGCAGTCTTCAGGACAGGCAGAGAAGTTGCCACTGTATGTACAGTAGCCTCCCAGTCCCTATGGCCTTTCAACTGTTAAGAAAAAGAAAAGAATACATGTGTTTCGGTCTCACAAAAAATACCCAAATGACCCGTTTGGGTAAAAATTCAACACAAAAATGTAATTTCAAGTTGATTTTCCGGTCATTTGCATTACAGAACTGACGTTCATTTTCGGAAATGTATTGTTGTGCTAAAAAAATTAATTGAATAGTCTGCTTGGGAAAGTAATCAACAAATGTTTGTTGACCACCACCATTAAAGAACTGCTGATCATGTTAAGAAGATAGTGATCCAGCGGGCTATAGAAAATATATCATAAACAACGCTATCCAACTTCATAACCTATAAACAAAATTCTATACTAAATATGGACCCCTTTATAAACCTGATATATTTTGGGCCTACTGAATCAGGTGGTCAGAATAAATCTATATACACATTATCTATAAACTATATACATATTTATACATTTGCAGAAAGAATATTGTCATTAGAATAAAACTCAACCATTTAAACGACCACCATAGGCGACGTGATCTAGCTAATAGTAACCTACACTTCTGAATAACCAAGACCAGCTTGTTTGTCAAAAGTAAGATTTTATTTTCTAAATTATGGTATATAAGTTGAAAGTTTTATAAATGAATTTTATTAACATTAAAGCAAGCATGATTGTAATGAAATATGAGAAAAATACAATTTAAGCAAATGAATCAAATTTAAAGTAAATATATAAAGTTTAGCATTTCTAAAACCTAATTTCCTAACTGAGCTAAATAGATAGAAATTAAAGTAAAGTTCTTTGAGGATTCTTACGTGCTCCACGCAAAGTCCAGCAGCACTTCACCCTCATCGGAAAGTCAGAAAGCAGCAGCCAGCCCATCCCTAAGGGCATGACTTTTTATACCTTTCTACGCTAACTAGACTAGCAAAGGAAAGTTTTCAGAAATCTTCGACGTCCCATTGGCTGAGAGTGACAAGTGACATGTCACCCAGTTTTCAAAAAGTTCCATTAAATCATGTCTCATAAAGACCATTGTCTCTTCCACGTGAAGCCAGAAGCTTCCTGAGATTGCAACAAATGTATTAAGTCATTCTCGCAGCGTCCATAGACTTTCAATACGACTTCCGCGGATGCCAAGTTAAGGACTGACAAAATGTTCACTTTCGACCTTGGCCATGTCCGACAGAATGATGTCAGCTCATCAGTTTTTGCTTTGTGAATGCAGCTTTAATAAACGCTTTAATTCAGAATGGGCGTCCCGTGACTTTCTGCAGAATTACATGTCAGCTCTTTTCTACGATTCAAGCGACTAGGCCCAAAAGCAGGCAACTTATGATTTCTAATATAAAACAAACACAAGAAAAGTATTAATGTAAGAAATAATGTAGATTCTGTATCCACCCCATGGTTTGCTAATTAATTAACCCACCCGATTAATCAAAATGTTACCTAGCCATTGCAAACAAATAAAGCAGCATTTATATCTACAAGTCTCCGTTTTTCCATGAGACCCATAAGCACCTAGAATAGTAGAAATGACATCACACAGACAAAGAAAAGCAAAATAAGCACATGCTTCATTTAAGTTTGCAGCAGCTAGTAATGACAAAAACGAAAACAATAAATTATTTTATTATTTTGCACGAACAAAAAGATGCAACAATAATGCACGTTTATGAGCACACATGTTAGTCCCCCCATGTGTAAAATTTAATCTAAGTTGTATTAGCATGACATATCACAAATCATTAATATTATTATTCATGTTATGGAAATGTGACTTTGCGAGTTTAAACAAAATTTTGTTTTCTATCTCGCTCCATCAACTCCCTCATCTGGTGATTAACAAATCACCACACCAGCACTCAAAATTTTGGTAATTTAAATTTCTAAGAAATCGATTCAAATTCATTTATATCAGTAAACCTAAAAGTCTGTTTCTGCATAATCTTTGCAATTAGCATAACGCTCTCTATGTAACTCCTGCATTTCAATTTCTCTTTCTTCTTCTTTTCTGAGTTTATAGATTCTTTTCTTTTCTTTCAACTGTTTCTTTCTTTTATGTAACAAACAACCTATTTTAGTCAAAATAAAAATGAATACTATTATAATCAAAGGTGCCAGAATCTTGCCAAGAATTGAACTTCCGATATTATGAAACCAGTTTTTAATTGCTTGAAACCTTTTTGAAAGTTTTCCTGTAAAATCATCTTCTTCTAAAGGAATTATCTCTGAATGCATTTGTGTAATATTCTTAATATACATTTCAATATTCTTACTCTCATCAGGTATATATGTACAGCAATGTTGAACATGTAAAATGCCACAGACTCCTCCCTCTTTTGCTAGGAGTATGTCTAAAGCAAGGCGGTCTTGAATTACCATAGATCTAATTGCAATAACTTCAACATTCACTAATTGAAACCCATCAGCTGTGTCAGTTGATAATCTATCAACTATAGTGGACAGTTTTCTAATTCTCCCTGCATTTAGGGTTATACCAACAAAAGGTATTACAGCTTGAAAAATATCTCCCAGAATTTCAGTAAAAGTTTCTCTTTTAGCTCTATTTACATAATTATGAATTTTAAATAATCCTTCTGAACCTCTGTCAACATGAAACACTTTAGGAAAAACAATTCCTACATAACAAGTTCCATACCAATGGTCTGGAAGGTTGTAGTAGGCTTTGTTACCACAAACAAAATAAATCCCAGGAAAGATAGGATCTTTTCCACCTTTGAATCCCCATCCTCCCAGTATCTGATAAGTATCTTCACAGTTACTTGCACCTACAAAATAATTATCAAAAAGTGTATTATCTCTTCTAATGCAAAGCTTTCCACTAACTGGTTTGTCTATGTGAATTGCAATATTTTCAAGCATTTTGCCATTTAATTTCTCATCCTCTTTCTGCCAGAAAGCAGATTTAGTCTGCTTGACTAATTCATTCCTCTTATAAATTGCTCTTCTCTCCTCAACCATATTCAAAAATGTCTTTCCTTCAGCACTTAATTTACATGTTAGATTATTCTTGTAAGCATACTCATATGTGAGTTCATTAGTAACAAGGAAAAATTCTCTCATTTGTTTTGCTTTCTTATGATTATTTAAAGCATTATCAATCTTAATATTAGCAAAGATTTCATCATAATTTGAATAGTAATATTCTAAACGTCCAGTTTGATAAAATAAACTAGTTAATACACTACATGTTACAGCATAAGTGAGAGGAAGCATATTATATGTTACTCCCTCAGAAACAGAAGCAGGTAACTTAACACAGACATAGCAGTCTTTTGCATCCATTACCTTAACATATTCACTCAATAGCTTTGTGAATGTATTACTTGAAAAATCACCTATTGATTTATCTTGATGAATGTTAGGCTGGTGATCAATAACTTTTGCAGACGTACTATGTTTAGTTTGGCTAACCAGAGCTTTGCTTGTTATGTTATCTTTGTGTAATTCTCTATTCATTTCTAAAGGGATAATCACAGCTAGTACCAACCAGAGCAGAACTAAAATGAGCAGACATACCAGAGTCATCTTACAGCATCTTTTAAAAACAGAACACTTTGAAGTGCTCTCCTTAACGTAAGGCATTTTTGGTTAGTTTAACCTCAAAAATAAAATAAAAATAAATTTTAAAATTTCTAAATTTATATTTACACCCCCCTTTTAAAATATATTTTTCTTTTTCTTAAAACCCTAAACAAGATTTCTTCGACCTTATGTCATACATAAGTTTTCTTCTACTAAACAGTTTTTCTTCGACCTTGTGTCAACTAACAAATTTTCTTCAGCCTTTTGCCCATTTAATATTTCTGTACTTTAATCATTGTCACTAATTTCTTGGATTTCGTTTTCTTCTTCACTACTATCATATATGTCAATAACAGGTGGAATTACTAAGTAAGTCCACTCAGGAGACTTGTATTTTTGGTTTGGTCTTATTATTCTCTTCCCTTTTCTCGATATCACTTCAATTTTTCTTCCTACTCCAACTTCTTTTCCAGGACTCTTTTGACTACTGATTTCTTCAACTTGTTCTTTTGGCTTTCTAATCAATCTGACTCTTAATCTTCCACCAGGCCAGTAGTCTGCTTTTCTCACGTACTTCTTCTTTGGTTCAGAATTATTTAATTCTGACTTCCAAGTCCTTTTCTTTCCGTTTTCACTTTCACCTTCCACGTCACTTTCTTCAGTTTCGTAGTCTGAAATTTCAATTGACTCAGGAACTTCTCTATTTGGCAATTTCACTCCTTCAGGAACTTCACTTAGTCTTCCATCACTGGTACTCGGTAATTCGTTCTCCTCCTCTTCCTCAATTACCTCCAACTTCCCAGATTTTGGATTTCTGTTCCTTACTTCAGAGTTTGTTCTCTGCCTTTCGATACTCTCCTGGTCTGAAACTTCTTTTTGTTCAGCTTCTTTGTCTTCAATGGAAACAACCGAATCCTCAGTTATCTTTCCTTTTAACAGATTCTCTTCACCTTCAGAATCTATTTCAATGATTTCTAAGTCTTTTCTTGTTACATTTCCATTCACAGGCACAGTTTCCAGATGTCGACTTTCTTGTCGATCTTCCGAATCTGGAATTATTTCTCCTTCTGATTTGCCTTCTGCTTCAGAATCAGAATCGTCTGTGGTGTCACTTTCAACATCAGAACTCTCAGGAGTTGGTACTGGAATAGTATGACTAGGATGTATCCAACGTTTTAATCCTCTGCACTTTACAGCATTAGTAGTGATCAAAATTATCTGCCTAGGTTTCTGCCATCTAGGAGCTAGACAATTCCTTCTCCGGTGTACTTTCGTTCTGACCCAATCGCCAGGTCTCAGATCATGTGTCAAAACCTTTCCATTTGATTGAGCTTCAGTTCCCACCTGATTAGACACAGAAGTTACCATATCAGATAACCTTTTACAGTAATCAAAAATTGCACTGTCATTTATGCTCAACAGTTTACCTACAGGTACAAAAGCTTGCCTCATAACTCTTCCCATTAAAATTTCATGAGGACTCAAACCTGTCTTTTTATCTGGTGTACTTCTTAGTGACATCAAAACAAGTGGAAGAGCATCAGTCCACTTTATGCCTGTCTCAAGACACATTTTTCCAATTCTGTTTTTGATTGTCCCATTTATTTGTTCAACTACTCCTGATGCCTCTGGTCTGTATGCACAGTGTATTTTCTGCTCAATACTCAAAGCTTCGCAAATTAACTTCATTAGTTTGTTATCAAAATGACTTCCTCCATCACTCTCAATAGTGACTGGAAAACCGTACCTTGGGATGATTTCTCTGAGCAATAGTTTTGCTACTGTAATTGAATCACAATGTCGTGTAGGGAAAGCCTCTACCCATCTTGAGAATAAGCAAACAATTACAAGCACATATTTCAAACAATTGTGTAAGGGCATTTCAATGAAATCCATTTGTAATCTGGTAAAGGGACCACCTTCTCGACCAATTGTTCCTGTCCCCACCACTGATTTTCTGTTTGGATTCATTTGTTGGCATGACAAACACCTTTGACAAAAAGATTCAGCAATAGTTCTAAATTTTGTATTGAACCATGTTTCTCTGAAAAGTCTGACCATAGAATCTCTTCCTAGATGTGCAGGACCATGATATAATCTGGCCATGTCAGCAATCAAGCAATTTGGTAAGACTACTCTGCCATCTTTGTAAACCCACACTCCATCTTCTTCTCGTGGTCTACAATCTGATCTTAACCATAGGTCTTTTTCTTCATCTTCTGCTTCATTTTGTAAATCTCTAATCTCATGCCATGTTTCTACAACAGTTGTTAGCATTAATGAATTTGAATCAGTTTCTTTACTCCTATCCCGATTGTAAGAATAATTTTTCCTTGCGCAGTACTTTGCTGTTTCATCTGCGAAGGCATTTCCCTTGGAAATATAATCAGTTCCTCTAGTGTGCGCTGCACATTTGACAATGGCGATTTCTTTTGGCAATTGTATTGCTTCAATTAATCTCCTAATGAAAACTGCATTTTTAATTGGTGATCCTGCTGATGTCATGTATCCTCTCTGTGACCAGAGTTGTCCATAATCATGCACAACTCCGTACCCATACTGACTATCAGTAATGATGGTAACTCTTATATCTTTTGATATTTCACATGCACGAATTAAAGCAATCAATTCAGCCACTTGAGCTGAACGAACTCCTTCAAGACATGATGCTTCTTCAACATCTACAACTGTACAAACTGAATATGCAGATTTTAAGACACCTCCTTCGGATCTTAAGCATGACCCATCTACAAAGTAGACAAAATCCGATTCAGACAAAGGTCTGTCTTTGATGTCTTTTCTTGGTTTAGTGCAGAATTCCATGACATCTAAACATTCATGTTCTGTTTCAATGTCATCAACAATTTCAGAATCAGGCAGTAATGTAGAAGGATTCAGATTCAAACATCTTGAAATCGAAACATTATCTGCTCCCAGTATGATTTTCTCATACTTTGTCAATCTGCTACTTGTTAAATGTTGAGTCTTACCTCTTGTCAGTAATATTTCAACTGAATGAGGCACACAAACTTTCACTGGAAATCCCATTATGATCCCTTCACTTTGTTCGAGGCTGATACTTGTAGCTGCAACTGCTTTTAAGCAACCTGGTAATGCTTTTGCAATTGGATCAAGAACTGCAGAGAAGTATGCAATAGGTTTCTTTAAATTTCCATGTCTCTGAATTAACACAGATAATGCACATCCTTCTCTCTCACTGCAATACAGTTCAAAATCTTTCTCATAATTTGGCATACCTAAAGCAGGAGCTTGGCATAAGCTCTTTTTCAGGTTCTCAAAAGATTCCATCTCAGCATCATTGAGAATTATTGGATCTTTTACATCTGATTTGGTCAGTCTTTGTAGTGGTTTTGCAATTACTGAAAATCCACTTATCCATTGTCGACAGTAACCTACCATTCCCAAGAACATTCTGACCTGTCTTTGTGTTCTTGGTGGTAACATTGCTTGAATCATTTTTATTCTTTCTATTGTTACTTGTCTTTTTCCCTTTGCAATTCTGTGACCAAGATATTTTACTTCTTGTTTGCAAAACTGTAGTTTTGCTGGGGACACTTTATGTCCTTCTTC
Source organism: Lissotriton helveticus (assembly GCF_964261635.1). NCBI lineage: Eukaryota > Metazoa > Chordata > Amphibia > Caudata > Salamandridae > Lissotriton > Lissotriton helveticus. Next base: position 1,929,545,284 of record NC_136059.1, read on the forward strand.
TGCGAGGCGATTTAACAGAATTATTGTGTCTGTTACACAATTTTCTCTTGTCTTTGCAGCTATTAACAAATCATCAATATACTGCACCAGCGTAGACCTACCTGGTAAGTCTAGGTTTTCTAATGATCTTTTTAACAATTCGTTAAAAATTGAAGGACTTTCTGTATAGCCCTGAGGGATTCTTGTCCATCCAAGGGTCTTACCTTGGAATCTGAAAGCAAAGATTTCATAACTGTCTGGATGTAAAGGAACAGTAAAGAATGCATTGCAAAGGTCAATGACTGTATACCATTCAGCATCATGTGGAATCTGAAATAGAATTACTGCTGGATTTGGAACCACAGGACAACATGGAACGACAATTTGATTAACCTTTCTCAAATCTTGTACGATTCTAAATGTTCCATTAGACTTTTTAACTCCCATAATTGGTGAATTACAAGAGCTACTCTTCATTTCTTTTAATACACCTTGCTTGATTAATTTTTCAATTATAGGTGTAATACCTTCAATTGTTTCTGTTTTCATTTTATACTGTGGAGTGTTTGGAAATTCTATTCCCTGTTTCAATGCAATCTTTACTGGATCTACGTTTTTCATCAGACCCATCTCATTTCCAGTAAAATCCCATATTTCAGATTTCACTGTTTCTTTTAGCTCTTCAGGTAAATCCTTTTCTTCAAATGCAGGAAACAATTTTGTTTCTTCTGCTTCCATCATCATCATTGTCATTCTGTATAAACCATCTTCCTCCATTGTTTGCAACTCAACTCCATCAGGAGAACAATATATTCTACAATTCATTTTACATAAGATGTCTCTGCCTAATAGATTTACTGGACTACTATTACAAACCACAAATCTGTGTTTGTCTCTGTAATTTCCAATTTCAACTGGTACTGGATCAGTTAAGTCTGTTTTAATTTGCTGATTACTTACTCCGACAACTTGGATGGTATCCCCTGAGAGAGGTAGGTTTTCAATTTCCACTGATCTAACAGTAGAACGGGTAGCACCAGTGTCCACTAGAAAAGTGATGTCTACATCATTAACTTTCCCGTTTACATAAGGACCAGACTGGTCAACCTCAAGAGTGGCTCCAACAACACACTCTTCCTCCTCTCTCGGGCACCGTCAACAATAATCATCAGAATCGCTGTCTTGACTTTCAGCTAACAAAAATTGTTGTGAAGCATTTTGCATTTGAACCCTTTGCTGCTTTTGCTGTTTTTGTGGTTTTATTACCTGTTCACTTCCCTGAAATCCTACGTTTGGATTATATTTTTGAACTCCCCCACGATTCGGAAAAGGTGGTTGTGGCAATTGATCTTGACGATTATTCACCTGTTGTTGTTGCTGTTGCTGTAATTGTCGCTGAATATTAAATTCGTTTAACCCCTGTTGCATCTGTAGCTGTTGCTGCAGGTCAACACCATTCTGCATCTGTGGATTCAATAAGGGATTCTTTAAGTTTTTAGGAGGATGAGGACACTCGTCCCTCCAATGTCCAATTTCGCCACAATTAAAACAAGGTAATCTTTGCTTTAGCTCCTCAATCTTTGGGCTAAATTTCTTTGGGAAATTATTACCTTTAAACTTTCCTTGTATCTGGTTTGTATTTCCTGTTTGGACAAAATTAGTGTTCTTATTTCCCATGCTGGCAATTTGTTGCTCAGCCACCTTTACCTGAGCCCACATGGCTTTCTCCTTCAGCTTCTTCTGTTTTACTTCTATTTCATCGCTACAATATTTTGCTTTTCTTAGAATATCATCTACAGATAGTGATTGCCATCCGACAATACTAGTTCTGATCATTTCTCCAATTTCAGGTTTTAGTCCATAAACAAATCTATAGACAAAATGACTCATGTCTTTTTCATCTAATTTTTCATAACCACTGTATTGTTTAAAGATTAACAGCAATCTTTCGTAAAAAGAATGAACTGATTCTTTTGTTTCCTGTTCTGTTCTTTCTATTTTAACCCAATCGACTTCTTTGGGTGGAATTTTGTTTTTCATCCAAACAATTACTTTTTCATAGAAATCCATTACAAGTGGATTTGGGGCACCTGTTTCTTTAATTCGCTCAGGTTCTGTTTTTGGCCAACTAATCGATATTTTGCATTCTGTCCAAAGATCAGATGGAACGACAATGTCAAAAAATCCATCTAAATCAATCCACAGAACTTTTGACACTTTAATAAATCTATCGACTTGCCTGTACCACTCAACTGGTTTTTCTCTCAATTTTGGAAAATCATTTGTAAATAACAGAATGTCCTGTCTCGACCAAGGGATATGAACATATCCTCCACCTGCAACTTCTCTCATTGGAAATTGTTTTGACAATTTATCCAATCTTTCATCTTCCTTCTTTTTCGTCCATTTTACTCTCCATTTATTCAGTTCTCCTAGCTTTTTGATATAGACTATTAAATCTTTTATATGAACTATTCTTCCCATTGAGTTCAAACTCTCAATGTCACTTTCTGAAAAATCTAATCTGTAATGTTTTGCAAAATTCTTTTGTTTACTTACATCGATTTCGAGTTCTGCTGCTAGATCCTCTAGTTGATCATATTTGTTTTTCGTTTTCCACTGAATGCTTTTGCAAATGAACAGTAGTTCATCATCTCGATAGTAATTTAAACTATCTGGACCAATTGTTCCAATAATTAATTCTTCGATATTCGCTTTTAATTTGGCCACATCAAGTTTTGGTGTGGTTACCCTGACTTCAGGACTCCCTATATCTGACATAGCACCCATTGGTGTTTTTGGAGATAAATCCTCATTAAAGGTTAAATCAGGCACTCTCGATTTAGAAGTGTTTAATTCAGTTAAATCTGAATAAAATTTTTCAGCAGCTTTTTGAATTTCTGTATTTAAAGGAATAGTTAATCCATTTTTGTTTGTATCCTTTTGGTCAAATACAGGCTGAACAGGACCAATTGTTACTGGAACTGTCACAGCTTCCATGCCTTTTGTCATTCTTTTTATTAATTCTTCCTTTGATCTTATATATTCATTATAATCAACATCTTCAACATTTCTTGCCTCTCTAGTATAATCTTTTGGAGGTTCTCTTGCTCTTGGAGTCATTGTAAAATGTCTACCTTCATTTCGAGCATTCTCGAATTCTGATCTTCTAGGAGTTTCAGTGATTTCACAATTATTTGGATAAAGTTTAGGAGCTTCACTAATTGGAGGAGCACTCGGTGAAGTTTCAGTAGAAACCACCGGAGTAGACCATGATCTAGGAGGTCTCAAAGGCTGATTAGGCTGATTCTTTCTAGTAGTTGTATATATTTCTTCCATAACTGCATCTTCAGATTCACTTTCCATAGATTTCCCTGTAGGAGAACCCATTACCATTTCATGAATTAAATACAATCCTTCACTCATGTTTCCCTGTCTCCACATTCGCAATCTATCTTCATGTGTTTCTCTTTTCCAAGATGGATTTTTAGAAGGTCTTTTAATTCCACTAGCTTCTCTTTGTAACTGATACATCTCGTCTTCCCACTCAACTAAAGCTTCAAATTGAGTTGGTCTCGGTTTTGGAACAAGAGCATTCATTTTCTCTCGTAAATTTCTTAAGACTCTTACATTAAATGAACCATCATCAGGCCAAGCTAAAACACCGTCGTTTTTAGTATAGCGTTTCCAACTGTCGAACCATAAGACAGTATGATATCCGTATTCACCTTCCATATACGCTGCAGGTGTTTTATACTTATGAAGTAGTTTACCACCTTGCGTTTCGATTTTCTTGTCAGGTGAAAATAAATTCTTAAATTTTTGAAATAATGTTGTCTTTTTCTCAACATGTTTAAAATGATAACTCATTTTTAAGAGTTAAATCTAATTCACTAAATCGTTCGTAAAATATTTCCGGGATGTTCCGCAAAACAACCAATCCGTGCGCGAAACACACCAACAAGCCAATGACAGTTGAGCTACGTCACTTTTCTGCTCAACCAATAAATTTGGAGTTTTTCCGAACGACCAATCAGCTCACAGGCCGTCAAAGACTCAAGAGCCAATCAGAATATAGCTTGTGACGTAGGTCACCCAATCCCAGCGCGGCTCTGTGACGTACACAGCAGCTGCGGTTTCTCGTTTCTCACTCCTGGCGCTTACCCCTCCTTCACAAAATCTTTTCACAGCGCCATTTTAAGGACACTTTTCAGTGTAAATTAATTTTTAACGATGACTATAAGGACAACATCTGTTCGTTTCACTATTTAGGATAGTTTACATACATTCAAGTATCCACACTTCGGAATAGACGGCGCTATTCACACTAAGGATAATATTCAATTGTCAGTAGAGTAACCTTACCCCACCCTTCTAACACGTATAATTATGAACTCGCTTTGCTCTGAACCCACCGCGAAGTGAAAGTTCTAAGAGTTCCACTTGAACATAAAATACAATACAAACTCGCACTTTCACACTGAAAATTCCCTAATTTCAAACACACATGAAATCTGTACAGGACTCTCACCTGTTTATAGAAATCATGCACCGTTAGCAAAATAACGACGTTATCCGTACAGGGCTCTCACCTGTTTATAGATATGAAACATGTACCCGTACAGGATTCTAACCTGTTTATAGATAATCATGCACCGACGCTAATTTACCCTTCATTCAAGCTCGGATATAACTAATACTCTCATCACAGTGAGTTTTATGGAAGGCGCTTTGTCCCTATTCTCATGCTGCTCTAATTTCTTAGAAAACCCTCACTATACAAGATACAGACCTAGCCCTAAAACTGTGCTGCTCGGCGACAACACTATGGTACACGGCGATACCTCTTGTGATACTCGGCGATATCACTACAAACAGAACAGATGGCTTGCGTGACTAATTTCTCGCCACACAATCTATACCGGTATAGCTTACAGATAGGCACAAAAAACGAACTTAACATGTGTTAAAACATCGATCCTATTTCCATACCATAACAATTTAGTAACCCTTAGCAACCAACATATTACCTTGGTTACCTCTTAGCAACCATCAATTTCTGCTACCAGAGAATTGATCCAGCTGGCTATAGAAAATATATCATAAACAACGCTATCCAACTTCATAACCTATAAACAAAATTCTATACTAAATATGGACCCCTTTATAAACCTGATATATTTTGGGCCTACTGAATCAGGTGGTCAGAATAAATCTATATACACATTATCTATAAACTATATACATATTTATACATTTGCAGAAAGAATATTGTCATTAGAATAAAACTCAACCATTTAAACGACCACCATAGGCGACGTGATCTAGCTAATAGTAACCTACACTTCTGAATAACCAAGACCAGCTTGTTTGTCAAAAGTAAGATTTTATTTTCTAAATTATGGTATATAAGTTGAAAGTTTTATAAATGAATTTTATTAACATTAAAGCAAGCATGATTGTAATGAAATATGAGAAAAATACAATTTAAGCAAATGAATCAAATTTAAAGTAAATATATAAAGTTTAGCATTTCTAAAACCTAATTTCCTAACTGAGCTAAATAGATAGAAATTAAAGTAAAGTTCTTTGAGGATTCTTACGTGCTCCACGCAAAGTCCAGCAGCACTTCACCCTCATCGGAAAGTCAGAAAGCAGCAGCCAGCCCATCCCTAAGGGCATGACTTTTTATACCTTTCTACGCTAACTAGACTAGCAAAGGAAAGTTTTCAGAAATCTTCGACGTCCCATTGGCTGAGAGTGACAAGTGACATGTCACCCAGTTTTCAAAAAGTTCCATTAAATCATGTCTCATAAAGACCATTGTCTCTTCCACGTGAAGCCAGAAGCTTCCTGAGATTGCAACAAATGTATTAAGTCATTCTCGCAGCGTCCATAGACTTTCAATACGACTTCCGCGGATGCCAAGTTAAGGACTGACAAAATGTTCACTTTCGACCTTGGCCATGTCCGACAGAATGATGTCAGCTCATCAGTTTTTGCTTTGTGAATGCAGCTTTAATAAACGCTTTAATTCAGAATGGGCGTCCCGTGACTTTCTGCAGAATTACATGTCAGCTCTTTTCTACGATTCAAGCGACTAGGCCCAAAAGCAGGCAACTTATGATTTCTAATATAAAACAAACACAAGAAAAGTATTAATGTAAGAAATAATGTAGATTCTGTATCCACCCCATGGTTTGCTAATTAATTAACCCACCCGATTAATCAAAATGTTACCTAGCCATTGCAAACAAATAAAGCAGCATTTATATCTACCAGTCTCCGTTTTTCCATGAGACCCATAAGCACCTAGAATAGTAGAAATGACATCACACAGACAAAGAAAAGCAAAATAAGCACATGCTTCATTTAAGTTTGCAGCAGCTAGTAATGACAAAAACGAAAACAATAAATTATTTTATTATTTTGGACGAACAAAAAGATGCAACAATAATGCACGTTTATGAGCACACATGTTAGTCCCCCCATGTGTAAAATTTAATCTAAGTTGTATTAGCATGACATATCACAAATCATTAATATTATTATTCATGTTATGGAAATGTGACTTTGCGAGTTTAAACAAAATTTTGTTTTCTATCTCGCTCCATCAATAGCACTCATGTTCGTGCCAATCACATTGTTTTTGTGCATCTGCATTACGATTACTCCCTGAATGGGATTTTTAATCATGCCAAGTGCCATAATGGAGTAATCTCTGTAAATTTAGTAACACAAATTATCAACATTGCACCAATTAAACCAGCACAACTACATTTTGCCTGGGCCTAATTCCAACATTACAACCTTGGCATTTACCTTGCTCAGTACTAAAATAGTCAAATGTTGTATTTTATTAGCGCACGAACAGGATGAGACAAGAAGTTCACATCCTCCGCATTGCATCACTAATGTACATAAGCTTTTCATTTTCCCACTAATGAAAGGGAAATCCCTCGCTTTTTGGAGGAGGGGACTGCAAAAAAAGTTCGGCACAGATGGCATGCAGATGTCAAAAGTAAAAGTAAAAGGAGCCATTCGTCTCTATTTATTTTCATTATGTTTGGGGTACATCTCAGCCACCCTTGAACCAATCACATTTGGAGTGGTACCATTGCAAACTGCATATTCTCCTCTTTCCAATGATAACACTCCCTATTGGATCCCTGCTTGATGTTCACCACAGGGAAGTGATACACAAGCAGTGATCCACCCACCAACCAGACACCAAGGAGTTTTCCAGGTGAGGAAGCAGCATAAGAAATTCAAATGCATTTTTTTTTGTTCCTTGAGGAGTAGTTTGGAGTTCACACCCCAATTTACACACCCCCGGTGACAGAAAGTCCAATAGACCTTAAGTCAGTTTTTTATTATAAAAAAGAATGAAGTTGGAGCAGGTAAGTTTTGGCATTGAGGTAAAGGACAAACAGTCTTTCTCCAACTGTGATCAGTTTTCTTAGGAGGCTGCCCCCAATCTGCCCTCTGGGAGGGGGTCGCAAGGCCAACAACAAGACACTTTGCATATTTATTTTAAAAAGTAGGGATTTTTAGGGTTCAGGGATAGGATGTGTTAAGGGACTTTTTTTTACAATTCAGTTATGGGTAGTCCTGAGAGGTAGAAAACGTTTTTTAGGATTCAGGAATGGGTAATGTTAAGGGGTATTAAGAGGCTTTTATGGTTAAGGGAAGTGTATTGTTAAGGATTAGTAAGGGGGTTTAGGATACAGAGATGGGTTGTTGTAATGAGTAGTAAGCATTTTACTAGTTAAGGGTTGGGTATAGGGGCTAATATTTCCATTTAAAAATAACAATGAAAAAAGATGTTAAAAAAATGGGCATTGGGTTTTACTCTATTATCTGAGGGGACTGTGGCTAATGCCACCTGAAACTGTCCCACTGCCCACACGCTTGTACTGACAAATATTCCTATATTTATGTTGTATGCTCTTATGCTATCTTTGAAACTAATAAAAACTGGAATAGTAGCCAAACTGGAAGTTCACTCCATTAAACATACGTTAAGAATTATGTGATACACTGATAAACTCTGTATTTTATATCCCTGCCGGTTCCTGAAAGCTGGGAGAATTAGTTTAGCACAGCGAACTTTTTGTTGATGCCATTTAAAAAAAACAAGAAGCAAACTTTCGTGCACAGCATATTTTTTCCAATTTCTCCCCAAAACATGTTCTTACATTTTAATTTGTTCTCATTTGCCTCCAGAGGAATTCATTAACCATTAGGACATTTTGAATTTGCTGTATTTGGGAAAATGAATACAGATTTGACCTTGATATACTGTAGCAAACTACAATGATGCGTAAATTGTGCCACCATTCAGTTGTAATGCATTGAATTGCTAATTAATTATTTGGTGATATGAGAAAATCAAAGTAGCATTATTTATTTACATCTTCAATTCCACAATTGAGTTTCACTTTTTAATACATTATTCATGCAATCAGGCAATGCTTCTTTTTTTTGTTAAGTACTTTATTAGCTTTTTCAAAACAACCAAGAGACTGTGATTCCTTCCATATAACAATTGCAATTACATATGAAAATCGTATAGAATATCTCACACTACTAGTTTAGCAGGCAGTTTATATCCAATGACTTCCTGTTTTTGAACTGCACCCCCTACCGCCCCCATCTCTACAACACATTTCTGCATGTACTTGCAGTTAGGTCCTGGAGTAGCTTAACAAAGTCTTCCCCCTCTGTGTCAGTTCACAGCGGCCATAACATGCTAAAAAGGCCAAGCCAGACCCCGTGAGACCATTCATTAAGGTTCGCCCTCACCACATCGATAGCATCAGCTGGTACAGTATCGCTGTCACTGGTTGCCATATATGTTTTGTAGAGTGCCCAGAAGTTTTTAGGTCTGCTACGTGGTGGGAGAAGTTCGCTAAAGTTCTCGGTTAGTGTGCTGCAATACATCATATCTCTTGACCACTGAGCTATAATAGGGATTGCGCCGTACGACCAACATATCGCTACCCTGCACCTAGCAAGTAGTAAGTCCATGTCTACTAGCCTTCGGGCCCCTTTTGGTATAAACGTGTAATAACCCAGCAGGGCCAGCGCAGGCTCTGGAGAAAGCGTCAAATTCGTAATTGTCCCATTAATAAGACAAACCCATCTGGCTAAAGTGGCTAAAGAAACAGGTCTAAAAGGACTAACATAAGGAGAAGTTGATCCGTGTTAACAGGTCTGAATGTTAACATTTTATTTTCATAACACTTCATGCAATTAACAACACACAATTTTTCACACTCATGAAAAAAGGGGTAGAAAATAGATTCTGACATGGTTCTTGTCTTTTCAAATATCAAAATGGACACCTTCAGAAGAATAGAATCTATTAGAAAGTTCTAAGGCTTTCATGTCTGAGACCCTACTAAAAGAGATCAAACACAAAAGTGTTGCCAATTTCATGGAGATTTATTTAAGGGAAAGTAAATGTTTATTAGGCCAGGACAGGGAGAGATTGAAGATTACGTTAACATCCCATAGGGATTCGTAACGAGCTTTAGAGAGTCCTCTTAGTCTAACTCCTTTCAGAACTCTTTTGATTAAAGGGTTACTACCAATTGCAAGATTATTAATCAAGGCATGACCCGAAGAGATTGCAGATCTGTAACAATTGATAGTTCGATAAGAGAGACCTGACTCAAAGAGATGAGCTAGATAATTGGCTATGTGTTGTAGAGAACTTTGAACGGGATTCAGATCCCTTTCCAAGCACCAACAACACCATTTTCTCCAAACACCTCTATATCTTTTTCTAGTACCTGGTGCCCATGAATCTTCCAAAAGGCTTTTAGCCGCTCCCAAAAGATCAGAATATCTGTCAGAACCCCTGAAATCTTCCAAACAAGAAGGTTCATCCTCCCTTCTAAGACCAAAGGATGTTCCTCTCTGTTCGGACCTAGGCGTAGACCTAAAGATGATGGGATCAGATGTGGAAAATCCACCACCAGTTCCATTACCCTGGGAAACAAAACTTGGGACCTCCAAACGGGGGTTTCAAGAATGATGGAGCATGACTCCAGTCTCACTTTCCACAAGAGTCTCTGAATCTTTGAGAAGGGTGGAAAAGCGTAGCCCTTGATCCCTTCCCAAGGTTGGAGAAAGGCATCTACCCACGATGCATTGGTATCTGGTCTCCAGCTGAAATACTTCTGAACTTGATAAGTTAATATGCTGGCAAAAAGGTCTATCTGAATTGGACCCATAACTTCTGTATTACAGCAAAGGCCTCTGGATTCAATTTCCAATCGCTGAAATCGTGGAGAAAATAAGAATTCCAGTCTGTCCTTAAATTCTGAATTCCCAGAATAAATTCCGCTCTGAGAGTAATCTTTTGATCCCAATAAATATACCATATCTGCTTTGCCATATCTGAAAGAGTCTTGGATCTCGCACCCCCCCAGATGGTTTATATATGAGACAGCAGAGAAGTTGTCTAACTAAACAATCTAGAAAACCGTGGGGAGATGGTCTTTAGAGTACAATCACTACACATAAACTGCCTTGAGATGTTAGAACTCCAATACCTTGATTCGCGCGGGCTCCCCAGCCACGGTTGCTCACAACTGACTCTAGAGTAAAGTCTGGGACATTTCCGAAAATAGCCATCCCCTTCTATGCTTGAAGGTTCTTTAGCCACCAGAGTAGATCCTCTTGTGTGTCTTCTGAGAGGGGAATTGAGTCTTCGTACCATAAACCTTTTCTCAGACCTAGGGCCTTTTGTCTTTGATCAGGCATTGCTTCTTAATCAGAGATACATTTCAGAAACCTTTTGTCTGGAATTAATGATTGAACTAGCACAGTACCTTGACCTGGGCTTAGATTATTTTAAAATTTAGAAGAGACCAGGCTTGGTGACTATGGAGGATGGAAAGTAGACTATTTCTCACTTCTGGTTTGTGGGTAAGACTTTTTGGATCTTATGGATCAGTGTTTATGAAAGCCCAGTGCAGATATTGGTTCTGTGCCTGGCAACCTCCCCCAGTTCCTTTGGCTTACTTTGCTTGTGTCAGTTAATTACTCTGTATTTGTGATACCTCACTGTTTGTTATTTTACCTATCTTTGTTCCCCTTCTCGACTTGTCCTCTGAAACCCTTAGTCTTTATCCTTTGTTTCGCATGTACTCATTTTTGCCTACTATGTTCTTTTGCTTCCCTATCTTTCTGTGCTCCATATTCAGAAGTGTGCTACCCCTCTGCATCTTTGCAGCACCTTTGGGCATATGTATCAGCTCCTGCTGCATCCTTTGCAATCATACTGATGAAGCAGGCTGCCTCCCTCTAGTTTACCAGTACTGGATACTATACTCAGCCAGTTTGCTGTCAGCCTGATTCCAGGTAGGCCTAGAGGTAGTAACAGTATGTCCTCACCGAAGGAGAGGTAAGCTATGAATGCCACTTGTGTGATATCTCTCTCTATTATCGCACTGTTATCCTTAAATCATGATATCATTACAATTTTCCTGACCAGGGATAACTAGTGTCCAAGGGCGGGATGGGCGTCTCCCCTGCCACCCTGGGGGAGTATTAAATGTGAAATGGAACAATGAGCAGCTAGCAATAAAATGTGCTGACTGCTCTGTGAACAAACGTGTACATCTGGGTTTTCTTTGATAGGGTGGGAAACCATATGTAGAGGAGTCAAGATAGTGCTGCAATCTCATCATGGTATATTTGGATGCAGTTAAAATGTGACATTGTTTGGATTCGTCTGTGGAGTGAAGGCCCCTAGGAAGTAAACAACTGTGTTTATTGGATCCTGATATCTGCTGGCAGGTGTGAAAATTACTCATGAGGACATACACTGGAGGGTGAGAGGAACAGGAACTGTGGACAGGATGGAAAAGTGGAGATGTGAAGTGGCAGTGTAGATTAGGAGGGAGGGTGCAGATGGCATCAGCAATCTGATTCCATCATCTCCACCACCCAGCTTTGAGCTGGCCCTCCTGCTTCTTTGGGAGGAAGAGTCTGCACTCCTCCAGCAGCAATTTGTTACTCTGGGTCTGTACAGACAGAGAACGCCGAACGAGGATGTCCATCATTCATGCAGTCATCTTACAACAAATGTCTTTTCTGATCCACAGAAGAATAATGTACACAAGAGAGTTGAAATTTGTTATCTATAAACCCTCTTTTGATTTTTTAATCATGTCACTGAGTTATTTCAAAAGCAAAACCCTTCAGTATAGCGTGTATCACCAAGTACTACAGGGTTTGCGAAGCTCATTTTTTAATGATTGAGGAGTTCTGCCACAGCAAGTGATTTATTTTCTTGAGCATTTTCCCTTAGTAAAGACCCTCATATGAGATAAAACTTTGGTAAGTGCAAAGTATGACTCAGCTGCAAGCTGGGGTGGTTGGATTTCAGCTGCTGGACAGACAGAAATTGCTGCCACAGGGCAGGCTGCGCACAGAGCAGAGAGAAAGGAGGCACTACTCAAGCGTAGTGTAATGGCATATCTCCCCAATACAACCAACACAAGCCACATCCAATCAGACATGCATTTAACCACCTTACTATTAGGACACAATTTTATGAGTACACCTGTCTCCTGTGATTTTTGGCAAATCATTTCACTTCCCTTTAAAAAATATGAATGTGACCTTGTGCAATGTTGTAACGTGCTCATGCAAAGCACTCCTTGTGTTGAGTTTGTGCTATTAAAATGACAACACAAGTATTTAGGGCAGTCAGAGGGTCCTTGTCCAATATTCTGGCATCTCTCTATGTAGAGTATTTAATAAAACTGAAGCCCGGCATCACTATGGGCAGAGATTCTGAATCAGAAAGGCTGGACTATGCACCAAAGAAAAGCCACAATAAAGAAGCCATACAAAAGGGGGTGGTGATGGACGGAGCATCTGAACCAATCAAACACTCACACCCAGTCAACAGATCTGGGTTTAATCCATCACCGTTCTTTAGCCCACTCTGCCACCCCAGTTCAGATATGGCCATATGCAAATCAGTCTGACCCTGTGCCTCATGGGAACAGTCCAGCCCGAACTGCCAAGCCATGCCTTCCCTGGACCGGATTCAATATTCCTAGGACCGGTTTCTGGCATTACAGCCGTCTTAAGCCAGGCTTGCTTGAATTCATTGGCAAAGTGAGAAAGGGACTGAAGTCTGAGCATACCCTGCCAACTTATGGCAAACAAAGCAGTACAAAAGGGGGTGGTGACGGACGGAGCATCTGAACCAATCACACACTCACACCCAGTCAACAGATCTGGGTTTAATCCATCACCGTTCTTTAGCCCACTCTTCCACCAGAGTTCAGACATGGCCATATGCAAATCAGTCTGACCATGTGCCTCATGGGAACAGTCCAGCCCGAATTGCCAAGCCATGCCTTCCTTGGACCGGATTCAAGCTTCCTAGGACCGGTTCCTGGCATTACAGCCGTCTTCAGCCAGGCTTGCTTGAATCCCCCCCTTTTGTACCGCTTTGTTCGCCATAAGTTGGCAGGGTATGCTCAGACGTGAGTCCCTTGCTCACTTTGCCACTGGATTCAAGCAAGCCTGGCTGAAGATGGCTGTAATACCAGAAACAGGCCAGGGAGCTTGTTTCCGGTCCAGGGAAGACATGGCTTGGCAGTTCGAGCTGGACTGTTCCCATGAGGCACAGGGTCAGACTAATTTGCATATGGCCATGTCTGAACTGGGGTGGCAGAGTGGGCTAAAGAACAGTGATGGATTAAACCCAGATCTGTTGACTGGGTGTGAGTGTTTGATTGGTTCAGATGCTCCGTCCATCACCACCCCCTTTTGGACCGCTTTGTTCGCCATAAGTTGGCAGGGTACGCTCAGACGTGAGTCCCTTGCTCACTTTGCCACTGGATTCAAGAAAGCCTGGATGAAGACGGCTGTAATGCCAGAAACCGGGCAGGGAGCTTGTTTCCGGTCCTGGGAAGGCATGGATTGGCAGTTCGGGCTGGACTGTTCCCATGAGGCACAGGGTCAGACTGATTTGCATATGGCCATGTCTGAACTGGGGTGGCAGAGTGGGCTAAAGAACGGTGATGGATAAAACCCAGATCTGTTGACTGGGTGTTAGTGTTTGATTGGTTCAGATGTTCCGTCCATCACCACCCCATTTTGTACCGCTTTGTAAGCAGGTGAAAGGATGAAAAAGGAACTTGCTAAAGCGCACTGCGGCCAAGCGGCTTCCTGCGCTAAGAACTGGGCCTGACTCTGCAAAGAATCCAGAGGGACTAGCAAGGGAATGCCTGGGAAAACAGAAATGTTTTTAAGGCTTTGCGGAAGGAAGTGTAAATAGGAATAGAACGAATAGAGAGAGGAAGACTGTTCCAGAACTGGGGAGCAAGAACCGAGAACCGGGTGCCCCCAGTTCTGGATTTATGGAAACGGGGAACTTGGAGAAGGGAGAGAGAAGAAGAGCGAAGAGTGCGGGTAGGGGTGTAAGGAGTGATCAAAGAAATAATAAAGAGGGGGGCTGAATGAGTGAAGGCCCGGAAGGCCAGGCAAGCCAATTTAAAGAAGGATCTGAAGTGCACAGGGAGACAATGGAGGGACTTGAGAACGGGCGTGATGTGGGAGAATTTGGGGAGGCGGAGAATAAGGCGGGCTGCCTGATTTTGGATGGCCTGTAGACGTCGGGTTTCGTAAGCAGGTATGCCCACATAGAGGCCATTCCCATAATCGAGGCGGGAGATGATAAGGGCCATAACTATGGATTTGAGGGCATCCGTGGAGAAATACCGGGAGATTTTCCAGATGAGGCGGAGGGATAAAAAGCAAGAGGATACGACGGAACTAACTTGGGCATGCATGGTGAGGTCATGACTGACCTTGATGCCCAAGGTTCGGACGGAGGAGACCGGTAAAGGTGGGGGACCAAAGGAGGAGGGCCAGTGAGTCGGGGACCAGGGATTGGAGGGACCACCCGTAAGGACAAGCTCCGTCTTATCCGGATTGAGCTTTAGATGGTTAGTGCTCATCCATTCAGAGATGAAAACTAAAGTAGAACTGAGAAAAAGAGGGGAGTCCAGGGAAGTAGAAAGATCAAAGACGAGCTGGAGGTCATCCGCGTAGTTATACACGGAGACCCCCTGCTCGCGGAGGGAAAGAATAAGGGGATAGATATAAAGGTTGAAAAGAAGAGGGGAAAGAGAAGAACCTTGGGGCACCCCGCACACGACTGAGCGGGGAGGAGCGGAGAAGCCCGAAAGATGGACGGCTTGGGACCTGCCTTGGAGGAAGGACGCTAGCCAGGAAAGTGCTGTGCCCCTGATGCCAGCTGCGCTGACACGGTCGAGAAGGATTGCCTGGTCGACCGTGTCAAACGCAGCTGACAAGTCAAGGAGCACCAGAGCTTGGGGGAGATTGATGTCTGCTTTCCCCTTAAGTTCGTCCAGAACAGCGATGATCACAGCCTCCGTAGAGTGTCCTGGTCGAAAGCCCGACTGATGGGGGGCCAAGAGGCAATTTTCCTCAACATACGCGGACAGGCAAGATGTTACATAACTTTCAAGGATCTTCCCCAAGTAGGGGAGAAGAGAAATAGGCCTGAAATTAGAGGGAAGAGAAGGGTCAAGTCCGGGTTTTTTAAGAATAGGGAGGACCATGGCGGTTTTAAATGAAGAAGGGACAGAGCCCATAGCCAGAGAGGTATTGAGCAGGGCTCAGGGGGGAGCGGGACAACTAGAAAAAAGAGCTTTAAGAATCCGTGCCGGAGCACAGTCAGCCGGAGAGCCGGACTTGACTTTAGAGAGCAAGTTGAAAAAGCTGTCGGTGGAAATGGGGCGGAAGCGATCCAGTGAAGAGAGGGGCAAAGGAAGGGAAAGAGGAGCGCAGGGTTTGCCCACCACAGGAATGTTGGTTTTTATGTTGGCAATCTTATCAATGAAGTACTCATTGAGTGTGGAACAGAGGGACTGAGTTGGGGCAGGACTAGTGCTCGTGCGATCGGAGGTGGCAAGTTGCTGGACAAGGGATAAGATTTCTCGGGATTTGTTTGCAGAGAGGGCGACTCTCTCCGTGAAATAATTGGTTTTGGCCGTCAAGATTGCTTTTTTGTAGTTACTGAGAAGAAGTTTGTACTTTGCCCGGAGTAAGGGGCACGCCATAAGTTGGCAGGGTATGCTCAGACGTGAGTCCCTTGCTCACTTTGCCATTGGATTCAAGCAAGCCTGGCTGAAGATGGCTGTATGCCAGAAACCGGTCAGGAAGCTTGTTTCCGGTCCAGGGAAGGCATGGCTTGGCAGTTCGGGATGGACTGTTCCCATGAGGCACAGGGTCAGACTGATTTGAATATGGCCATGTCTAAACTGGCGTGGCAGAGTGGGCTAAAGAACGGTGATGGATTAAACCTAGATCTGTTGACTGGATGTGAGTGTTTGATTAGTTCAGATGCTCCGTTCATCACCACCCCATTTTGTACCGCTTTGTTTGCCATAAGTTGGCAGGGTATGCTCAGACGTGAGTACATTGCTCACTTTGCCACTGGATTCAAGCAAGCCTGTCTGAAGACAGCTGTAATACCAGAAACTGGTCAGAAAACTTGTTTCCGGTCCAGGGAAGGCATGGCTTGGCAGTTCGGGCTGGACTGTTCCCATGAGGCACAGGGTCAGACTGATTTGCATATGGTCATGTCTGAATTGGGGTGGCAGAGTGGGCTAAAGAACGGTGATGGATTAAACCCAGATCTGTTGACTGGGTGTGAGTGTTTGATTGGTTCAGATGCTCCGTCCATCACCACCCCCTTTTGTACCGCTTTGTTCGCCATAGGTTGGCAGGGTATACTCAGACGTGAGTCCCTTGCTCACTTTGCCACTGGATTCAAGCAAGCCTAGCTGAAGGCGGCTGTAATGCCAGAAACCGGTCAGGAAGCTATTTTCCGGTCCAGGGAAGGCATGGCTTGGCAGTTCGGGCTGGACTGTTCCCATGAGGCACAGGGTCAGACTGATTTGCATATGGCCATGTCTGAACTGGGGTGGCAGAGTGGGTTAAAGAACGGTGATGGATTAAACCCAGATCTGTTGACTGGGTGTGAGTGTTTGATTGGTTCAGATGCTCCGTCCATCACCACCCCCTTTTGTACCACAATATAAAAGCCAGGCACTCATGGCAGAAAGGCTGCACATTTCATTTGAATTACACATTTATATTGCAAAGTTTTAACTAAATTACCCCTGACGTCATAGATATCACTAAAGGGCATTAGAGAATGAAAGCCTTGGGGAGTGTTAGTCGGTAGTCTTAAAACCGTCTCTCTTGATTTTTACAACTTCTGAGAAAAATAGATCTTATTTAATAATGTACTCACCTATAGAACGTTCTCCTCAGTCTCTTTGTGACTGGCCTACAGACAGTGGCACAAGCCTGGAAGGAACTGGAAGCTGTTGGATTTGGACTCCTGCATCGGACTCCAGCCCAACTATCATTGTAAAATAAACAACTGTTGCTGGGTCTTGGTGGTAGAGCCACAGACCACTGACACCCCCCAATCCTACAGTGTCTCAGCCAGCCTTCCGTGCCCCCAGACTTTGAAATTAATTGAGGTCCAACTCCTCCCTGGGCCATGTTAATAACGCCGACAGTTCACCTCTATTCTCTGCATTAATACACACACCGCACCCACCAGTGTGTCTTCTCTGCCCTGATTTATTACTCCAGATCGAAGAAATCTTCACCCAGCTAAGGCATGGTCAGAGCCAAGGGCCAGCCTCTCCCACCCCCTCAAAGATAAACTCAGATTACACGTTTGTTCACAGAGCGGCCAGCACAATTTATTGCTAGCTGCTTGCTGTTTCATCTCACATTGTCCTGAACACCAGCAATCCCTGCTAGAAGCTCATCAAATATATAAACTCTCTAGACAGACAACCAAGACCTGCAGGTTTACTGTGCTATCTTTGGATGAGGAGGGTAAGGGGGGGTCCTTTAATGTTTTGTCCATAGTTTGTTGTAGCATCACGATGAATTTTGATGAAAGAGCACCTCGTGGTCATCAGCAATAAGACTAGGAAACTTGCACCATAGGGCAGAAGTAGGGTTCGTGATGTGGTGCCTGTGGCAAAGGTAGTCCTTGGCTTGTTTTAGGTGTAAAGTCAGTTTATGTAATATATATTTGGATGCAATTACAGAAAGAGGCAGCAAAATATTTGGGTGGCACACTATGCTAAGATCATATTTTTGACTTAAATGTTTGAGCCACACCCTTAATTACATTGGGCTGCAATTTGCAGTAAATATGTGGTTTAAAAGCCACCATTTTAATCCATTTCTTTCAAAATGTTCTTGAGGGGGAGAACCCCGCAATCTACTTTTTTACTTCGGGCTCGCTCGCTCATTATACTCGGGTACAAACATTTTCAGCCTATCACTCTGAAAAGCCACCAGTCGCCACTGTTCCGGACATATCCAGAAATATCAAATAACAATGAACTTTACATACTTTATGACCTTTTTGGGGATAGATTATTTTTGTCAATCTATTTATGTCCTTTGAGCAGTGCAACACAGTGAATGGTTGTTCGCTCTAACTTTGACTTGATGCCACTAGAACTATTCTATGGATGTCATAGTGTTTTCTTGCACGATGTTTCCATAATGTTTTCCATCTAACACTGTGAAAAATACTAATTTGTAGCGTTGGCCAAGACTCTGCACACGCTGAATTGAATGGAAAGGCTGGGGACCGCCCAGAGAAAACCATTCACTGAGTGTTTCATGAGTTATCCAGATGTGGCACTGGCTTTATATTACTTCTCAAGAATTGAGTGGCAGCTAGTCTTCTTTAAAGCTCCTGATTTGGGTGATAATCTAGATTCAGGGACACACAAGAGTTTGTGCCCAAATCTGGATTACAATAGGAGCAATTTGAGCAAAATTACCTTACAGGCCTCACAATTTGTACAAAATAGCTCCCCAGGCAGTTTTTCATACACACATTTTGCCAGATAAAAATTGATGTTATTTTTTGTTAAGGAAAAAAATTGCAATATTTTGTGTTATGCAGGTAATAACATGGGAAAACAAGCATTTGCAATGCAATCGGTCTCGCCTTTGTGACCTTATATGTATTTAGCTATGCAGCACATTAGCCTGGGTGCTAAAACATCTACTTTTCTTTAACATGGAGGGAGAGTAAGCACCAAACTGCCTGACATACCAGGTATGGGAACACATGGAGAGAAATATTGCCTTTCAGATGGAAATGGTATAGTCCAAAGATCTGTTTTTAATATAAAAGCAGGGCCTACTGTGGTCATATCACTGAAAATACAAGATGTGAAAATAAAAATATAGTATTGTCTACGGGTGCTCATGGAAGACAATTTCTATGGAATGGAATCAGAATTTGCCAAGCAGTGTGATGGTAAGTTCCAATTCTATTAAGGACACGGAGGTGAGGATTATGCTTATTCTCTCTTCGCTTTATTAACATTCAAAAAACACAGCAGCCAGAAAGATAAATAACCTCTCATCAACAAAGAAAAAACTACAACTCCTTACAACCAGGGAGGTATGTGAGTCCATAGTCCTTCTACCATTTCCAGCACTTGCAGTACATAGTCCCATGTTTGTCTTTCCTCTTCCTCTTTCTTCGCGTGAGTCACGCTCAATCATCACTGGCCCTGTTTCGACCCATCATTTCCTGGAAAGGACAAGATACCGTCAGGAAATGAAGAACTTAAAGAATCTGTAAAATGTCACGAGAACGACCGTATAGAACCAAGAGTGGATGCAAAATCCTAACAAACCATCAAGAAAATACCAAAAGTGATTACTTACCACATTACGGGTGGGTTCGCACTATCGTGCTCCAGGTGGGATAATCCTCGCCTCCGTGTCCTTAATAGAAATGGAACTTACCGTCACACTGCTTTGCAAATTCCGATTCTATGTCAGGACCGGAGGCTTCAGATTATGCTAGTTTGAAGCTTACTTACTACCAACTGAGCCACATCCACAACCAGTTTAAAATAAAACCTTTTGAACGTAGAGTCCAAAGACCAATCTGCTGCTCGCATCAAATCCTCCAGGCGCGCCCCCAACGCAAATGCCTTAGAGACCATGGCTCCTCTTGTGGAATGAGCACCAAACTGTCTCGTATCAATGCCCACTTCTTGCATGACCCAATGCACCCATCTCGCAATTGTAGGAGAAGACACAGCCTTGTGTAGTTTCCTGAGTGCTATCAAAAGCTTTTGTTCGCCCGGAGGACGAAATTCTAGGGTCAAGTCTTTGTAAGTCTTGAGACAATCCACCACACACAACTACGGAGTATTCCGAAAAGCCGGGTATGACACCGTTCGGGTCTGTGACTTAGTACGGCGCCCTATTGTAAAAACTACTCCCTCTGGCGAAAATGTCCTTGCCGAGATGTACAACGCACGGACATCCGAAACTCTCCTGCAGGAGATCAAACATAGCAACAGAGCCAATTTAGCAGATTATTCCTTCAAAGAAAGGTATTTATTGGGTTGCCAAGATAAAAAGAGATTCAGAACTAAATTAACATCCCAAAGGACCGAATACCGAGGCTCCGGAGGCAAGAACAACCGGATACCACGTAAGAGTCTACAGACCAAAGGGTGCTCCCCAATTGGTTTCCCCTCGAGCGGGGAATGACCCGCAGAAATCACCGAACGAATTGTATTTATTGAGCGATACGCCAGCCCATCAGACACCAACTCTGCCAGAAAATGCAAGACATGAACGACGTCCGCGACCACGGGATCTAAGTCCCTTGGAACACACCAACGAAGCCATCTTGCCCAAGCAGACTTATAACGTTTCG
This sequence comes from Lissotriton helveticus, assembly GCF_964261635.1. Classification (NCBI taxonomy): domain Eukaryota; kingdom Metazoa; phylum Chordata; class Amphibia; order Caudata; family Salamandridae; genus Lissotriton; species Lissotriton helveticus. Next base: position 1,929,566,066 of record NC_136059.1, read on the forward strand.
TGGTGCTGTCTGCCCAAGCCTTTGATAAGAGGATTGTAGCCGGGTCTGAAAGGCCTAGCAGCGACCAACGCTGCCTGAAAGCCGCCAGGCCATGAGACGGAGTTGTCCCTGCATGATTAGATGGTGTGGCATCCCATCCGGGTTCAGAAGCAGGTGAGGATACCGGGGGAGTAGGATTGGAAAATTCCAAGAAAGTTCCAGAAGAATCGGAAACCAAACTTGAGACCTCCAACAAGGTGTTACCATGATCACTTCCGCCCCTTGACGGCGGATTTTGGCCGGTGCTCTTGTGATCATTGAAAACGGGTGGAACACATACCCGACTTCCGTGGTTCAATCCTGAAGAAAGGCATCCGTGGCCACTGCCATTGGATCCGGTCTCCGACTGAAGAACCGGAGAACCTGATTGTCCAAGCGGGAGGCAAAGAGGTCCGCTGAGAATGGGCCCCATAGAGACTGGATCCATTGAAAGATCTGGGGATTCAATTTCCAGAGACTGGAATCGTACAAGTTGCGTGAATGCCAGTCCGCGATCTGATTGGTCCGGCCCAGGAGATACTCCGCTGTGATCGAAATTGTGGTGATCTAGACAGAAAGTCCAGAAATCCTTTGCCAAATTTGCCAGAGCCCGCGAATGGGAGCCTCCCAAACGATTGACGTACCTGGCTCGCGGAGACGTTGTCCATCTTCAGAAGGACACAGGATTTCACTCTGTCCCTGGTCCAAAATCGGACTGCAAAGGACCCCACTAACGGTTCTAGATAATTGATGTGGAGATTCTGCTCGTCTGCAGACCACACTCCTCCGTGGAAAAATCCCCGCATCGCACTCCCCTGCCAGAGCGACTGCCATCAGATTCCTTGACCAGGTCCAGAATCGAGCCGAAAATAGCCCGCCCGTTCCAGGCCTCCATGTGGGGCAACCACCACGTTATCTCCTCCCTGGCTTCCCCCGAGAGGGGAACCATATGGTCGTTAGACTTTTCCCTCCTCAGATGCAATGCCTTGAGGCGTTGGAACGCCGGGTAATGCAGGGGTCCTGGAAAGATCGCCTGAATCAAAGAGAAAAGAAGGCCCACCACCCGCGCTAGGTGACGTAAAGAAATGTGAGATTTTGAAATCGTTTGGCGCAACTCGTGACGAATCTTTGCCATTTTCCGAGACGGGAGACTTAAATTCGCTTGGACAGAGTCTATCACAAAGACAAGAAAGGTTATCATCTGGGAAAGCTGCAGGACAGATTTGGCCTCATTGATCACGAACTCCAGGCCTTGCAACAGAAGCACCGTCTGCTGCAGCTGGGAGGCAAGGGTCCGAGGGTACTGCCCTGTTAGAACTGGGGGTCTGTAGTTGGCAGAGGTAGGTACCACTGTCCAAATAGGGACCCTTGCTTATATTCAGGGTACGAAGGATACACTCTTTAGATAACCCCTGCTCACCCCCTTGGTAGCTTGGCACCAGCAGTCAGGCTTATCAAAGGCTATGTGCTAAGTATTTGTACCAACACTCACTGTAACACAGTGAAAACACCACAAACTGACTCCACAACAGTTCAGAAAAATAAAGGTATTTTAATCTAAACTACACAAGACCAAAACGACAAAAAACCAACATACACAGTTCAAGAATATTGTTTCAAAAGAGTTCTTACGGTTGGGTTAAAATAATCCACACTTGCGCCACGTTTTAGCCAACAGTACCTTTAGATGCGACAAAAGTTCCAAGTAAAAGCTGTAGCATTGAAAAGCAAGCGATGCGTCACTCCTGAGACCCTGGAGAGGCGATGTGACAGCCCCGTTGGACGCAGCGGGCGTGTTGCGGTCACTCCGGTCTGTATGGGGAGGGATGCGATACCTTACCTGGAATCCGATGCGCAGGTTTCGGTGGAAGCGGCTCGCAAAAGGTTCGATGCGACGATCTTCGGGAAGGCGACGATCTAAGGTGCAGCAGCGATGCACGGCACAGCATCGATCTTCTCCTCTCGCGGCCCCTCGATGCGATGACTCTCGAAGCGACGTGATGCGGTACGCAAGTAAGCGGTGCGACGATCTCACCCAGTGACGACAGGCTCTGCGACGATACTCGCAGCAATGGTAATCTTCCCGCACTGGACTGGTGCGTCCCGCAAGCGAAGGATGCAACGACTCTGGCAACGGCAACTTCCAGAGGCACCACAACTGGCCCAAGCACTCTAGGAAGGACAGAACTCTCTCAGTAGAGTTCAGGGAAGCTGGGGGGTGAAGTCCTTTTGTTCTTGGGACTTCTTAACAGGGAGTCAGCTCTTCTTCAGGCCTTTGGAGATTCCTTCGAGCAAGGGGACACAGCACAAAGCAAATTCCTTCCCCTCTCCTTGGCAGCTAAGCAACTGCAGGTCAGTCCAGCAAAGCAACAGCAGGACAGTCTTGCTTTTTCAGTCTTCCAGCTTTCTCCTTGGCAGAGGTTCCTTTTTTATTCCAGGATGATCTAATTTTCTGTAGTCTGGGGTCCTATACTTATACCCCTAAAAGTCTTTGTTCCCTTTGTGCAGTAGGGCTCTAAGCTCGATCTGAACCAGTTCTTGGTGTTCCTTGAGCACTTTGTTTTCCTGGCCTCTCCTTTCCTTTCAGAGAGACGGGCAGGGTCGTCAGCGGCACAGCAGGAGGTGGAGCCAGCATTGTGGAAGGAAGGCACAGTCCTATTCAGGCCCAGGTGCTACCCCCTCCCTCCACTCTAGATGCAGATGGAGCTATTCAGCCCAGGGATGACCCACTCAGCCTCTGGGGCCACCCAGCCCCTGCCACTCACAAACCAGACAGTCAATTCACAAACAGGCCAAGGCACACAGAAAGGTCAGACAAGAGAACAACAACTTTCTAAAAGTGCTGTTCTCAAACACAGGATTTAAGACACACCTTTCCTAAAAGATGTGTTATTAAATTCTGAGTTCAGGGATACCAGACTTGTATGTCCTATCTTGCTCCTATGGGAGGATATGCAGGTAACCACAGTACACAGCATTCCCCAAGTCACCTGCACTGGTACATGCTCTACCTGTCACATACACTGCACCCTGCCCAAGGGGGTACCTTGGGTCTTCCATAAGGGTGACCAATGTGTACAGAAAGGGAAGGGTTAGGCCTGTTCAGTGGGGACATGGTTGACATGGCAGTTCATAGACTGCCCACAGACACTGTGGTGGCAGGCCTGAGACATCATTTTAGTGCTACTCATTTAGGTGGCACAATCAGGGCTGCAGGCCCACTAGTAGCATTTGTATCATCAACCCTGGCATACTCAGTGCACTCTACTAGGGACTTCTTGGTGATACAAATATGCCAATCATGACTTACCAATTACAATAACAATTTATACAGAGAGCATATGCACTTTAGCACTGATCAGCAGTGATAAAGTGCCCAGAGTCCTATTGCCAACAACCCCAGGTCAGGAAAAACAGGGGAGGAAGAAACGAAAAGTTTGGGGATAACCCTGCAAAAAGGGCCATTTCCAACACAACCTCCTTCCAGCCTAAAGCCAGGGTAGACCAAACGATACCTCGATGGGGTTCCCTGCATAGGGCGATATAACAAGGTAAAAACTGGCCCAAACAGCAGGGTACTATTCCTGTTCTACGCCTTCCTGAACCCAGTAGGATCACTCCATCCATATTTTCAGGGTCCACCACGCCAAACCATGTGGAACCCTTCTCCTCACCTGTGGACACAACCTCTCAAACCCTTGTGGCGTCAGAGGGTGGGGGGCAGTAGCCCCAGGTGCTCAGCACCCTTTGTCCACTCTCCCTCCTGTCAGGTCAGGTCTGACATCCTGGCACAGACCCACCAGTCCCGGTCCAATATCCGCTGGCTGGACAGGAGGCTGGGGTGTGCTTCCCCACACCCGGATCTTCTCTTCCTCGGGGCTCGGTACCCTCCCACCTGGAGCGTTACCCCCTTCTAGAATGGTCAGGGCACCTGTGGCAAGTGTCCTGCACCATTCACCCACAAGTTCAGGGGTTCTATCGTGCAACTGGGATCCCAGGTCAGTGGGGGCACCCCGAACCTGGCCCTCCAACCTAGGGTCTAAATTCTCCAGGTCAGGCAACACCTGAACCTGGCTTCCCTACCCAAGGACCAACCCCTGCGGTTAAACTCTTGCCTGGCGCACCAGGACTTCTGCGGACTCACACTGTACCCAACTGGCCAACACAACGGTGTGTTCCAGTCTACCCCCAGAGTGTGACTCCTGCCCCCCTCCCATGGGCAACTCTGTCCATCAGGACAACCAGCTACCGGGGCCACTGACAGCTGTAAGTGATGAAAGCCAGGCCGCATGCCTGTCGGTGCCTCTCTAACCTCTGTGGTGTCAAAGAGTGGGAGGCAGTAGCCCCAGGTGCCTGCCCCCTTTCTCCATTCTCCCTCTTTCCAAGTCAGGTAGGGCATCCTGATACTGGTCCGCCAGCCCAGGGCATGTACTCTCAGACTGACGAGAGGTCACAGGCGAGGCTCTCCTCCCCTTACCTCTTCTTCTGGGGTCCCGCCCTCTCCTCCCAGGAGAGTCACCCTCAGAACACAACTCTCCTACCAGTTCAGGACCTCTCTCCAGCAACTAGTCTCCCAACATAGGGTCTAAACCCTCAGGTTGCACCAGGGTCAGAGGATAGGACTCACTCCCTCTGCAACCCCTTCCAGAGCGCGGCACCCTCCCTACTGGAGGGGTACCCCTGGAAGCCAAACTGCTCAGGACACTGGTTACAGATGTCCTTCCTTTCAGGTCAGGTCTATCCTGAACATGGTCTCCCAAGTCAGGGACCAATGCCTGCGGTTGTGTACTTGCCCGGCACACCAGGACTTCCTTGGGAGCACCTATTCCCCCCCCGAGTGTGACACACAACTCAGGTGTCATGTGACAGTCTGCCTGGCCCAGATCTCCAAACCACTGTTCATCTGACAGCGCAGGAATATCCCCCAGGACAGAAGTGAGGTCACCATGGTCGCTCACCGGTGACTCAGCCCTTCTGGCTGGCCCCATACCCACTGGTTCTCCCACTGGGAACTCCTTCCCCCTCTCACCCCTCAGTATGGACTTCTGCACCCTTCCAACTGGAGTGGTACTGCCAGACACCAGAACTGATGGAGGCCTGGTTATAGGCACTCCCCGCTCCACAGACACTAGGAGATTCTCCTCAAATGGCCAACTAGCACCCTCTAGGCCCCTAACCTGGTGTTCCCTTAAGGAACACTCCAGTCCCTGAGACTGGGTTTTCGGCACCTTGGGACCTGCAGTCCCACACTCACTCTCTCTCCACTGAGACAGGACGTGAGCCCCTACACCCCTCCCACTACACTGGGACCTAACTGGGCTACCAAAAGTCTGAATTGGATAGATTCAATGGAACCTGAAAAGTATCCCACATTCATGCTGAGACCACAAAGTTAGTCCAGAAAAATAACATTGTTATACCAAGACAAGAGAGAGAGAAGATACAAAGTGTGAAAACTAGAAAAAGTACCCATCAGCCCACTCAAAAGTGGAAACTCGTCATCTGGGTTGTATTACGTTGGAAAATGGTGTCCAATAGGCTCCTCCCCAGGAAAGACCTGAGGCTGCCTAATGTTGGACCCAATGGTTGAGCAGTCAGCCAAAGAAGATGACAGTGTGTAAGCTGAAGGGGCAAAAGTTGCAGTGCTCGAAGTAAAGAAAAGAAATTAATCCAAGTGATTTAAAAATACCTACTTTGATGTCATAAGAAAAACTTTATTAGGTCTGTCCATCAAGGTGGTATGATTAAAAGAAGTGTAATAATAGCATGCAAGGAATTGCTATTTACCATATGTGTTGTTTGGTCAACATGTTTCAGCCTTAATCGGCTTTCGTCAGGACCTATGATATACTACTGCAACACTTACTTAATGTGGTGTGATAGAGAATTTACTACCAGTCTCCAATTTCCAAGGAAAATTGGTGTGTCTTCTCCTGTATATACAATGTGGGAAACAAAAAACAAGGCAGGGTAAAAGATATAGACAACTGTCCCATGTTTCTATATAAGTTGTCTATTTACTTTATATTTTACATGATATTTTTCACTCACCCTATTTGAAGGGAGGAAAAACCTCACCTCACCTGGCAACCGCTCAGGATAAAGGAGGCCACGCACTGAAAATCAGATCATAAATCTGAGTATAACTTCAGATTCAGACTAAATAGTCAACTAAAAAACGTTTCATCAATAATGCAAGGGAGGCAAAAATTGGCAGGCCACAGGATCTGTGATTTAATTAGAAAGGGGTTTCTTAAAGGGAAGATATGTCTCTCACAACTCACTGGTTTAAATTAACTAAGCTGTCTCACAAAGTAGTATGAGCAGTGTAGTAGCAAAAAAACGGGAGCCATGGATGATTAATCTTTAGGTGAAAACAGAAATCTGATCTACCCATGTAAACATATAAACCTATCTGAAAGACCGCCCGTTTGTATGGTTTCAAAAGCCCAGCGCTCACTCACCTTTCCGTCGTTGCCTCGGGTTTGGAACTGAGCCGAGGGGAAGGTGGTGACGCAGTGTAGTGCACGCGATTTTGTACACACTTGGCGGACCTTAGGGGAAACTAACCAGAGCGGTGCTCTGATTGGTTCAATGAGTATTTACAGTATGAGCCAATAAAAGCCCTTCTTCATGTTAGACGGACCTTGGTGGGAGCCACCAAGAGCGGTTCTGTAATTGGTTTAGAGAGTCTCGGCCAATGGGAGCCCTTCTACAAGTGCCCGGAAGTCAACTCGAAGGATATCAACACGCCCTCGTCTGCAAAAGCTGACGAGAGCATGAGGATCCTACTGATTGGTGTGCTTCGTACGGAAGCGGAAATGAACAAACCCACGCGTAAACAAACACAGGCAATTAGTAGCTATTGCGTGCTGTTCTGGCGACAACCATGCATGGCCGAGCGAAGTTAATGAATTGGCTCACATAGGAAACAAATCATAGAACGGAGTACACGGACTGCGTTCGCATAGCCGAGTTGAAAACAGCGGAGTTAAGAACAAGGGAGTTAAAACAGATGGAAAAAAGCAAGCAACGTGCGATATTTAAAAGCACGGTGGCAAATGTCAGCAAAAGAGTTGGCATACAAAAACCGGAAGAATCCTAGTGCGTTGGTAATGCCCTAGATAAAGGGGACTGATCATACAAGTGTGAAGTATGATATATGATGGTGATGAGGTGGTCTCCGAGACTGAGTCTGAAACAGTGTCAGTTTATCAAACTGGTTTAAGGGAACCCTAATATAGAGTCTAGCCAGCCGCTTAGGGGACACTGTGTTTAAAAACCCCAAAGTGGGGACTGTGTGCCCCTAACATTAGTATAGGGGAAGCCAGATTTAAATCTCGTGTTATATGACAAAAAAATCTCGTGTTATATGACAAAAAATTGATTGTTATGTGAAAAAAAAATTTCAGATGTTACAGGCTCTTGAGGGTAGGCATACCTGAGAAGTTGAGTGTATAAGTGTGCACAGTTTGACCAAAGATAGGACTCACAGCTGCATCCACGGGATGTCATCGTTCAATCCTTCCGTATCGCTCTTTAATTTGAAGACCCATCTTTGTTCTTTTCTCAATAAGAATTGTGAGACATCTGTGACATGATCAGGTATGTATGGTTGTTCTAGAATGAGCCACTCCAATTCGTCCGGATTGTGTTTTTTATTTAGAAAGTGTGAGGTGAGCCGGGTCGCTTGCTTATTGCGCCTGATTGTGCTCTTGTGTTCTTGGATGCGCAATTTAATCTTTCTCGTGGTCATTCCAATATACCTTAAGCCGCATGGGCAGGTGATCTGGTAGATGACCTTGTCACTGTTGCAGTTGGTGTGGCGTTTAAGTAGCCACGGTCAAGTGGTACCTATGTCAACTGAAAGAGTCTTTCTTGTTTGGGGGCACACTGAGCAGTTCCCGCATGGGTGATGTCCTTGCACTGGCGGGAGATTCCACAGGGTAGATGTGGGTTCTTCCACACTGTGTCGAGGTCTCGTGTGGACAAGTTCATCTTTCAAATTCATGCCTCTCTTGAATGAGAACAATGGCAGAGGGATGTTATCACCAGAACTGTTTAAGATACGCCATTTCTGTCTAATTATTTTCTGGATCTTGGAAGAAGAGGTGTTGAAAGTGGTCACACATACCAGCCTATCCAATGGAGGTTTTCTGACTGGAGGTTCCAGCAAGGCCTCGCGATGGTTATTCGCAGCTCGTTTCAGAGATGTTCTGACTAGAGTGTTGGGGTAACGACGCATTCTTAACTTTGTTGAGAGATCTTTTGCTTGTAATTGAAAGTCTGTTATACTTGAGCAGTTCCTCCGAACCCTCAGGAACTGGCCGAACGGAAGATTCTCCCGGAGGGAACGGGGATGGTGGCTGTCAAATCTCAACAATGAATTGCGTGCCATAGGTTTGCGGTATAAGGAACTGGCTAAATGACCTTCTTGAGGAAAGATCAAAAGATCTAGGAATGGAAGCTCCGTTCTGCTATAGCCTAATGTGAACCTTAAATAGGGATTCTGACCATTTAGCCATTCCTGGAAAGACAGTAGAGATTGTATATCTCCACGCCAGACAACCAAGATGTCATCAATGTACCTTTTCCACATCATCAATTGCTGATGATGTGGATTGTTGATGTTAAGTACATGGTGAGTTTCAAATTGGTGGACGTACAGATTCGCCAGACTGGGCGCGAATTTGCTGCCCATGGATGTCCCTGATATCTGTAGATACAGGGTGTCTCCAAAAGCAAAGACATTTTCGGTCATTGCAATTCTTGCCAGTTCCATTATAAAAGGAATAGGTGTTGACATATCGAGAGAACAATTCTCTAGGAGTTCTTGTACTGTTTGTAAAGTTTCTGTTTGAGGTATACAAGTATACAATGATTCTACATCAAAACTAGCCAGTATGTCTGAATCAATGTTGTAATGTATCTCAGGCAGTACGCGTAAAACATCCTTCGTGTCCTGAAGGTATGTGGGCATCGTTTTAACAAGAGGACTCAGAAAAACATCAACAAATGTTGATAGTGGTTCTAACAAAGATCCAATTCCCGAAATGATGGGACGACCTGGCGGTGGTCTGGCCGGTTTGTGGATCTTGGGCAACGTGTAGAAGTAAGGGGTGGTCGGGCACCTGGTGATCAAAAAAGTTGCCTCTTGTGACGTGATCCATCCTTCTGTGCTGGCCTCTTCCACTAGATGTTTGATCTCATTTGTGAGTCTTGCAGTGGGATTCTCAGCAAGGGGGGTATAGAACTGTGTATTGCCTAGTTGTCTTAAACATTCAGTTCGATACGAAGTGGTGTCTTGAATAACTATAGCACCCCCTTTGTCTGCTGGTTTGATCACTATTTTGGTGTCTTTGGACAGGGTTTCTAGGGCAACCCTATTTTTTCTTGAAAGGTTCTGAAAGTTGCCTTGTTTAGAAAAATCCGAGGATTTGAGATCTTGTAGTACGGCTGCTTCAAAAGTACCTACTTTGGATGGTACTTGTTGAAGTAGAGGCATAAAGGTAGATTTAACCTTTAGCCCTGTACTTGTATCTTCAGTAGGTGTATCTTGCTGTTTGTCTTTGAAAAAATAGTGTAGCCTTACTGTCCTGAAAAATCGTTCGATTTCTCCTCGTATTTGAAAGGGTTCACCGTTGTTGGTGGGAACAAAGCCGAGACCTTTGTTCAATACCTCCATTTCATTGGAGGTGATGACCCGACTGCTCAGATTCACTACCAGATCTTCGGTTTGTTGAGGTCCGATGTCTATTGGCCTCATTTGTTGTTGGTCACTGGAAGGTCTTGTTTGTCTGCCCAATGTACTTGGCCTTGGCCCTGACCTCTCCGTCTTCCTCGATTCCAACCCCGGCCTTGTCCTAAAAAAGCCTGGTTGTCAAAATACTGAGGCTGCATTGGGTAGTGGGACATAGGTGGGGGAAATTGGGGATAACCCCATGGGGCTGGCGGCCACCAGGGTCCTGTTTGATACATATTCCCACGTCCATTATATCTCCGGTTCGGTCGACTGTTACGACCTCTACCTCTTGGATGACTGGTGCCTCCATTCTCTGAATCAGAGGAATCAGTGTCTGAGGATGTAGCATAAGAGGAACCCTGTGTGTGTTTCTGTTTACTAGAGTCAGTGGGAGTGTAGTTGTCGCTGGTGTAGGGATACACTTTCTCATGTGAGAATTTAGCCAAATCCTTTTTAAATTTGTCTATTTTGGCAAAAAAGATAGGTTCCTTATACTCCTTGTTGGCCTTATTCGAGTCTTCTTGTTGTTTTTCAAATTTTTTAGTTGTTAGTGTGGTTTTAATTTGTCCTTCTAGGACGTGTATTTCAACTAGAATGGCGTCTGCAATTCTTTTAGCTGTTGTTATAATGAGAATGAGCCAGTCTCTCGTGCAGCGCCAAGCTATCAAAGACCAATCTTTGACGAAGGCTTTGTCTGTTAGAAATAGCCTTGGCGCATTCGTGACTATGAGACCCGTAGGTGAGCACTTTCCATGTAAATATTCTGCCATTATCTGCCCATGTATTATGGTACGTGAGTGGCTTTTCTTTAAATTGAGTATTGTCTCCCAGTCCCCTACCGTGGCAGGAGCTGTGGTGGGAATTTGATCTAGCATGCTTGGATTTTCAGATAAGATGGATGTGAGAATGTCATCATCAAAACCGAGGCCGCCAAAATCTGCCATAGTATCACTGAATGAAACTAGAGGGTACACTATTAATGTAGTACACTCATTTACAAGTAAGGACCCGCAGTATTAGCTGCACAAACTGACAAGGAAACAAAAGGATGGTAGAGGGTCCAAAGGGGAAGTGTATTTATAGAGCAAGTGGTACCTTGTCCCCCATCTAGATAATTGAAAACACGAGAGATACCAAAAGTCTGAATTGGATAGATTCAATGGAACCTGAAAAGTATCCCACATTCATGCTGAGACCACAAAGTTAGTCCAGAAAAATAACATTGTTATACCAAGACAAGAGAGAGAGAGAAGATACAAAGTGTGAAAACTAGAAAAAGTACCCATCAGCCCACTCAAATTGGAAACTCGTCATCTGGGTTGTATTACGTTGGAAAATGGTGTCCAATAGGCTCCTCCCCAGGAAAGACCTGAGGCTGCCTAATGTTGGACCCAATGGTTGAGCAGTCAGCCAAAGAAGATGACAGTGTGTAAGCTGAAGGGGCAAAAGTTGCAGTGCTCGAAGTAAAGAAAAGAAATTAATCCAAGTGATTTAAAAATACCTACTTTGATGTCATAAGAAAAACTTTATTAGGTCTGTCCATCAAGGTGGTATGATTAAAAGCAGTGTAATAATAGCATGCAAGGAATTGCTATTTACCATATGTGTTGTTTGGTCAACATGTTTCAGCCTTAATCGGCTTTCGTAAGGACCTATGATATACTACTGCAACACTTACTTAATGTGGTGTGATAGAGAATTTACTACCAGTCTCCAATTTCCAAGTAAAATTGGTGTGTCTTCTCCTGTATATACAATGTGGGAAACAAAAAACAAGACAGGGTAAAAGATATAGACAACTGTCCCATGTTTCTATATAAGTTGTCTATTTACTTGATATTTTACATGATATTTTTCACTCACCCTATTTGAAGGGAGGAAAAACCTCACCTCACCTGGCAACCGCTCAGGATAAAGGAGGCCACGCACTGAAAATCAGAGCATAAATCTGAGTATAACTTCAGATTCAGACTAAATAGTCAACTAAAAAACGTTTCATCAATAATGCAAGGGAGGCAAAAATTGGCAGGCCACAGGATCTGTGATTTAATTAGAAAGGGGTTTCTTAAAGGGAAGATATGTCTCTCACAACTCACTGGTTTAAATTAACTAAGCTGTCTCACAAAGTAGTATGAGCAGTGTAGTAGCAAAAAAACGGGAGCCATGGATGATTAATCTTTAGGTGAAAACAGAAATCTGATCTACCCATGTAAACATATAAACCTATCTGAAAGACCGCCCGTTTGTATGGTTTCAAAAGCCCAGCGCTCACTCACCTTTCCGTCGTTGCCTCGGGTTTGGAACTGAGCCGAGGGGAAGGTGGTGACGCAGTGTAGTGCACGCGATTTTGTACACACTTGGCGGACCTTAGGGGAAACTAACCAGAGCGGTGCTCTGATTGGTTCAATGAGTATTTACAGTATGAGCCAATAAAAGCCCTTCTTCATGTTAGACGGACCTTGGTGGGAGCCGCCAAGAGCGGTTCTGTAATTGGTTTAGAGAGTCTCGGCCAATGGGAGCCCTTCTACAAGTGCCCGGAAGTCAACTCGAAGGATATCAACACGCCCTCGTCTGCAAAAGCTGACGAGAGCATGAGGATCCTACTGATTGGTGTGCTTCGTACGGAAGCGGAAATGAACAAACCCACGCGTAAACAAACACAGGCAATTAGTAGCTTTTGCGTGCTGTTCTGGCGACAACCATGCGTGGCCGAGCGAAGTTAATGAATTGGCTCACATAGGAAACAAAACATAGAACAGAGTACACGGACTGCGTTCGCATAGCCGAGTTGAAAACAGCGGAGTTAAGAACAAGGGAGTTAAAACAGATGGAAAAAAGCAAGCAACGTGCGATATTTAAAAGCACGGTGACAAATGTCAGCATAAGAGTTGGCATACAAAAACCGGAAGAATCCTAGTGCGTTGGTAATGCCCTAGATAAAGGGGACTGATCGTACAAGTGTGAAGTATGATATATGATGGTGATGAGGTGGTCTCCGAGACTGAGTCTGAAACAGTGTCAGTTTATCAAACTGGTTTAAGGGAACCCTAATATAGAGTCTAGCCAGCCACTTAGGGGACACTGTGTTTAAAAACCCCAAAGTGGGGACTGTGTGCCCCTAACATTAGTATAGGGGAAGCCAGATTTAAATCTCGTGTTGCCCAAGATCCACAAACCGGCCAGACCACCGCCAGGCCGTCCCATCATTTCGGGAATTGGATCTTTGTTAGAACCACTATCAACATTTGTTGATGTTTTTCTGAGTCCTCTTGTTTAAACGATGCCCACATACCTTCAGGACACGAAGGATGTTTTACGCGTACTTCCTGAGATACATTACAACATTGATTCAGACATACTGGCTAGTTTTGATGTAGAATCATTGTATACTTGTATACCTCAAACAGAAACTTTACAAACAGTACAAGAACTCCTAGAGAATTGTTCTCTCGATATGTCAACACCTATTCCTTTTATAATGGAACTGGCAAGAATTGCAATGACCAAAACTTTCTTTGCTTTTGTTGACACCCTGTATCTACAGATATCAGGGACATCCATGGGCAGCAAATTCGCGCTTAGTCTGGCGAATCTGTACGTCCACCAATTTGAAACTCACCATGTACTTAACATCAACAATCCACATCATCAGCAATTGATGATGTGGCAAAGGTACATTGATGACATCTTGGTTGTCTGGCGTGGAGATGTACAATCTCTACTGTCTTTCCAGGAATGGCTAAATGGTCAGAATCCCTATTTAAGGTTCACATTAGACTATAGCAGAACAGAGCTTCCTTTCCTAGATCTTTTGATCTTTCCTCAAGAAGGTCATTTAGCCAGTTCCTTATACCGCAAACCTATGGCACGCAATTCATTGTTGAGATTTGACAGCCACCATCCCCGTTCCCTCCGGGAGAATCTTCCGTTCGGCCAGTTCCTGAGGGTTCGGAGGAACTGCTCAAGTATAACAGACTTTCAATTACAAGCAAAAGATCTCTCAACAAAGTTAAGAATGCGTCGCTACCCCAACACTCTAGTGAGAACATCTCTGAAACGAGCTGCGAATAACCATCGCGAGGCCTTGCTGAAACCTCCAGTCAGAAAACCTCCATTGGATAGGCTGGTATGTGTGACCACTTTCAACACCTCTTCTTCCAAGATCCAGAAAATAATTAGACAGAAATGGCGTATCTTAAACAGTTCTGGTGATAACATCCCTCTGCCATTGTTCTCATTCAAGAGAGGCATGAATTTGAAAGATGAACTTGTCCACACGAGACCTCGACACAGTGTGGAAGAACCCACATCTACCCTGTGGAATCTCCCGCCAGTGCAAGGACATCAGCCATGCGGGAACTGCTCGGTGTGCCCCCAAACAAGAAAGACTCTTTCAGTTGACATAGGTACCACTCGACCGTGGCTACTTAAACGCCACACCAACTGCAACAGTGACAAGGTCATCTACCAGATCACCTGCCCATGCGGCTTAAGGTATATTGGAATGACCACGAGAAAGATTAAATTGCGCATCCAAGAACACAAGAGCACAATCAGGCGCAATAAGCAAGCGACCCGGCTCACCTCACACTTTCTAAATAAAAAACACAATCCGGACGAATTGGAGTGGCTCATTCTAGAACAACCATACATACCTGATCATGTCACAGATGTCTCACAATTCTTATTGAGAAAAGAACAAAGATGGGTCTTCAAATTAAAGAGCGATACGGAAGGATTGAACGATGACATCCCGTGGATGCAGCTGTGAGTCCTATCTTTGGTCAAACTGTGCACACTTATACACTCAACTTCTCAGGTATGCCTACCCTCAAGAGCCTGTAACATCTGAAATTTTTTTTTCACATAACAATCAATTTTTTTGTCATACAACACAAGATTTTTTTGTCATATAACACGAGATTTAAATCTGGCTTCCCCTATACTAATGTTAGGGGCACACAGTCCCCACTTTGGGGTTTTTAAACACAGTGTCCCCTAAGCGGCTGGCTAGACTCTATATTAGGGTTCCCTTAAACCAGTTTGATAAACTGACACTGTTTCAGACTCAGTCTCGGAGACCACCTCATCACCATCATATATCATACTTCACACTTGTATGATCAGTCCCCTTTATCTAGGGCATTACCAACGCACTAGGATTCTTCCGGTTTTTGTATGCCAACTCTTATGCTGACATTTGCCACCGTGCTTTTAAATATCGCACGTTGCTTGCTTTTTTCCATTTGTTTTAACTCCCTTGTTCTTAACTCCGCTGTTTTCAACTCGGCTATGCGAACGCAGTCCGTGTACTCCGTTCTATGTTTTGTTTCCTATGTGAGCCAATTCATTAACTTCGCTCGGCCACGCATGGTTGTCGCCAGAACAGCACGCAATAGCTACTAATTGCCTGTGTTTGTTTACGCGTGGGTTTGTTCATTTCCGCTTCCGTACGAAGCACACCAATCAGTAGGATCCTCATGCTCTCGTCAGCTTTTGCAGACGAGGGCGTGTTGATATCCTTCGAGTTGACTTCCGGGCACTTGTAGAAGGGCTCCCATTGGCCGAGACTCTCTAAACCAATTACAGAACCGCTCTTGGCGGCTCCCACCAAGGTCCGTCTAACATGAAGAAGGGCTTTTATTGGCTCTTACTGTAAATACTCATTGAACCAATCAGAGCACCGCTCTGGTTAGTTTCCCCTAAGGTCTGCCAAGTGTGTACAAAATCGCGTGCACTACACTGCGTCACCACCTTCCCCTCGGCTCAGTTCCAAACCCGAGGCAACGACGGAAAGGTGAGTGAGCGCTGGGCTTTTGAAACCGTACAAACGGGCGGTCTTTCAGATAGGTTTATATGTTTACATGGGTAGATCAGATTTCTGTTTTCACCTAAAGATTAATCATCCATGGCTCCCGTTTTTTTGCTACTACACTGCTCATACTACTTTGTGAGACAGCTTAGTTAATTTAAACCAGTGAGTTGTGAGAGACATATCTTCCCTTTAAGAAACCCCTTTCTAATTAAATCACAGATCCTGTGGCCTGCCAATTTTTGCCTCCCTTGCATTATTGATGAAACGTTTTTTAGTTGACTATTTAGTCTGAATCTGAAGTTATACTCAGATTTATGCTCTGATTTTCAGTGCGTGGCCTCCTTTATCCTGAGCGGTTGCCAGGTGAGGTGAGGTTTTTCCTCCCTTCAAATAGGGTGAGTGAAAAATATCATGTAAAATATCAAGTAAATAGACAACTTATATAGAAACATGGGACAGTTGTCTATATCTTTTACCCTGTCTTGTTTTTTGTTTCCCACATTGTATATACAGGAGAAGACACACCAATTTTCCTTGGAAATTAGAGACTGGTAGTAAATTCTCTATCACACCACATTAAGTAAGTGTTGCAGTAGTATATCATAGGTCCTGACGAAAGCCGATTAAGGCTGAAACATGTTGACCAAACAACACATGGTAAATAGCAATTCCTTGCATGCTATTATTACACTGCTTTTAATCATACCACCTTGATGGACAGACCTAATAAAGTTTTTCTTATGACATCAAAGTAGGTATTTTTAAATCACTTGGATTAATTTCTTTTCTTTACTTCGAGCACTGCAACTTTTGCCCCTTCAGCTTACACACTGTCATCTTCTTTGGCTGACTGCTCAACCATTGGGTCCAACATTAGGCAGCCTCAGGTCTTTCCTGGGGAGGAGCCTATTGGACACCATTTTCCAACGTAATACAACCCAGATGACGAGTTTCCACTTTTGAGTGGGCTGATGGGTACTTTTTCTAGTTTTCACACTTTGTATCTTCTCTCTCTCTCTTGTCTTGGTATAACAATGTTATTTTTCTGGACTAACTTTGTGGTCTCAGCATGAATGTGGGATACTTTTCAGGTTCCATTGAATCTATCCAATTCAGACTTTTGGTATCTCTCGTGTTTTCAATTATCTAGATGGGGGACAAGGTACCACTTGGTCTATAAATACACTTCCCCTTTGGACCCTCTACCATCCTTTTGTTTCCTTGACCTAACTGGGCTACACTGAACCTCTTCCACCTCACAGGTCTGGAAGATATCTGGGCCACTCATTTTGGGATCACTACCCAATGCCTCTTCAGACTCTCTGGACTCCACCAAGAGATCTGCCTCCTGTGCAAGTTCCCTGGGATCATAGAACTCACACTCCACCGGGTGTTGGCATAGCTCTGGAAAACAGGGACTTAAAATATGCTCTCCAATAAATGAATCACACAGCCCCACACAGTTGTTAACCAAGCTACCCTTTGCCTCACCCTCCAGTGCCTCACACAAGTACCCCACACCACTCTCCTGAGATTGGCAAGACAATGTACTACTGTCTCTGTCACACAACCCGCACTCTACTGGACTGTTTTCACACTCACACACCAAGGTTTCTACCATGGGGGAACCCTCTCCCTGTACCTCTCACCTAGAGTTAGTAGAGTGTCCCTACCACCACTAGGAATATGGTCCCCTGTGTCAGTCCCTGATCTACTTCAGGGACACTGCACACCACTGGAACTACATCATAAACCTGAACCCCCTGGTGTATGTGAACACCATCCCTCAAGTCAGACGCCACATCTCTGGGTGTTTGTACCTTTCTCTCAGCACTGGAAACTACCACCTTGCTGCCACCATCTGAACTGGACTCAACCCCCAACTCAGCAAAGCTCACCTCTTGAGCTACCCATGTTTCTTCTTCAGCTGAGACCCTCATGGCCTCAAGCCTCTGGAGTACCGAATCAAGCTCCCTCATTCTCAATTCATGGGCCAATGTTAATTTCAATTCTTCCAAGGCATGAGCAGTCTTGCTCTCCTCTGCCTCTTTCTCTACTTCCAATTGCTTCATTTTCATAAGTTCCAACTTATGATTTCCCACTCTTTGGTTCTCCTCTAGCTCTTCTGGGGTCAGACACCAGCTGGAGTGGTTGCTGTCAGCCCCTGAGCCTGGATTGCCCAATGGCAAATCCTGGGGTTGAAACCCCTCCCTTCCACTTGAATCATTTCCCTCTTGGGCCTCCCACCAGGCCTTCAAGATTTTCTGCACCTTTCTAGAGTTGCTTTTCACAGGGCAACTGCAGTCCTTGCAGAATTGTTTGAGCTGCTCCACTTTGTAGAAATACAAATCCTCAATGCAAAACTCCAATTCTGCCTCCACACTTGCTACCTTTTCATTCTGAGACATGATGCTTTGAAGAGTTACTCAAAAATAGAACCAACAAAAACTCAACCGTAGTATGCAGTGGCATAGTGGTCTGCTCTCACTAGTGATGTACACCAATCACGGTGGGTCAAGTACAAATACAAGTTCAAAATCCCACCGCTGACCAACAATGTTAGATCTGGTGGTCTCTAGTTGGCAGAGGTAGGTACCACTGCCCAAATAGGGACCCTTGCTTCTAGTCAGGGTAAGGAGGATACACTCTTTAGATAACCTCTGCTCACCCCCTTGGTAGCTTGGCACGAGCAGTCAGGCTTATCAAAGGCAATGTGTAAAGTATTTGTACCAACACACACAATAGCACAGTGAAAACACCACAAATGGACTCCACACCAGTTTAGAAAAATAGAAGTATTTAATCTAAACTAAACAAGACCAAAACGACAAAAATCCAATATACACAGTTCAAGAATATGGTTTCAATAGAGTTCTTAAAGTTGCGTTAAAATAATCCACAGGTGCGTCACGTTTTAGCCAACAGTAGCCTTACATGCGACAAAAGTTCCAAGTGAAAGCAGCAGAGTTGAAAAACAAGTGATGCGTCACTCCTGAGACCCTGGGGAGGCGATGCGACAACCTCGCTGGACGCAACGGGTGTTGCGATGAATCCAGTCTGTATGGGGAAGCGTCTCGCAAACAGCCACGGCCGGTGGTAGGTGTAACTGCAGGGCCATGACGTAGGGAGGGGGAGGGGCACGGTGGGGGTTGTAATGTATGGATTACGGACTTTAACAGGTAAGTAAACATATAAATAAATAAAACAAATTTCGTTGCGCGCGCTGCATCGCATTTGGTGATGCAGTGCACACCATTTTAACACGATTTTAAACAAGGTCTGAGACTTATTCACTGCCTGCATCAACATTTTCTCGAGAAACTTGGCTTTTGCGCCCTTAATTTGCGCTTGATAGTCCAGCAGTGTCTGTTTAAAGAAGGCTTTATCTGGCTCCAAGTACTGTTTTCTCCAGGCTCTTTCCGCCTGCTAACACCAAAGTTTGAACTGGAGGAGATCTTTTGAATACCAAGGCATGGCAGGTTTAGACCTATCCCTTGCATTCTGCCAGGGGGCCGCTTTGTCCAGAGATTCTGTGATTTGCTGGCTTAGGCACGCATAGCTCTCCTCCACATTCCCCCCCAGGGTAAAACCCCCTGATAGTAGGATTGGTAGGCTAGAATGTTTCAAAAGCCTAGATCATTGCCTACTAAGTTTGGTGGTAACTCCCGTGGTGCCACTCTTCAAGGTGTCAGCAGGGAGAAGTAGGGTGAAATGCACAAGAGCATGGTCTGTCCAGCATTGGGGGATTATGTCCCTGATCACTACCTGACTAACATCTGCAAAAACCAGATCCAAAGCGTGACCCTTTAGGTGAGTCTTCTCAAACACAGGATTTAAAAACCACCTTTCCTAAAAGATGTGTCATTAAATTCTGAGTTCAGGGATACCAGACCCTTATGACCTATCTTGCTCCTATGGAAAGATATGCAGGTAACCACTGTACACAGCATTCCCCATGATAGCCTATGGGCAAGATAGCCTTACAATAGTGAAAAACGAAAATGGCTGTAATTCACTACCAGAGCAAGTCACCTGCACTGGTACATGCTCTACCTTTCACATACACTGCACCCTGCCCAAGGGGGTGCCTAGGGCCTTCCATAAGGCTGACCAGTGTGTACAGAAAGGGAAGGGTTAGGCCTGGTCAGTGGGGACACTGGCCAGGTTGACATGGCAGTTAACAGACTGCCCAAAGGCCCTGCGGTGGCAGGCCTGAGACATCATTTTAGGGCTACTCATGTGGGTGGCACAATCAGTGCTGCAGGCCTACTACTAGCATTTGTATCACCAGCCCTGGCACACTCAGTGCACTTTACTAGGAACGTCTTGGTGGTACAAATATGCCAATCATGGATAACCAATTACAATAACAATTTATATAGAGAGTGTTGGACTTGGCCCTTTTGGCAGGTTCACCCTGAATCATTTTGCATTTTCCTAGCATGTTTCTGTAACCTGGTGTTGGTGATTTTAGGCCTCTGCACACTTTTTCACTGTGGTCCAGTGTAAAGTGCGTGCGCTCTCTGTGTATGTGTGGTGAGAGTGGCCTGCCCTCCCATAGGAATGCATGCGGATATGTGTGTCTATGGTAGTGCCTGATATGTGTGAAGTGCAGGGTCGAGTTTGGTATGTGCGAACTCGTGAGATTAAATGCTGCGCGATGATGTGTGCAGATTTATTGTGTCTAGTGGAGAAGTGCCACTTTTAGAAGTTGGCATGTCTGTGCAGTGAATGTGAATTGACTGTCTGGCTTGTGATTGGCTGGAGCTGGCTGGTGTGCCTGGCTCCAGGAGTCAGTATGGGTCTGCCCGGTGGTGAATGGGGAGATCTGCATGTTGATGGCAGGGAGGATTTGCACCTGGGATCTGAATAGGGCTGGGCCTTCCCTCCACAATGCTGGCTCAACCCCCTGTGGTGTGTCTGATGTCCCTGGCCTGCCCTGTGAATAGGGAGAGGGGCTGAGCAAAACAAAGTGCTCAAGAACCAGTTGCATCTGGTTTGCCCCTTGCCTGCACCTTTGGAGACTAAGGAAATATGTGTGTAAAAGAGGGGCTGTGAGCCCATGATTTTGTTCTTGTTCCTGACTTGAATCTGCCAGATGCATGCTGTTGCTGGGGCCCAGGGAAAGGCATGCCTCCCTGGGCCCTGCCCAGCCCCTGGATGCCCTGCCCTGCACCTGGACGCTGGATGACTCTTTTGGGACCCTTCTGCCCTCTTCACCTGGGAGGATCTTGTTGCTGGGACCCTTTTTGCATTAGTGGTCATTCCTAGGGGGCTTGGTAGTTTCTGTGCCCCCCAGCGCCTCGTGAGCGCTTTATTTTTACTTGTTGGCAGAGCGCTGTTGTTTTCCTGGAGGGAAGCGCTCCTACCCTTTTGCTCGCAGCACCGGGCTGCCATTTCTCTTCGTGGGGATTCTCTGCCCTTTCACCTTAAGCAGGTGCCCACCCTGCGTCGAGACATGTGATTTTTAATGGCTGTGCGGGTGCCCACCCCGCGACTTTGCCCGGATTATTAATTAAGTCAGAAGCGGGTGCCCACCGCGCTGTTTATTTTTTAAATGACGGGAGCCTACCCCGTATTGCCTCCAAACCATATAGATTGCTGCCGCGTCCGCGTCCCGCCTGGCTGTGGGCAGGGCCGCCAGACGGAAGAGGAAGGGCGGCAGGAAGTTGTGCGGGAGAGAGGAGGCCGGGAACCTACGGTGACGAGCCCCGGTCCCAAGATGGGGGACCGGGTGAAGAGGCCGGCATGAGCTGTGCTGCGGGGCTCCCAGGCGGAGGGGAGAGCCCCCGCAATGGCGCCCGATGCAAGAGAGTCCCGGGTCCCGGATGGAGGGGGCCCGGGGGAATCAGGCATGACGGCCAAGACCGCCAACAGCAGTGCGGGGCTCCCAGGCGTCCAGGGGAGCCTCGCAGGAGAAGTGCAGCCACAGCAGCGAGGCTCTCCAGCGTGAGAGAGAGCCCTGCCCGTTCCACCATTGAAGCGCCTGAGGCAGGAGAGGGGCTCCCGTGAGTGGTTGGGAGCCCCGGCAAAGCGCAGATGGAGGAATGGAGGAGTCCTGCCCCAGAGCGAGTCCCGATGAGTGGGGGTTCTGTGGGGGTCAGTGCCAGTGCGATGCCCAGTATGATGGGGGTGTGTTTCCTAGTTCAGAGCCTGCGGGCTCCAACGACGGGCACAATTGTTTAGAGGGCCCACAGGGGTCCGTACTTTTTCCCCATGTGATGGCTCTAATGTTGTGGACATGTTCATAGCTACAGCGCCAGTGTGCCCCATAGTGTGTGGGGGCAAGCTTCTCCTATCTTGGGGCATCTGTGAGTATTTAAGGAGCCAGTGGGCTTCTGGAGCATCGTTGATCTCAGAGCCAGAGGGCTCCAACGCTCCCTATGTTTGTCCTGCAGAGCCTAGAGGGCTCCAAACCTTTGTCGCAGTGATTGTAAGGGCTTCTGAGAGCCCCTGCCATATTTATGGCTTGTACAGCTGCCCAGCAAGTAGTGGGCAGTTGCACCATTTAGGCATTTCTTCCAGGGGACATGTTCTTTTGACTCTAGGAGTGAGACGCACTCCTTTACCCCTACTTTGGCCTCCACAGCTGCGCAGCACTTAGTGTCAGCTGCAGCGCCTAGGCCCTGTTCTTGTTCTCAGCTGCCCAGCATGTAGTGGGCAGCTGCAATGTTTAGGTTTGCCCAGATGGCGCACTCCTGACTGGCGCTGCCCTGGCAGTGCGCCCTGACATTCTGGACACAGGGCATTTGAGCCCCCCTTTGGAGATGGCCAGTTGGCCAGGGGGACTGGTAAATGTATAGGGCGCAAGGCCCTAATGTGATTGATGTGCTCATGCAATGTGGTGCTAGGAAATTTAATGCATTTAATATGTTTTACGCACCCTGTTTTGATACCTATAGATATGGTTTAGGCTTATGAGGTTGTTTTACCTATTTAGGTTTGTGTTAGTGAGGTTATACTTCACTCTGTGCTTTACGCCCCTAATGTGACTTATACTTAGGAGGTAGGGTCTAATGTGTTTAGATTAGTGAGGAGATTGCATAATGTGTTCATGCTGGTTTCGGTTGGCGCAGGATGTAATTCGCGCCTGATGTGACTGTGCATAATGTAAAGTTATGTTACAGGTTGAGGTAGTGATTACCAGTGGTTACTGGTTGGATGTTTATGACCTATGTTACTTTCACCAATTTCTGCTAAGTGGTGATCCTGACAGTGGCCCACGTGCCCCTGTACTGTGTAAATAATCCCTTGTGAATATTGCCCACGCCAGTTGGCACAGTGCATGCTATGTGTTTACTATTCTAATGTGTTATGAGAATACAAAGGCTATTTTTATATAACCTTGTGTGGAGTTCCTTTTGTAGTGTGCCTGGGATGTTATTGCTGTGCTTTACACATTGCCTCCGGGATAAGCCTGACTGCTCGTGCCAAGCTACCAAGGGGGTGTGCAGGGGTTATCTTTGGCATGTAACTCCCTTGCCCTGACTAGAGTGGTGGTTTCTGCCTTGCTTTGGCACAAGCCTTAGCCAACCAGAAATCCCATTTCTAACAGAGAGCATATGCACTTTAGCACTGATCAGCAGTGGTAATGTGGCCAGAGTCCTATTGCAAACAACCACAGGTCAGGAAAAACAGGGGAGTAAGAAACAAAAAGCTTGGGCATAACCCTGCAGAAAAGGGCCATTTCCAACAGGAATAAATCAAGCAAGCGCCAATAGGGAAGGCAAGACGTTGTAATTGTTCATCTCTATAGCATGTAAATTAAGAGGACACAATCTGAAAATGCCTTGCACTAGTAGGGATGCCAGGACATTCACTGCAAAATAAGCAGTTGTATTTCAACGGATGTAATGTTTATCTTTCCCTAACAAAAAAAAAATCTGATTCATTAGCTAAAGAGCATAAAGATATACCGTGCCATATAACATATTTCTAACCCAGTGTGTCAATAAAAGTGCAGGATATCGTAATGTTAATTTATTTTGTTATGAAAAATAAGATTTGAATTAGTGAATGAATATTTCTTTCATTGGTACTAACATCCAGGATTTTATCGAAATATAGGAGTCTTGGTTTTGTCTGAGCAAAAACCAAATCGCAAAATGCGTTTCGAAAAACATAATGAATCACTATTTGGAAGGGATGAGTTTAGGGCATCACTTCAAAACAGTGATTTGTTATGGTATATATCAATGTTTTGTAACCAAAATCCTGTCACAAAAGTGTCGTAATGTGCTTAGCCAGCTTCAGCCTGGCTGAGCTATGGATCTTATTATGACAGCTAGGCTTTCTATGGTGACATACAATGGCTCTATGTTTGAATCTGGGAGTTGAGTTGCTAGCTGTGCCTGGCATGACTCCGGTGTGGGGTTTCTCTCTGTTTAATTAAATTACTCTTCAGTCTGTTCAGCATTGGAGATTTATTTCCATAACTACAATTTTAGCATTGATCCAGCCAGGCATGAGGGAGTTCCTGAGACTACAGAAACCCCAGCCATGAACCCAAGCAAGCAGCAGAAAACTCTGGCTGACATTGGTGGAGGTCGCACATTCACTATATATACAATTCACGGTGAAGATTTGAAACACCTGCGAGTGACACTACTGTGCGGCTCCAGAGCATTTCTACCAAATGGAGGTAAGACCAATCTAATCACAGGCGCGGCGCAGTGGAAACATTTATGTTCATGGTATATTCTGGCTGCAAGTGTTGAAAGGCAGATTACGGCAGTGTAGGGTGGAAAGGCCGATTGAGATTGTTTGAAAATGCGCCATGAGTAGCCTGATGCTTTAGCTGTGACACCATGTCAAGCTGACGGGGGTCGATTGAGCCATATCATAAGTGCAAGCTAGTTCGTTGCGAGGCCGACCATAGCACTAAACGTGAGGCACACCGAATCTGGAGCGATCACACCACATGCATGGCAAATAGAATCCTCAGCAGTTGCTGAGATGCGGCGCTCATGCACACAAGCAGTGTGTGGAATCGATAAGTACCTCAGATTCCAGGCCTCACAGTGATGTTGCACCTCACCCACAAAGCAGCAGCAGCATTTACCAGTATTTAATAAAGTCAAGTACCTTGTAAAATGTCTACGTCATGTGTACTCTCCTTTCAAGTGTGAGACTTCAAGCAGGAGGAGCAGTCTTGTGAAACCTAACTGGTGATTTGCATCTTGTGTCTGCCACAGGTGTGGAAACAACTATCAAATGGCTGATTTTAAGCAAAGGTTCGCAGTGGGCAAAGAATGCCGTAAGTGCGACAAGAAGGGGCATCTTTTTCTTTTTTTGGTCCTCATTTGCCTTGACCCCACTTAAAGAGAAAAGAGAAAAATAACCTCCATCTTTCATTCCATGTCCTTCTGATCTCATTGTTTACTGCCATCAGCCAAAGACATTTAATTACTCAAAGGAGGATCGTGGGAAAGAGATTTTTGCTCCACCTAGGATTTTACATAACCTGCCGGACAAAATGCCTGGGAGACCCTTTTCGGTAGTCCGAGGAGCATTAAAGGCATAATCATCAGACCCGGTGAAAACCCCCCCAAAAAAAAAAAAAAACCCGGACTCCTACCTCCACGACTTCGGTAGATCCCAAAATGCCAGTTTATTCTTATTACAGGATCTAGCCATATTAACCTTAGACACTTCATACGGTACAAAAGGGGGTGTTGATGGACGGAGCATCTGAATCAATCAAACACTCACACCCAGTCAAAAGATCTGGGTTTAATCCATCACTGTTCTTTAGCCCACTCTGCCACCCCAGTTCAGACATGGCCAATATGCAAATCAGTCTGACCCTGTGCCTCATGGGAACAGTCCAGCCCGAACTGCCAAGCCATGTCTTCCCTGGACCGGAAACAAGCTTCCGAGGACCGGTTTCTGGCATTCCAGCCGTCTTCAGCCCGGCTTGCTTGAATCCAGTGGCAAAGTGAGCAAGGGACTCACGTCTGAGCATACCCTGCCACACTTATGGCGGCCAAAAGCGGTACAAACGGGGGTGGTGATGGACGGAGCATCTGAATCAATCAAACACTCACACCCAGTCAAAAGATCTGGGTTTAATCCATCACCGTTCTTTAGCCCACTCTGCCACCTCAGTTCAGACATGGCCATATGCAAATCAGTCTGACCCTCTGCCTCATGGGAACAGTCCAGCTCGAACTGCCAAGCCATGTCTTCCCTGGATCGGAAACAAGCTTCCGAGGACTGGTTTCTGGCATTCCAGCCGTCTTCAGCACGGCTTGCTTGAATTCAGTGGCAAAGTGAGTAAGGGACTCACGTCTGAGCATACCCTGACACACTTATGGTGGCCAAAAGCGGTACTAAAGGGGGTGGTGATGGACGGAGCATCTGAATCAATCAAACACTCACACCCAGTCAAAAGATCTGGGTTTAATCCATCACCGTTCTTTAGCCCACTCTGCCACCCCAGTTCAGACATGGACATATGCAAATCAGCCTGACCCTGTGCCTCATGGGAACAGTCCAGCCCGAACTGCCAAGCCATGTCTTCCCTGGACCGGAAACAAGCTTCCGAGGACCGGTGTCTGGCATTCCAGCCGTCTTCAGCCCGGCTTGCTTGAATCCAGTGGCAAAGTGAGCAAGGGACTCACGTCTGAGCATACCCTGCCACACTTATGGCGGCCAAAAGCGGTACAAAAGGGGGTGGTGATGGACGGAGCATCTGAATCAATCAAACACTCACACCCAGTCAAAAGATCTGGGTTTAATCCATCACCGTTCTTTAGCCCACTCTGCCACCCAAGTTCAGACATGGCCATATGCAAATCAGTCTGACCCTGTGCCTCATGGGAACAGTCCAGCCCGAACTGCCAAGCCATGTCTTCCCTGGACCGGAAACAAGCTTCCGAGGACCGGTTTCTGGCATTCTAGCCGTCTTCAGCCTGGCTTGCTTGAATCCAGTGGCAAAGTGAGCAAGGGACTCGCGTCTGAGCATACCCAGCCACACTTATGGTGGTCAAAAGCGGTACAAAAGGGGGTGGTGATGGACGTAGCATCTGAATCAATCAAACACTCACACCCAGTCAAAAGATCTGGGTTTAATCAATCACCGTTCTTTAGCCCACTCTGCCACCCCAGTTCAGACAAGGCCATATGCAAATCAGTCTGACCCTGTGCCTCATGGGAACAGTCCAGCCCGAACTGCCAAGCCATGTCTTCCCTGGACCGAAAACAAGCTTCCGAGGACCGGTTTCTGGCATTCCAGCCGCCTTCAGCCCGGCTTGCTTGAATCTAGTGGCAAAGTGAGCAAGGGACTCACGTCTGAGCATACCCTGCCACACTTATGGCGGCCAAAAGCGGTACAAAAGGGGGTGGTGATGGACGGAGCATCTGAATCAATCAAACACTCACACCCAGTCAAAAGATCTGGGTTTAATCCATCACCGTTATTTAGCCCACTCTGCCACCCCAGTTCAGACATGGCCATATTCAAATCAGTCTGACCCTGTGCCTCATGGGAACAGTCCAGCCCGAACTGCCAAGCCATGTCTTCCCTGGACCGGAAACAAGCTTCCGAGGACCGGTTTCTGGCATTCCAGCCGTCTTCAGCCCGGCTTGCTTGAATCCAGTGGCAAAGTGAGCAAGGGACTCACGTCTGAGCATACCCTGCCACACTTATGGCAGCCAAAAGTGGTTCAAAAGGGGGTGGTGATGGACGGAGCATCTGAATCAATCAAACACTCACACCCAGTCAAAAGATCTGGGTTTAATCCATCACCATTCTTTAGCCCACTCAGCCACCCCAGTTCAGACATGGCCATATGCAAATCAGTCTGACCCTGTGCCTCATTGGAACAGTCCAGCCCAAACTGCCAAGCCATATCTTCCCTGGACCGGAAACAAGCTTCCGAGGACCGGTTTAATCCATATGAAGAAGAATATCCTCTGCCAATCGAAATTCTGCCTCTCGAACAGTACATATGTGTAATTTACATGGACAGATTTGCACAACATTACGATGTAGAGAAAAAATCCTACAACGCAGCGTGCACGATTGTTAACCGCATCAATGCGGCGGCTTTTCCCGCTGTTCGCGGCAATTTTAAAATTACCGCGTTACATGACGAGCTCAGCTCGTCATGAGCGCACGGCAGGTTATGCTCATGACAAGCTGAGCTCGTCATCAGCCTGGAAGGGGTTAAATGTCGCTGGCGCTTTGGTAAATTCAAACCAATAGTCACCAAAACTGAATCACTGAGAAACTATTTAGCTCAGCGAGCTGAAATCAGGTCTTTAAAGATGGCGCTTGAAAATGCCGATCGTGAATTCCCGACACGAATAGTGTGAGATTCGCATTTCTGCGTCAGGTCTTACAATAATGACTTGCAGAACTGGGTTCAAAACGATTACAAAGATGACACAGGTGCCACAATAAAGCATAAAAAGCTTTGGGAACAGGTAGTTCTTTTGCAGAAAGAACTACAAAAGACTGACGTGATACATACACTGAGTCATCAACGTGATGGCGTTTACGTTGCAGGGAATTCATTGGCTAACAAAGCCACAGCAGAAGCAGCTCAACCGGCTTCCGTAGCCACAAAAAAGCGTTCT
This sequence comes from Lissotriton helveticus, assembly GCF_964261635.1. Lineage (NCBI taxonomy): Eukaryota > Metazoa > Chordata > Amphibia > Caudata > Salamandridae > Lissotriton > Lissotriton helveticus. Next base: position 1,929,594,223 of record NC_136059.1, read on the forward strand.
AAAAAATACATAGACGGAGAAACCATGCTAGCGGTAAAAGCCTCATTAAAAGGCGACTATGCAGCATTGCCTCTCAACAATCCACTCAGTAATAAATACATAATTGATGAAAACTCTGTTCCTTTTGCTCAAATCCCTGGAGTGGGGGATAGAGTAATTCCAAACACGAACAGGAGAGTCTTCTTGATTGAAGCGGCACACATGGGATTGGGTTTAAGGCACCAAGAGATCTTGAAATCTCTTAAAGAATTACAATCAGAATACTGGTGGCCGGGGATGAGCCTGCAACATTACAAATTTGCAATGAGCTGTCCAAACTGCAACAGAGATCGCAATCGTGAAACGACCGGAGTATTGCCAGGACCCTTTTATTAGAAAGCATCAGACTATCTATACGCAGAAATCCAGCAGGAGAAATGCGTCCCTATAATATTTAAGACTAGATTCACTTAAAATGTAGACACCAGCGCTCGGCTGACTCCAGAACTGTTATAAAAGATTTGCGAGTCTTTATCGGCATATACGCAATTGGCATGCTACATTCTGACCAGGGTCCTGCGTTCAGCTCTCGGGCTTACAAGGAGGCCATTGAAATCATGATTGTCGGTAAGAGAGCGGAGCTATGGGGTGACAGGTGGTGGCCTCCTGAATTGGGGCCGCTTCCAACTCCGGTCGCGGAAGTGAGAAACCTGGGAGTTTGGCTGGACCCCTCCCTTAATTTTGCTGGCCACACAAAGAGAACTGCGGCCTGCTGTTTTGGTGTCCTTCGGGGACTAAGACCTGTCCTCAAATTTTTTGATGCCCCGACCAGGCGACGGTGTTGTCCCGGCTTGACTATGCCAGTTCCCTCCTGGTCGGGGCCAATCAGGCTGATATCACCCGCCTGCAGCGCATCCAAAATGCTGCAGCCAGAGCGATAGTTGGCTTGCCCAGGTTTTGCCCCGTCTCTAACACTCTACGCTCCTTGCATTGGCTGCCGGTCAAGATGAGAATTCACTTTAAGGTGTTATGTCTGACCTTTAAAATCTTGAAAGGCTCTGCCCCCCAGATTCTCACCAACCTTTTGTTTTCCTATGTCCCGTCACGTTCTCTCAGATCTGCTGGCCAGGCTCTCGCCGTGGTTCCCCGGTTCAAACTTTGCCGGGCCGGGGGTCGTTCTTTTCGAGTGAGGGCTGCGGCCATCTGGAACTCCTTACCGGTTGAGGTCCGCCTGCTGGAGGACCTTATGTTATTTCGTAAAGCCATAAAAACTCTTTTGTTTTAATTTTACTCCCTCCAGTTATCCCCCTGCGGTTTTGCTTTTAGTGTTGCTGTGCTCTACCTTGTTCTGCGCCGGGACGCTCCTTTGCTGGAGCAGCTGCGCGCATTATAAATGCCTTTAGCATAGCATAGCATAGCATTGCCAGCATGGGTTTTGCATTGCGGTACTCTTCTCCATTCCATCCTGAGGGAAATGCGGTAGTGGAAAGAAAAAACCGGGACATAAATCAATCTATAACGGCGAGGGTATTAGGTTCGGGTGATGGGTGGGTCAAACATTTAACAAGTGTCCAACGTAGTCTTAATAATCTGCCAAGAAATTCTCTAAAAGGTCTCACTCCATACGAACTATTGATGCACATTCAGGATCTTGATTGTCACACTTCAGTGGTAGAAGAAAAAGCCTTTGATATCAAAGACTGTTTGGCTGTTTTACAGGACTTAAATGAAACAAGAAGAATTCTGAGTAACAAAAAGATAAAGCAACAGCCAACAGCCAAGGAAGAAACACCACCTGTCCCAGCAAGACCTGTCTGGATTCCAAAGATTGGGGATCTGGTCAGAGAGAAGATCACGGTGAAGAAGGAATTTGGGCCTTCTTACAGAAAAGCAGTACCTGTCTTAGCTGTCAGCGGAACAAGATCAGTTGTACTACCGCCCCTTGCTGTTAAAAAGGAGAACTCAGTTGTATCTAACGACCTGGTAAAACCACAATCATGTGGCCAATAATAAGTAGTAGGCCCAGTGGACTCACAATAAATAGCAGAATACCAAAATTTGCTACAATCCAAGAGGTTCAAACTGAGAGACTAATCAAATTTGGTAAACCTGCAGTGAATAAAAAAGGACTATGCAACAAAGCAATGGAACTTGTGCCTCTTGAAACCCAAATTGCAACAGTTTGTCAAGAAACACCTGTCTACAACGATGTAGCCTCAGACTATGCTAATGAAACAAAGAATGATCCAAAGACAATTGAAAATCCTGAAGCAATTCCAACAATTGACAGAACTGCATCTGGCTACTTCATCAATTTTGATAACTTTTCTGAAGCTCCAAGCGAGCATGAAGAAACGCCAGCAACAAAAACTTTCAAAGACAAATTGACTGAACTTTTTCACCAACTAAAAGAAACATATCTGATTTCACCATGGACTGAATTTTGGATTGTGTTAGGTGTACTTTTCCTCCTGCTTTGGCTCATCATGGTTCTATGTTTGGGAAAATTCATTGATGGAAAATATAGTACAATGGACACCGCAAGTCAGAACATCAACTTGGCCCTAAAGCCTCACACATCCTCTCACATCGAGAAAAGAGAACTGTCATCAGTGAACATCACAGCCAATTCAATACTCGGTGGGGTAGCATGGGACAGAACTGATTATGACATTTTTGGCCCGATTGAGCTCTTGAAATATCCACACCAGTTTAAGGTTTCCTTAAGTGACTTTGTAACACCAAGTACTTTCTCTGATGATTGGGACTTTGAAAACATTAATAATATGATGTCAGATTTAATAATGTCAGCTAAATTCACAGAACATGATCATTTGCAGGGTTCATCAAATTATAAAGAGTTATATTGTTATAATCATTTTGGTGATCACTATTTGCATAAAACTGCTCAGCCTAGAAATGTTTTTAATGATAATCAATGGGAACATTGTCCAACTCCGCCAAAAGGCAGCTCGAAAACATTTTATGAGAAATTCCAATACTTCTCAGGGTTTAACAACAGTGATCCAGAAACGTTTTATTTCAAAATGTTAAATAAGACAGGAATGAAAACAATGCTGACAAATACTAAATTGATTTATTCTGAAAAATTTTATGCCAAAATGTCTACATTTGGTTTCGAATTTTGGAAAAACAACATTGAAACAAAAACCATCTGGGGTACCAAAGATTGGCAGGTACAAGGCCTAGAAGCATTATTTAGGGCCTGCATGATCCCATAACAAATGATATTTCTGAATGATACAATTCATCAAACTACTTGTCTTGGCCTAGCTAAGATAAAAGACTTAAATAAACCGTCTATTCCAAAGCCAACACCTGACAGTAATAGCACTACAGATGTAGAGATAGACGTATCCCATATTTTATACCAAAACAGAACACATCCTGATTGGAAAAAATGGTTGATCTGGCCCACAGACACAAATAACTGTCAAGATAGATCCCTGAACAAAACACAGGGGTTAAAAATGACCAGGCCAGACCCAAGATACTCCCAGAGACAACATCCAGGGATAGTTACAACATACAGTGTAGGGAAACTATGCCTTGAGTGGCTACAGAAATCCACACTGGCTGAAATGAAGCAACACTTGACTTTACTTAAAGACGGTGCTGACGTGCGTGATTTCATACTGGGACCACGCAAACAGCGTCAAAAACATTTCTTATACGCCGGTATATACGCTGCTTACAACGAGGCTTGGAAAGTAACACAAATTGAAACAGCAGAAAAAATACGAGAAATTGATCGTATTAATTTGGAAAAATCACTTTCTGTAGTGGACAATGGGTTAATGACTCTGTCCTCCAGAATATATTCACTGGACGGCATTGTATCATCTGCTATTGATATAATAGAGCAGGACTTGCTAATTTTACAACATGGTCAGTCCCAATTACGTTCTATTGTACAGCTTGGCTGGACGTTGCAAAATCTGCATTCAGGCTACGTGCCATGGCGTTTAATCAACACAACGTCATTATTTTCTATCTTTAACCTTACTGATAAACAAATCAGTTTGGCACAAAAAGAGCAGACTATACGATTCTGAGCATTGAAAAACTTGAGAGATTACCATTGACAATGTCAGAAAGACCTGTCATTGAATGGATAATACACGGAATAATGACAATTCCGATAACAACTTTCCAGGTTAAATATTGCCAAGAGTATATACCAGCAGGCCTGTATGAAAGGTTGGGTAAAGGATGCATCAAATCAACCTGGGATTTACCTTACACACACAAATGTTATAGTGAATCGAAAAAGGAGGTATTCCTTAGTGGTAAAAATTGTAAAAAATCACTAAGTGGTACACTTCTATGTCAAGGTATTAACTTGCAAGGAGCCTGTGAAGGGTCTTCAAATAACCTTTCATGTCACCTGCATGGCACTCCTGCAAAACAGATAGAGCCATTTTTCAGACAGCTTTCCAACGGCAGCTACGTTGTAATAGGTGACCACAACTGTTGTGGAATGGTGCCAGGAAATCCCTATCTCGTAACCGTTAGCTCCAGGGTCATTTGCTGTATGCAAGTATTGTATCCACACAGCAATCCAGACATGGAGGCTGCGTTGTGGCCTTATTTGAATATCTCTTCTATTCGAATTGATACTTTAAGCAGAATGAAGTCTATTCTTTTACAGACAACTGTGCCTTTAACCTCGTCCAAAGAGACGTATGAACTGCAAGTTGCAAGGACAGTAGCAGAGATACATTCTCTATTATCAACAAATTGCCCCGTCCATTTCATAGAAATGTTAAGTCAAATCTTAAACATGTCAGATACCAGTGGCATCGCACATGTATTTAAGACAGTTTACAGCCTACCTCTACTTTTGGGACTCGTAGCAGGAATTTTATTTTTGATCCTTCTTATTCTATATGGCAAGCCAAGCCACAGACAAGACTCCAGCAACTATGGGAGAAACGATACTAGTTATACGCTACCGGGACCGCATCACTAAAGTCCTCGGATTAGACCGGCTAAGAGATCTGAATATGACCTGGTTTCTTTCATTCAGACCAATCTGGCAAGATTGCATCTTACCTGTGCTTCGATGTATGCTATGCAGAGAAGAATGCGTGTTGGACGTCTGTCTTACACTACCATCAGCAGTACCAATTGATATAGATACCTTGCTAGGTCCGGTAACGACTCATGCATCGTGTTGTCCCCAGCGGTTACCTATTCTGATGACGGCATTCGTTGAGACTTCACCACTACGAGTATGTGGCAGTGGAGTGCGAGATGAGAGCAGCACCACACAGGTACAACCTTCTGTGAGCATTGCTGATCCTGACATCGATGATAGCAATCACACTCACACATGCACTGTTTCGGCATTTTCAAACTTGGTCGAACTTTCACCCGATGCTGTAGACCAATTTTTTGCGAGTCTGTCTGATATGATGTTTTCTCCAGTCAACGAGAATAACTTTTAAAAACAATGAGCACACAGCGTTCCCTGAACTCTGAATGCAGCCTTCAATTTTGATAAACACAGCCACTGAAAACATTTGGAACTATTTTTCCCCTGAAAGCGAAATTATTTTTTTTCACTTCCAAAATATTTACCTTTTTCTGGCACATGTACTCTGCTTAAAGTAGAACTATTCTTAGAGAACAGAGCTTCTATTTTAGGATACTAGAGACAATATTTTGCCTCAGCCTCTAGCACATGTACAGCATTTTTGTATAAATATGTGATGGAATGGACTCGACCTTCTTTTTTGTATTCAGAGCCATTTCATGTGTAATTTTCGCAATTCATTCAGCTGATATATATGCATTTTTAACTGAATGATACCACTGCTTGAAAAGCGTACAGTACCAATACTGATTTTCATGTATTTACCATATACCATTTCAAATGCGATTTATGTATTTTGGGGTAGGTTGGAAAACACACATGCATCGTTATATGTTTACTATTGCTTAGTTTTAGTAATGATGGACATTAATTCGTGGAGTGGGTGTTGTATTTCTATCTAGGACCCTAATTCGATATTCCCGATTTATGCCCTTATGTGGTTATAACAAACAATATCCTTATAAAGGCATAAGAATCATATCCATATTTAGTAATAGCCCATGCAGTCCAAATACGGCAAGGCTACTCCCCTAGACTCCTAGAAAGTACAACGTGTTCTTTAAACAAACCAAGGCTCCAGCAGCCCGGGAAATCCCCCTGCTTTTGTTTTGATTTGAACAAGAACTCCTGGAGTCCAGAAAGAACTGTTAGTTCTTAGTGACGTCTTATGTCCAACCTTACGTCAAACCCGGCACCTTTCAGGTATAAATATACCAACGTTGCCTTAAGCAAACACATGGTGGTTTGGAGCAGAGCGGCTATCTACTTGCCCAAGAGCCCAGCTGATGCGAGAGCCCACGGAAGCCGCCCCTCCCTTTTGACGCATTGAGAAAGACGCTGTCTTTTTCTCCAGTCGAGAAAATCCAGCTCCGGTGTTTCCAGCCACCCTTGTGGGTTGCTGGGAGATCGAGTCCTGAAGAGAGAGATACAAGACCTCCCACATTCTATTACCAAGGTACGGAGCTGACTAAACCCTTAAGAGAATTCTTGATTCAGATTCCTGGCAAAACCAACTTAACTTAAACTTCTACTTACTTACTCCTTCCCACGTATTAGGCTTAGGTCAGGTACACCGGGGTAGGCGTATTTAGAAGCACCAGTTGAGTACATTAGTCAATGTTTTTATGTATGTATATATTTTATCTATTTTAAAGTATCATATGGCTAAGAAACCATATCAATGCTTATACAGTATTATTTCATAATACTCCTTTTACTGTGCGCACTTTATTTCATGATAAGTATTGCAATTGTGGCAATTCATTTCTCCTGCATGAGAAAGAAGACTGCTCAATAAATAACACCTTTTATTGAAAACGCCCGTCGCTCTATTTCTCTGCACTCTGGTGAAACTAAGTATGCACGATTGACTGAGTAAAATAGCTGTCTATTGTTTTCACACGACTCTAGAGATACACTCTTATTCTGAGGGAGCAAAGTTGTCATGTTATATGGTTGTCAGAAGCTAATCCCTTCTTGTCTAAATCGGGAGAGTTAACTCTTTCCTGAACATTCCAGAAAGTTTCTAGTGACCTCTGAGCTAGCTGGCAAAACTAATTAAGTCTAATATAGTCAGTAGAGACCTAGTCGACCTCAGTCCTACATCTACACTGCTGTTTAAATTACTCTAATGCGCAGAGCCTATTGGGAATATAGGAACTACACTACATCCTTAGTGGTGCCCTTTTTTAAATTTAGCCCAGCCCTACTCTCCTTCTAATTGCTGACCAGCTTCTGGCTATTGACTGAAGAATTTTCAATGTAACTTTAAAAAAACAAATTATGGTCTCCAAACTTAAACATTAAACCAACTTCCGACAAGTCTGATCCCCTTAGCATGGCCCGGAGCAACTCTCCCACTGTTGTGCTAGTGGGCATCTTCAACATGCATAATATTTTAAATCGGGCATTGCCAGTCCTCTTTTCTCCCTCCTCCGCCTGAGCTTCTTCCAAGCTAACCTGGTGGCTCTGTGCTTCCAAATAAATTAATTCAATTCTCTTTGACATTTCGCTATTTGTTTCGTGTCAAAAGCCAGTGGGATGGAATTAAAAATAAATGTTATCTTAGGGAGGATGGACATTTTAACTAGATTAATCCTTCCCAGGATCGTTAAGGGAAGGTGCACACACGAGTTCAGCTGTTTTTGGCACTCTTTAAAGATGCGATTAAGATTAAATTCCGGGATCTTTTCAACTTCCTGGGTTATTCTAATACCTAAGTATCGCATGGTGGTAGCAATGTGGTAGTGTGTGTTTTCCATATTCCACGCCATTATCTCGGTCTTATTAGCATTAATTTCATATCCCGATATTGAGCCAAACTTTTCTGCACGTGCAATAATCGTAGAAAAAGCTGTATCAAGGTCAGCTGTAAAGATCAGAATATCATCTGCATACACGGCCACTTTCCTCTCCCTCTCTCCAAATTTAAACGGGACAATTTTATGGTCTTCTCTAAGTACCTGAATGAATTGTTCTATATAGAGGTTAAACAGGAGAGGGGAGAGGGGGCAGCCCTGTCGCGTGCCCCTAGTGATCGTGAAAGGGTCTGTCAAAGCCCCATTGACAAGTAATCTGGCTGTAGGAGCCCTATACAGCAGTTTTATAACATGGCAGAAACCTCTTCCTAAGTTAAACTTCTTCAACACCTCAGAGAGGTATGGCCAGTTAACCCTATCAAAGGCTTTAGTCGCATCTAATGTTAGTACAGCCAAGGGGAGGGTGAAGGAAGACGCAATTTCAATAGCACCTATTAGGTCGTAAGTAAGGTATGCTAATTGACGCCTTCGAATAAAGCCTTTTTGGTCTTGATGAATGATATTATCCACAACTACCACCAACCTTTTTGACAGGATGGCGGCAAAGATTTTATAGTCGCAATTAAGGAGTGAGATTGGGCGATAAGAGCCACAGTCAGTCGGAGGTTTTCCAGGTTTTAATATTAAGACGACTGTGGCTTCACTCCAAGACCCAGGAGGATCTTCTCCCTTCAAGAGTATGCTGTTAAAAAGTTTCACCAACACTGGGATTATAGACTCTTTAAGTAGACGATATAACTCTCCTGGAAGGCCATCTGGCCCTGTCGCCTTTCCTGTTTTAGAAAAATTAATCGCCTTTCTAACTTCATCTTCGGTAATTTCCTTATCCAAACCAGCTTGTTGTTCATTCGTAAGACATGGTAGACAGATCTTTTCAAGCCGTTTTTTCCTTTTCTCAGGATCCTCAATGGTATTATTAGTATAGATTACTTGAAAAAACCTGCGAAAGGCCATCCCTATATCTAAATTGGATGACCGAGGTGATGTCTCCCCTTCCACCATAATCTGTTTAATTTGGTTTCGTACCTGATCAGATTTTACTTTCCACGCGAGTAGCTTACCGGCACTTTCGCCAAACTCAAAGTGGGAAATTTTACTCGCCTCCCATCTGCGAGCAATTCTCTCCTGGAGAATACTCCTCAGTTGTTTTTTAAGTGCTTCCAGTTCTTCCAAGTCTGCCTTTGGATCAGTTCCTGATTGAGTGCTCAGTTTTAGTTGTACTCTGACCATATCTTCTTCCAAACCCTTGATAGCTTTTCTAATTTTCTTTTTCCTAAAGGAAGCTCGATTAGTAATGCAACCTCTCCAAAAGGCTTTCAAGGTATCCCACACAACTGATATGCTAGATGTATCTAGGTTCGTCTTGAGGAACTGAATAGTCTCAAGTTTGAGAAAATGTATCTCATCCTCCACTAGTAGGTTAGTACGGTCAAAAGACCACGATCTAGATTGTTGTTGCTGTGTGAGAGATAGGCTAAAAGCTAATGCAGAGTGGTCCGACCAGTGGTATGGAAGATATTCGATGTATTTAACCAAATCCCTTAAGGTGTAACTAAACAATGCATAATCGATTCTAGATTTGTGATAGTATTTAAGGATGATAAACGAAAACCCGGTTGATCTCCTGCGCGCACCCTCTAAATATCTGAAAGACCAATCGGCTTCATTATACTCATAAGAGTCTGGCGTGATTTAGAGGGTACTGCTGCTCGTGACTCAGGGGATTTATCTAACCCAGAATTTAAAACAATATTGAAATCTCCTACCCAAATAATAGGATCAGGGAAGTCAATCAGATGGTTACGAATGATATCCAAACAGGAGGGATCATCTTGATTAGGCCCGTAATAGGCCACCAAAGTGATAAGAAAATCCCATAGTAGTGTTTTTAATATGAGCTATCTTCCACTAGAATCCTGCCTGCATTGCAATACTTGCGCCTTGGCTTGTTTTTTTAATAGAACAATCACCCCTCTAATGTTAGCTGATTGGTCTGTACAGACAAAGGCATCGACCCACTTCTGTTTTTATTTCACTTCTGTTGACTCTACCTTTAGTAAGTGTGATTCCTGGATGGCAATGACCTGCGCCTGAGAATCTCTTAAATATTGTAAGATTCTAGCTCTTCTGTTCTTCATGCGCAGGCCATTGACATTCCAGGACAGAAACTCTTTTAATGCCATAATGGGTCTTTCGTCGCTACCTTTGATGCCATCCCACAGGCCCATCCCCAGTCTGATTTTAACCACATTTTGTGGTCAGCAAACAACTCAGCTGACAACTGAACCTTCTGAATTATATCACAATGGAAGTTGAAAAAATGAAATGATAATGGAGTGTCGACAAATGAGGACATTTTATTCTTATATCACCAGTACCCACCCACCCTTTGGGAAACCCATCCCTTATTACTATGGCGTTCGCGTCCCACGGCTTCTGCTGATCCCCCTCCCCCACCTCTTAAAGTATACTATCCAGAGCTATCCAATGCTAACATATAAATTAAAGCATTGCTAATTCTTTACCAACAATATTCCAACCCCCCACCCACTTTATCAGTAAGTAAGTTTTCAAGCCTTTAATTTTTTTCTTTTTTAATCTTTTATTTCTTTTTCCCTATTATTTTTACCAGTTTTTTTTTTCTTTTCTTCCAAGAAATGGCATCTTGCACATGTGTGTAAATCTGCAGAAAAGAAGGATTTGATGGTAGATGATGAGCTGTCAGGACACCGAATCCTTATGGTACAGGGTGAAAGTACAGTGGAAGAAGTAGATCTTGAGAGGAGTAGAACTCGTCCTAAGGTTTTTTTCAACATCGTTGAAAAAATTGTGTCCTTGATGGTGGACACAGGTTCTTTATATAAGATAATTCCAAGAGCGTTGTTTGATGCCACGTAGCCCAGAGAGCATTTGGTGGCCTATGATGTCATATTGAAATGGTAGCAAGTGGCCAATATAGGGGTCGTAGGATTTAGGACAGTACAAATCACATTTTCTGGAAGGCAGACAACAGGGAAGATCTATGTTGCTTTTGAAGGACCGCCCATTCTGGGGTGGGCACATAAATATGACTGCAACATCATGGTCAACCTGTGGGCTGATAATCAAGTAATGGTGATTGATGCTGATGGATTTAAGGACATTTTGATACACCATAACTAAGTCTTTGAGAACAGGTTAGAGGAAGCTAAGTACACTGTGTATGAGGTCAAACTGAAAAAAATACCTCAGTTCCAGTTAAACATGATGCTAGAAGGGTACCCATGGCAGCAAGAGAGAAGGTGAGGGAAATAATTCAACAGCTGCTGGAGGATAAAGTGATAGAGTTGGTAGAGGCAGCTGAGTGGCTGTCTCCTGTGGTCATTAATAAGAAGGTTGACGGCTCCCTCAAGTTTTGTGTTGACCATTGCAGCTTAAATGAGAATGTGCTGATGGAAGACAGCTTTCCTTTGCTGAACCTTAATTAATTAATTCTGATGCTGTTTGGGGGAAAGTGTGTCTCAAAACTAGACTTGAGGAATGCATATCACCAAGTGAAGCACTCTAAACACCTCACATCCTTTATAACGACTGGGGGCACTTTCACATTTTTCAGACTCCCATTTGGCTTGTGGTCAGCTGTGAGTGCTTTCCAGCAGCTGATGACAAAAGTTCTTTTAGGACTTGATAAGGTTATTGAATTTCAAGACAATATCCTGGTTCTTGGGGGGAATGTTGAGGAACACAATCAAATGTTAAGTGAAGTGTTGACTCGCATTATGAATTAAGGGTTAACTTTGTGCAGGGAAAAGCATGTGCTTTTCATGAAAGTGGTGTACTATTTGGCTAACTAATCACGAGGTAGGAGCTACAGCCCAAAGTCATGTAAGTCACCACTAAGATATGGCCTCATGCAGCCCATAGGGCAGGGTGCATTGTATTTAAGAGTCTGGAAATGTATGTTTAAGTTTTATATGTCCTGGTTGTGAAAAGCTCCTGAATTCCTTTTTTTACTACTGTGAGGCCTACCTCTCCTATAGGGTAACATTGGGTTTCCTTTTTACACAATTAATACGTGCTAAGTATTGATTTGGAAAGGCAAGCGACTACTGTTTGCTATCTGTTAAATGGTAATTAAAAGTCATCTTTAATGCTAAAGTTAGATTTTAAGTTACCATTTAAAATGCCACTTTTCCTGCCCTAACTATTTGATGCCTGCACCCTATCCTCGATTACATGAGTAGGTGTATTTGGCAGTTGGGCTCTGTTTATTCCTCCTAGACATCCACAAAGTAAAGGGATTAGTTGTGCCTGGGTGGGCCATCAACTGACAGGATGGGGCAGATATGGGCACAGCTCCCACTTGCAAATGAATAAGATATGCTTTGACTTGTCACTTCTACATTGTTCATAGAGCAAGCTTGGAGCCAGGGGACTCAGGGAACTTCAACACTTGAATAGAATGCTTTAGAAAACTTCTCCTACTTCAAAGAATGTACCAGATATTAAAAGGAACCCTCAGACCCACTCTTCAGTTCACTTTCTGAACCTGCAGAAGAACTCTCAGAGGACCGCCTGCTGTTGTGACCTGCTGTGTTCTCCAAAAGACTGTTTTGTTGCACCTAGAAGGATTGCTTTGCTGCCTGGACTCCTAACTGAACCCTCATAGGACTTTTCTTCTTCTTGAGCCCTGTCTCATCACTTGAACCAAGGACCTACCAGAATGACTCCAAGGGCTAGTTGGTTGACGTTATGATCAGACCTTCAGAGACAGAATAGGCTCCAATAATTGAACCCATACCTGGACTCAACCTGATTGGTTCCTATCCCCCTTAGTGGTGCTCCTCCGGTCCTAGACATTTGGTGGTGGTGCTAAATGTGCCTAGACAGCCAGAAGCCAAAATTGTTCTGCAAATCAACCAACCTGCTTGTCTAGCCATACAAGATGCTTCCCTGACCTCATGATAGCTCATGCTATGTTCTTCACTCCAGCAGTAAATCCTGTTCAGTGGTCCTTCACTCAAGGGTATCTGGCCTTAAGCAACTCTCATCAGCTAGAGCCTCAGGTCTCGTCCCACTGAAGGTTTTCAACTTTAAAAAAAGAGACTGAGTTTGAATGTAGTTGTCTTCACCACAGCTTTGTCCAGCAACTCCCTGGTGATAACACTCCTTCCTTGGACACTGTCTGCAGCCTTGACCCGCTGTACTTCACCTTATCAGAACACCTTTCTTAGAAATTTCTGCTAAGTCAAAAGGTAAGTGCCAACCAGGCCCAACCAACTTTTTTGTGTCCAAATTGCGTTCCATCATGGTCGGCTATATTTTTTTGATTTTCACTTTGTCTCGTGCAAATAAATGTTCCCGGTTGGCGCTTTGATAAAGTAGTCGCTCATTTTTACTTTAAACTTTAAAAAATCATAACTCAGGTGATACTAATTCAATTTTTGTTGTTTTCATATCATCCAATTTATTAAAATCTACTCTAATATTTTAAATTGGTATGACCTTTTGCTTTGGTTATGTTTTCACTTTATAAATGTTTGTGTGCTGCATACATACTTTACATATTGCTGCTAAGTTAAGCCTGAAAGCTTTTCTGCAAAGCTACCAGACAGATAAGCACAGTTTAATGTAAGGACTTTTATGGTTCACCCTGCCATAAGTTGTTGATGTTGCTTGACCAGGGTTAACACCCCAGTCAACCAAGAATCCAATTTCTCACAAGCGAATACAAGGCTAAGCAAATTATTACAGACTTAACCTATCTCTGCGTTTTAAAATCATACATGTTTTACTTAGGCTCTGATTCAAAGTTGTATTTTAAATTCTGATCGAGGCATAGATGAATGCTTACGCAGAGGTCATAATTCTAGTTCGTGCATTAGTTACCCCATTCTGCAATATCTTTCACTAGAGAAATCCCCTGAAAAAAGCTGAGGAAAGCTATCAGAATAAAGTCCTAGGACAAAAATTCAAAACATGCAGGAATCTGTATGGCAAGCACCAATTCCACTTGTTCAGCTTCATTCTGAGTTGGAGAATGCAGGAGAGGTCTAATTATGTTTCCCAGTAAATATCCCACACTAGGTTAGTGGTAATTACTATGCAAACTAATTTTAGCTCAAATACAATATAACTTAGAATCTTGGTCTTAATCTCGAGAAGTCTGTCTTTGTGCTTTTATCATGAAGATATCCATACCGGCACGAGATCTATTATAAGACACTCAGCTTTGCCCATAAAGCCTATTTTGAAACAATCTCCATGCTAATCATTTGCTGGCTTCCAAGTTGAACTATTCGTTAATTGTGGCTCTTCTCTCCTACATCAGTCCCCCGATTTTAAAACACTCAGTAAGGAGGTAGACGGGGGGTGCTCCTTTTCTTTTGCTGTTTCCTCTTTTTGGAATATATCCCGTCTTGTCCTGCAGTAAATAGGGAGCCATTCTATGTTTCAGAAGGCTCTTAAAAAGAATCTGCTTTATAGATTATAATCATATCTTTCTTAATATTGTTAGTCAGTACTGCACCAAGATGCACAGGGCTATCACTGCAATGTGTAAGTAACAACTCAACTCATATCTTGCATGTGCATGTTTTAACCCCTTGTGTGCTATTGACGACCTCAGCTCGTCATGAGGGACGGTTGAGCTGCCCTCATGACGAGCTGAGCTCGTCATAGCTGTTGGAAAGTTCGCACGCGGGGATCATTACCCCGCTGTGCTGAACGTTCGAAAAACGGGTGTGGTGTGACGAGCTCAGCTCGTCACGAGGGCAGCTCCTCTGTGCCTCATAACGAGCCGAGCTCGTCAACAGCACAGAGGCGCCGCGTGCGCCCCCTCCCCCTGCACAGCGGGGGGAAAACACCCCGCTGCAAGGGGTTAATTATATTTAATGGGTGCCCTTAGTCCCTAAACACAGGGCTTCTATGAACTTGAGAAGATGTTGGGCAGAAATTATGAGTTGTGGCTCTTGTCCTTTCGTATTGTCACATGAAGCATAGCAAAGGTGCTTACACCTGACCTGTGGGTAGACTAAGAGATAGTACAACTAAGTGAAGCCTGAACATAAAGGGCCCGATTCACAAAGCTATACTTTAACCTGAAGCCTAAGTTTAGACCTAAAAGTCTAAGTTTAGAACTGAAGTCTAAGGCCCTGATTCACAAAAGTAAACCTAGAAAACCTAGACCTGAATTCGAACTTTAGACCAGAAGCCTAAGTTTAGACCTTAAGTTTAAGGGCCTGTTTCACAAAAGTAAACTGAGACTTCAGGTTTAATTTTACGTTTATGAATTGGGCCCATAATTTATGTCTAGTCAGAGGCTTATCTTTTCCGCTCTAAAGCTAATGCCTCAATGATCAGGTTCTTAGAAAGCATTTTAAGACAGATGTAGAATGTTATTTAAAGTATGGCTTGTTTCTTTTTTCACCCAAATGATGTCCATGCAGATGCAACACACCCACACTTCCCTTGTATAAGAATTGCTTCGCTGTGTTCTGCATTTTCAAAGTAGAGAAGTTTGGCAGCAAAATGCTTGTAGCATCTTTTATATGGTCTAACTTAGCCTGGGTGAGTCAAACGCATAGTAATTCTGATATAATGCATAATAGGTTCCAATGCAAAAATGTGTTGTGTATCCACAAGCAATCAAATAAATAAATAGAATTAAAACATCATTCATCCGATCGCCATGAAACTTTGGGAAGTTGTTGAGTACACTCCCACGAAGGTTTCTGCCACACATTTTTTTAAATATCCCCCCCCCCCCCAGGGCCCTCATAATCTTTCGAATACTGAGGCACGCACAAGATGGAAAACCTAAAAAATCGTGTATCCACAAGCACTCGAATAAATAAATAGAATTAAAACACCATTCATCCGACCGCCAGGAAACTTTGGGAAGTTGTTGAGCACGCTCCCGCGAAGGTTTCAGGCATAATGCTTTTTTTAAATATCCGCCCCCCAGGGCCCTCATAATCTTTCGAATACTGATGTACGGACTAGACGAAAAAACAAAAAATCGTGTATCCACGAGCACTCGAATAAATAAATAGAATTAAAACGACACTTTGAAATGTTTTCCATATTAAAATGAATAAGTTTCAATAAAAATGACACAATGTAACTTGAATGTTATCATGACAAGTTTCCTTGAATTTCCTTTCTTCAGAGATTGCAGCAACGCGTAAGCTAGTCATAAATAATATTTCTTTCATCTACTCTGGTGGACATCGGTTATGCCTGCCTTTTTTTTGTGGCGATGAACCTGTAGCTGCCTCTACATCTGCATGTGATGGACATTTTTTTTTATTTTCAACTTGCCAAATTTTTTGACATTTCTCAAATTCCATTTCTTCCCATCCTCTGAAACCACCAAAAATGTGTTCACTTTTTTGTACTTGTATTGGTTCTTACCATTTAGATTCTTCTTTTTTCACACCTTCTATTATCATTCTTATAAAATCACCAACTTTTACATTGTTACACTAATTTTTTACTGTTTCCACCATTGTCATCACCATACTTACTCAGTTTCTTTCTTACTTACTTTCATCCTTAATTTTTCCGTATCAGGTTTCCATCCCTTCTCTTTTGTCATTAAGGCTGGTACAGCAACTGTGCATGGTAGGTACACAATCTTTTAATAACATACAATGAGTCTTCCCATTAGAGAATGAGCAGTTGTCCTATAATTCCACTTTATTTTCTTGATCTCTCCTTTCCAATCCAGCCCCTCTGCACTGCATGTTCTCCCAACACTCAGTTAAATCTCTCACTCAATCCATTTCTCAAGAATGATGCAGTTAATTCTTTTTATGACAAATGCCACATTGTTATAAAAATGTCATAAACTCCCTTGACACAAATTGTGGACCATTATCCATTATCAACTCTTCAGGATATCCCACCCATTCAAAAACTTCCTTACAAAACGTTATATTTAAATTAGTTTTCACCTCAATTACCAAACTCACCTTCGGCAATTTTGCATATTAGTCCATTAGTGCAATTGCATATTTTTTCTGCACACCTGACACCTCAAATGGACCACATACATCCATTACTAACTTTTGCCACTCAATCAGGTAACTTCACTGGTATCACTGGGGTTTCTTTTGAAATGTGCGATCTATCACTACACACATAGACTATACACCTCCTGACATATATTTCCACATCACGATCCACTTTTGCCACCAAAAATCTTGATGCACCTTTTGTTTCATGGAACACATTCCACCTTACCCTTAATGCAATCAAGACAATATTTTCTTCCGCAAACTTGTTGGTCCAAGCAGTCCATCTCCTCTCCTGAAAATGCCATTTGAATATGAAATCTCTGACCTCACAATTTTTTAATTAGACATTTCTGCCATCATATCTTAACCTAACATCCACCGGTTTGGTAATAATTCAACTATCTTCTGCAAGAAAATATCAGACACTGCTCCAGAATCAATTTGTTCTACTTAAGCAACTAACCAATCCTCTTCTAGTACCTCATCCTCTCCCAGTATTGATAATGGCAATAACTGCAATTCCTGTAGAGACACCAAAATGCACAAAGATGTTATGTTATGTGGATTTGTAAAGCACGACTAATCCTCCAGGGTAACCAGGCACTGTATAGGGAAAGCCTGAGGGGGGAGGAATTCTTGCCTGTTTTGTCTGGAAGAGCCATGTGATGAGGTTCCTTCAGTAGTCCATGATTGAGGGGGAGGTTCTGAGGTGTTGCAGTCAATCAATCAATCAATCAAACAATTAATATAGCGCGCTACTCACCCGGCAGGGTCTCAAGGAGCTGGGGGAGGGGTCTGTTACTGCTCGAAAAGCCAGGTCTTGAGTTGCCTCCTGAAGGAGAGATGGTCCTGGGTCAGCCGTAGGTGGATGGGGAGGGAGTTCCACGTTTTGGCCGCCAGGTAGGAGAAGGATCTTCCTCCGGCGGTGGCTCCGCGAATGCGTGGTATGGCGGCGAGGGCAAGGCTGGTCGATCGTAGCTGGCGGGTGGGCGTGTAGAAAGTGAGGCGGTTGTTGAGGTCCTTGGGGCCCAGGTCGTGGAGAGCCTTGTGTGCGTGGGTGAGGAGTCTGAACGTGATCCTCTTGCTGACGGGAGCCAGTGCAGGTCTCTCAGGTGGCCGGAGATGTGGTTGTGGCGGGGGATGTCGAGGATGAGTCGTGCTGAGGCGTTCTCTATGCACTGGAGTCTTTTCTGTAGTTTGGCAGTAGTTCCCGTGTAGAGGGTGTTCCCGTACTCCAGTCGGCTGGTGGCGAGTGCCTGGGTGACCGTCTTCCTGGTTTCGGTGGGTATCCATCGGAAGATCTTACGGAGCATGCGCAGGGTGTTGAAGCACGATGAAGAGACGGCGTTGACTTGTCTGGTCATCGAGAGGGAGGAGTCCAGGATGAAGCCTAGGTTACGTGCATGGTCCGTTGGGTTGGGAGTGGTTCCCAGGGCAGATGGCCACCGGGAGTCATCCTAGGCGAGGGCGATGATCTTCAGGATGAGGACTTCCGTCTTGTCTGAGTTCAGTTTCAGGCGGCTGTTCTTCATCCACTTGGCGACGTCTTTCATCCCTTCGTGTAGGCTGGCTCTGGCGGTGGTGGGGTCGTTGGTGAGGGAGAGGATCAGCTTGGTGTCGTCAGCGTAGGAGATGATGTTGAGGTTGTGTTGGCATTCGATGGCTGCGAGAGGGCTCATGTAGACATTGAAGAAGGTGGGGCTGAGTGATGATCCTTGTGGTACGCTGCAGATGACTTCGGTGGCCTCGGATCGGAACAGGGGGAGGCGGACTCTCTGGGTTCTTCCGGCGAGGAACGAGATGATCCACTCCAGTGCCTTCTCTTGGATTCCGATGTTGCTGAGGCGCTTTACTAGGGTGCGGTGGCAGACAGTGTCGAACGCCGCAGAGAGGTCCAGGAGGATGAGGGGCGCTGTTTCTCCATTGTCGAGCAGGGATCTGATGTCGTTGGTGGCTGCGATGAGGGCGGTCTCGGTGCTGTGATTGGCTCAGAAACTGGACTGCGAGGGGTCGAGGGATCCGTTTGTCTCGAGGAAGGCGGCGAGCTGATTGTTGGCGGTCTTCTCGATGACTTTGGCAGGAAAAGGGAGGAGCGAGATGGGGCGGATGGTGTCTTCGGTGCTGACCGGGGTCCAGTTGCAGAGGGTGGTGGTGGGGGGCGTTGGTTCGGTGGTTGGGTGCGTGGTCTGCGCAGTTGGTGAGCCACTGTGTGAAGTTGCGGGCTGCTTCGTTGGGGTCCGTTGCGCTGGCGGGAGGGTGCTGGCTGAGGGAGGTGGTGAGCTGGTCGGCGTTGATCTTGCTCCAGCTCCTGCGGGGAACCTGTTGCGGATGGTGGTGGGTCGTGGTTCTTCTGAAGCTGAAGTGGACGCAGCTGTGATCAGTCCAATGAAGTCCGGTGGAGTGGCTGAAGGAGATGTGCTTGCTGGAGAAGAAGACGGGGTCAAGTGTGTGGCCGGCGTAGTGGGTGGGGGTGTTCACCAGTTGCTTGAGTCCGAGGTTGGCGAGGTTGTCCAGCAGGGTGGTGGTGTTGTTGTCCTTGTAGTTCTCCAGGTGGAAGTTGAGGTCCCCTAGGAGGATGTAGTCAGCGGAGGGGAGGGCGTGCGGGCTGATGAAGTCTGCGATGTCTTTGCTGAAATGTGTGCGTGGTCCCGGGGGTCTGTAGATGAGGGTGCCTCTGAGCGTGGTCTTGGGGTCGGTGTGTATCTGGAAGTGGAGGTGCTCGGCGGCGGTGAAGGCATCGTCGGAGTTGGTTGTGATGAGGATAGTGTTTCTGTGGATGATGGCGATGCCTCCTCCGGTCTGGTTGACGCAATCCCTCCGGGTGATCTTGTATCCGTCCGGGATGGCTATGGCGATGTCGGGCGCTGAGGAGGCGTTCGTCTGGTGAAGTTGTGTCGAGCAGGTTCCAGAGTTCGACGGCGTTCTGTGGACGGAGCGGATGTTGAGCAGGATGCACTTGAGGTGGTTGTTGCTGGTGTCTTTCCTGGCGGGTGCAGTGCAGGTCCAGAGGCAGGTGAACTTGCAGGCTTGGCAGGTGATGGGTCCGTGGGTGCGTTGCGTTTCGGGGTGGCTCAGTAGCAGGTGGGAATCCGGTCGGGTTTGAGTGCGTTGAGGGTGGCGGCGTCGTAGGTCCGTCGTGTGGGCTGGCATCATCGGGGGCCAGTGGTCCTGGCGCTGGGCGCGGTCCACGCGCGGACGGGCGTAGATGGGCTTGCCTTTGGCGCACAATCGGCGCGCCCGCTGCGCGTATGCGTGGACTCCGCCATAAATGGCGAAGTGGGAGGGAGGAGCAACTGGGAGGCGGGAGCGGGGCGGCGAATGGGGGTAGAGAAAGGAAAAAGGGACGGGGCCGCAGGGGAGCAGCAGCGAGGAGCGGGGAGCGGGGGGAGGGAAGAGTGGGAAAAACGGGCGAGGGTCAGGTACACAGGACAGAAAACGGGCAGTACAGAGAGACAAGGCAAAATACAGAATACAGACACAAAATACAATACTAGCAGCAAAATACAATACTTAGCAGGAGCGGCGACAAAAACACGGGCGGAAAAACCGGCAAAGGAAAAACCAGAAGCTCAGCTGCAGGGCAGCGGCGAACTCGAGGCAGCAGCGGTGGAGCCTGGCACACTCACGGGGAGTCGCGCAGTGTGTGGAGCGACTGGCCCTGAAGCATCACTGACATACAGAAAAATTGCCTGGGGCATATCACCTGAAAACAATACACATGAGGTAACCCGATAAGTAGTACTATAATATACTTAGGTCTAATATACTCATGTCCAGATTCTAGAAACAGTTATAGAACTTTCAACGTGCGATCATGCAGTCATTCATTTCAAATGGACTCTTGTTAACATAATTGGACAAAAACACACGATAGTAGATGTACAACGTTTGCCTTAAAAATCAAGGCGCTGCGAATCACTTCTGGTAAACTAATTTCTATTAAATCATTTTTTATCGCTCTAGTGTCTGATAAGCAGTAAAGCAAGTGATCTTTCTAGGTGCAGGGAAAATGTGTTTTTCCTCAAAATATGGAAAAAGCATAACGCTTCCTGTGTGGAGATTGTTGTCCTACAAGACAACTCGAACGATGCTTTACATAGACACCTCAATATGTACTGTGACGTGATAAGATACTATAGGTGTGAACTGCAGTTCCAGACACATTTGCCGTCTACACTTTACAACAACGATTTATGATGTGGCAGGAGGCTGCATTTGCGGACTTAAGTTTAATATTGCAGCTAAGATACCAATGCATTGATATTATGAGGTGGTAAGAGACTATGGGCCATATGTAGGTGGCCAAATACCGGTCGGTAACACCGAAAAAGGCCAGTTTTCGTTGTTACCGACTGGTAATTAGCCATGTGAGATGTACGTAATACCGAATTGATTCGTTAATAACGAATCGGTAATAAATTACCGATTTCTTATTTTCCGAATCAAAATTACCGAAACAAAGAATACCGAATCGGAAATAACGATTCGGAATAATCCCCAAAAATGCGATGTAGCAAACCTCGGTATTACCGAATATGACCGGATTCGGTAATAACAAATCGGTATTTACCACTTTTCTGGAGCATGTGGTAATCAGGTGCAGTGCATAAAAACAGGCCCAAAATGCATCAGTGGGAACACAATGGCAGGACTCTACCTCATTGCAAGGCGGCTACGCTTGAGAGCAGCAGGAGTAAGGATCTGGAGACGGGAGGAGCAGGTGTACAGATTGCGCATCACATTGTTCCAATTGACAGAAGCAGAAATTCATGAAAGATACAGACTGCACCCTGATACCATCCTGGACCTAATACAGGATCTAAAACCCTATCTGGAGCATCAGACACCAAGGGCCCACGCTGTCCCCACCCATGTCCAGGTACTCTGCTGCCTGCACCTCCTTGCATCAGGAAGTTTCCAGGGTGTGATAGCTGCAGTGGGTGGAGTGTCACAGAGCTGTTTATCCCGTTTCTTCAACACCTTCCTAGATGCCATGATGGACAGAATGGAACACTACATTTCCTTCCCCAGTACAAAGGCGGAGCTGCAGAGGACCAAGCTGGAGTTCTACCAAATGGCACACTTTCCACACGTCATCGGCTGCATCGATGGGACCCATATACCCATCTGCCCACCTGAAGCTAGTGAATACATATACAGGAACCGCAAATCCACCCACTCCATCAATGTACAGGTGATATGTAATGCCAAGTTCATAATTACTGACATCGTGGCCAAATTCCCCGTGAGTAGCCACGACGCGTACATCTTCCGGAACTGTAGCATCCATACACGTCTGCTTGCAGGTGAATTTGGAGACGGATACATACTAGGTAAGTAAATGTGACACACCCTGATGTACACACTGGCTAAAGCAAATGATCACACAAATTAATGCCACTTACATCTGTACATAGGTGACAGCGCATATGCCCTCCGGCCGTATCTACTCACACCATATCTCAACCCAGCAACCCCAAGGGAGAGGAGATACAATGTGGCACATAGGAGCACACGCAACGTGGTGGAGCGCACATTTGGATTGCTCAAAAGCAGATTCCGTTGCCTCCACAAAACTGGAGGTGCACGTCTGTACAGCCCCATCAAATGTTGCAAGATAATTGCTACATGTGCAATGCTGCACAATCTGGCCATCAAAAAAGGAACAGCAGTGGAACTGACTGACTCAGATGACGAGGAAGAGGACAACCCTCAGCCAGAGCCCTGTGCAGCAGGCGTTGCTATTGAACATGATGGGAGACAGAGACGGGCAGAGATAACAGCAAACTACTTCTGAGTGAGTAACGACACAGAGCCAGTTACAGTTACATTTTAAGGTGTTTATTAGGCACACCCCCAGTTATGTGAGCAATGTCCAATTGGACATGGGTTACATCACCCATCTCATGCATGGTAACAGCCATAGGTCCTTACTTCTTGCGGCCACGCGCTGCCCGTGACCGTTCCCTATCAACACTGTCTGGTGTGTCGGACTGTTCATGTGAAGGCACGTTACGTTCACTACGCCTTTTGAACTCGGTGGGTGAGGGAGTGATGCTACCACGGCTGGTGGCCTCCTCACTGTCCCCCCCCCCTTCCATTGTGGCGGACTTAGCATTCTGCATTTGCTCTAGCACTGAGGTCATGGACACCATCCCCCTGGCCACATCCCTGCTGCAATGCGCCATCTCCTCCTGCATGGCGATGGACCTGCGACACATCAGTGATGTTGAAGTGGCCAGCCGGTTCACCGACTTGGTATAGGCCTGGATCCTCTGTCTCTCCCTGCGCCTGGCTAGACGGTCCTGCTCAAGCTGGCTGCAGAGGTTGTCCACCGAAGTAGCTACTCTTTCCATTCCTGCACTCAAGTTCTCCCCCATAGCACTGATGCCCTTCTCCATCCTGTGCATATGCTTGTTTATGTGTGCCACCTCCCTGTGCATTGACTTCATCTCTCTCCATTGCAGGCGCTGGACCTTCAGCATGTTGCCTTCCAGTCCAGCAAACACACTGTCACCCTGCTCGGCTGCCTCTGGACTGTCCGGCCTTGCCCTGCGGCGTCTGGATGAGATGTGGGCACCCTCGAATGCAGAACCAGACCTCTCCCTGTTGGATCTTTCCCCTATGGGACTTTGTTCGGCCCCTCTGCCCTCCTCATCTGACTCCTCCATCTGCTGGAGGGTGGCCACGGCATGCCTCCTGCCTGATTGTGGGGGTGGGGGTGTTGGTGATCTTCGCAGTGGGGACTGTGTGAGAGGGGATTGCGGACTTCCCTGGTGCTGTGGTGATGGCTGTGGTGGTGGAAGAGATGGCTGTGATGACGCAGAGCTTGTGGTCCCTGCAGGCCTGCTGACATCTTCTTTTTTCCTCCCCTCTGACCTGGCTGACTTAGCTCGGCTGCTCTCTGCTGCACTGCGAGATGACTCGCCTGTAATGACACAAATGTAGATATACTCACTGCTCTGTCTGCCATGAAATTACATTAAACAACATGCCTACAGAGCACAGTGGTTGTCCTGACGTTGCCAACTACTTTACCATGCTATTGTGTTTGCTAGCCTGACTGTCCTATTCAAGTGTTCCCTCTGACTACATCACCCATAATGCATTGCAGGTATCCAGTAAGACATGGGGTGGAGTGGGAGCCCCTTTGCCACTATGGGGATTGGGGTTGGGGAGGGGGTAGCACAGCATGCTGGGCATGCTTCTTACCTTGTTTTCTAGCTGCTCTGGTGGAGCTGTCGGCGTCTCCCACGCCAATAACACTCTCCTGCTGGATGGTGGATTCAACCATCAGTTAAAGTGGTGTTGCTACTGGGGCTCTGTTTTCCCTCCTCCTGTTTTTCCAGCCTGCCTCTGTCTCTCTGCCATTCTCTGTTTGGCTGTCTTCCTGAGGTAGTACCACCTCTTCCTGATGTCCTCTATGGTGCGCTGGGTCACACCTATGGCATTGATTTTGTCCCTGATGCCACTCCAGATTTGCCTCTTCTGTGACTCTGGCACTTGGTGGGACTGGGCTCCAAAGAGCTTGTGGTGCTCTTGGATGACATCCTGGATCAGGACCTCCAGCTCCTTGTCACTGAACTTGAGTTTTCTCTTTCTGTCGCCTCCCTCCTTCTCCCTGTCCTGGCTTGCCATTTCAATGCTTGTTGTAGCTTTTCAGTCCTGCTTGTGGCTGTGTGTCAGTTTTGCTGCTGGCTCCTCAGCTCACCTGCCTGCCTGCCTGCCTCACTGTGAGCTCCAGGTCCTGTGCACCTGGCTGGGTGTGGCCACTTCCTGTTTGGGAGGTAATTGGGTGATTCAGGATTGGCTGATTCACCAAAATACGAATTTTTGAATTACCGATTCGGTATTTCCGATTCGGTAATGGATTCTGTAAAACCGATTCGGTACTTGCTTCTCATTTTTTACCGATTTTTCCGGATTCGGTATTTAATACCGAATCATAACGAATCGGTAAACTTTAACGATTTTTTATCTACATCGCGTTTACCGAATCCTTAATACCGAATCGCTAAAATTCGGTATTAAGGATTCGGTATTCTCCATTTACCTACATATGGCCCTATATGCTGTTATAAGTGATTATTAAGAACAATTCCAGGCATGAGCACATAGGAACTGCAGGACACATATCGAAAACCTGTCCTGTCAACTTCCCTTTGTTAGTACAATGTCTTCCACCTTAATAATTTACAAAAGCGGGACCGGTGCAGTCGAGTTGTTTCTACTTGAAGGCCCGGGCCACAGTTACCTCCGCACCACGGGTCACCCACTCTTGCCCTCACCCTCATTCACCGTCAGGGTGTCACGATGAACAGCGGGATCTGTCGCTTCTCGAATGGGAACTCCTCCTTGCCATCCCTGCAGGAGGTCATTGCAGGTCTTGGCTCTGAAGTATGAGGAGGAGCATCTTCCACTTCTGGTCTTCTTGATACGAGTGAGGTGTGTTCTTTTCTAGGACAAAGATTACAGGAGTCTGGTGGAATGGTAGAAGTTGACGCAGTGGTTGAGGTAAGCTGGCCTGGTGTTGTGGAGAGCTTTGCAGGAGTGGATAAGTAGCTTTCATCTTTCCTGGACTGGGAGCCATTGAAGATTATTGAGGTGTGAAAAGATGTGGCGATTTCGCAGGATGTTCAGAATAAGTATGGCAGTGGCATTCTGGGTGGTTTGGGATTGATGTAGGACATATGCTGGGATTCTGATTTAGAGGGCGTTTCTGTAGTCAAGTCTACTTATGATAAGAGCCTCGGTGTCCATGATGATCTCAAGCTTCTTGGCTTGGTCCACAGGGAGGTGTGGGGGACCAAGTTCGGGCTGTTGCTGAGAATAAGGACTTCATACTTGTCTGTGTTGAGCAGGAGGCAGTTGTTTTTCTTCACAAGATTGGAATTTAGCCATAAATTTATAATCTGGTCCTAAACCTATTTCCTAAGCTCCCAGCAGATCAGCATACTATATTCTTAGAGTACAGGCATGCAGGAAAACCTATTGGTTTGCTGTTAATTCTGCAAAAATGCAATTGCTGGACAATAATGTGGGAGGAAGAAAAGAGAAATGACAGGCATATGTTTTGGTATTTAGTTAGTTCTGGATATCCTTGTACTATCCATAGAGAATGTGATAATAATATCTCAATTGCAACTTTCCGACAGAGAGGGCCACCCTTGTCTTGTGTCAGCACATCCCTCTGATGTGGAGAGAGGGCGAGCACGACATCCGCCTGAGAGGTGGCCTGAGTTTGGGATCCACTGGGAGAGGCAGAGTTTCTGTTACCTAGTATTCATGGTCACACATAGGGACTATGCATACAAATGCCTGAATGTGGATAGGGTGTTGAAGGACTTGACTGGGTCGATTGAGTTCTGGGAGACACTGCCACTGTTGGTGATTGGACAGGCAGCCATTGCCAAGACGGTCTTTCTCCCTTGTTGTCTTTATCTTGTCCAGAACTCCTTATTCCTTTTGGATGCACCTTTCTTTCGTCACCTCAACAGCCTGCTGATTTCCCTGGTGTGGGTGGTGGAGCACAGTCGAGTTGCCCTATTGGTTCTTAAGAGGGACATGGAGGAGGGGGGCTTGGAACTACCAGATTTGCAACTTTATTATTTCGCAGTGCACCTGCAAAATGCGACTCGATGGTTAACAGACAATGATAATTAGAAGAGGTTGGTACAGTGCATGACAGGGAAAGACACCCTAGTGTGCCTACTGATGAGGGGTGGTTGCTCTGATAGGCCGACCCCTTACCTGGTGCGACACACGGCCTGGGTGTAGAGATGACAGAGAAGAAGGTACTATGCCGGGCCTCCTTTGATAGGGAACTGCAGATCTGGAATCTTGAACCCTTTTGATCCATAGAGCAGGATAGGTCCATGGACAGATGGAGGGAAGGGAAATGCCTACTGGTGGTGGACCTCTACCCGGGGGAAGTCTTCCTCACTTTCCAGGATGCGCAGGACACTTTCAACGTAGGGCGGGGACACTTCCTTCATTGCGCCAAGCTCGAGAACACAGCCAGAGAGGTTGATGCACCCACCCGATAGCCCCACCATCTTCACACATGCTTGGTGGCCTGATTAGATGGGGAGGAGGTTAGGGACCTCATTACACTTTTTTATAAGTCTCTTAAGGAAGACTTATCCAAATCTCCCCAAAGGGGGAGGGTGGCATGGGAAACGGAGCTGTGGTCCCCATTCGAGCAGTCAGATTGAGGTCTTGCATGAGGTCTGGTGAAAGGGGTCTCCTGCAAAAATAGGTTTTAACTGCTACACTTTAATTTTCTGCATCGTGCAGACATGACATGCTCAGCTTCATAGAATAGACCCCACCAGGTCAGTGAAGTCCGCACATTGCGGGGAAGTGAATGTCACCTTTCTTCAACTCTTGACTGGGTGTGAGTGTTTGATTGGTTCAGATGCTCCGTCCATCACCACCCCCATTTGTACCGCTTTGTTCACCATAAGTTGGCAGGGTATGCTCAGACGTGAGTCCCTTGCTCACTTTGCCCCTGGATTCAAGCAAGCCGGGCTGAAGACGGCTGAAATGCCAGAAACCGGTCTTCGGAAGCCTTTTTCTGGTCCAGGGAAGGCTTGGCTTGGCAGTTCGGGCTGGACTGTTCCCATGAGGCACAGGGTCAGACTGATTTGCATATGGCCATGTCTGAACTGGGGTGGCAGATTGGGCGAAAGAACGGTGATGGATTAAACCCAGATCTCTTGACTGGGTGTGAGTGTTTCATTGGTTCAGATGCTCCGTCCATCACCACCCCCTTTTGTACCTTTCTTCACCTGGCATGGTAGTGTGATGAGGAACATGGACTCAGGAGGGAGGTGATCCTGAGAGTGATGGGCACCACGGATGTGGTTGTTCCCTGCACACCAGGGGTGTGCTTGCTAGGGTTGGTGACGCAGCCCAGGAGATGCAAGACATACTACAACTTTCAGCAATTAGCATTGCTCCTGGCCAGGTGCAGAGTGGTTTTACGTTGGATGGGATCCCAGGTGTTGAGTGTAGATCTATGGGTCTGTGATATGTTGGAATGGGGGACTGCAGATGCGCATCAAAAATGTCTTTCCAGTAATGATGAGAGGGCACCTGAGGTGGTGGGCAACTGGAGGCAGATATTGGATGAGTTCAATACATATGGGGCTCCAGACTCTGACACTGACCAGAGTGAACAGGATGCATGAATGTGTTCAATTAGATTCGTTGATGGGGTCACCTAGAGCAGATTCCTCTAATGCATAGGTAGGGTTGGCTGGTGAGATTTGTGTATGTAGTACTGCTTTATTTGTACAGTCTGTTGGGTTCAGGGAGGCTAGGCATGGTGCATACTGATTGCATGTGATGATATACACTGACTGTTACATTCAATGTTTTTGGAAAATGCAAAATAAAGTTTCTTTTTTTTTTAAAGATGACAATAGTGTACATTCAATCAGGTAGACAGGGCTAATCTTAGTTGAAACTGGCAAAGATGGGTATTGCCACAACTTTATTGATGCATATGCATTATTTGTACTTTGAAACATGGGTGGTAGTTCAACTGGATAGGTATGGTGCTCTCCCTTCAATAAACAAAGACTGACAATGATCTTAAACGGGAATCTTTGCACCCTAGTAATTCAACTTTTAAAGAGATGACTTAACAGATTTTTTGGCAGGCTCAATATGTTTTTACCTAGTGCCTTCTTGTTTATCTATAGAATGTGATCTTAATTGATCAGACACTGATAGGCCTCCAAACATTACAAGATTCTTTGTATGGATATAACCATGAAAACATATGGTAATGAATGATACTAAGACAAGGGTCATGATCTTGGTCAAGAGCAAACATTCTAACTTCTGATTTGTAAATGTGTCAGATTAGAAGCTGTACAACATTACAAGATCCTGGGAATCATTTTTAAAAGTTGTCTAAGTAGACAGTCTCATATTCAAAGTCAAATCACACCATTGTGAGAAAAGAAGGGGAGAGTCTGTACTCAGAAGAACATCAACAGCTGATTGGATGAGAGGAGAAGAAGAAACAAGTTGAACTGTAACATTTCTTTCGACTGTTTAGCTTAGTGTGTGTTCCTAGAGTAGATTAGTGCCTTTCTTCCAGACTCTTGCTCGATACGCTTCCCATTTCCTTTACGCTGAATGCTAACGGCTAAATGCTAATGGCTGAACGCTGATTTGCCGTCCCTTTTCTGGCCTGTTTTTCTGTTTGCAGTTCTTACTGCCACTGCATTACTATTTTACTGCATTGTTAAGACTCTGCTTATTTTGGTGAACCTCTCTTAATGGGAACTTCAGCTATTATTGACTGATGGAATTTTGAACTTCATGCTCTATTTCACTCTTGTCTCTTGAGCTCTTTATGGGTTCCTGCTACGATGATTTTCACCCTAATCTTTAGCATGAAGCTTTTTTCCTTTGTGGAACATGCTGAATACATTATTTGTTATGATTTATTCTAACCACATTTGTATGGATTTATGATTAATGGTTAAAATACTTTATTTGGACAATCACGGCAATTAAAGTTCCAAGCTCTAAAAATAACAGCATCACATTGCATAATTTAAACAAATGGAGATAATAATTGAAGACAGATAGCAACATCTCATTCATGCAATTTCTATCAGTTTGTATACAGTAAAAACAGATAGCAGCTGAAGACAAATAGCCGCCTAAGACAAAGAGTGTGTTTTGCATCTTGCTGAAGCCATATGAGACAGACAATTTTGGCTCTTAACAATTCATTTCTATACCTCTTAAAGTGAAAAATTGATAGCATAAGATAGGAGTCAGTGCAATTTCATAGTAAACCTATATAATTTAGTTATACTCTTAGGGGGGTGGGAGCGCACCAAACACGCCCCAACGTAATTACCTCTTGCATGATGGTTCAAGTAGTTCATTATTTCTCGCTCAATTCAATTCAGCAACCTTGAAAACTACATTTACCATGATGCAATAAGGTAATCCCGTTGTGCATGTCCGCGGCGTGCCCCACCCCCCTTGACTATATAATTTAGTCTCAACAATGATTTACTAAGAATCAGAAGAGGAAAGTGCAAAAAGCCAGGGCTTAGAATGTTAAAATTCTACTTCAGATCTACTGCGGGTACAGCACAAACAGGCAAAGTGTTATGAGATCCTAGGCAGGATCGGTAAAGTTTGCCCGGGGTCAACAAGGTCTTACACAGTAGAACCCATTGACATCTCCCTTCACCTAGCAACCGGCCATTCTGTTTCAACAGCGTTATTTTCAAAATGACTAATAGCAGAGTGGCATCCACGGAACCGGCCAGGATTAAAACACCTTCGCAACTGCCCCATTCAAAGGGTATGAAAGTAAAAAGTCTTTGACAGTAAAGACATCTGGCTGGGTCGGTAGTTTTTGTTCGTAAAAGCGTGGTTTGTGACTGAGTCTTTGAGACTGGGCCTAAGACATTTGAAATGATGGTTTTGCTCCTTACAGATTTATCTGCTTTATCCAGAAATGTTATAAGTCCAGAAATGACTTGCGGATGAGTATCGTTCAAAATAAATGTAATGGCCCCTGAGGTTGACCGTGTTCTTTCTCTAATCAATTCACAATAGTACCAGGGTGCACTCTAGTTTCAAACAATGTACTCTGTTTTCACTGAGTTAATCAATGTGCATTCCTGTCGTTGGCGCTGTGTCTGAAAGCGCTGAAGTAATAATTGCTGCAAGAATGCCAGGTTTGGATGAACCACTCACTTAAGTTCAAAACTGATAAGTTTCTCTTCCAAATTTCCAATGAATTCTGAGTCATCGGTCATTCATCATTTCTTTTTTATTTATTGATTATAAGGATTCTTTTATTCAAGATACTTCTTGATGTATGTATGTTACAGTTTGGACTATTATCTCAAAACCCAAAGCATTTTGGATCATTCCAGACCCTTCCTCAAATGTCAGAGACATCTTGTGCGTTGCTCATGTAGGGCATGACATACACAAATCATGTGTGTTAATGATTCCTGGAACATGCAGCATAAATGGCACGTTTTAGTAGCTGGTTGACATACCCTTGGGGGGCGGGGTTGTAAATCTTATGATGAGAAAAGCAGCTCGTCCGATGTTGGCAAAATTTGATTTTATAGTATGACGAGAATGGCTCTCGTCATTACCGTTTGAGCAACAATGACTCTGTAAGACATCAAGCAGTCTTTGAAGCCCAGTCAGAGTTTTACTTAAAAGAACTACATCATCCACGTAGAGAAGCAAGGTGATGTGATGATACATCAGTTTTGTTGTGTGGCTGATTGCTAGATTTTATGCTGGTACCAGATTGCACATAAACAGATCAAATCAAGCCACACTTATACATACTTCTGCTTGATGCCTTGTTCAATATTGATTTTGTCAGAGACTACTGTGTTATAACCCAGTTTTACTCTAGCCCATGTGTCAGAGTAGAGAAGCAACATGTCCCAAAGTAATGGTACTGGGATTTGCCAGGCTTTTAGCTTAGTCCAAAGTAGTTGGTGGTTATCATGGTCCAAAGCCTTGCTGTAATCTATAAAACAGTAGTAGACCATCTCCTTTTTCCTTATATTTTGATTCAAGCATCCTTATGTCCACAAGGTTGTCAATAGGGACAGAGAGTGATGTAAAGCCATTTTGGATAAACAGCAGCATGTTGTTTGTGTTTGCCCATCTTTCTAAATCCTCCAGCTGGAGTGGCGCAAAGTATTTGGCCTCCATGTCTAGAAGTGCAATATGTTGATAGCTATCAGGGAGCAACACTGGGCCCTTTTTGTAAATGGGATGCAGACTAGAACCTCGCCAGGAAGATGGAATAGATTCGGTGGTTATGCAGAGTCTAAAAATTTTTCCAGAGAGCTGGACCAGAACTATTATTGGCCTTTGAGCCTTGGTCCTGCCCCAGTCCCTGCTTCTTCAGTGAAGAGCTTGGGTGTTACACTTGCATCGGATCTTTCATTAAAAGCTCAAGTCGGAGCAGTTGTTTCTGCTAGTTTTTACCAGATTAGGAAAATAAAAAAGATTGCACAATTTCTGACATACTCAGCCCTTATCCAGGTCACCATCGCACTGGTACTCTCCAGGCTGGACGTTTCTAATAGTCTGTACCTGGGCCTTCCATCTGGCCTTTTAAAAAGACTCCAACTAGTGCAGAACCAGGCAGCCAGACTTGTTCTTAAACAACCTAGGCGGTGTTCCATCAGGCCTGGCCTAGAACAATTACACTGGCTGCCTGTATCTCAAAGAATCATGTTTAAGTCCGGCTGTATCATATACAAGAGTCTACAAAACATAGGGCCTCAGTTCATCAATCAGTTGGTCTCCAAATACAAGCCCACTCGCAATCTTAGCTCCATCAATAAAGACTTGCTGGTTGTTCCCTCTTACAGGAGAAAGCGTCAGGGCGGCAGCTGTTTCCATTACTTAGCTGCTGTCCTATGGAACTCCTTACCACTTTCCCTTCGACTCAGCCCAGACTTTCTAACTTTTAGACGTTCTTATAAAACTTGGCTGTTCAGACAGGCTTATTTTCAGTAAGTTGTTGTGTTAGGTTCCTACTTCAACAGCGCCATGAAGCCCACGGGCGTACGTGCGCTTTACAAAAAAACCCTAACATAACATAACTCAATATCTTGTTTGTGTACGGATGCTGGAATACTGTTGAGGCCTGGGTCACTGTCAGCTCTGCTTTTGTGAATCGAATTAGCTATTTTCATGGCCATAAGAGTTGTTGCATAGTGACAAAGTTGCACTTCTGTTGCTGCAGATCTCTGTTGCCCGGGTTTTTGTTTGCTCAGGCTAAATTGCTGGTTGTACCTTTTTGTTGTGGCTGTGTTCAAGGTGGTAACATGTTTTATCTAATTTTCTGAGGTGACGTTGCTCTCATTTATATTAGTTAGTTCCGATCCCGTGTTTAAACTGTTTATTATTATCCAAAAGTATTTTGGGGTTTTGTTTCGGCATGCCAGAAAGAGTTTAGTCTGTGGTGCTCCATCGTATTTTTGTTTAGCTTGAAAAATGTGTTTTTTATACAGACCATGATCTGAGTGATCAAAGCTTCTTGCTAAATGTACTCTTCTGGATCATTAGATCTTTTGTGAACCATGGTTTTTAAGAAGTGACCCTTGTTGGTAAATGAGCTTGTTGGCTGCTGACAAGAGCAGAAAGTAACCTTTGCATGAGGAGTTCCCAGGCATTAATTATGTTTAGGCCTTCCTGTTTTCAGTTTCTATTTTTGGTAAATTCTGGTGTTTTTTTTCTGTGTTTTCAAGTGATTTCAATACCGTAAAAAACAGTGGTTATCAGTGGTTACACATTTTCATGCCAATAAAAACAACAGAAACAGTGTTTTTCCAATGTTTATGGAACATTTTTCTTTTGATATTGCTTGCTTTCTGCACTGAATGTGCGTGGTATATAGATAGTGTACGTACAGTGTATACGAGGTCCAAAGACATTTTTGCAAATCAAACTTATTGTAGTACACCATACAATACTTCTCCAGTGAGTCTTTGGTAATGTGCACTCGCTCTTTCCTTCCCATGTAAAAAATGTTATGTGAAAGGCCCTCTCAACATTGGCACTTGAGACGGGCAACCCCATAACAGCCAGAACACAATTTGCTAACTCTGACCACTGACATAGCTTTCCATGCCAATACTTTGTGAGATTGTGATTCTTTGGGCAGGTTCTGCAACATTTGCGCTGAACTGCGTGCTTATGCCCTCAGAGTTATTGAAGCAGCACTTTTGAAACCCTTTACGGAAGGGATCTAGAGCTTGTGCAGAGTACCACAGTGAGGTTTCATTGACTTCAAATACCATGGTTGGTAAAGGGACATTTCTATGCATCATTGCAAGCCATTTCGCATGCATAGTAAAATAAATATTACTGAATTGCTCTTCAACATTGCTTTGTTTACTAAGTAGCAAGCACTCTAACATGGAACATGTTATAGTGCTAAATTCACTAAAGGTGTCACCCAGCCTACTATCAAGGAGATGTTTCACATCTACACCAATTAAGCGGACACTTGGCAGACAATGGGATTTTCAGAATCTAGCTTTTTTTATTATGTCCACTACAGCAGTTATGTTTTCTTGTAAAAATCTAAGAATGCAGTAGAGTGTACTTTTTTTCACATCATTATCAATATGCAACCAAAGATCCTTCAATTTCTTGCCTTTAGCATCATCACTCAGCAAAAAGTCTGTAAACTGTTGCCATATGGAAAATATAGCATTCACAGCCCCTTGGACTGAGAACCATCAGCTAAGTGGCACAGTTGGGATGACACTTTTTTTGATGCCACACAAAATACAAAATGAGAAATATTTGCATTTTAGTTCCTACGCATAACTAAACAGTGCACCAGAATGAACTAAAAACTCAATAGCATTCTTCATTAACAGTGAAGATTGTAACAATACTTTCAGCATACCATCTAACAAGTGGCAAGGATCTCTTACAGGGAAGCACTTCAGCTCAGGTATCGATTTTGACAGGTCATCACAGAAGTTATTTCATATTCGCAGCTGAATCACTGAAAATACAAACAATGTCACTACGATCTTTGTTAAACTTGGATATAAGTTTTTGCAGCAGCATTCCAAGTGACACTGCCTTCCATGTTTTCCAAAAGTCTGGTGTCATGTTTTCTCCACTATCCCAGATGCTTGGTGATATGACTCTTTTTAAAATACTTGTCACTATACATTGCATCGAATTTTTAAAGCCTGAGGTGTTGGCAATTCACCTACTGAATGAACACGAAGGGACCGCTTCTGGTCCCTATCAAGCTGCACAACCACGTCTGTCACAAATGAGTCCAATAAATCAATTCTGTATTTGACTCTTCAATTAATCCATTTTTATTCCATATGCTTTTCTCCTTTTGCTTTCTTTCATCAATTCATTTTACTAATTTTTAAGTTTATTCAATGTAGTTCTTCAAAATCAAAGGAGACTTAAATGTTTCCACATGTCACGATTTTATTTAAAAGAATACCCAATGCATTTCGGGATGTACCCTTCGTCAGGGGTGTCGTGCCATGTTTGCATCTACTTTTAAATGAAAAGGCGTAGCTCAATTCTTGCTCGTTTCTGCAGCATTCCTCACTCTCACTCAAATTCCCCACGGTGTGCTTCCTCACCTCCTTCCAAATCAGTATCATCTGCCCCACTAATATAAATTCACCTA
Organism: Lissotriton helveticus; assembly: GCF_964261635.1. Lineage (NCBI taxonomy): Eukaryota > Metazoa > Chordata > Amphibia > Caudata > Salamandridae > Lissotriton > Lissotriton helveticus. Next base: position 1,929,629,347 of record NC_136059.1, read on the forward strand.
CTGACTCACTAGAAACTGTGGGCTGATGTATCAAGGGTTTTTATCCATTCTCTGTGGGCAAATGTGATGGCACATATTGGGAAAGATTCTTATAAAACCAGCAATTTTACTTTTCTGTGAAAGAATCAAACGCAGCCAAATAATAAAATATGATTTTGATATTTCCTGATTCTATACAGTTTATAAAACATACTTCTAAACCCTGCATCTATAGACTAAAGACCACAAAACTGAAAAAAGAAAAAGGAAGAAATAATATTTTTGTGACATCCCTAAACAACAAAACTCAAGCAGAATAATGTTAGCCCAGTCTTTCTTGCAGCTAGCTTGTATAATACAATTACATTATATTGGCCCCTTCAGGAAGAAAAAAGTGACTCTTTCACTCTCCTTTTCCTTCTTTGAATGACATTTAGTTTGTGGTTGTGAAGGTGTTTTTCAGTGTTTATATGTTTATAGTGGAGAGGGCTATTTCCCGTTCAGTGGGGTTTTATCAGTTAATTTATCAGTTATTATAGGTTTAAATCTAAAACCGAGCAGCCTAATTATGTTGGAAGCACTATCTGGGTTGATTAACAATTCTTTCCAGTTAGTATACTTTATGTCAACTTCCGAACTCCATTTGACCCATTTCCAATTATGGTAAGAGTTGTTAGAGCCAACAAGATCTAGGATGGTATGAGCATTGGTAAAATTTTATATATCTAGAGCCTGGGGAATCTGGTCACTTTCACACTGCAGGAGGATGGAATATGAGGTGATGGCATTGAACAGAGCAACTGACATGAACACATAATCGAACACAGCTGATCTGATCTCGGGTGGAGATGAGTAGGGTGAGAAGGCTTATCTTCAGGAAAGTGCCTATGCAGGGCTCGCAGGGACAATGCCTCTAGTGCAGCTAACAGAGTGCGTCCAGTGGAGTCTGTTCCTTGTGGCCTTGAGACCTGCGATGGAATCAGCCACCAAGTGTCCGCTGTTTTTTCGGCGATGTTACGAAAGGGATTGTGAGTCAAATTTAAAATGACGTCTCTAGTCAGGAGGAGCTGGGCATTAGCCTGATTGTGCCTATTGTCAGAAATCAAATGCTCCAGTTTCTTCACCTTCTGTAGTTTCCCTGAAAATGCTGGATGTATATACACGTTAATAAGGAATAAGTTGCACTTTGTTTGATTGTGTTGCCAATTTTTATTTTCAATACATAAAAAGTCTTTAAGGCCGATGGAGTACTCAGAGGCTGTAAAGTCCCAGCAGGCTGACAGAAACATAGAACAACCCCCCCTAGATTGTGACCATTTGTATGCAATCTAGTAGCAGGGGAGAAGAACTCACAATAACCTTCTATCGGTGTATCAGTGTTGCACCACGATTCTTGAACTCCTATGATATCATACAATGTCAAAAGTTACAGTGTATCAGAGTCTTTTGCAGTCCTGCTACATTTCAGAACACTAAGGACATGGTTGCAGCCTTATTCTCAATTCTAGGTATGAGCTTGATGTGATTCTTAGGTGCATGTCAATTTGATTTTGGTGTGGCTAAGGTTGAAGCAAGCCAGCCCCAGTCCTCCTTAGATTGTTTGACTTGTGGTGAGGCAAATTTGCAATGTCTCTCACCCTGACTATGCGTTGAGATGATTAATGATTAAAGTTTTGCAGGTGCAATTGATTGAAGAGTGCCTTCCACATTTCTTGAAAGAGAAGCTGGTCTTTGAGAAAGTTCGCTGCCACAAATCTGTGAGAGCTTTCTTGATTAAAAGATGGTAAGCTAGGAACTTGTTCGTGATCCTTCTTTTAAAAAGCTATTGAATAGCGTGGCCTTTTTGGGAGGGTATTCAGAATTCTACATTCTTCTAGGATCTTCTGGTTTTCAAACATTGTGTTGACTGTGACTGAGTTGACCATGTCACCGCCGTAGCTTCCTTGTGCACTACAATATTTGATGGTAGGAATTTAATGCAGCAATGTTATTGGAGTATAAATGGCAACATTTTGAGTGTGTGGCTAGACATTTAGCTATGTTGCCTTGATTTACTATGTCACTGTTGCCTTATTATGCCTATGCAGGATGCCACATGGTCGTAAGAGCTAATGCATCTTGAGGTTTGATATTATGTGGAGGATCCATATCAGCAAGGAATGGGGTTAATGTCAGTGCATATGTTTTAGTACCACATTTCCTAGATCCTAGATTTGAATCAGCTGTAGGAGTGGGAACACTGTTAGTCAATTGGTGGACTGAAGAAGCTGCAATGTTGTAGTACAGCACTGGTTGAGCTGAAGGGTTCTGCTGTTCTTAAATTATTGCTGTAGTTTCACTTGCCATGGAGTGGTTGGACAATGCTGAGGTTTGCATTTTTGGCTTTGGCTTTTTGGTTTTAATTTTTTCTGGTCGATGTTACAGTATTGAAGGCATGTGCTAAGGTGAGTAGTGTACCTGTTTTAGGGTGGTTAGATATTGTGGCTAAGTTTGTTGGCAACTATTTTGGCTCTGGTCTAAGTTGTGCACCCAGGGTGTCTGAGTGACAGAGTATTGCTGCTTTTGTTAGATTGTCTCTTAAGCTGCCAGTGTTGCCATGCTGGCTCAAAGTTGCTGCAGAGCCAGGGGCAAGATAGACCTAACTTCCTTATTTTTTAATAAGGCTGTGTTAGAATGTACCTGTATAGCACGGTTGACGGCAGCGAGTTTGAATTTGGGTTCCAATTGGTAGATCTGTGATGGTTTGTACCCTGATGGCTTTACCTTGAATAGACATGGTGCTTGGGTCTTGAAAAGAAACTCTGATGCTTAACTCTGAGGTCTTTGAATTGACAGCAGTCACTTTCCTTTCTGGCGGTTCCTGTTTGATAGTGGGACAAAAATGTCCTCAATCGTCACTGCCTGTCTCGTAGCTCTCTGGATCTTATCCTGTTATTTGTTCAGTTTCTTGAGCCATTTCCTTTTACGCCTCAATAATTGTGCCACTCGAGGCAGTTGCTACATTATCGATGGTTAATGGGGTGTTTGTTCTCTTATTAATTTGCCTGAGATTTTCCCCTTTAAGTATGTAGATTTCATTGCTGTTGCTGCTTGAAAGTTCACGATTTTGGGGCGCATGATGAATCTATGTGCTGAATTCAACAGAATTCTTCAGAGGTATGATATTTTTGGTAGATTGCCGACAATTGTGTGGCTGTGCCTCAAGGGCAATGTGATCTGGGAGATGACATTTGAAGATTGAGCCTTGCGAACCATTTTTACTTTCTGTAATAGATCGCTCACTATTGAGGGTAGAGGAAGCAGTTTATCCATGTGGAAAGCACACATGCATTCATTGGTGTTGGGTGTGGAAGAGGTGACTAAGTTATGAGTAGGTGGATTGTGAGTGTTTAGAAGTAAACAGCTTATGGGGGCATTAAGTCATTCAAAGTGAGAATCTATGGTAGATGTGTACTGGGCTAGGGTGTCAAGTAGAGAGATCTGAATATCAAACTTGTTGGATTGATATTTGACTGTAGTGTCTAAAGTATTCATTAGTTGTTGCAAAGTCCTGCTATCCAGCAAAGGATTGGCTGTAAAATAGTGGTGCCAATAAGGGCGAATCCATTTGTTGTTCGGGGAATGAAGTTAAGATTATATCTGTAAAATCAAGCCCGAAAAGTTGGTCCGATAAATTGCCTTGTTGTGCTACTGGGGCAGCTGCTGCACCTTGTCTTGGGTGTCAGGCAGAGACGTTTAGTGGGGCTCCTGGATTGCAGGATAAAGAGTTGCTCCTTTGTCTTTCATAAAAAGAAACTTTGACAGATTTTTCTGAAGCCTAGGACACGTTGCAAATATATTATTATTGGGTGAAGTGAAAGGTGAGGCTAAAATGCAAACTGCAGCAGGTGGAGACTTTTGCTTGAGGCTGGTCGTTTGGAGGTCTGAGCCGACTGTCTTTTGGCCCTTCCTTTCACACTGGACCAGTTGGGGATCATCCCTGGATCTGCCTGATCTCATTCTGTAGCAATTATAACCCTTAAAACGAATCAAAACTCTCAGTATTGACTGACTTTAGAACAAGTATTGTGACTTTTGTGATTCTTAGCTCCTGATCTTCTCATAAATGACGGCAAAGGTCTGTCGCAGAGAAATAAGAGACAAGTACTTAAGGGGATTTTAACACTATTGGTACGAGATAGAGATGCTAAATCGTTTATAGTTAAATTGATTCTCACTCCAGCAGCCGGTTATGTTTTACATCTTGAGAGGAGGAGCTATAAAACACTTGCCTAAGTTAGAGTAATGCCCGAGTGTGGTGTGTTTCAAGTACATCCTGCTGGGCTGGGGAGGAGGCAACATATGGTTTTCTTGTCTGCTAAAGGCTTGTGATGTAGATCGTGAGGTACCGTCAACTACACAATTGAGATAGGGATTATAATGATCTGCTGTGATTGTATGAATATTGATTGATTTTGGCAGAACCTGATTGCGTGAAGGGTGATGCTACATTTATTGTGGTAATTTCCCGCTGGTCGAGATTTCACGTATGAATGTGTAAACTTTTGTAAAAAATGTCAGAAGGTGTAAAAACCTTAATATTCCAATTGGCGAATTGCCTTTGATTTCCTTAGTGGAGCAGACAAATATTGTCTGTTTTCATTTTGTCTAAAATTGTAGAATTGTGTGTATGAGAGAAATTGTAAAGGAGGGTGAACTTCTGCAAGGAGTGAGTTCACACGTCATAGTGTGCTTCACTGGGATTGGTTGGTGAGTGTACTGTTGCACTGTGACTGGTGATGACGACACCGAGTTCCGCACTGTGATAGGTCAGTTGTTGGGCAAATACTGCATAGAGATTCATTAACAGGTCTTCTAGAATACAAACTGTGACAGGAAGGGAGGGTCTATTGAATTTTCCTAAATATGGTACTTTTGAGCTTAGAATCATTGAAAAACCAAAAGAGACGCTATATGAAATGAAACCACCACCTAGACCCTCACAATACGAATTATGATTTTTAAGCTTTAAAGGCACTAACTGTAAAATATGATGATTGAGGGCATATACCAATGATGATGATTAGCATATTTTTTGGTGAGTCTGTAAATGAGGGCCTATTACATATGATGGAATTTAGGTTTTGGAAAAATCGTTAGGTATGCTGGTTTATTTGTATGAATCTGTTTTAGGGCCTGATTAGATCTCATCAGACAGGTTACTCTTTCACAATGGTTAGGGAAAATCCCGTTCAACAAAATATAAATCCCATAGGTTATAATCAAGATCTTAATCAGGCCCTTAATATTGCTTGCATTAAAATTCAGTGTTTTAACTTGGAACTGGATTAACTGTTAACAGTGGTGAAGGCCCAACTCAAATAATAAGCTCAATCCTTGTCAGGGTGAACCACAGAAACCAATACATTAACTTGTATTTAACCCTCCAGTAGCTGGACACAAAGCAGGCAGACTTAACTTAGAGGCAATGTATTTACACAGTACACACACAGTAATATATTGAAAACACAACACAAGAAAAATCAGAAACCAATTTAGAAAACTAGAGTACATTTTAATAAATTAAATTACACCAAATGTAAAAAATGTCTAGGGTCCCTGGGTTCCTCAGAAGCAGAATCAGCAAGATGCCCACCTTCAAGCAGCATCAACTCTGCAGTTGCAAACATCAGAGGTTTGAAGTAGACATGTGTGGGGAAAGGCTTTAGGGAGGGTACTGTGGGGTGGAAGACCTGGCATGAGATGAAGAGCTTGGGCTTTAGAGAGGGTTGTTATGAAACTTTTCCTCAGCAGGATGACTTGTCAAACAGTACACTATGCATATATTAATACTTAAGCATCTTCTTTAGCTGAGAAAGAGAAAATTGGGTCTGTGTTCCTGAGGTACATGAATACTTGAAAAACTCCAAAGGACTGTGACTAAAAGGAGTCCACACATTACTAATATGTAGGCTCTTAGTTCCACTCTCCCTGTGAAACTGTACCTAGGTCTTTCAGCAATATGTTGTTATTTGAGTGAAAGCCTTTAATAATAAAGTGACTTTATAGCCTTTAGTTTTATGGCAACAAGAAATAGAGTCTCTTATCAATTCAAGAGTTTATAATTTATGGGTGTACTTTGTCTCCTCTTTCTTTGGAGGTTAGCAGTTTTCACCACAATAGGTAAAGTCCTTTTTTTAATAGATTTCGGATCAACACAGTTCACAATATTTGGTGACTGAATTCACTTATCTTTATTCAGTCACAAATTGCAAGAACAATAGTCATCTTGAGCTATGGTGGAGTACTGTGAGTGCCCCTGATCCAAGGGCAATTCTACAACCTGAGGGAACACAGCAACAGAACTGTCAGGAACTAGGAGAACCCTCTGAAGAAAACCCTTGAAGAACTTGGCCTGTAGCTTTGAACTGGGAGAACCCTGACTCCACAATCTCCGAATTGTCTGATTAGCAGATGTCTGGCTTGGGAATCTGATGCCTTCTATAGCTGCTCGTATTCAGGATTGCAGCTGAGATTTGGGCAATTCTCACAAGGTCTCACTTTGACATCTTCTTGCAAGAACTCATTGCTGGTTGTAATGCAGAACAACTAGAGAGCGTCTCACACAGAGAGGGGAGCAAGTGTACTAGAGGAAAGGTATGGTTACAAAAAGGATCGCTAAGAATGTATCTTGTTGAGTTACTTTCTACTAATGTGCTGAATTGAAAAGCACGGTATAAGTCCCAGTGAGATGGGCTTTTACCCATTGACATTGGGAATTATGCTAAGTATACATCAGGATAAAATATGAAAGTAACTGTGCGCATGCAACAGCTGAAACAGTAAAATAAAAATAATACAACAAAGCAATAGTGAAATATGATGCGCACATTGCTTGCATATTTCAGCAGCCATGACACCTAAATAATCCAAATCTAATCGGCACAACCAGAGATATGAGTTTTTAAAGTTTTATGTGAAAATAGCAACAAGAAGCACAAAGCGCCACTAACAATTATCTGGTTGAGCTAGACTGGTGGAAAGTCACAAGTTTAGACTGATTGTGATGGACAGCAGGTCAGATACACAGAAGGGTACTGATTGGATTTTCTCTGGCCTGTAGGAGGAGGCTGTCGGCTCTTGGAGCAGATTAACCGTTGCAGATAGTTGTTGCTGTAGTGTGAAGAGGGGGGCCCGTTGTTGGAGCTTCACATTGTTTTTTTTATAGTATGTCTTTATTTGCATTTATAATCATATTACATTTTACAGTGCAGTACCTGCCATTAGGAGTCCTTTGGAGGCCTTTTCTTAACAAGCACATGCAGCTATTTAAGTCTTGTACCTATGTAACAACATCACAATCCAGCGTAGTATTTATAAACCATAATCAGTGAAGGAGGTGTCAAAGAATATCTGCCAGTGAGCTATTTGGGAAGTTTACAGCCTATCCCATCAAAGGAATTATGCATTGTAGTTAGTAGAACCAATAATGCCACGAGTATATAATAATTAAAAAAACTATTTTAGGAAATTCCTAACTCTCACAAACTGAAACCACCTCCACCCATAGCTTCCATTCAGTATCACAGCAATCAATAAATTGTAATAGTCAGCCGTATTCACAGTTCCATCACGTGTATTCAATTAAGCAGAGTTGCGCACACCCATACAGATGCAGAGATCTGACCCAGCAGTGCTGTTCCACTTCTTTCGCCCTCCCTCATTCTTCACCGGGCTGTCCTCCCCAAGGGGCTCCAGTAATGATTGAGTCATCGCAGCCCAGGCCAGCAGGGTGTCAACCGCCTTTGCCTCCCTAAGCTTTTTTCTCATATGTGCCTCTTCAACCCCTGCCCACTCGAGTAGATCCCGCTCTCAGGCCTCAACAGTTGGAGGTCTAGGACTCAGCCAACAGATGGCTAAACGCCGCTTGGCCACAATCACCCCTAATCTTGGGTAGCGTCTCCTCGGTGTCTTTTTTGGATTATCTGGGGTATGTCTAGAATCCACTGAGAAATCTGCCGGGGGACTTCCCAGGCAGTAGCATTTCTAATTCGGAAGAGCACTTCCCTCCAATAAGATACAATAATAGTATAGTGCCAAGACATATGCAGGAAATCCCCTACTGCGCCACCACAATAGGGGCAACTCTGGTTAACAGGTCAAGGCTGTGGGGAGTCCTTTTGGACATGGGAATGGAGCGAGCTTTGGTGGGCTTTTTGGCAGACCTTCATCAAGGATTAGAGGCCACTGTTAGAGTCATCCAAGAAGGAAGATGCACTGGACCCTTTAAATCTCAGAGAGGGGTGAGGCAAGAGTGTATCCTTGCCCCTCTCCTTTTTACTTTATACATAAATGCACTCGAGCCAGCGCTTTCCACCATGGTAGCTGACGTCCCGCGTGCAGGAGAGACTAATATCCCGGTCCTCCTGTACGCGGATGACGCAGTCCTTCTGGCCCGAACGGGCGTGGCCCTTAATAAATTATTGGCCTCTTTTGGGGATTTCATGACCTCATTAGATCTGAAAATAAATACACAAAAATCTCAGGTCATGATTGTGGGACTCAAGGGCAGGAAAAAAAAAACCATAACCTTCAGCTGTATAGGAAAAGAAGTACTTAGGGTCTCCTCCTTTACCTACCTGGGCGTGATCTTCGATGATAAAGGAACCTGGGGCATCCAACACAAGTCTAAAACAAATGCAATTGCTAGATCTGCTGGAGCCCTCCTAAGCTTCGCTAAAAGAATGGGGTCACGACCAATGGAGGCCATTCTCAAGGTGTACAAAGCCAAATGCTTGGCGATAGCCACCTACGGAGCTTCAATCTGGGGATATACAAACCAGATACTATTCAGAAGGCGGAAAATAGTTTTCTTAGATCACTACTTTCCATCCCCCAGTCTACTCCCACCTTTACCACTCATTCAGAGCTAGGCATTGGGTTTGTCACAGATCAAATAAAATCTGCCCCTGTTATCTCGTGGCTAAAAACTTGGCTAAATGAGGAAATCTCCTTAAACCACCAGATCCTCAAAGATTGTTTGGCCATGGATGGAGCCCAAAAAATTCCATGGCTGGCCTATGTAAAATCCATGCTATCATACGTGGGACGCATAGATCTTTATTATTCCCCTGATAGTATTAAAAAAAAGGATGTCATGATGATAAAAACATCATTGATAAACTCATTCATGGCAAAGCGGGAGGAAATAGAGATCAAAAAATCGACTGATAGAAGAAATTATGCCCTCATTACTGTCCCAGGCCCGAAACCCTACCTTGTTTTTGTCAACAAACCATTCCATCGCTTTCTTTTAACTAGATTTCATTTAAATTTGATACACTTTTTGTTAGGCTCCTACGCTAGATGGGAAACTCCTGTTAACGCAAGTCCTTGCGATTGCGATCACTTTTCATTACAGGACACCTTACACTTTACTATGTTTTGTGATCATTATGCACTAATTAGGAAAAAATATCTACTACCGATTCTTCGAGAGGCTGGCTTTTTACAGGTCAAGCCAGCACTCTTATTTTTGCAAACTTTTTAGTGGCAGGAGTTCGTATAAACAAAAGGCGTAACAAAGGAAGTCAAGGACAAATCTTCAATGAAATATTTTAGTAAACTTCGGTGTTTTAAATTTTTAAGTTTAGGTGATATAATTATTTCTGTGATAAATTTATAATGATGTAAGATATGTTTACATATACTATTTTAATTGAACTTGTGAAACATGCCGTTTTTATATATGATATATTTTGCACATACTTTATTATTGTTGTATTTTATTGTATTTTTCATGTTCTGCATCCTGTGTCTTTTTGTGATTTTTAAAAAATCGAATAAAAGTGATTGACTGACTGACTGACTGTTCCCTAGCTGAGTAGATCAAGTGCAGTCTCTTAGTGGATAAGCAGACCATGTGACTGATATTATATTGAATCAGTTTAAATAGGGCACAGATTCATACATTTCGGACCCCAGCATGCATTTTTACCCAGTAATAGGTTTGTCATTAACGCACTGCCAGGCCTCTTCCATTTGAATTGGCGCTAGCCACCACTAATCTATGCGCAGTGCCATGTAGATGTGTGTTATGAGCTGACACCCACCCGCCATAGACAATAAAGTCACCAGTTTGTGTGATGGCTCAGGGGCCTGAGGGAAGTTAGGCCATAACCGGTGGGCCATGGCAGCAATTTTGGTTTATTGTAGGAATTGCCACCCACCAAGATTGAAGGTCTCCATTGCCTCCGGCACAGTAATAAAACATCTCTCCGGGTAGAGGTCCAACAACATTATGCATCCCCCCTTGTCATTTGTCAACAGCCATGAGGTCCATAATTTGAGTAAAAGGATGCATTAACCAAATATCCAAGTCTGGGGCATGCGGCGTGCACTTAAATACTCGTTGTACTGCCCTATCCCAAGTCTGCCCATGAGCCATATCAAATGTGGGAGGCGGTTTGGGATGGCCCAATTGCACAACAGCAACTCCCCAAGCTGATGGCCATCGTGTGTGTCCTGGAATATGGATCTCTCCCAGTTAGGATTGCCGTCAAGCCAATTGACAGCATACTGTAGGTGGGCTGCTAAGTGATGTAGCTCCTCGTCTGGGACCTCCAACCCATCTTTGGCCCATTTTCTCTTACGTGTGGTAAGGCCTACCCTGCACTGCCTGCCCACTAAGAGGAGTTCCACCGGCAGGGAATCAAGTTTCCGCGACACCTCTTGGGGAATGTCGTGAATAGCACCCTACATACCATACAAACACCTGGGCAATATCTCCATATTTATTAGTGCAATTTTACCCATTGGTTACAGTTAAAGGGTAATTCAGAATATGACTAAGGGATATAAGTTCCGAAGTACTCTACCTATGTTCAGGTCAAATGTCCTCTGCCCTACATGCATAATTTGTATGCCCAAAAGTTTAATCCTATCCACCTTCCAGGGCAGGCCCATCAGCAGGGAATTGGTCCGCAGTGAGGTCCTTGAGAAGTCATAGAGGAAACAAGGCAGACTTAGCACTATTAACCCGCAGCCCTGAGTGTACCCAGAATTCCTGCATGATAGTATGCAATATCAGACCAAAGACATCGGGTTGTCTAAGGCAAAGCATGGCATTGTCTGCATACAGGGACATGATATGCTCCGAAGTACCAATCCGTATTCCCCAACCCTGTATGCCATACCAAAGCTGCAGGCCAACAGCTCCATCCATCATGATTGCGAAACTGAGTGGGGACAGGGCATCCCTGCCGGGTGCCCCTTTGTAAGCCCATGGCTTCCGAGACAAACTGTCAGGATCTGACCTTAGCCTTTGGGAATTTGTAGATCAGCTTAACCTATTTCATATAGGTGCATTGAACTTCACGTTGGCTGATCATTGCGACAGTTGCAGTGCAGGTTTTATGTTGCCAGTCATCCTAGATTGTCATTGTTACTGCAAACAGAAGGTCAGCTGGAGTCTGGCACTGCTCTCATCGCAGATGGTCAATTCTTGGCACGAAGAAGTCACATCGTAGTAACTTCACCTTTTTTCAGGAGGAGTTCTCACTGATGCCAGCCCAGGATCCAGGACCTGTGGGCACCTTCAGCAAAGGCCAGCAACAGTGCCTGTCCTGTTGGTGCTGGTCAGCTTGGCAATTGCAGGGATGCCTCTGGAAGCTTGTTTTGTCAATTTGGGAAGTCTGGGTAATCAGGTCCAATCCTTCTTCAGTCAGCAGGGCAATCCCTCTTCCTCAAAAAGAAGGGCAGTCCTTCATCTGCATGTTCCACAGGTTGAGGAGTGTTCTGATGATAAATTCAGGAAGTCCCCTTTTATTGTACCTGGAGCCAGCTTTTGTATGAGGGAATTCCCTGCCATACCCCCAAATTTGGCTTTGGTCAGTTCTTCCTCTTCCCCTGGTCCTGACTCCAAGCTGTCTAAGGGGACAAAGGCAACGGTAGGCCTGGTATCAGGATCCTGTGTGTAGTCTGCAGAGAGACGTCCGGGAAGTGTAATCAATGCACGGTAGAGCTTCTCCTCAACCATCCTGTCAGGAAGACCCACTCCTCTCGCACCTAGGCCTTCTTTGTTCCCATGTCTAGAAGCATTACATAAAACAGGATAGTCAGTCACAGTCATGTGGCCCTAGACTCAGTCAGAAAGGCACATTTGGGTATTACAGAAAATGCTGACTCTCTGAAAAAGGCATTTTAGGAATAGTAATTTTAAATCCATCTTTACCATCGAAGAGGATTTTACATTACAATTTATTTGAGTGTAAACATAATTTCTCTAGCTCTTCCCAATCTGAAGTTAGCCCTTGTTAAGTATAATAACGTAACCCTGGTGTGCAGCTTTTGAACCACCTTCTCAACACTACCTTGTCTGCTCTATCAAAGAATGGGTCACATGTGTTTTTCATTCTCAGCTGCCAATGGCAGCATTGAGCCAGATCCTGCTTTCCTTGTCTATTGTGCACGCTACAATGATGTATCCTTTCTAGCTGGACTGTGGTGCTATCAGAGTCAGCCCATGGATCTTCTGTACAATGCAGCCTGATAGCTTTCCTTCGTAGCTGGTTTCATATGGTTCTCGGGGTGCAAAGTGTGGTAGGTGCTTTCTCGTGTATTTATAATTACTGCTTCCGCCACCCAAGCCTTGACTCCCTGCACTGGTCAGTTTGTCATAAAGACTGCCTGCTGCAGTTGCTAGTTAGCTTCATGTCGCTAGGGCACACATGTTTCTTTACACCGGTTGTAATTTTACTTCCATTGAACCAGTTGAACTTTTATACAGATATTATTATGTTCCCGCTCCTAAAGATAGCACTGTTTCCATTCACATGCTGGTGCTCCTGAATAACTTGAACTAAAGGCTGTAATCACATATATTACGCAAGAAGAGAGATAGAAATATTTCTACTGTGAATTTATAGAAAAAAAGACAACACAATTCTCAAAAAACACATATTGTAATTTTGATATAAGCATGATGCCAACATATACCCAATGCTTTATGGAGCTACATTTTGCAAGACAGGCAGTTTGGGTTCTTGGACAAAGAATAAACAACACAGCTGTTGCTCTGAGCGCCACATCTGTTCAAAGCCTAATGTTAGTGTTTGATGGTAATTTTCTGGTCTTTTCTCGGAATCACTGTCATAAACTTGAAGTCAAAAATATAAACTACAACAATATCGATGTAAAAATATCGATAGTCAAAATATCGATATCCTATATTTAAAATGTAAATGACAAAAATATTGAAAATAAAATATATATGTGAAAAATATCGGTGTCCAAATATTGCGTTATTTAAAATATTAAAACATATTAAAACAATTATAATATTAAATTAACTTTAAAAAAGGACATACAATATTCATTAGAATTTTTTTTAATGTATATATAAAAATAAATATATACAAATTAACTCTGATATATATATATATATATATATATATATGGCGCTCCCTGTCCCACTGGAAAAGTCAGGGCACTCGCGGGCGGGTGCAGTATGCGGTAATGGGTACCCGCATTCGTATCAAGCTCAGCCTCCAAAAGTTAATCCAACTTCAAAGAACTGCACTCGTGGGACCAAACAGCTTAGTAGTGCTCACGCCAAAATTTAATCACAGATAGTTGTTAACAGACGCGTTTCAGCTTACGCCTTCCTCAGTGTCAACTACACTGTGAGGACGCGCCAAGGATATAGTAAACATTAACATGGAAGATGGACTCACTCGTGATAACGGGCGCGCCATCTTGGAACATGTTAAATACAGTTCAACATAAGGTGCTGTTTTGCCCTTTCATGGAAACAACTTGTGTCTCGCCGTGGATCGGCGTGGTCCCCCGTCTATGCACATCCGGGGTGGGTGTTTGGTGCTCATAATAAGTCCCAAAATAAAGTTTCCAGAGTCCATCATACCATGCATTGGTAAATCTCATGTTCAATTAAGTCTCCGGTGCCCGATATGTACAGTGTCCCCAACAAAATGCCAAACCCAAAACTCAAAACTCAAAACTCAGAACCCACGCTGCTGCGTTTACACAGTTTCCAAAAGGTCTGTATGTTACATCTTGTTTACTTTCCCAAATGAACTGCCAATTCTTCCCCGTGGTTCAATCCCCTGGGGGCCTTTGTCATAAGGTCAATTATGTACCTTGACTCCAACCGTCTCAGTGTCCTTAATCTGTCCCCTCCTCTTGGGTTCTCAGGTACCGAATCCAGGCCAAAGTATTGTAATTTGGTTCTATCCCTCTGGTGAACCTGGTCAAAATGTCTCGCCACCGGATATGTGGGATCCGCTTTCTCTATAGCCCTTTGGTGCTCGAGGACCCTGATCTTAAGTGGGTGAATCGTGCTCCCAATGTATTTTAGTCCACACAGGCAGATTAGGCAATACACTGCATAGTTAGTACTGCAGGTTAGGAATCTTTTGATGGGCTTGGTAATATTTGCTCCTGGGATCTCGTATGTGCGTACTCTTTTGCATCCCACGCAGGCCTTGCATTTGCCGCAAGGAAAAAAAACCCCCATCTCCGCTATTTTGCCTGTTTTCGGTGTCACACTTTTATGATGGCTTCTCACCAATGAGTCTCGCAGTGATCTTGCTTTCCGGTACGTGATCAGGGGTTTTGTTGGAATATCACCTTTCAGTATTGGATCTGTCCCCAGAATATGCCAGTTCTTTTGCATGATTTTCCTCATTTCCATGGAGTCACTGGTGTATGGAGTGATTAGGCGGAATTTGCCCTCTTTTTTGGTTTGGTCATTTGGTACTTTTGTTTTCAGGAGATCTTCCCTTTTCATTTTCCTTACTCTTTTCAGGGTTTTCTCCAAAGTCGCTGGATCATATCCTCTCCTGGTAAACCTTTCTACGCAGCCTGCTGCTGCTGTCTCAAAGTCAATTTCTCTGCTGCTGTTTCTCTTCATCCTGAGTAATTCCCCGTACGGGATACTCTGTATTAACCTCTTGGGATGATTGCTGTCGGCTCGTAGGATAGAGTTGCCTGCTGTTACTTTACGGTGCAATGACGTGTGCAATTCGTTGTTGATTACTTCCACCTTCAGGTCCAGATATTCAGCTGCAGTCGTGCTTATAGTGCCTGAGAGGTGTAGGTTGCAACTATTGTCGTTCAGGATTGCTATATATTGTTGTGCCCCCTCCATCGTCCCTTGCCACACGATGAAGAGGTCGTCGATGTACCTGAACCACCGTATTACTCTCTCCTCTTCTTGCCCCTCAGTCTGAAGGACCCTGGGCACCCGCTCCTCCCACCAGCCCACGAACAAGTTCGCGTAGCTGGGAGCAAAGCAGGTGCCCATCGCGGTCCCCGAGACCTGGGTATACAGCTGATCTTTAAACAGAAAATTGTTGCTCGTTAAGCACAGTTCTATAAATTCCAGCAACATGCGATTGTGCAGAGCAAATCTAGCCGGTCTCTTATTTAGATAGTGTTCCATTGCCACCAACCCTAGATCGTGCTTGATGTTGCTATATAGACTAGTTATGTCTAGCACAATCATTAGGTATGTTGGATCCCACGATACTTCAGTTATTTTCGTTAGAAAGTCTTTGGTATCCTTAACATAGGATTTGAGCTGTATTACCAGGGGGAATAGGTAGCTGTCTATAAACTTGGACATGTTCTCCGTTAGTCCGTTTATTGATGACACTATCGGTCTTCCTGGGGGCTCCCTCGCGTTTTTATGTAGCTTGGGTAGGTGATAGAAGGTTGGGATCATGGGATGGTCACTCCTCAGGTACATGTTCTCTTCGCTTCCCAACATGGATTTTTTGTACCACTTGTTCACTAGATCGTCATACCTCCTTATGCCCTCCTTGTATGTTTTGTCATCGGTCTTTTGATAATACTGTGTGTCTGATAGTTGCCTCAGTGCTTCTCTTTCATAGTATTCACGTGACAGAAGCACAACGTTCCCACCCTTGTCTGAGGGTTTAATGATTGTATTTTCATCATTTTCCAACTTACGTAGAGCCTCCCTTTCTTGTGGAGTGATGTTATCTCTTCTGTTGGACGTCTCTCGTTTGCCTCTTAGAGACACCAGATCTTTGAGAACAGTTTCAGAAAATGCATCTATCGCATCCCACGGCATCATCGGACAGAATGTAGACTTTGGCTTAAAGTTACTTTCCTCTCTTTCTTGTTCGATTTCATATTCCTGGGCTCTATTAATCATGGTATCTGCTTGTGTGTTTTGCGACTCTCTTTCCAGTCTTAAGTTCTCCAACGTCTCTATCCCTCTTAGATCATCACAGGATAGAATATCGGTGGCAGTAAGTCTCTTCTGAGCTAGTTTTGGTCCTTTAGTATTTGCTCTGATTTGGTGGTACTTATGTAGCTTCAGTTTCCTCACGAATGCGTGTAGGTCGATCCTCATCTGTGTGTATTCACTTTTATTATTTGGACAGAAACTCAGTCCTCGACTTAACAGATTCCGTTCTGCATCCGTTAACTCTCTGTCTGATAAATTAACTACAGTGAGGTCGTCCAAAGTGGTTTTATTCATTTTTTGCTGGGTTTCCTTCTGTTTTTCCACTTCTGTGCACCTTATGTTGAACTGTATTTAACATGTTCCAAGATGGCGCGCCCGTTATCACGAGTGAGTCCATCTTCCATGTTAATGTTTACTATATCCTTGGCGCGTCCTCACAGTGTAGTTGACACTGAGGAAGGCGTAAGCTGAAACGCGTCTGTTAACAACTATCTGTGATTAAATTTTGGCGTGAGCACTACTAAGCTGTTTGGTCCCACGAGTGCAGTTCTTTGAAGTTGGATTAACTTTTGGAGGCTGAGCTTGATATATATATATATGTATATATATATACTATACATACACCTATAACATAAAATATCATAACAAAAACATTACACTATAAAATAAAAACTAAAAATACTTATACATTTTTAAACTTACATTTTGCACTCCATTGAGTGTAACAGTAGGAAAATTGTTGAATAGCATAATGGTAAAAATATTACTATTCCCAGTACAATTACTGCAACAGTAGGGAAAGTGTTGGACAGTGTAGGGTAAAAATTACCATTCCCACTCCAGGGAGTGCAACAGTAGGGAAAGTGTTGGATAGCTGAGGGCTTAAAATTACTATTCCCACTCCAGTGAGTGCAACAGTAGGGAAGGTATTGGCTAGAAGAGATGTAAAAATTACTATTCCCACTCCAGAGAGTGCAATAGTAGGGAAAGTGTTGGATAGCAGAGGGGTAAAAATTACTATTCCCACTCCAGTGAGTGCAACAGTGGGGAAAGTGTTGGATAGCAGAGGGTAAAAATTACTATTTCCAAAAAATGTAAATAAGAATTAAACAAAATAGCAACTACCATACACAAATTGTTAATAACACAAAAATAAAAACATATAAAAATATAAAAAAATTACAAAAGATAGAAAAATAATTTCATGTTAAAAAATACTGAAAATGTACTACAAATATTATTTTATAAAAGTTTAAAAACAACATTTTACAAACAAATAAGTATCTTTATTATAAACTAATTATAATCAAAAAATATATTTTGTTAATGATTTTTAATACATTTCTTCACACCATATTCCCCTATAAACGCACAAACAACTCCTACATATTTGACAAAATAAATATATTTACTAATTAATTATTAATAATTAACAAACAATTAATAATTAATTATTAATAAACGAATCACGACAAACAACACTATAAAAACTAAATATAAACAAATATGAATACATAAAAAGTATTAATTAATTTAATCTAATTAAATTACTTCCCACCCTATTCTCCTATAAACAAACCCACAAACTGCACCGAAAAAAAGTAACACAATTAACATCATTACCAATTCATTTATTAATAAAAATTAATAACCAATTAATAATTAAGTAAGAATAAATTAATTATAAATACAAATTGAAAACAATTAGTAATTACTTTATTCTAATTAAATTACTGCCCACCCAATTCCCCTATAACCTCACAACCCACACCTAAAAAAATAACACAATTAACATAGTTATCAATTATTAATTAATAACACATTAATAACCAATTAATAATAATTAATACATTCATTATAAATACTAATAGATAAATAAAATTACTTTATTATTATTAAATGTCTTCCCACCCTATTCCCCTATAAACCCACAACCCACTCCTAAAAGAAATAACACAATTAACATAATTATCAAATAATTAATTAATGAATTAATACAAATTAATAACCAATTAATAAATAATTAATAATAAATTAATTATAAATACTAATTTTTTTAAAATAATGACTATTATAATTAAATTACTTCCCATCCTATTCCCCTATAAACCCACAACACGCTACAGAACTAAAATACACGAACAAGAATACACAAGAATTAATTACCATAAAGTGAATTACTTAATTACAAAAAAAAGCTAATCTTATACAAAGAAATTAGATCACATACATTTAACACACATTCTAAAATACAGAGCACTGATATAAATATCGATATTATTAACGAGGATATTTTTACTAACGATATTACTGACTTCTACATCAAACAAAACAATATTTCTTACCTTTATGCCGATATTCTGGTCTACGATATTCTTGCAGTCGATATTGTGTCACTTCTATATTAACAACTCGATTTTCAGGCACTTCGATATTCCAACTTCGATATTCTGTCTGTGCACCCTTTTCTGGTACAACCCAAGTGTGACCGTGGCACAAAAAGATTCATTGGTATCAACAGCTTCAGGGGTAGTAAGTGCTATATGAATAAATAATTTCAATTCCCCAGGGTCACAGCATCACTGATCTACATAAAGGGCAGCTAAAAAAATCTGAGCTTTTTTAAATGTATTCTGTTCTGAAAGCAGACATTACACATAAAGCAATTATAATGGGTGAGAAAGGAACGAGATGTTAGTTGAATTTCATTTACTTCTTTTCAGAGAGAAAAGTTATGGTCCTTAGAATACATTTGCATTTCACTGTGTCTCATATAATCAGACTACATTCTTGCAATGGCATAAGAAGAAAACTGGAAATGCATTTTCTTAAAAGGCAGAGAGTTTCTGAATAGGTGTATTTAGATGTATGTTTAACTCCCGGTCTGTAATGGGAAGCACTAATAAAAGTTTCTCTCTTTAATAGAAATCTATGGCCTACTCTTTTTTTTAAAGTACTTTTTTCCTGTACATGTTTGCTAACAGTATCACGCCACTGGCTTTATTACTGATACGATATTATCAAAAAATGCATATTTATTCTTTGTTTGTCTCTTTGTATTTGTCTTTCCCTTTTTCTGTGTCTGCCTTCCCCTCTCTCTGTGTGTCGCTCTCTCAATGTATCTCTCTCGCCTCCTCTCGGTGCCTCTCCATCAACAGCTGTCTCTCTTTTCTATCTCCCTTTCTTTTCTATCGCTTCACTATTTGTTACAAATTCACATTTTCAGTTCTCTGAAACATTTCCAAAACGCTAATGGAAAATATATTTAAATGTGGCTATGCTACGCTCTCCAAAGGGAGTAACCCAAGAAAACCCAAATTATTACCTACGGGTTATCTAAAGTATGGTTTGCTTTGGCAAAACTGAAAGCAGAACCCATGCTTACAGTTTTAAAAGGTATTTTAGGCAATTCCACTGGAAAACCTTATCTAATATGTTGCTGATGCTGAAATTTGACTTGTGTCATGTTATCAGCCGAAACCAGCTCCAGGTTGAACCGCTGGGTCTACCACACACATTCTAACATTAGAAAGTGCAAAGAGGATCTTTGTGGGTCAGAAACAGGCATATTTTAAATGTGCAGGTACTGTTCAGTAATGAGTATCCGCACTTATTTAATGTGAAAGAAGAGTACTGACACCTCTTAGTACTGGTTCAATACATTTACTGAGAAAGTACTGCAACTTCTTAGGAGCAAACAGATATTCTGAATAGTACCTGTACCTATATATTTCCAATTCAAAAACTCGAAACAGCCAGAGGTTTAATCTTCAGAATGAAATGTAATATATTACATTATGTTACTGGTCCTTTTGTGATTTTGGTTTTTGAACAGTGTGTCCGGCATGGCTCAGAGCTGTACACTCAATACCTCAGAATTACTATCACATAATTCCACTGCACAAATCCGCTCTACACCACACAATGCCATCCGCACAATTCCACAAATAATAATTCCAATCCAACCCACATAATTCCACTACACACTACGGGCCTCATTTATGAAAAGTGACGCATCGCTGCGTGAAAACAGCGATGCGTCACTTTTCACTGCGCACTCCTTGCGACACCAATGATGCATCATATTTAATGTATGACGCATCATGTCGCAAGGAGTTACAGATACGTCAGTATTTCTGACGTATCTGTAAGCGCAAAAGTGACGAATTGCTGGAGTGTGTCACAAAAGTGACGCAACTCCAGCAATACGCCCTTACACATGGGGCAAGCCCCATGTGAAAGGGCCTGCATCAGTCTTACGCCTGCTCTGAGGCAGGCGCAAGATTTTGCTGCAACTGCGTCCTAAAAGTGACGCAGTGAAATCTCATAGATTTCACTGCGTCACTTCCACGACCCTTCCTTGCGTCAATACGCCCCCTTGCATACATTATACCAGGCGCAGGTATAATGTGGCGCAGGGGTTTACAAAGTGACGCATCTACCTAGATGCGTCACTTTGTAAATATGGTGCAACAAGGTACATTATTTACGCTGCTGGTGCGTCACAAAAAGTGACGCACCAGCGGCGTAAAAGTGACGCACGGCCTCATAAATGAGGCCCTACACACACATATACTCTGTAACACATGGGTAAAATACACTGTTATTTACAACACCAATAGCTCTAACTCAAGCAAATGCAACACCTATTGCAATTCCAATGCTTGTTTTTTTCCAGTGCGACTAATACATAATACATATTTTTTATAGTATTGGTTTGAGACCCACTAAACTTTAATATCTCCTTGTTTCGAATGTATATCTCAGTTTCTGTACTTTGCTCGTACAGTAAAAGAGGATTTATCATACATTTGGGATCTGTAATAACCCTCATATTGCAGTTTGGCACGGTGCAGTAATTAGCATTTGCTGGCATTGTATTAATAGAACCTGCAAGCATATTCGTGGAATTGATTTATCTTACACCTCTGGGCTTTGCTCTTGGTATAATTTTAGGTTTTTACTCGTCTGTATGGGTTCTTTATAATACCAATTTGAAATCAGAAGGTCATACCCCATGAAGCTGTTTCTAGCTTGATAAATTAGTTGCTTTCTGTTATAGCCTCATAAAGGGATTTATATCGTTTGCAGAAAAATATTGTTTAATGTAATCCTGTTGAAACAAGTCGTTTACGTCTAAGGCATTTTTGCATTGTACTCAAACATAGTAGTGCTTACTCCTACTCATCTTTGACAGGTATATTATGCTTATTTTTCATCATAGGGTCTCAAGTAATGTCCTGTTTAGAGTCATCTGGAGTGGAAGCTATCCCTGTGCAGGATATCACTTCAGCTGATCACATCTGGCTTGGTGTCTCTGCACCTGGATGCATGCGGAAACACCTGCTCTAATATTACTGGCAGAAAACCTGTTGGTAAAATCACTTAAGGATTGTGCAGGCATTGCAGGCATACCTGCTGCCCTGCCCAACCCCCTTATGTAAAAAGTATAACAAATAATGATGGATGAAATGCTTCAATTAATCTCAGCCACTTGTAATCACTCAGGCGCATTCTTATTCACTGCTATTTTGCACAACATGCCACCTCAGTTTTGTCCCAGCTATGTGCAAATTATTCTTATCCGTGCTCCAATAGGACTTGTCTAGCCAGGTCCTCTCTGAAATGGTACACAAGAAACCCAAGACCGGTTTTGCCATAGTTATGGACTCATCAGACGGGTACAACTTGGATCCAGTGACACAGTGTGCACAGAACCCACGTCTAGGCACACCTGTCACACCTAGGGTGACACAATGAATATACAAAGCAGTGATGGAGGGAATGTTTGAATTAATCTCAGCCATAAGTAATCATTCAGGGCTCCATCCCAATCCATCATTATTATGCACACCATGCCACCTCAGCTTAGACCGAACTATGTGCACATCAATCTTGACCCTGCTCCAATAGGAACAGCCCAGCCCCAACTGCCAACCCAGATCCTCCCTGAACAGGAACACAAGAAATCTGGACTAGTTTCGCCAAAGTTATGGACTCATCAGCTGGGTACAATGTGGTTCCAGTGACACAGTGTGCAGAGAACCCATGTTTAGGCATACCCGTTCTACTTAGGGCAACACAATAAGTATACAAAAGTATACAAAAGTAAAGTGATGGATAGAATCCGTGAATTAATCTCAGCCACTGGTAATCACTCGGGCTGCATCCCAATTCATCTTTATTATGCACACCAGCCACTCCAGTTTAGACACAGCCATATGGTAATCACTCAGTGCTTCATCCCAATCTATCATTATTTTGCCCACCCTGGCACCTCAGTTTGGACGCAGCAAAATGCAAATTAGTCTTGACCCTGCTCCAATAGGGACAGTCCAGCCTGAACTGCCAAGCCAAGGTACTTCCTGAAACGAAACACAAGCAACCCAGGGCAGGTTTTGCCCTAGTTATGGGCTCACCAGCCAGGTACAGCTTGAATCAAGTGACACAGTGTGCACCGACCCATGTCTGTGCATATCTGTCCCACTTAGGGTGACACAATAAGTATGCAAAAATTTGAATGATGGAATGCTTTAATCAATCTCAGCCACTAGTAATCACTCTGGCTGCATCCCAATCCATCATTATGTTGCACACGATGTCACCTCAGTTTGGACCCATCTATATGTGAATTTGTCTTGACTCTGCTCCAATAGGAACAGTACAGCCCATGCTGCCAAGCAAGGTCCTCCCTGAATCTTAACACAAGCAACCCTGAACTGGTTTCGCCCTAGTTATGGGCTCATCAGCTGGGTACAACATGGATCCAGTGACACAGTGAGCAAGGGACACACATCTGGGACTACCCGTCCCAATTAGGGTGACACTAAGTATACAAAACAGTGATGGGTGGAATGCTTGAATTAATTTCAGCTGCTGGTAATCTCTCTGGACACATCCCAATCCATTATTATTGTATACACCATGCCACGAAAGTTGGACACAGCTTAATGCAAATTAGTCTTGACTCATGCTCCAATAGGAACAGTCCAACCCAAGCTGCCAAGCCAGGCCCTCAGTGAACCAGAACACAAGCAACCCAGGACCAGCTTTTCCCTAGCAAGGGGTTCATCAGCAGGGTACAGCTTGGCTCCAGTGACAGTGTGTACAAGACCGCTCTTTGGGCATACCATCCCAATTAGGGTGACAGAATAGGTATAGAAAACAGTGATGGATGGAATGCTTGGATTATATTTTATACTCCTAATTGTATCTTGCACGTCCCACTTTATAGTCACCAGTAATACACCGTATGCTACCTCATATATATTTCTTCTTGATGCTCACCAATGCCACCTGTTGTTTCATATAATTTTTGTATGCAACTGTATCCCACTACTGACTCCTGTTCCTTACGTATTTTTGACTACTCACTATTGTCACCTTCGATTGAGGTATTTTTATGGTCTGCATAGTTATTTGATGCCAGTAATATACTTCTACTTTATTCTGCACCTGTTTATAACCTACATCGAACTCACTTCTATTCCCTTAATGTACTTGTGATTATTGTATTTAGATTTTGATTTTGACCATGGTTACAACGACTGCTGAATCCGATAGTGATTATTGTATTTAGACACAGTGATTTAGATTTACATACTACCTCATATCTCTTCTTGGACGCTACCTCATATCCCTTTTGGATGCTCACTAGTGTCACTTATAGCTCCTACACCCAACATTACAGCCTCTAAAATGGAGCGCAGCGGCAAGCACACTTTTAGAATTAACTACCCCACCACCCTCACCAAAAAAGCCACTAAACGTTTTAAACATAACTTCATGAGGTCTCACCCTGAAACACCCTTTGCCGACACCTACTTCTCACCGGGCAATGGTGCCCTGAATACCGATATCATCTTCCACACCTCACGCAGAGCCCAATGGAGAAAGGCGTTCCTAACCCTACTCACCGTCTCCTCCACCAGGAAAACAACACATGGCCTAACTCTCTCTATCACACCTTCCCACCTCTTCCCGGGCAGGACTACCATTACTATCTATAACAATGGGATTGTACTAATTCAATCCACGGACAAGAACCTGGAACTACTAGACAACCTGTTCCCCAAGTTCAAAGAGCACCTTTCCAATGTGCAGACCCCCACCCTGATCTCCACCAGCACCAGCACCCCTGACTTCGCAACCCCCACCTACAACACCTCTACCCCCAGCACCTCAGTAAATAGCCCACCTGCTGTGACAGACACAAATGTCGCCACCTATTATACTAACCGCCCCTCTATCTTGATCCCTTTTATCCCCACTCACATCCCCCCTATCCCTCTCCTCCCTGACATAACAACCCCCACCCGCAACACGCCACCTGAACACACCACCGCTCGGAGTTTTTCCACCCCCCCTCCCATCTCCCCCACGACAGACGCCTCCCCCTCCCCAGCTCCCTCCCCACTCTCACCCGCGACACTCTCACACCTGACAGAACAACTCCCACCCACAACACGCCACCATCTGATAACTTCACCACTCGAAGCCTATCCACCCCCCCTCCCATACGCCCCACGGCGGACACCTTTCCCCCCCCAGCCCCCTCCCCACTCCCACCCACGACACTCACACCCTCCCAACAAAACACACAGAACATACCACCTCACCTACCTTAGCATCCCCCTCTCTCCCACCTCCTATTCTTAGCCCTCACTACCCTCCGGTCTCCCCCAATGTCTTCAGCCCTCACTCACTCTTCCACTCACCGGCACCCTCTCCCACTGGCGGCACTACCTATGCCTCCCACTCACCGCCATCACCGCCTACTTCACTCACACCCCCCGCCCACAAAGACGCCCACTCTTTGAATGCCATCCCACCCATTCGCACCGCAGAACACTCCAACAACGCCAGTATATCCCCCCCTGCGATTCCCTGCCCGCTTTCCAGCTCACTACACAACCACTCACCAATGGCTCCCACCACCTACGCCATCCCCTATGCTCCCCCTGACCAGACTCTACCCACCCTCCAACAAGTCAAAGAGGATATTCTACAAATCAAAAAAGATGTCCGCGCAATCAAAGACATGCTCTCATCACAGCCCAGTCCACCTCCCATCATCCCACTACCCTACAAAGGACGCACCCGCCCTACATACCCTCGCCTCCAACGACATCCGCGCTGGCCGACTATCCCCGTTCGCAACAACTCCCACCGCCCCTGTCGTGTCCTCAACCAACTGTCGGACCGCGACCTACGCTCACTCCTACGCTCTTATGGCTCAGGTCCGGTAAAACACACTCCCAGCACACACATCCCCATACCCACAATTCATACAAACCCTCTGAGGCTCCCAACACTCAACAACAGAGGTTCCATCCCCAACAACCTCAGAAAAGTTCCCCTCACTCTAGAAAGCTCGACCACCCCTCTCTCTCCCAAACTCAAATGCATCCTACTCAACTGCAGATCAGCCCAGAGACACTCCTCCGACATCGCAGATCTCGTCTCAGCTAGGGATCTGGACCTAGCCTTTCTAACAGAAACTTGGCTCACTGAAGCCTCAACCCCGATTTTGGACATACTAGTCCCCCCCAACTATCACATCATTAGGTTA
Source organism: Lissotriton helveticus (assembly GCF_964261635.1). NCBI lineage: Eukaryota > Metazoa > Chordata > Amphibia > Caudata > Salamandridae > Lissotriton > Lissotriton helveticus. Next base: position 1,929,655,110 of record NC_136059.1, read on the forward strand.
GACAGGTCTTCAGACAAGACGGGCGGGGGAATTGCATGCATTTTTAAAAACAACCTCTCCGTTACCAAAGTCACCTCCCCCACCCTCTCCTCCTGTGAACTCCTCGGCCTCGACATCACCAGCGAGGGCAAACAAGTTTGTGCTCTACATCTCATCTATCACCCGCCTGGTGACAATCTCATATTCGCCCAACAACTCATGGACATGATCACTTCTAATGCCGGTCGCCAGACCACCCAAGTCTACCTGGGTGACTTCAATCTCCACTGGAACGATCAGAAAGACACAGTGGTGAATAGTCTCAAAACTTTCCTTAATGCACTTGACCTCACCCAAATATGCGATAGACCAACACACGACAAAGGCGAGATACTTGATCTCATCATTGCCAAAGAGAATTCTACACAACTGGAGACGATTCTACCCTGCGACTGGTCAGATCACCACATTAACACCTTCTTTATCAATGAAAAAGTTAAACCTAACCCGGCTCAACCAATCAAATCCAAAACATGGAAAAGGGACATGAAGAATCTCAACCCCTCTACTCTGTCTCCCCACATCGGCAATCTCCTCCTTCCCCCTTCAGGTGCCTCGGATGTTCAATCTCTGACTGACCACTACCTTGAATCTATGAATACATTAGTCAATGAAGTCGCCCCACTACAACTGAAGAGAGTCTCCACCAAAACTTCTAACCCCTGGTATAACGACAGACTCAATAACGACAGGCGCTCGATGCGAATGGCAGAGCGCACCTGGAGAGCGGACCCCTCAGCACTGCACCTCAAAAGGCTTAATAACAAGAGAAATGCCTACTTCAGGAAAATAAAGCGGACAAAGTTGGACTTCTTCAGCCGCCAACTGGACCAAGCAAAAAACAGGCCAAGAAAACTCTTTGAACTAATCAAAACCCAAACAAAGGCACAACCCCTACAATCAAAGAGCACAACAAGCGACACCCCACACTGTGAAGGCTTCTCTGTTTTCTTTAAGCTAAAGACTGACAACATAAGAAATGACCTCATCATGGATGTAAGCCGATTCCCCAACCACACAAGAATGGCTAACACTCAACCTAAAAACATGGCTTCCTGGCAGTACTTCGATACCTACTCGGAAGAAACAATACACAAATTGCTCTGCACCTTGAAGCCATCTAACCACCTCACAGACCCTCTACCGGCTAGTGCTGTAAAAGACTTCATCCCCTTGCTCCTCCCTCTCTGGACCAAAATCATCAACTGCTCCCTGCAACAAGGCCTCATTCCAGACTCCCTCAAGGAGGGGCAAGTCACGCCTATACTCAAGAAACCTACAGCTGATCCGTCTGACCTAAACAACTACCGGCCCATCACCAATATCCCCACCCTGGCCAAACTGCTGGAGAAATGTGTCCAACTCCAACTAACAAGACACATTGACCAATTTGACCTCCTCAACTCTCATCAATCAGGCTTCCGAGCGAAACACAGCACGGAAACAGCTATGACACACATAATTGATGACGCCCTCCAAATTCTTGATCGCAATGATTCCTGTCTCCTCATCCTTCTTGACCTCTCGTCAGCATTTGACACGGTCAAACATGAGAACCTGCTGGAGCTGCTAAGCACTAGAATGGGTCTATCGGGAACGGTTCTCAAATGGTTTTCGTCCTTCCTACACAACCGGTCTCAGAAGTTCAAGATCGATAATGTGCTATCGTCACCTGTGCCTGCAGATCTAGGTGTTCCACAAGGATCCTCCCTCTCCCCCACGCTGTTCAACCTCGTCATGGAACCGCTCGCCACCTTGCTCCAAGCTTCTAATGTCCAATTCCATATTACGCCGACGACACACAACTGTACCTAAAGCTTCAATCTCCAGAAGATATCAAACATCTGAATTCCACGCTTATTAACACTCAATCCTGGCTAGCCGATAATCACCTCAAACTAAATGCTCTGAAAACTGAGTTCCTTCTCATCTCACCCCCGGCGAAAATTTCCACCACTCAAACATGGCTCAACAACCGCACTCAATGTCCAACCCATCATCGTGGACTCAGCGAAATCCCTAGGCATCACACTGGACGCCAAGCTCAACATGCAGCAGCACGTCAGCAAAGCCACAAAAGCAGCTAATTTCCAAATCAACACACTGAGGAAAATCAAACCCTTCCTCCCTAATGAAGACTTCCAAACTGCTGTACAAGCGTTAGTCATCCCTCGAATCGACTACGGAATTGTGACCCTCAGCGGACTCCCGCTAACGACAACAGCACCCTTAAGAGCCTCCCTGAACGCTGCCGCAAGACTTATTACTGGCTCAAGAAAACATTCGCATATTTCCCCAGATTTTAAGTCCCTAAAATGGCTGCCTTTTGAAGCCAGAATACAACTAAAAATTGCAGTTATGACACACGCGGCCGTGCACCACAATGCACCCAACTACCTCGCTCAAAAGTTGTCCATATCAGGAGGTTCGAGATCCAATAGAAGCTCAAAAAATCTACTCCTGAAACCCCGTAGATTCAGGAAAGAGAAAACTTACAAGCGCTCCTTCTCAGGAATGGCACCTAGGATCTGGAATGCGCTCCCGCCTGAAACTAGGCGTATCTCCTCCGCTGCACTCTTCAAGAAAGAGGTGAAAACCATCCTTCTGGCCAAGATCTCCTGAACCTTATAGGTGCTGGATCAGAGACTCTGCATCGCCTTGTATCAATGCTCACCTTGTCACTACAGTCACACTGTCACTCTGGCACTATACCTCTACTTGATGGTGACACTACTACGCTACCCTCTCCTAACGACCAATATATGAGACACACTGGGCCACTGATTTACCCTCCCGATGCCCCCATTCAGTGCGCTCTCTACACTAAACACTGGTGGAAGCCTTCCACACACTCAAGGTGTACCTGAACACCTCTGTTATGGGATCATTGATTTGTTCCGTTATACTACCTGTTTGCCTGACTGTATATTGATATATGTTATGTATTTTATTATTATCCGTGCATGTTAGTGATTACTACATTGCTCCCATTACCTCTGTTCATTCCTACTGCCCCTACCCTGTCATTGTGAAGCGCTCTGATATCCGTAAGGATCTTGTTCGCGCTATATAAAACTTTGAATAAATAAATAAATAAATAAATAATCTCAACCACTGGAAATCACTTGGGCCGCATCCCAATCCATCGTTATTTTACACATCATGCCTCCTCTGTTTGGACCCAGCTATATGCATATCAGTCCTTTAACAGTCCAGTCTAAACTGCCAAGCCAGGTCATCCCTGAACCAGAAAACTAGCAACCCAGGACAAGTTTTGCCCTAGTTATGGGATCATCAACCAGCTACAGCTTGGTTCCACTGACACAGTGTGCAAGGGACTCACCTCTGGCCATACCCGTCCCACTTAGTGTGACACAGTAAATATACAAAACAGTGAAGGATTGGAAAGTAACTTGAGTGATTAACAGCATCTTTCATTAATTCAAGCATTCCATCCATCACTGTTTTGTGTACTTATTGTGTCGACCTACTTATGTGGCTGGGAGCAGCATGGATGTTTTTAGAGAGTTTTATATAGCATGAACTAGACTCGAATCGGGTATCAGAGCGCTTTACATGAGCACCAGTTTTGTTAAAGAAGGACACATTTATTTTTGTTAGGCACAGGGAGATTAGGTGATGTTGAGCGTCAATGCTGAGACTCAAAGCCGGTTTCCCAGCTTCTAGGTCAACCACCCTAGCCGGTAAGGCTACATCCTCTGCCCTGCTCTGGATTGCTCTCCCCTGCCATCCCACAGCCTGATCTGCTCCCAGAAACTATCTCCATTCCATTCCCCTGCCACTCAGAGGCCTCCCGCTCCACATACCACTTTCTCATATCATGTGGTAAATGGAAGTGTTAAACCCAATAGAATTAGGAATTCTGTGTGGGTTTCTGCCTTGTAAAAAAGGGTTCCCACAATAATTTCACATTCAATGGGGTGTATATCATAATTACAGGATTCATGACTATATTCCTTCTAGAAACCTACCCTCCTCCTCCGAGCGACTGGCCAGAGTTCCCGAAATTCATTGGGCCAGGGCTGGCAGAAGGTATTTTTCCTCTCTCGGGCTAGTCACATGGAATTAACTCCCTCTTGAACTACGAACAGCAATAGAACCCTGCTCCTTCAACTAAAAAATAAAAACATGGCTCTACCAGCAAGCTTAATAGGACACTCTTTGTTGTTGTAGGCTGCCTGATTTAGCGCCGGGACACTCTGAGTAGCTATGCGCTATATAAATCTCACTAACATAACAGAACACATTACTGGTAGGGTGTTACAGGGGCAGAGTGTGCACCCTACCAGGACCATGCAATCCCTAATCGGGGCCGACAAAGTAGAAGTGAAGGGTGAAGTATTAACTACATCAGGTTGCTTTATCATTCCAGGTGTGGTAAATACTACACATTTTGAGTTTTCATTTTTATGAAAATGAGGAATTATATCCAAACCTGTGTTTCTTAACCAAATTCTGTATGTCTTGTAATGTGCATATCATTTTCCTCATTTAAATTCTGGGCAGTTTGACCGGCGGAAATCTGCCTTTGGAAAGTTGTGATGGGTGCTGTAATTACCACATTACCTGGAAATAGATCCCTTAGCAAACTCCAGGTTTCCGAGGGATCAGAATATATTCCTCATGTCGTAATCAAAGCCATAAAAAAGTCAATACAGTATAAACATGTGTGTGAAACACCCTCAAACTTTAGTTGACAGATTGTATTCAGTCTAATTGATAGGGTGTTTGGACATCTGCTGAGCTGCTATGACCGAAGAGAAGCCTAGTTGATTCAAGTTGCCTCTAACAACTGGATACCTACTTCTGATGGCAATTATTGGTTTCTATTGTTATGTTAAATGAGCTGTGACAATTCGCTACCTTTTTACACTGCATATATTATTTAGTCCATTGTGAAAAAAACTGAGGGGGTCATCATGATGGCGGACGTACTTAAGTCTGTCCGTCATCGTCATGGGGATCGGGGCCTCCTATATGGCGGCAGTCCCACAAGTGCAATAACAATGCGACTGCCACTGTGGCGGTTGCATTGTGCATGTTTACCATTGCGGCAGATGATGCTGGCTGCAGCACCAGCCGCAATGGTAAAAATACATGTTGTGCCTTTCCCTGCACTGCGTGGCAGGCAACTCACGGTGCCTCCCACATGGTGCAGGGAAATGTTGCCCCCCAAGTGCACAACTAAAATGCTCCTGCAAAAGGGGGGCCCACAACGGGCCCCCAAAAGTACATCCCGCTAGCCTGTGAATGGCGATTAAACCACCATACACAGGCTGGCGGGGATGCAGCATCCTAATTTGGCAGACGGTTCCTGTTAGGCACTGCCACCATTTTGTGGATGTGAGTTGGGTCTGACAGGCAATTGTAAGGATTGCCTGTAATGGATCAGTGGCGGACGGACTTCCTGTCCGCCAGCAAACTGCCCGCCATCCTCATCTGGTGGGCGGAGAATGGCTGCACGACGGTTATAAATCCACCACCGGCAGGCTGCCGGTGGCGGATTCACTGCTATCGTAATGACTCCTTTTGTTTGAAAATTGATTAAAAAGAAACTATTAGTTACTGGTAAAATGCAGTGCATGTTGTAAACACAGGGGAAAATCCACAGTCATTGGTTTAGGCTACAAGTGCAGATTTTTTGTTGTTGCTTTTTTCAAATACCTTCTCCTGCTTCTTTAGTAAATTGGTGGCATGTGTGATAAAAGGACTTGTAAATGTTATACATACTCTTAAAGCCCCTACCTTGAACATCTGTAATCTGTGAACAATGCCATCTCTCATGGCACTCATTTGCCCATCCAACAAAAACACTATGAACTCAGAAAAATCTGCTCACCTGTCAGATTTTCTGTTATAAATGTCCCTATGTAAAAATACTCATATATCATTTTATTTCTGGAGGCGTTATCTAAGGGCTCAGAAATAATTGTAATTGATTCTTACAATTTTGTTTTAAGAGAATTATCCAAGATTTGCGACCGCTATTACTTGGAAGTTTGGGTATTAAAAGAGAGGTGCCCTAGCGAAACACCCTATATGGAAAAACAATGGTGCAGAGCCATATGAAGTCATCACAGTAAAACATTTTTTTTTAAAGGCGAGCCTATTAAAAGTGGTTATATAATAAATGATGTTATACTTTTCAGCATAAAACACGCTTATTGGTTTTTGTCTAACTGGCCTTCTACTGCCCATGCTGAGAGAATCATGACCTATACAAATACTTTTGCCAAATTCCTTGTGTTTTTGTGATTCCATACCCTGCAGCTTAAATCTCCCATTCGGTGATGATGGCGAAGCAGATGAAAGAGAGACAATTGTAAAACCTAAAGTATATGTCTTCCTATATTTGTGTTGCATGTACATGTATGTCTATTGTTAGCTCTGCTAACCAGTCTACGTTTTACATAATGTCTTTTTATTGAGGTGGAGTGTTAACATAAAAACATAAACTGTTATGTAAAAAAAAAGATAATCGAAAAGATTTACTGGGTGTTCCACCAGTTTCACACTTTCTTGTGAAGCATAGTAATTTATGCTGGAAGTTAACATATGCCAATTGGGTACCACGTCTCATATGCCACTATCTAAATACAAAACTGAAGAAAACAGAACTGAAACGAGTAGCGAAATGCAGAAAATGAACGACAAATGATTATTGAGAACTCAGAGACAGTACATTTGCAGTTTTTAGATACATATAAACATCTATTATGAATGATCATACCTTTCAATGAAGCTGTGTCAGATAACATTGAAATTCCACTTACTATTGTCTACAGATGGCCATAACTAAGCTACTTAGAGAGACTTAAGGGCCTGATTCACAAAGATAAACGTACTGATTCACAAAGATAAACGTACACTTTTGTGAAAGTCTATGATTGTTTGGTATTCACAAAGGTATTTTACGGGTAGTATCTTTATGACTGTGGAGTCTCCACATATTAAAAGATAGGACAGGCCTATCTTTTTATGTGTGAAAACTCCCTAGTCGTAAAGATACTACTTCTAAAATACCTTTGTGAATAACAAACAGTCATGAATTAAAATAGACGTGTAAGTTTACCTTTGTGAATCAGGTCCCGTATGTTCAAAGTTAGTTCAGAAGAATGGTCTTTGTAAATGATTTCCACTGCCCCTAAGAGAGGGTGAGGTTAGTAAACTACGGAATATGGCCGCACGGAGATAAGTAACTAAATAAATAAATAAAACAAATTACATTGCACGATGGCAATGCAGCGCACACAATGTAAAATGTTTTATTTATTTATTTAGTTATTGATCTCCGTGTGGCCGTATGCTGTAGTTTACTACCCCCCAACCTGCCCCTCCCCCGCCCCGACCGACCACCCTGCACCACTCCCTTGAAGAGCCACTACTGGTTAACAGGCCCAAAGCTACTGAAATAAACTAAAGTCTATAATGAAGCCATAAGATACCATAGACTTCAAGCTTGACGTTTTTTGCTGTGTTGTCTGAAAACAACGTTTTTCTGCATATTGATGTGTATGAATGTTGGTGCCAGTAGTGACCACAGACAATTATATTCCGGTGTTATAGTGAAATAAATTTCCATCAGCACTAGATTTTCTTTTTCCTCAGACTGGTCTACAGCCGCACACTTCTTGATCTTCACTTGTGTTAGAAATGCAATAATTTGGGATATTTATATACGTATTTGAAGTGTCTAGGTCAGTTTATGCCCCAGAAAGTAAGAAGCTGCAAACACATTATAAGCAGTTGTTAGACCTGTCATCTTAATGGTGACTTTCCTCCAAACCTTTTGCCTACTTACCTCCTCCTTTTGCTCTATTTTTTTGTTAGCCTTCTGAGCACTTTACAGCTGCTAACCATCGCTAAAGTGCATGTGCTTCTCCCCATAACATCTAAACATCGTGACATTGGTGTATACATGACTGGAATATTTAGTTTACATATACATCCCTTGTAAAGTAGTATACTGTAAAGATGAGTCTTCACGCGTGACTATTTGTGGTTAAGAGCCATGTGAACCAACGGGGCATTGCGAACCAAGAACCTCTTTTTTGGTTTTTTTAAAGAATGCAGGTAACAGTTGAACTTTTTTTTAACCTGTAAAAATGGCACACACAGGTTAAAATTTCACTCACTCAGGTTAAATTTGCTCACCCTGATCTTGCTGAAATACGATTCTTAAGGTTTTGGGTAATTTATTTGTGAAAAATACGTTGAGTCAGCATAACAAATATAAATCACCCAAGGCAATAGTGCAAATATAGATCCTCTTGCATTCCTGTAGTAGACCTGCATGTGCCCTGTCTCTTCACTTGTGAACAAAGGCAGCACCTGCTAATGTGTAGGGGTGTTGTCTGTGTATTGGAGTATTTGTCCACTGGCAGAGTTGAAAAAAACAGTGAAGAATCTAAGGCAAACTCTTTCCCTGCGGGATTCTCATGATATCCACCCTTGTCAACACATCACTTGGTCTACAGTAGAAGCAGATGACAATCAGCAGCTTTGTAACTCACTCCTTAGTTTAGATCAGCTGTAGGTTGATAAGGTCACAATGAAGTCTTGTTCACCTCACTCTGTAAATGTAGGATTAAATGATGTTGAGGCTTTTTGTAGATCTGTTCCTCACCAATATAAAAATGGGTCTTCATGCGTGATTTGTTGTGGTAAAGAATTAATCACGTTAATCTGTACAACAAAGACCCAACCATCAACGATCATGTAAGGTTGTTCTCTCTCCAGTAACTGGACTCCTACCTGTAGCTACACATTCTGTATGCTAGATAACAACACTCTTATGACAACATAGCAGTGGAACCTGCTATAGTACATCTCTAGGATACCACATATACCATACACCCAGGGCCTATAATTTAAATGCTACTAGTGGGCCTGAAGCACTGGTTGTGACACCCATACAAGTAGCATTTCAAACCTGTCTCAGGCCTGCCATTGCAAGGCCTGGGTGTGCAGTTTGCTACCACTTTGACTTGGCATTTCAAACCACTTGCCAAACCTTAAACATCCTTTTATTACACATGTCACCCCTAGGGTGGGTCCTAGGTAGCCCTAAGGGCAGGGTGCTGTGTCACTAAACGGTAGGACATGTACTGTTAGGTTTCACATGTCCTGGTAGTAACAAACTGCTAAATTAGTTTTCCACTACTGTGAGGCCTACTCCTCTGATAGGCTAGCATTGGGAATTCCTTAAAACACTTTAATCTGCGATTCTTGATTGGAAAGGAGCAGCTACATTGTGTTTCATATCTTTGGAATGGTAATGATAAACACTCCTCACTGGTAAAGTTGAATTTAAAATTACTGTTTTAAAAATGCCACTTTTAGAAAGTGGACATATCTCTGCTCTTAGTATTCTCTGTGCCTGAAGCCTGTCTTCAATACACAACAGGTATACTTTGTGCATTCCCGCTAGACAGCCACAAACACAGAAAGGATGGGTGTGATAGAGAACTAATTTGCGTTCATCTACTTTCTGCTAGGTCTCCCTGGGCAGGAAGACGGAGGGGAAATGACACTTATACCTGGATAGTTTTCTGTGTCCCACACACAGGGCTGATTACCTCCTGCAGGTAGCATTGCAGACATGGCAAAATTAAAGGGGACCTGGACCTGTGTACTTCTAGGGCCTGCTTTGAAGTCACCCCCACTTCAAAGACACAGTTGGGTATAAGTACTGGGGCTCTGACCCTACCAAGGCATTACGCTACTGGACGTGTGAAGAACTCTGCCTGGAGTAAAAACTGCTGTGCTACAAGGATTGCCACTTTGCTTGACTGACTGTTCTGAAGGAACTGCTTCACTGCTGCTTTCTGATCTCTGCCATGCTGATGACAAGATCTAGACCCAACTCAATTGAACCTAGAGTGACTCGATGGGCTTGCCTGCTGTTCTGAAGTCTCTGGGCCATCAAAGACTTCCTACAACCCATCTGTGAGTCCTCCCTTGTCTGAAGTGCCAATCTAGTTTCGGGCCTCAGAAGTGGGTTCTGCAGCTGTTTTACTTCAAAATCAATGCAGTGGTGACCTTCCTCCAATCGGAACCGATGCATTGCCCTTCCACCCAGGAGCCGACCGACTACATGGCTGCAACAGACTGCGCAGCTGGATGACAACGGACAGCATGGCTAAATGACAACACAGTGCCTGCATCATAAAGGGGTTAGATGCTGAAGCCTAATCAAGTGCATGAATCGGTGCAGACGTTTCGCTCCATCCACTGGATCAACACAACACCTCCTCGATTTCTTGCATCGAGTCTCCGACGTTGATGCTTGCTCCATCCATGATACTTTGTCAGCTGGACCTCTCTGAGTCCTGGCTTGTCCTCGATTGCTGTTGGCCACAACTTTAGATTTACCCCGGTCTAGCGCGACCGTAAGTACATTTTTGGCTCTATTGACTTCTAAGCACTATTTTTGGTTTATTCTTTAAAAAGTCATAACTGTTCTACTTATAGGATGTTTATGGTTTTGGTCTTGTTTTATTCATAACATTATTACCTGTGTGGAGTATTTGTGTGGTGTTTTCATTGTGTTACTATATGTTTGTTGCACAAATACTTTACAAATTGCCTCTTTAGATAAGCCTGACTGCTCTGTGCCAAGCAGCCAGAGAGTGAGCACAGATTATCTTTTAATGTGTATCTATCTTACCCTGACTAAGATTGTGGATTCCTGCTTGGACAGGGTGCAGACCTCTGCCAACTAGAGACCCAATTTATAACAACAGTCCAAATTGATATATCAACATACTTTCAGGTTTACTGCAGTAGGTTTATTTGACTCAGTTACTTTGGGCTCTCACTACAAAATAGAAAAGTCGAAATTGACCTAGGTGTTGAATGTAACTTTACTGACAGGCTGGCATTTGACATTTCTTTTCCAAAGTTGTTTCCGATGCCCATCATCATTGCCAATGGTGGCACTGTAAGGACAGCAGATGCAATGAAAACCATTGGGATATCAAGCAGACTGTCACCTGCTCTGCAACTCTATATAAGTTAGATATACTACCCACTACTGCAAGTCCTCGGTGTGCTCTTCTCCTGTAGCTTCAGCTATGGATAAGACCAAATATTCTTTTTGATACATCATAGAGACTTCTTTCAGATAAACTACACATAATCAATTTACTTGAAAATATGTGTGTTTAATCAAGAGTGCATTCTTGTATCTTTCTGTGGGAGCTATACCACCGGATCACTTCCCATTGGTAGATCATTTACCTACAATTTAGGGTGTGCAAAGTTACAAACTTTATTTTTCTCAAACTTTGTGATGGTTGCAATGTATTCACTTGTAACACATTTGCATGAAATTTGTGAGGTCTGTGACCTCTTTTTGGTTAATACCCTATTAAGACGTTTTGTAGATCTAACAGTATTTTTAAATGTACTACATTAATTTGTAATATTTATTTATTTGGTTAAATCAACATGGGATTTCAATCCATAATGTACTACATAGCCTCTGTGAGGGTACACATATGAAGGAAGATTAGACGAGTTTGCATTTGAAGTAAATTTACCTGGTTGGTCATGATAACATATTCCTATGTCTAGATCTAATTGGCAGTGACAGCATGTAGTCTGAGGACATTATACACTCCAACTAAGGATATATCTAGGTTCTAGGAAGCATACTTTATGCAGAAGTGCAAAAGAATGAGTGATTAACCAGTTTTCTTCCTATGTTGAAATAGAAAGTATACTATAAAAACTCATAGTATGCAAGTTAATGTTCCTGACAAAAAAATTCAAATCACTGGGGACACTCTCTTCTTTTTCATGGTTAAATCCATTTTGTGAATTGTTAAAAATCATATGCATAATGAGTATGTAAAGACTGATGGGGCTCTTCACAAAGATAACTTACACTTGTAAGTCACATGTGTACGTTTACTACTACACTTTTAAGTAATTTCAAAGTTACTCCACATGTCTTCATCCCCTGAAACAGGGGGTGGTGTCAAGTGTAAGTTACTGTTGCCAAAAAGCAGCAGCAGTAAGTTCTGGACCACATGTGGCGAACCACTGATTACAAAACCTTCTCATAGAACATAACGGAGTTGGGGAATTAATATAGAGCACCACATACAAGGGGCAACCTTTCGAATGGACGCCCTCAAATGGGTAACCTTTCTGTTAGATTTATAGCAGCTGACTCTGCTGCGGGGTCGAACCGCCATGTCAAAACGGATCTGCGTTTTTTGGAGTTCTAAGCATCGACAAAAGAACCAAACTCTCTTGTTTGATGAATTTATCACTGTCAGTGTCAGCAGGTTCTTAGCCATTCACTCACCCACTTGGTTTGTTTAATTAAAGTGACACTTGGACTTACAGCATACCCACTTGGGTGTCATTTACGGTGAAGGAACTGCTGATACCAGGATGCTTTGGCGCAGAAGCCCAAAATAGCACGCCCACTGGGGCAGGATTGATTAATAAAGCAGGCGTCCAACATTGAGTTTGCTGTACGTCTCACTCATGGCTTGTGAACAAGGACTTCCATCTGAAACGCGTTAAGCCAGTATGCTGTGGATTGAACTGGGTGAGCTGTTGCTGCTTCGGTCCCCATACAAGGGGCAACCTTTTGAGTGGGCGTACCCACAAGGGTAACCTTTCTGTTGAATATATATCTATATCTACATATATATATATATATATATCTACATATATATATATTCACTGAAAAAAACATAGGTTATAGACCATATATAGTTAGGAATTAGCATTTAAAAAACCTTATTTTACTCACACAAAACCATTGAAATTCCATATATAGTTAGTTGTACTAACTATATATCGCGCACCCGCAATCCACTGCTGATCATGTCACATATTACATCATTCATGACATGGTCAGTGACATCACTGATGACATCACTGATGACATCTCAAATGACATCACTGATGACATCACTGATGACATCTCAAATGACATCACTGATGACATCACTGATGACATCTCAAATGACATCACTGATGACATCTCAAATGACATCACTGATGACATCTCATTTGACATTACTGATCACATCACTGATGACATCATTCATGTGATAATACGATGAACCTCTTCAGACTCTAATATAACCTTAGATACAATCAGTGTAAACAGACACTCATAGACTGTCACTCATCCATGGAGTTACTCAGACACTTAGTCAGTCATACAAAGAATCAATCACACCTCCATTTCCTCAACTATACAGTTATACACACCTTACTTATTCAAACATATACTAAAACATATTTACTCACTTATACAATCCTGGATACAAGTTCACAATGATCCATACAGCCACTCACACATTCACTGGCTCTTATGCACAGTTATTTATATATGTCAACTCTCACATGTACTGTATTTTACATATGTACTTACTTTAACATGTAGCACTGAGATATCCATTCACTCACCAATACACTCATGCACACAGTCAACTGCCCATACAGCTGTTTCCACATGCACTTTTGAACCCATACATCTAGTCAATCAACTGCTCACACATCTATGCAGAGAGTCATACACCTCCCAGCCACCCACACACACACTCAGTCTCCCATACAAATGCTTGGGCAACCAATCAATAACCCATACAGTTAATCATATAGCTACTGATCAACACATGCAGCAGTTTACAGAACAACAGACATAATGATGCACAAATTAAGACAGTTTAGTCACTAACCCATGCACTCAGTGAGACACATTTAATCAGTCATGCCCCTACTAAATCCTTCATCCAGACACTTATACATCCACTCAAGACATATTTTAACTTTACAGAAAAATACAGTCACTGGATGTTGTCATCAGTGATGTTATCAGTGATGTCATTTGAGATGTCATCAGTGATGTCATCAGTGATGTCATTTGAGATGTCATCAGTGATGTCATCAGTGATGTCATTTGAGATGTCATCAGTGATGTCACTGACCATGTCATGAATGATGTAATATGTGACATGATCAGCAGTGGATTGCGGGTGCGCGATATATAGTTAGTACAACTAACTATATATGGAATTTCAATGGTTTTGTGTGAGTAAAATAAGGTTTTTTAAATGCTAATTCCTAACTATATATGGTCTATAACCTATGGTTTTTTCAGTGAATTTTCAAGGTTTTGTAAATGCTAATTCCTAACTATATATGGTCTATAACCTATGGTTTTTTCAGTGAATTTTCAAGGTTTTGTAAATGCTAATTCCTAACTATATATGGTCTATAACCTATGGTTTTTTCAGTGAATTTCATTGGTTTTTTAAAAGCTAATATCTATAGCTGTAAAATGTATTCTTCTTTAAATCCAAAAATATATTTTATATGTTTATTAATAATTTTTTTTTAAATATTTTTTTTGTTTCGCTCCCGGTTCGCGAACCGGGAAGCTTTCCGTTAGCTCAATTTGATGCCGCGACCTGGTCCGCGAACCGGTAAACGTTCCGTTAGCGCAACTGCCGCGTTAGAAATCAACATCGTGACGCGTCGCGGAAGCGCGACGTATCACGTTGTCGCGTAATGCGTCTTATGACGCGCTGCGTTAGCGCACCCGGAAGTGCTCCGGTACGCGAACCGAGGCGCGAAGCGCAGCGACCCGGAAGCGATCCGGGGCGCGTTCCGCAGCGCGTAACATAAGCGTGAGAGGTCATGTGACTTGTTAATAAAACTTTTCATTGGTTCATTTAACTTTTGGTTTCATAATCATGTAAGGCTAGGTCAGGTGACCTAAAAATAACACTTTTCATTGGTTTAGAACTATTGTTTTTCCCAAATGATGAAAACCCCTCCTTCTTTCCTCACTCTGACTTTCATCTTTGTGAGAGGAAGACCTTATTTCATACTAGAGCAATGGCTTCAATGGTAGCTTCAGCTGGTGGACCCCCACCACCACCACCACCTCCTCATGGGAAGAGAGGACCACCTCCCCAGGTCATCACCAACACAGAGGAGGAAGAGGAAGAAATAGAGGAAGAGGAGAGAGAAGGACCACAGTTCTTGGAAGAGGTGCCCCGGGTTTCCCATAGGAAAGCCAGTTTCATTTGGCAGTTTTTTTCAATGCCTCCAGGCCAGAAAAAAGTGAATGCGAGGTATGTCACCTGCCTCATTTGCAAAGAAAAATTGTCAAGAGGGACTGATAAAAAGTATAGCTATGGGAACTATACCATGCATAGGCACATGAGCAGGTGGCATCCACTCAATTACAGCCGGGCGGAAATAAGAGACATGGAACAGAACCCAACAGCAACTCCTGTGGCCAGGTCAACTTCGTTGATTTCTTTGACAGCAGCAGAGGCACGGGAAACCGTGCCAAACATCCAGGATAAATTTGGGCATATGAAGTTTACTTGTCTGCACTGCGGTGCATTGATATCATGTGGCAACATGAGTATCAATTCAATAAACCTAGCTTACAACAATCATAATTGCCCTAACCGCCCCACACAGTAATTTTTTTTTTGCTCCTGTTGAGCCCTTTTCAATGCCTGTTTTTTGTTGTTTCCCCCCCCAAAAAAAACAAAAAAAATATAAAATTGTTCAAAAAATACAAAAAAAACAAAAAATGTTCAAAAAAAATATATAAAACAACAAAAACATTAAAAAAAAGTTCTTTTCAGAACTACCTCCCCTTTCAAAAAAAATTGCTAGAATGTTTAGCACTCTAGCAAGCTCTATTTCTTTTAGTTCGCTCCCAGTTCGCTTCCCGGTTCGCGAACCGGGAGCGAACCAAAAAATTTAAAAAAAAAAAAAAAGAAGAATAAGTATAAGGAAAGTAAACAGAGAGTGATGTTAAAAGAAAGACAGCTATAGGAAGTAAACCAGAGATACTGTTTAATAGATCTATTTACCGAAGAAAAGACGGAAGAGGGTATAATTGTGGAAAACAAAATAGATAAGGAAGTGAAAGAAAAAAAAGAGAGTAGAACAATAACAAAGAAGAGTTTCTTGGAGAATGTGAGTGAATGTTCAAAATAAGATTAAAACATGGGGAATAACAGAGAGAAAAAATAGAAAACAGAAAACAAAAAATAACAGAAAAAGATTAATTGAAACAGCAAAGAAATGTAAATAACATAGAGCCATATCATCAACATAGGCAATAAAAGTTTTGCAGCTTTTATCGGCAGAAATATGTCACCAAAGCCGCTTTTGCGGCAGAAAACTGCCGCTAAAACCACTTTTGCACCAGTTTTCTGCCAATAAAAACAGCAATAATTTTATTGGCTGTGTTCATAATATGCCCCTTAGTGTGCTTCAACTACACAGAGAAAGCATTATGAACAAGTAGTGAAAAAGTGATCAGTCAAAGACACTAAGAGTAATAGAGACGGAGTGAGTGAACAAGAGTGAGGAACTATGAGAAGAGAGGGACTGAGAAAAGGAGTGGAAGGAGTTGAGTAAGTAGGTAAAAGAGAAAGGAATGAGGAAAGTAGCAAAGGCAGGAAACTGAGGGTTAAAGAAATAAAGCTGTGGAACTAATAGTAGGTGAATGTGATAGAAATGTAACGAAAAGAATACAAAACATTCACCTTATAATTGTCGTTAAATTACTCACTTTTTGTTTTTATACTTTCAATCTGTGAAAGAGAGAACAGACATTTGAAAAATATTAAAACATGTATTTAAAAATTACAAAAGACAAGGGGAAAGATTGAAGGACAAACAGTTTTTCAACAACTTTGACACTGACATAAGCTTCTGCTTCTCCAGGCCCCCTACACAGTCCTAAAGATATACATTTTAAACTAACAGTATCTTGATATAGATGAAGTGAGGCCTATCTTAAAACATGGTGCATCTTTTGCACTGCTGTTGTCTCAGAAAAGTGTCGCAAGACACTAACATTTTAAATGATTGCTTCAGGATGCCAATAAGATGTGTCCTATCCAGAGGTTTGTTTGAGGTGAGACCTACTCAGGGTTCCAAATGAAATTTCGAGTTGTTTGAAGAGAACAGAGGACATAATACATGTGGAGGCCTACCAACGAAGTGAATAATGTCCACTGCACTCTTGAACACATGTCAGACCTCCTCTGTCTCCAGGAACAGGCCTAAACCTCATCTACACAATGTGGTGTGTAATGTTAGGAAACACAGGTAATATAATTGAAAAACATGCAAATGTTTTTGCTCATTCCACAATCATATGACCTGTGTTTCCTTTGCTTAGGTATCTCATTGTGGAAATGTAGTCTATCATATGAAAGACTACGTAGAATATGAGCACTGTATGCAAGAACTTTGACACTTACAGAAGCCTCTCCTTCTCCATCCCTCCTACACAGTTCTAAATGTACATCATAAATGGAAACAGTACATAATTAATTATACATGTTAAATGGTTTATTTTTGCTGTTCTCAGAATGTATCAAATTTCACTAAAAACAGTGACTTGAAGGTATTCATCATATAACAGCGGGGAAAAAAAAACACAATCAAAATGATTGTGTTTAAAAAACCCATACAACATAACAAATCAGAATTCAGAACTCCTTAAAGTTAACTTACTTTCCATGACGTCAAAGGATGTCCTATGAACAGCTTACACTCTGTTGTGCTGTTATTACTTTCAGCCCGCCACTTTCTGAAAGAAAACCTCCATCGTTTTGAAAAACATGTTACATACAATAAATGACTTCTTGCTCTCTACCACAAGTTTCCACAAGGCCAAATCTTGTCAGAGCCATTTATAACTCTTGGATTTCTTGTAAGCCAATCCCGTCATTTGGCATTTCCGCAACTTTCAGAATTAAAATGTTGAAGATCATTTTCACAATCCTGGACTAGTAATATCTTCCCCTTCTTCCTCAGTCATGTTCTACATTTCCTATGACACTGATACTTCTTACTATGAAGCAGACTTACACTACCTCTATGACTACTACAATTATTTAATTCTCTACATCACTTTTAATCACAAAGCAATGTAAAACAGTAGACAGCATTGCAGACTTACATTCCCTCTACTCTATGTTTTGATTGGCTGCTTCAATTAGCTTATAAAAAGAAATAGTTTTTCTGAACTCATTCAAAGTGCACTTATTTCTCCATGACGTCCAGTCTTATGGTTAGAAGTTATGTCTCTGAACTACACTTATCCTCAAGGCCAAATCGTGTAGGAGCCATTAGAACTTCTTGAAATTCCTCAGAGCACATCCCAAGATTCTTTCCCTAAAATGTTGGTTTTAAAAACACCAGGTAAGAGTTTTTAAGGTCATACGGCAATTTGTTTTTGAAAATTAAAACAGAATCATTGCAGAATGACCAGCCATTTCTAGACTTTAAATAAGCTGTGTAATGTCCTGATGTTATTGAAGGACTGTCATGATATATAATTGCTGCAGTTACAAAAGTCCTTCCTGATATTGACAACTGCGAAGCCACAAAATTTTTAATTAAAGTTGTCAATTTTGTTCCATCAGGCCTACATCGTTGGAACATTAAAATGACATACTGGCCATATGTTTGTATAAATAATGTGGACATCATTTCAGATTTACATTGGCTACACTCCATGTTGTGATCAGCTGCTTTTACTAGCTTATTAAAGGAGACTGATTTACTGTCTGGCAAAGTTAAATATATAAATCTTTCTGAGTCTACACTAGTAGTACTTGATACCATACAGTTCTCGCAGTCATGCTGCCATTGATAAGAAAGCCCAAACAGCTGATCTACATCTACACCTTCAGCATGCAATACATCAAGGATATACATTAAAAACTCCTGACAATCTTGCTGAATATTTTGAGAGAATTGTGTTTGGCCTGAACATCTGTCTAACAGATTTCGAATTTCAGACACACTTTCTATGTTTGTTCTATCAGTGCTACATTTTTCTAAGACAGAATTTAACAAACTGCAAAATCTTTGATCAGAATTGACCACAATCTCTTCTTTTACATTTTCTAGAGAAAACAAAACATTAACCACTACATTAGCATAGCAGTTGACACCAGAACTGTTTTCAAATTGAAAACCAACAACATCTTCAACAGAATCCTTTTTGTTTCTGCTTATAATTTCAGGTTCATCGACTTTTCGTCTTTTTGCTACAACCTCCCTAGTATTGGTCACATTTCTTCGTTTCCGGCCTACCCCACGTTTCTCAAACAAAGGATATTGAGGCAAATGTGGCGCATACTCTCTTCTTAACCTATTGTATTCCTTAACACAATCTAGATCCGCACAAATGTTTGTGACATCACACTCAATCAAGTACAATCCCGATAAAGTTCTAACTCGTGACAATGCCACATATGCCATACCCTCCTTAAACACAGAACTGCCAATATTCACCAATGCACTGTCTACACTTAAACCTTGCGATTTATGGATTGTCACCGCATATGCCAAGCAAACAGGAAACTGCTTACGGCGAACATATAAGTCTTTTACAAGCAAAAATCTAGCAGAACAACGACCAATTAGCTGTACTTCCTCAATGCCATCAAATTTAATTTTTAAAAATTCAATTCCATCTCTATTTCTGTATTTCACAAAATGAACAACATTACCCATTGATCCATTTACCAGACCTCTTTCAACATGTAAATACCTTCTTAAAATTATACGGCAGTTCAAGCACACATTCAGAGTCTTTTCAAAACCTGCAGTTTTAGATATACTCTTCTCTAATGAATCCAATTTTGTTTTCAGATTCTCAGACAAAATAATTGTTGATCCCATATGCTCTACTCTGTCAATAGCTTCCAGTTTCACAATCTCTTGCTTTTCTAAATGCAACATTTTGTTGTTGAATTTGGCACATTCTGCAAGAGTTGGCATCAAACATATTCCAGATTTCTTCTCAGTAATTTTCTGAAAAATATTCTCAGGCACAACATCTTGTTCTGGATATAAATTTGACAGTAATCGTGCATGTAAAGCTTCTTTCCCATGCTCGGTCACTTTTCCAATTCTCACATCTTGTAGAATAGTCTTGTAAACTTCATCCTTCGCCTGACACATATTTTCATGCAGTTCAGCATAATTGAAGTTTAACCATATATTGACGTTGCCAATGCTGCCTAGGCACTTCCTGGTATCTTCATGCGTGAGCATTTTGAACACAGGTTGCCCTTTCACTGGTGTCAGCTGCAGAAGATCTCCGAAAACAATGATGTGTTTGCCACCAAATAACACATCATACTCTGTTTTGAGAACTTCTTGCATTCTCAAATGCACAAAGGCAAGCATGACATTGGAAACCATGCTTACTTCGTCAATGATAAGAAGTTTCATTTTCCTCAAGATTCTTGAAACTTCAAAACAAGCATCTCCAGATAGCTTGTGATATTGTAATTTGTTGTCATGCTCCACTGGCAGCATCAGTAAACGATGTAAAGTAATCCCTTTAATGTTATGTGCTGCCAGTCCAGTTGGAGCGGTGACAACACAAGACAGCGATGACTCTGTCCTTTCCTGCAAATAACATGAAATTACTTTAATAAGGAAACTTTTTCCAGTTCCCGCTTCTCCACTCACGTACAGTCGGACAGGCTTCAACGACGTACATGAGCACTCTTTCTTGTCATGACTTAATCCATGATCAATTTGCATGGTAACTTCGTCATATATTTTCCTCTGCTCAACGTTGAGTTGTCTTTCCAACTCTTCTAAGTTAACCGCATCCTCCTGAGCATGTGCCATGGCTCTTTCCACTTCATTCATAGCAGTGGCAGCTTCATTTTCGATAACAGGTCCTCCTAGTGGATCCTGACTCAATGAAGCAGAACTCTGACTGTCCTGAGAACTGTCTCTGGCAATCTCGGCTGCAATCATTGCTTCATGCTCAATTTCCCCATTCAACATTTCTACATATTTGGGAAAAGCAGGACATTCTATGGTCTCCTTGGCGGCATTGAAAGAGTCTTCGTAACAGAGAAAATCTCCAAGCAGTTCCTCTTCTGCACGCCAAGGCTTGAAAAGTTGCAAAAGTGCTAAATAGAAAAACTCCTTTTTTTCAGGAGATTCGCCACTCAATTTTCGATGGTTTACCAAGTGGCATTTTCTTTGCTTGACCAGACATCCCTCACTTCCTATTACAGCATACACTCCTTTCTCAGATTTGGATAATATGTATCCAACATGTTGGTCTTCAAAATGTCGGTACTGTTTGGCTCCTTTTCCGCCAAATACTCAATTTCCCGCACAGGTTTGAGAACTCGATTACGCGTTGCAGCAAGACCAAGACTCGCCCAAATGATACTCCTGGACTTGGCATAGAGACTTACTGAAGACAACCGGTCAGAACATTCGTACGCTCCAATTTCTCGATGCGACAACATCTTCAGACTGAAACTGTACAACTTCTTGCTGAGTCTCTTTTCATGGGAAATGTCCTCCCACATATCCTTCAATTCTGTCTTCTCTTTTTTGGTGATGTAAGACGTCACATACCGAGCCACAGCCATACAGTTATCAGCCACAAACTGTATATCCATGTTAGCATTCCACATGGACAAAATCACCGGGTTGTAGTCGTTGATGTACTTGGACTCTTCGTTCCTCTTCAAATTGTATGTGTTTTTAGGTGATTTCTTCATCACATTATGTCGCAGCGAAGACATCAAACTGTTTACTCTTCCTTTAGAAATCACCGGTCGTGGAAAGCCGAAACGACATTTGGTGTAGAACTTGTCCTTGTTTCGGAATTTACGACGACAGTACTTTCCACATCGATGGCTTTGGAAACGCAGAACTTTTTCTCTTAGGCTTTTCTTCTCCTTTGCGTTTGGAACAGCACACGTAGAATACTCTTGTATAAAACTCATCACTGAGTCTTCTGGATCCATTCCAAATTTAGGTGCATCCTTGATCCACAGCAACATATGTATATGAGGAGCACCTCTTGCTTGGTACTCCTTTCTCCAGAAGAAATCCAACACCTCTCCAAGAGGTGGATTCTTCTTATTCATGATGAAAGACATCATAGCTTCAAATCTATGATTGAAGTACCTACATACATTGACTGGATCCAAAGAGCACAGTTCTCCGGGTGTCTTGAATTCGATGTTTTCTACGTTAGCATTTGCCTCTCGTAGAAATTCAAGTAAGTCTTCCCAGCCATACTCGGCACAGCTCAGAGTGAGGAACCATGTGGGAGTTCCTAAGTTCCTCAGCATACATTTTAAATCACCATGACGACGGTACCAGTACTCATTAGTACCACGCTGACACGCCATGAGATTAATCAGGTGAGAATCCAAAATACTGTCTTGGACATTGACTTTATCCATAAAGTCACTTGCCGAGATGTTTTGCATGTGTATACCACTTTTCAAGATGGGGTTCACTGCATATGACAGTCCAGAAAGATCGCTTTCAAACAGGAGATGAAACAAATAGGGAATGCATTGTCGAAACCTAGCATCTCCTGCATACAATCGCAAAGTCCGGTATTCAGAAGCAGGAATTTGATGAGGTCGCTCATCATATCTTCCTCCCTGACCTGTTGGAAAAAGCTGTGGGAAACACCGAGCTTCCAAACTTTCCTCCCAAACACTAATGGGACTCCCTTTGGCTTGTTTCATTTGAAACAACTCAATAGCATTCCCCATGACTTCCTTGGAATGCAAAGGATGAACACTATAATGTTCATATATTTCTTCACTAGTAGAGGGTTCTACTTTCTCAATTTGACCAGCACACAAATCGCTATCCTCTTCCTCACTTACTTCCTCTTCTGCAACATATACATTCTTATAGTATTTATTATTTTTTTTCAAATACAATGTTGCCTTTTTAACTTTCCTAACATCCACTAAATCTTGCCATATTTTCTTATTCTTTGTCGGAACCCCATTAACTAAGATAACCAGAGGTTCCTCTTCCACTTTTTCTACTCCAATTGTGTTAATGTTTTTCTTCAAATCTAGAGGCAAATAAACAACTCTTCCCTTTAATCCTCTCTGTAAATCTGATGGAGGCAATTTCCCTGTCTTTGGCTCCATTCTTACAATAGCCTGAAAGGGATGGATACTTTGAATCAAAATAGATTCATAAGTATTTAAATCCTTCAATTCAGAAGGAATCTCAACCAATTCCAGATTATTATGAACTGCTCTAGCAGGCATCTGGTTTTGATTTAATTTGCAACAACAATAAGTACACACACGTTGATCCAATCCCAAATCAAAACAATTTTCTGCCATCAAGTATGTTGCGAAATCCTTCCATTCACTATTATTTTCCCTTTCACTTTTTGCATATAAATCCACTAACTTAGTCTGATTCTTATAATAAGTGCGTCGACAACACACACAAGTGAAATTTGGCCTCTCACTTGATTTGACCTGAAACATCGCAATTTCCCTCTGGAAATTATCTGTACTGGAAACCTGTACACTATCTTCCACATTACCCGCTTCTTCTTGGTCAATTTCAACATTCTCCTCTTTACTTCCAAAGTAACAAAACTCAATTTCTTCACATATATTCTTCACATCTATTTCAGAACCATGCAAAAGAGCAGCGCATAATTGTTTAAGCATAATTGCTGGATTCTTAGCATAATACAACATTCTAACTAATTTCCTCACTTTATTATGATGCACTGCTAGCATCCTGAAATGATGAAAAACACTCTGGCATACTCTCCTGGAAAGACAAGCCAGTGAATGACCATGCAAACCTGTAACTTCTCTCACTCTGCAAGGATCTAATTCTTGCAACAACCGCATTTTCTGCTTCAAACTTTTCTTATTAAATGACCGTACAAAATCACAAAGCAAATTGATGGAATCCTGTCGCACACTGCAAATACTACTACACTTCCAGGTGTACACAGGACCCTTAGCACGTCTTCCTAAAACCTCATTACCTAACACCTCTTCTGCCTCTGTTGTCACAAGTTTTTCTTTTTCAACTGGACAACCATCTTTCACTTCATAAGCACGACCACTGGTGTCAACTGCATGCACCAAATCATTATCCTGGAAATAACTCTCCTCATTAAAAAATGCCTCACAGCTTGAACTATGCATCCATTCTCCAGAAAAAACTTCACAAAAATTACTACGATTAACTATTCTCTTCCATCTACTATTTCTTTTGAAATCATAAATTGCCTTGTTTAGCTTCCTAATTCTATTGATTATCAAAATAAATAACTTACGTTTAATTTCAAATGCATGATCAATAACTTTCTCAACTTTTTTTTTTCTCTTATAAAAAAGCACTTTCTGTTGACCTTTCTTAATATTTTTTAACAAATTGCCAATTATCCTGTTGCGGAACATTCGTTTACGAATGTCCCTAAACTGTTGTTTCCTTCTACTATCATGCACAGAGTTATCTCTTGCTCTAGCAGTAACATTTTTGATTGGCCTTTCCTTTCCGTTTGAATTGCTTCTCTTTTTCTGGACTGAAACATTTTCTGTAGTAATATTTTTTTTACTACAAATATTTCTTATGAATGTTTTTGTACTCTTACCCGGTGCTTTCTTGGTGACTTGACGATTTTTTTTTGTAGAGGACTGCTGCTGTAAATGATGGACCTGCTGTCTTTGACGTTTTGTAGCCTTTCTCATTCTCTCCTTAGTTGGCATTCTCAAAATTTGAAATTATCTGCAGTTGAATCTGTGGTAAAATATAATAAAAAATTTTATTAACCACTATTACCAAACAGTAAATCAATAACAGTCAACAAAAACTTAACACACTACTTAACATTTTTACATATAATATTTTTTAGTGCTTTGGCAAATTTAGAATACAGAAATAGCAGAAAAGAAATGGAATTCTTCTTCATTTACCTGTCCTGTTTTATATATGAATCTGATCTAATTTTATGAGCATATTTTAATATTTTATTGAAGACACTACACATAACCTGTTTTTGAAGGTGTGTTTAATTTAAAATTAAACAGTTTACATTTTTACTTTTCATTTATTGTAAATTTTAAAAATAAATGTTTATAGTTCCATAGGCTCAAGCAGGTCAGCTTCCCACCCTATGTCATATAATTCGGACAAATCTGCATCCTCATCACGTTCTTCTTCATCCTCAGGATTTAAATCATCCAAGGGATCAACATCCACTGATGTTTCAATTACGAGTTCAATGATGAGGTCGAAATCAACTGATTGCTGATTGTCGCTCATGTTGATGTTGTCTTTATCTTTAAAGAAAGATAACAACAATGAGATGTTGCAGAGTAAGAGACAAATCTCAGAGATTATAATAGTAAAATTGTTTAACAAGAGTAACATTTTGCAGCTATTATTTAGCCATGTCCAGCGATGCTGAGCAGGTGAAGCCTATGTCTAATTTTTTTAGTGAACAGGACTCATCTCTTCTTAACCTTGGATAAGCCTCACCGACTCTGTGTCCCCTGCACATACTTAAATGTAAAGGGGCAGATTTATGTTAAATGGCACATCCCCAGGCATGCACCAGTTAACGTGCACCACTGCTCTGCCACCCATGGTGTGCCGCATTTACAATCAGATAGGAAAAAGCTGCGTCAAAACCCTGCGCCTGCTTTAAGCAGGCATAGGTCTTGACACAACATTGTGGAGATGGGGCACCCCTGAGCCTTGCTGGAGCTGCATCGCACTTGCGATACAACTCCAGCAATGCGCCACCTTTACGGCATAGATGCGTCACGCATCTGTGCCATTTTTGCCCCATGCTGCGCCGCATTGTAAATGCAGCACACCATGGGTGGCGGAACAGTGGCGCAGGATGACTGGCACATCCCTGGTGATGCGAGTCATCATAAATCTATCCCTAAGCTTCTTATCTTGTTACAGATGAACCGCCATATGTATCATCAAACTATTTTGCATTTCCTAAATAGCGAATTTTAAGGGATAAATAGCGATTCTTTACCATTCCTAATTTGCGATGAGCAAATTGCTAATTGCAAATTACCCATTCATTTCCATGGGCCAGGAGGCCCATAGGAATGAAGGTGCAATTTGTGATTAGCAATTAGCTCATCACAAATTAGGAATTTTTCCAAAGGTGCAGGGGTGTCTCAAGAACACCCTGCTGCACCCCTGAAAAAGAAATTTGGGGGCATATGACGCACATACATGCCCTAAGGGCATGTATGTGCGTCATATGGCACCTTTTGTTTTTTGGAAAAAAAGCTTTTTGAAAAGAATTCGCAAATTACCACCAACCAGAAGTTGGTGGTAGTTTGCAAATCCTTAATGGCATTTTTTGCATGTTTTTTGTTTGATACATTGCATTTAAGGAATCGCAAAATTTGCAAATCCTTCAGTGCATTCGCAAAATAAGTAATAGCAAATTTTGCTATTCCTTATTTTGCATCAAACTTGTTTGATACATACCATTTGTCTAATTAGCATTCGCAAAGGCCGAAATTCGCAGAATTTTGACCTTTCCGAATGGTAATTAGCTTGATACATATGGCCCCAAGTGAGGCCTGTCTTGCAACATGGTGCATCTTTTGCATCACTGCTGCATCGGTTTCATGTGGCACGTTTTTTTTACACCATGACACATCTGCCTAAATGCATCAATTTGTAATTTTGTCGCCTCATAGCAAATCTTTTGCACCACCGCTGTATCACAAAAGTGACGCACAGTGGCGCAAAAGAGGCATACACCTATCATAAATCTGTCCCTAGCATTTTAAATGATTAATTCAGGATGACGATAAGGTGTGGCCTATCCAGAGGTTTGTTTAAGGTGAGGCCTACTCAGGATTGCAGATTAAAGTTACGCTTGATGAAGAATACAGAGGAGATAATACATGTAAAGGCCTACCAATGAAGTAAGTAATGTCCACTTTATTGCGCCAGTCATCATAAATGTATCCCTAAGCTTCTTATCTTGTTACAGATGAACCACCATATGTATCATCAAACTATTTTGCATTTCCTAAATAGCGAATTTTAAGGAATAAATAGCGATTCTTTACCATTCCTAATTTGCAATGAGCAAATTGCTAATTGCAAATTACCCATTCATTTGCATGGGCCAGGAGTCCCATAGGAATGAAGGTGCAATTTGCGATTAGCAATTAGCTCATCGCAAATTAGGAATTTTTCCAAGGGTGCAGGGGTGTCTCAAGAACACCCTGCTGCACCCCTGAAAAAGAAATTTGGGGGCATATGGCGCACATACATGCCCTAAGGGCATGTATGGGCGTCATATGTCACCTTTTGTTTTTTGGAAAAAAAGCTTTTTGAAAAGAATTCGTAAATTACCACCAACTAGAAGTTGGTGGTAATTTGCAAATCCTTAATGGCATTTTTTGCATATTTTTTGTTTGATACATTGCATTTAAGGAATCGCAAAATTTGCAAATCCTTCAATGCAATCGCAAAATAAGGAATAGCAAATTTTTAATTAATGACATTTTAAGTCATTTCCCCATGTACAGTGTTTTCAAATTATGATTTGAAAATCGTTTTTAGGGAAAAGGAATGGTTTGTAAATTTATGACAAGGACATAATGGTGTATGCTTCTTTATAAGGCATTTCAGTGTCTCTGATGTCATTTTTCCCATATTACATTAAAAGACCTTTCCCCGTGGAGCACCTTCCTTGTAAATATGCTCCCACCTGTGCATGGTAAATTTAGATTTTGACTGTTTGAGTTACATAGCCATGTTAAAAGTGACCCAAAAAAGTTGCAAAGGCTTAAAAAAAACACTTTCATGTGTCTTAAGGACATTTTAAGTCATTTCCCCGTGGGCAGTGTTTTGTAAGTGGCGCAAAAGAGGCATACACCTATCATAAATCTGTCCCTAGCATTTTAAATGATTAATTCAGGATGACGATAAGGTGTGGCCTATCCAGAGGTTTGTTTAAGGTGAGGCCTACTCAGGATTGCAGATTAAAGTTACGCTTGATGAAGATACAGAGGAGATAATACATGTAAAGGCCTACCAATGAAGTAAGTAATGTCCACTTCATTGCGCCAGTCATCATAAATGTATCCCTAAGCTTCTTATCTTGTTACAGATGAACCGCCATATGTATCATCAAACTATTTTCCATTTCCTAAATAGCGAATTTTAAGGAATAAATAGCGATTATTTACCATTCCTAATTTGCAATGAGCAAATTGCTAATTGCAAATTACCCATTCATTTCCATGGGCCAGGAGGCCCATAGGAATGAAGGTGCAATTTGCGATTAGCAATTTGCTCATCGCAAATTAGGAATTTTTCCAAGGGTGCAGGGGTGTCTCAAGAACACCCTGCTACACCCCTCAAAAAGAAATTTGGGGGCATATGGCGCACATACATGCCCTAAGGGCATGTATGGGCGTCATATGGCACCTTTTGTTTTTTGGAAAAAAAGCTTTTTGAAAAGAATTCGCAAATTACCACCAACTAGAAGTTGGTGGTAATTTGCAAATCCTTAATGGCATTTTTTGCATATTTTTTGTTTGATACATTGCATTTAAGAAATCACAAAATTTGCAAATCCTTCAGTGCAATCGCAAAATAAAGAATAGCAAATTTTGCTATTCCTTATTTTGCATCAAACTTGTTTGATACATACCATTTGTCTAATTAGCATTCGCAAAGGCCAAAATTCACAGAACTTCGACCTTTGCAAAAGCTAATTAGCTTCATACATATGGCCCCAAGTGAGGCCTGTCTTGCAACATGGTGCATCTTTTGCATCACTGCTGCATCAGTTTCATGTGGCACGGTGTTTTTTACACCATGACACATCTGCCTAAATGCATCAATTTGTAATTTTGTCGCCTCATAGCAAATCTTTTGCACCGCCGCTGCATCACAAAAGTGACGCACAGTGGCGCAAAAGAGGCATACACCTATCATAAATCTGTCCCTTGCATTTTGAATGATTAATTCAGGATGACGATAAGGTGTGCCCTATCCAGAGGTTTGTTTAAGGTGAGGCCTACTCAGGATTGCAGATGAAAGTTACGCTTGAAGAAGAATACAGAGGAGATAATACATGTAAAGCTCTACCAATGAAGTAAGTGATGTCCACTTCATTGCGCCAGTCATCATAAATGTATCCCTAAGCTTCTTATCTTGTTAGAGATGAACCGCCATATGTATCATCAAACTATTTTGCATTTCCAAAATAGCGAATTTTAAGGAATAAATAGCGATTCTTTACCATTCCTAATTTGCAATGAGCAAATTGCTAATTGCAAATTACCCATTCATTTCCATGGGCCAGGAGGCCCATAGGAATGAAGGTGCAATTTGCGATTAGCAATTAGCTCATCGCAAATTAGGAATTTTTCCAAAGGTGCAGGGGTGTCTCAAGAACACCCTGCTGCACCCCTGAAAAAGAAATTTGGGGGCATATGGCGCACATAAATTTTAACAACATTCCTTTACGTCAAAAACGATTTTCAAGTCATAATTTGAAAACACTGCACCCGGGGGGAAATGACTTAAAATGTCCTTAAGACACATGAAAGTGTTTTTTTAAAGCCTTTGCAAGTTTTTGGGTCACTTTTAACATGGCTATGTAACTCAAACAGTCAAAATATAAATTTACCATGCACAGGTGGGACCATATTTACAAGGAATGTGCCCCACGGGGAAAAGTCTTTTAATGTAATATGGGAAAAATGACATCAGAGACACTGAAATGCCTTATAAAGAAGCATACACCATTATATCCTTGTCATAAATTTACAAACCATTCCTTTTCCCCAAAAACGATTTTCAAATCATAATTTGAAAACACTGCACATAGGGAAATGACTTAAAATGTCCTTAAGACACATGAAAGCGTTTTTTGATTGCCTTTCCAGCATGGTTGGGTCACTTTTAACATAGCTATGTAACACAAACATTCAAAATCTAAATTTGCCATGCACAGGTGGGAGCATATTTACAAGGAATGTGCCCCACGGGGAAAGGTCTTTTAATGTAATATGGGAAAAATGACATCAGAGACACTGAAATGCCTTATAAAGAAGCATACACCATTATATCCTTGTCAAAAATTTACAAACCATTCCTTTTCCCCAAAAACGATTTTCAAATCATAATTTGAAAACACTGCACATAGGGAAATGACTTAAAATGTCCTTAAGACACATAAAAGCGTTTTTTGATTGCCTTTGCAGCATGGTTGGGTCACTTTTAACATAGCTATGTAACACAATCATTCAAAATCTAAATTTGCCATGCACAGGTGGGAGCATATTTACAAGCAATATGCTCCACAGAGAAAGGTCTTACATTAAAATGGGAAAAATAACATGAGAGACACTCAATTGCCTTATAATGAAGCATACACCATTATGTCCTTGTCATAAATATTATAACCATTCATTTTCCTCAAAAACGATTTTCAAATCATAATTTGAAAAGACTCCACAGCTCCTATGCACAATAACACCCTGTCAGTACTAATACTTCACATTTTCTCCAATTACATTTTCTCAAAGAAACAAAATCTATTTGTAAAACACTTGAGACAAAGCAACATTTGAAGAACACAACTTTCTTCATAATTTTCTCCTTAAAGCACACTATTCTCTATCTAAATTAAAGAAATCTTTTCTCACCTTAGCAAATACTTTGAGTTTCAAAACAGTCTCAGAAACACACCAATTTGTCTTCAGCAGAGCAAAAGGTATGCACTCCAGAGTCTGCAGCTATCAAAAGCACAGAAATGCTGTAATTCTTCACACATATCTCTCATGTCACCCAATCAAAACTCTTCCCTCACTTTTTTTCAAATGAAAACCCTTCCCCCCTCTGCCATTTCATGCCTTTTCTGCATGGCAACCACCTCTTGGAAGACTTCTGGTGTTTGCAAGTTCACACAACAATGTTGCAATTGAACTCTGAACTCTCAGTGCACCTCATATCCAGTGCATTCTTTCATTTAATGATTTTTTCTTGACCACTCAAAATACATCTTTCAAACAACTCATCCATGCACCCTAACTTTCTGTTTTCAGCAATCAAAATCCACCAATCACTGTTACTGATTCATTAACACAGAAACTCCACAGTTTTTTTCATTTTAAACTCTTATTTTTTCAACTGCCATTTCATTGCCACACTTCATCTGACTGCAGGAGAAGCTTCTCTCACCATGTTTTCTGTCTGGATTGTTGGACATAGTTACATCTATTGGGCTCAGAGGTATGCTGAGAACAGGAATTTACCTAACCTCAATTTACAAGATGTGGAAATTAAGTGGTTTGGCCACAGAGGATTAAAATGTCACCAATTGATACCATTGGTGAAAACCTTTATGCATTTGCCAAAACCTGACCTGTTAATTGTGCACTGTGGAGGTAATGATTTGGGCACTTTGACTGGGGTAGGTCTGGAAATGCTTTTAAAGGACACCTTTGAGCAATTGATGGCACTTTTTCCTCAGACTGCCTTGGTATATTCAAATATATGCCAAAGACAGAAATGGAGGTGGTCAAACCAATTTTGTCCACAAATTGAGAAGTCGAGGAAGCATGTAAACAAATCTGTTTCAGCTTACATGAGAGACCATGGAATGGGCTCCCTGTACAACAATAACTTGCGTTACTACATGCAAGATATCTACAGAGGAGATGGAGTTCACTTCTCAGATGAGGGCAACAGAATTTTCATTCTGAATTTAAGACTGTGCATTGGTACCTACTTATAAGTACCTAAATGTACCATAAACCCAAAAGCTCTTCTCAGAGCTACCCTACATCTGATCACTCACAATTATTATTTTACTCTAACATTTTTCACTAATTTTCAACAAAGTACGCTCCCTGGGGCGCTTCCCGGTACGCGAACCGGGAGCTAACCTCGCTAAATTTTTTTTTAAATGTTTTTTTTTCTTACATATGGGCCTCCTCAGCCACCCTCAGAAAACCTAGGGGGTCAAGATAAGTCTATCGTGCCCCCTTCTACCCATTCTGAACATTATTTGCCCTCCATCTTGTATCTTAATTTGACCGAAACACAAAATGGTGGACTCCCGTAACGCTTAAGGTTCGCGAACCGGGGCGCTCACCAGTTCGCGTACCGGGTCGCTCCCTGGGAAGCGCACCATCAAAAAAGGTGGGAAAGTAGTTTACAGAAAAGCGACTGGAGACAATTTCACCAAATATAGATTAGCTCATACTACATACCAATGCCTACCATTTTCACAAATTTGATTGAAATTCCATTTAACCATTTAGCCTGTAGACCTCTCTAAATACCCTGAGGTAAATTACTTCACAAAACACATCTGAAGTGTTGGAATTGACAACCAATTAAAATGTTACTTTCATTTTCTACTTTTTGAACCTGACATTTGATTGGCTATGTACCTGAATATATATAAAGGAAGAGAGAGAAACACAGCCATTTTGACTACTACTTCCTGAACTACATTGCAAGATCATTTTCACTCACAACTTAAACTTCTTTTTAGAAGGTGAGATATTATTTTATAAATTTGAAAACATTTTCAGATAGTTATATACTATCCCTCTGTAAGAGTTAGACATTGAGAAAGGCTTCTTTATTATAATTATGGATTGATTTAGGTTTCTGTGGTATAATTATGAATTTACTTAGGCTTCTTCACAGGCACTTTTTAATAGTACTACTTCACGCCTGAAACCATACAGTGCCCATAGATTACTTCTCTGTTATAAACTCACAAGTACCTGTCTGAACTTAAACCCAACAGTGCCCTATCTCTACTGATATATTTATTTTTTATGCAAATGACAGCAATAAAATGGAAGGTGAGCAGAATGTTTCCTTCGAAATTGTTCTGGAGAACAACACAGAAAAAGATATTGAGGACAATGATGACTCAGATTTCATGGATGAATCACGGGACCATGAATTAGTTCAATGTGTAGAATCTGTGGATCATTTACTTCATTATGATGATGGTCAAATGTGGGAACTTATGTTCACTCAACAAGAGGACATATCGGACAGTCAAATGCTAGACGTTCTATTAAATTTTGAAAAACAATCCGAAAAATAAAATTGTATGTAATATTAAAAAATTGTTTGAGTCTTTAATCATTTTTATATGTAATTCATAAACTAGTTAAATGTTAGAAATGTTATTAAATTTTCAAACACAATCACAATAATAAATAATTGCTTAAAAAATAAAAAAATTAAAAAATAATCAACAAAACCAACAATCAATTAACATACAGTATTTGAAAAGTCTATCATTCTTTTTTCCTTATAGTACGCTGCCCAGAACGCTTCCCGGTTCGCGAACCGGGCGCTACCCACGCAAAAAAAACAATTTTTTTTTTTTTTTTTTTGCCCCGCGGGGCCCTTTTAAAGCCTCCACATTAAACCTAGGGGGTCAGGGAGGATCTACTATGCCCCCTTATGGTCATTTCCCCCTTTGTTTTGGCCTCCTCTTGTCTCTCGATCCTACCGAGAGACAAGATGGCGGCCGCTCCGGACTGTTTAGAATGTTGACAGACACCGGAGAGCCAATCAGCTTCGCTTCGCGAAGTTCCGTTACGCGTAAAGTCCGCGAACCGGAGCGCTGCCCAGAGCGCGCTTACAGATATATATCTTTTTTTAAACGTTAATTTCTCAAAATCCACTGAAGCACATATATTGAGACCTAGCAAAGGCACATCGGGCTACCAGTCCCTACAATTTTGCCAGGTTTCGTGGAAATCCATTCAGCCGTTCGGGCTAAAAGTGAGGCCAACCGCCCTATGGAAAACTCAATGTTAAAAACACGTTTTGGGACCCCCCTTTTTTCTCGCCCCCCCCTTGACGAACCCCCCCCCAAATTTCCAGGGGCTGCTCAGAAACAAAATGTTCCATTTTCCAGAAAATTTCAGCCAATTCCGTCCACAAACGCCAAAGTTATTAGACATAGAATTTTCAAAAATCCCATAGGGAAAAATCCTAACTATATATACCTACTGGCGACCGCCAGTAGGTAATATATATATATATCTAATAACTTTGGCGTTTGTGGACGGAATTGGCTGAAATATTCAGGAAAATGGCACATTTTGTTTCTGAGCAGCCCCTGAAAATTTGGGGGGGGTTCGTCAAGGGGGGGCCGAGAAAAAAGGGGGGTCCCAAAACGTGTTTTTAACATTGAGTTTTCCATAGGGCGGTTGGCCTCACTTTTAGCCCGAACGGCTGAATGGATTTGCACGAAACTTGGCAAAATTGTAGGGACTGGTAGCCCGATGTGCCTTTTGTAGGTCTCAATATATGTGCTTCAGTGGATTTTGAGAAATTAACGTTCAAAAAAAGATATATATCTGTAACAGCGGACCGGGCAGCGCTCCGGTTCGCGGACTTTACGCGGTACGGAGCTTTGTGAAGCGAAGCTGATTGGTTCGCCGGCATCTGTAAACATTCCAAACAGTCCGTAGCGGCCGCCATCTTGTCTCTCGGTAGGATCGAGAGACAAGCGGAGGCCAAACCGAATGGGCAAATGACCATAAGGGGGCATAGTAGATCCTCCCTGACCCTCTAGGTTTGATGTGGAGGTTTTAAAAGGGCCCCGCGGGGCAAAAAAAAAAAAAAAATAATAATGGAACGGCTGAATGGATTTGCACGAAACTTGGCAAAATTGTAGGGACTGGTAGCCCGATGTGCCTTTGCTAGGTCTCAATATATGTGCTCCAGTGGATTTTGAGAAATTAATGTTCAAAAAAAGATATATATCTGTAACAGCGCTCCGCTTCGCGTACTTTTCGCGTTACGGAGCTTTGCGAAGCTGATTGGTTCTTTGGCGTCTGTAAACATTCCAAACAGTCCGTAGCGGCCGCCATCTTGTCTCTCGGTAGGATCGAGAGACAAGAGGAGGCCAAAGCGAAGGGGCAAATGACCATAAGGGGGCATAGTAGATCCTCCCTGACCCCCTAGGTTTGATGTGGAGGCTTTAAAAGGGTCTCGCAGGGCAAAAAAAAAAATATCGTTTTTTTAGTTTTTTTGCGTGGAGTGCGCCCTGTTCGCGAACCGGGAAGCGTTCTGGGGAGCGTACTTTCTTGAAAATTAGTGAAAAAAGTTAGAGTAAAATAATAATTGTGAGTGATCAGATGTAGGGTAGCTCTGAGAAGAGCTTTTGGGTTTATGGTACATTTAGGTACTTATAAGTAGGTACCAATGCACAGTCTTAAATTCAGAGTGAAAATTCTGTTGCCCTCATCTGAGAAGTGAACTCCATCTCCTCTGTAGATATCTTGCATGTAGTAACGCAAGTTATTGTTGTACAGGGAGCCCATTCCATGGTCTCTCATGTAAGCTGAAACAGATTTGTTTACATGCTTCCTCGATTTCTCAATTTGTGGACAAAATTGGTTCGACCACCTCCATTTTTGTCTTTGGCATATATTTGAATATACCAAGGCAGTCTGATGAAAAAGTGCCATCAATTGCTCAAAGGTGTCCTTTAAAAGCATTTCCAGACCTACCCCAGTCAAAGTGCCCAAATCATTACCTCCACAGTGCACAATTAACAGGTCAGGTTTTGGCAAATGCATAAAGGTTTTCACCAATGGTATCAATTGGTGACATTTTAATCCTCTGTGGCCAAACCACTTAATTTCCACATCTTGTAAATTGAGGTTAGGTAAATTCCTGTTTTCAGCGTACCTCTGAGCCCAATAGATGTAACTATGTCCAACAATCCAGACAGAAAACATGGCGAGAGAAGGTTCTCCTGCAGTCAGATGAAGTGTGGCAATGAAATGGCAGTTGAAAAAATGAGAGTGTAAAATGAAAAAAACTGAGGAGTTTCTGTGTTAATGAAGCAGTAAGAGTGATTGGTGGATTTTGATTGCTGAAAACAGAAAGTTAGGGTGCATGGATGAGTTCGTTGAAAGATGTATTTTGAGTGGCGAAGAAAAAATCATTAAATGAAAGATTGCACTGGATATGCAGGTGCACTGAGAGTTCAGAGTTCAATTGCAACATTGTTGTGTGAACTTGGAAACACCAGAGGTCTTGCAAGAGGTGGTTGCTATGCAGAAAAAGCAGAGAGGGGGCAGAGGGGGGAAGGGTTTTGATTTGAAAAAAAGTGAGGGAAGAGTTTTGATTGGGTGACATGAGAGATATGTGTGAAGAATTACAGCATTTCTGTGCTTTTGATAGCTGCAGACTCTGGAGG
The DNA here is from genome assembly GCF_964261635.1 of Lissotriton helveticus. NCBI lineage: Eukaryota > Metazoa > Chordata > Amphibia > Caudata > Salamandridae > Lissotriton > Lissotriton helveticus. The sequence continues at coordinate 1,929,691,237 of NC_136059.1, forward strand.
GCATACCTTTTGCTCTGCTGAAGATAAATTGGTGTGTTTCTGAGACTGTTTTGAAACTCAAAGTATTTGCTAAGGTGAGAAAAGATTTCTTTAATTTAGATAGAAAATAGTGTGCTTTAAGGAGAAAATTATGAAGAAAGTTGTGTTTTTCAAATGTTGGTTTGTCTCAAGTGTTTTAAAAATAGATTTTGTTTCTTTGAGAAATTGTAATTGGAGAAAATGTGAAGTATTAGTACTGACAGGGTTTTTATGTGCATAGGAGCTGTGGAGTGTTTTCAAATTATGACTTGTAAATCGTTTTTGAGGAAAAGCAATGGTTTTAATATTGATGACAAGGACATAATGGTGTCTGCTTCTTTATAAGGTAATTGAGAGTCTCTGATGTTATTTTTCCCATTTCAATGTAAGAAGTTTGTCTGTGGAGCAAATTGCTTGTAAATATGCTCCCACATGTGCATGGCAAATTTAGATTTTGAATGTTTGCGTTACATAGGCATGTTAAAGGTGACTGAAACATGCTGCAAAGGCAATCAAAAAACGCTTTTATGTGTCTTAAGGACATTTTAAGTCATTTCCCCATGTGCAGTGTTTTCAAATTATGAGTTGAAAATCGTTTTTGAGGTAAAGGAATGTTTTCAAAATTTATGTGCGCCATATGCCCCCAAATTTCTTTTTCAGGGGTGCAGCAGGGTGTTCTTGAGACACCCCTGCACCCTCGGAAAAATTCGTAATTTGCGATGAGGTAATTGCTAATCGCAAATTGCACCTTCATTCCTATGGGCCTCCTGCTGCATGGAAATGAATGGGTAATTTGTAATTAGCAAATAGCTCATCGCAAACTAGGAATGGTAAAGAATCGCTATTTATTCCTTAAAGTTCGCTATTTAGGAAATGCAAAAAACTTTGATGATACATATGGCGGTTCATCTCTAACAAGATAAGAAGCATAGGGATAGATTTATGATGACTGGCGCATCACCAGGGATGTGTTAGTCATTCTGTGCCGCTGTTCCGCCACCTATGGTGTGCTGCATTTACAATGCGGCGCATCATGGGGCAAAAACAGCACAGATGCGTGACGTATCTGTGCCGTAAAGGTGGCGCATTGCTGGAGTTGTATCGCAAGTGTGATGAAGCTCCAGCAAGGCTCAGGGGTGCCCCTGTCGCAGGGTTTCTGTTCTCACACAGAACTGTGGACAGAGGATTGGAACCTCGGCGAATTAGGGTGCCCCAAAACTCACCTTAGTAATCAAAAACCCCTTAGCAAGCTAGGTACAGTGTCACATTGGATATAACAAACTCTCAATGTTTAGACAATCCAGAATATGAACTTATAGTACCTCAGGATACGTGGAACTCATGAACACTCGGTCGTTATATATTTCTTAGAAACCAGAACATGGAGTTAAGAAGAACACATGTGTATTTGAAATGTTTATTTACTAATGCCGTCTTCTCAGGCGTAGTATCTTAGATAATACAAGTACACATATTATCAGTAGCAAAATTACCAGCATAGTTACTAGTACATAAAAAGCGAATGGTGACAGTATGTTAACATGCTGTAAAGTAATAAGAGTTAGCAACACTTATAAGCAGCCGCGGGCCGTGGAGGGAGTTACGGTGGGGCAGGGAGGCGGGGAGGGGGAGGGGCAGGGTGGAGAGGGCTCCACCCTGCCCCTCCCCCTCCCCGCCTCCCTGCCCCACCGTAACTCCCTCCACGGCCCGCGGCTGCTTATATCTCACCCTCCCTAATACACATATTATATTATTTGCTAAGAAGGTCTCTTTGTGTTGGATTAGGGCGTGCCCATACTTTAGTGTCTTAGATTTGAAGGAATCACATCAGCATACACCAGCTCTCTCTTCATGTGAACCGCATCAAGTGTTGTGTATGTGTGTTCGGCAAAGCAATATAAAACCCGCCTCATGCCCAGAATTGGCAGAAGCTGCACTTATGTTATGAGTATGAAGTCGTGGAGATCAGACCTCATAACAATTCTGTATCGTGTTGTTCTTGAAACTTCAGCACTCGCTGTACAGATATAGTTTAACAAGTAAAGCAGATAGTAGAGCAATAACATATTATTCTCATGTAAATCACGATGAACTATTAGGTTGAAAGCTAAAGCAACAACTAAGTGTCGTGTGCAGAAGTTGCAAAAAAGGAAAAATGGCGTTTAAACCGGTAATGAGCCCATGCTAACTTAACACGGTGTAAAGATATCCAGGATCTAGATGACACCTCCCCATGATCCGGAAACGAACTGAATAAGATAATAGAAGTGCCATCTCATGAGAGCAGATTGCAACTTTATATATGGACGGTCCGCAAGGTAAAACATTAAAAACTAGGAAAATTTAATGCTAAAGAAAAATAAAACAGCCAACTACTTTATCGAGGCTTAAGCCAATAGGCAAGCTAAATAATAAAAACTTGACAAATAAGTCAATGAATTGTCAATGAAATGCTAGTACTCAGCATATCAAACATGAAAAAGGTCTATGACATAACTGTGTATGCAAAATAAGCTGCAACAGCCTCTAATAGGAAGTCACCGTCTTCATCCGAAAAGAGTTCAGCCATCCAATTTAAAAGCGGAAAAGAACATACGTGCTCTCCCAGCACCGGATCCTCTATCACCATCAGAGGACAGCTCGGTGGGTTTTCAAGAAAGCTCTGTTCCAAGAAAGACTGTGTTGCCGCCAGTAAATTCCAGGGACCAATTAGTCCATGCATCAATGCCACAGCCATAATCCTTTCGCCAGGACAAACCAACTCGTGAGTAATGATAGGACTCATCAGCTGATTAAAGTCGACGTCAGGAGAAACCGGTCCGCAGAGACACAAATCAATGGCCCAATCGAAATCACAGGTCAGGCAGTGAAATACAGGCTGGACACAGGTGAAGTAGGAGAATCGATAAAGATAATCCATATGCCGTGCTTAATATCGCCAACGGCATTGTGCCATAATATTCAAGCATGCGATTGCGGAACAGCGTCAGCAGCTGCAGGGCGGGAGCTTGCACAGGAGGGACATCCATATTTAAAAATGTAAAAAAGCACAAGAGCGTCCGCTGGTAATGCAAGTAAAAATGGGAATCCACCAAGCACAGTGGAAAAAATAGAATGAAAGAAAGCAGGGATGACTCCAAAGATTTTCTCAAATGAAGTCACGAGACCACTGGTAACAACTTTAAAAAAGTGCGCCAGGCCCTTTGTGGAGGACGCGTTAAAGATAGTCCGAACCATGTCGCTGAAATGCAAAGGCGAATCAGTATTTAAAAGGGTCTGCACCTCTGTACGGGTGTTCGCTATGTGAAGCACGAAAGTTTCACGGGCCGAACTCAAGGCCACCTCTCTCTGAGACAAAAGAGCTCTTATTCTTGCCATGCCGTTGAAATCTGATCCCAAGGTTGGTATTTGTGGCCAGATTGAAAACTCCCTATGTTCATGTGTGGGAGGAAATAGAACATTTCTGCAGCAAATAACCCGTTCACTTACTGTTACGATAAAAGGAATACTTTTAATTAACCCAGAACAATCTTCATTATTGAGCATCAAATAACTACCATTTTCCAACAACTTGAACGTGGGGATGATAGCAGGAACTGGCGTGCCTTGCAACACGCAAGCCATATTTGGTCGGTGTTTGTTGCATGAACCGTGTAACTGTATGTGCCTACACATTAGTGAATGATCTGGCGTCTTAGTGCATTCCTCTCCATTCAGATAAACTTCTTGATCATCTTTGAAAATCTGTATGTGTATGGAAGCGACCAGACCTCATGAAGAAAACCACTACCTAAAGGTTCATAACGACCTATTGGTATATATTTCATACAATTTGAAAACTTATATAAAGCAAAAGGCAGCGTTATTAAACCGTGGATAAGGCACGTTGCCAAAGCAGCCAACCTTTTGGATTTATACTGGAAATGTTAAAGGAAGAATTACGGAGTAGGGCCTGTAAATCTTTAATGGACAACCGAGTAAAATTACTCCAACCATCATATTCTTCTAACTCCGGGATAGTAGGGGTGTTTAATTTTTTAGAAGTAGGCAATCCAAAGCATTTGGTCTGGGAAATTGTTTCATTCACAAACAACATATGATTTGGGATGAGACATGCACGGTGCAAAGCCTCAGTGCCTTGTACCTGCCAGGTTCGTGAACCCCAAACTGATGTAGATCCTGGATATCTTTACACTGTGTTAAGTTAGCATGGGTTCATTACTGGTTTAAACGCCATTTTTCCTTTTTTGCAACTTCTGCACACGACACTTAGTTGTTGCTTTAGCTTTCAGCCTACCTGCGTCAAGATCTATGCCTGCTTCAAGCAGGCGCAGGGTTTTGATGCAGCTTTGTCCTATCTGATTGTAAATGCGGCACACCGTGGGTGGCAGAGCAGCGGTGCACGTTAACTGGTGCATCCCTGGGGATGTGCTAGTTAATATAAATCTGCCCCTTTACATTTAATTATGTGCAGGGGACACAGAGTCGGTGAGGTTTATCCAAGGTTAAGAAGAGATGAGTCCTGTTCAGTGAAAAATTGGAGATAGGCTTCACCTCCTAGGCTCCTCAGCATCGTTGGACATGGTTAAATAATAGCTGCAAAATGTTACTCTTGTTAAACAATTTTACTATTATAATCTCTGAGATTTGTCTCTTACTCTGCAACATCTCATTGTTGTTATCTTTCTTTAAAGATAAAGACAACATCAACATGAGCGACAATCAGCAATCAGTTGATTTCGACCTCATCATTGAACTCGTAATTGAAACATCAGTGGATGTTGATCCCTTGGATGATTTCAATCCTGAGGATGTAGAAAAACGTGATGAGGATGCAGATTTGTCAGAATTGTATGACATAGGATGGGAAGCTGACGTGCTTGAGCCTATGGAACTATAAACATTTATTTTATAAATTTATAATAAATAAAAAGTAAATATTTAAACCGTTTAATTTAAAAATAAAGACACCTTCAAAAACAGGTTATGTGTAGTGTCTTCAATAAAATATTAAAATATGGTCATAAAATTAGATCAGATTCATATATAAAACAGCACAGGTAAAATGAATATAAATTCCATTTCTTTTCTGCTATTTCTGTATTCTAAATTTGCCATGTACAAAAAAATGTTCTATGTAAAAATGTTAAGTAATGTGTTAAGTTTTTGATGACTGTTATTAATTTACTGTTGGGTAATAGTGGTTAATAACATTTTTTATTATATTTTACCACAGATTCAACTGCAGATTATTTCAAGATTTTAGGATGCCAAGCAAAGAAAGAGTGAGAAAGGCTGCAAAACGTCAAAGACAGCAGGTGAATGAAAAAAAGCAGCAGTCCTCTAACAAAAAGATTTGTCAAGTCACCAAGAAAGCACCGGGTAAGAGTACAAAAACATTCATAAGAAATATCTGTAGTAAAAAAAATATTACTACAGAAAATGTTTCAGTCCAGAAAAGGAGAAGCAATTCAAACGGTAAGGAAAGGCCAATGAAAAATGTTACTGCTAGAGTAAGAGATAACTCTATGCATGAAAGTAGAAGCAAACAACAGTTTAGGGACATTCGTAAATGAATGTTCCGCAACAGGATAATTGGCAATTTGTTAAAAAATAGTAAGAAAGGTCAACAGAAAGTGGTTTTTTATAAGAGAAAAAAAATAGTTGAGAAAGTTATTGATCAGGTATTTGAAATTAAACGTAAGTTATTTATTTTGACAATCAATAGAATTAGGAAGCTAAACAAGGCAATTTATGATTTCAAAAGAAATAGTAGATGGAAGAGAATAGTTAATCGTAGTAAATTTTGTGAAGTTTTTTCTGGAGAATGGATGCATAGTTCAAGCTCTGAGGCATTTTTTAATGAGGAGAGTTATTTCCAGGATAATGATTTGGTGCATGCAGTTGACACCAGTGGTCGAGCTTATGAAGTGAAAGATGGTTGTCCAGTTGAAAAAGAAAAACTTGTGACAACAGAGATAGAAGAGGTGTTAGGTAATGAGGTTTTAGGGAGACGTCCTAAGGGTCCTGTGTACACCTGGAAGTGTAGTAGTATTTGCAGTGTACGACAGGATTCCATCAATTTGCTTTGTGATTTTATACGGTCATTTAATAAGAAAAGTTTGAAGCAGAAAATGAAGTTGTTGCAAGAATTAGATCCTTGCAGAGTGAGAGAAGTGATAGGTTTGCATGGTCATTCACTGGCTTGTCTTTCCAGGAGAGTATGCCAGAGTGTTTTTCATCATTTCAGGATGCTAGCAGTGCATCATAATAAAGTGAGGAAATTAGTTAGAATGTTGTATTATGCTAAGAGTCCAGCAATTATGCTTAAACAATTATGCGCTGCTCTTTTGCATGGTTCTGAAATAGATGTGAAGAATATATGTGAAGAAATTGAGTTTTGTTACTTTGGAAGTAAAGAGGAGAATGTTGAAATTGACCAAGAAGAAGAGAGTAATGTGGAAGATAGTGTACAGGTTTCCAGTACAGATAATTTCCAGAGGGAAATTGCGACGTTTGAGGTGAAATCAAGTGAGAGGCCAAATTTCACTTGTGTGTGTTGTCGACGCACTTATTATAAGAATCAGACTAAGTTAGTGGATTTATATGGAAAAAGTGAAAGGGAAAATAATAGTGAATGGAAGGATTTTACAACATACTTGATGGTAGAAAATTGTTTTGATTTGGGATTGGATCAACGTGTGTGTACTTATTGTTGTAACAAATTAAATCAAAACCAGATGCCTGCTAGAGCAGTTCATAATAATCTGGAATTGGTTGAGATTCCTTCTGAATTGAAGGATTTAAATACTTATGAATCTATTTTGATTCAAAGTATCCATCCCTTTCAGGCTATTGTAAGAATGGAGCCAAAGACAGGGAAATTGCCTCCATCAGATTTACAGAGAGGATTAAAGGGAAGAGTTGTTTATTTGCCTCTAGATTTGAAGAAAAACATTAACACAATTGGAGTAGAAAAAGTGGAAGAGGAACCTCTTGTTATCTTAGTTAATGGGGTTCCGACAAAGAATAAGAAAATATGGCAAGATTTAGTAGATGTTAGGAAAGTCAAAAGGGCAACATTGTATTTGAAAAAATATAATAAATACTATAAAAATGTATATGTTGCAGAAGAGGAAGTAAGTGAGGAAGAGGATAGCGATTTGTGTGCTGGTCAAATTGAGAAAGTAGAACCCTGTACTAGTGAAGAAATATATGAACATTATAGTGTTCATCCTTTGCATTCCAAGGAAGTCATGGGGAATGCTATTGAGTTGTTTCAAATGAAACAAGCGAAAGGGAGTCCCATTAGTGTTTGGGAGGAAAGTTTGGAAGCTCGGTGTTTCCCACAGCTTTTTCCAACAGGTCAGGGAGGAAGATATGATGAGCGACCTCATCAAATTCCTGCTTCTGAATACCGGACTTTGCGATTGTATGCAGGAGATCCTAGGTTTCGACAATGCATTCCTTATTTGTTTCATCTCCTGTTTGAAAGCGATCTGTCTGGACTGTCATATGCAGTGAACCACATCTTGAAAAGTGGTATACACATGCAAAACATCTCGGCAAGTGACTTTATGGATAAAGTAAATGTCCAAGACAGTATTTTGGATTCTCACCTGATTAATCTCATGGCGTGTCAGCGTGGTACTAATGAGTACTGGTACCGTCGTCATGGTGATTTAAAATGTATGCTGAGGAACTTAGGAACTCCCACATGGTTCCTCACTTTGAGCTGTGCTGAGTATGGCTGGGAAGACTTACTTGAATTTCTACGAGAGGCAAATGCTAACGTAGAAAACATCGAATTCAAGACACCCGGAGAACTGTGCTCTTTGGATCCAGTCAATGTATGTAGGTACTTCAATCATAGATTTGAAGGTATGATGTCTTTCATCATGAATAAGAAGAATCCACCTCTTGGAGAGGTGTTGGATTTCTTCTGGAGGAAGGAGTACCAAGCAAGAGGTGCTCCTCATATACATATGTTGCTGTGGATCAAGGATGCACCTAAATTTGGAACGGATGCAGAAGACTCAGTGATGAGTTTCATAGAACAGTATTCTACGTGTGCTGTTCCAAACGCAAAGGAGAAAAAAAGCCTAAGAGAAAAAGTTCTACGTTTCCAAAGCCATCGATGTGGAAAGTACTGTCGTCGTAAATTCCGGAACAAAGACAAGTTCTACACCAAATGTCGTTTCGGCTTTCCACGACCGGTGATTTCTAAAGGAAGAGTGAACAGTTTGATGTCTTCGCTGCGACATAATGTGATGAAGAAATCACCTAAAAACACATACAATTTGAAGAGGAACGAAGAGTCTAAGTACATCAACGACTACAACCCGGTGATTTTGTCCATGTGGAATGCTAACATGGATATACAGTTTGTGGCTGATAACTGTATGGCTGTGGCTCGGTATGTGACATCTTACATCACCAAAAAAGAGAAGACAGAATTGAAGGATATGTGGGAGGACATTTCCCATGAAAAGAGCCTCAGCAAGAAGTTGTACAGTTTCAGTCTGAAGATGTTGTCGCATCGAGAAATTGGAGCTTACGAATGTTCTGACCGGTTGTCTTCAGCAAGTCTCTATGCCAAGTCCAGGAGTATCGTTTGGGCGAGTGTTGGTCTTGCTGTAACGCGTAATCGAGTTCTCAAACCTGTGCGGGAAATTGAGTATTTGGCGGAAAAGGAGCCAAACAGTACCGACATTTTGAAGAGCAACATGTTGGATACATATTATCCAAATCGAAGCAGTCACCTCGAGAATGTTTGTCTGTATGAGGTTCTGCAAAATTACATATTCAAGAGGAACATCAAAGAAGATACTGAGAAAGGAGTGTATGCTGTAATAGGAAGTGAGGGATGTCTGGTCAAGCAAAGAAAATGCCACTTGATAAACCATCGAAAATTGAGTGGCGAATCTCCTGAAAAAAAGGAGTTTTTCTATTTAGCACTTTTGCAACTTTTTAAGCCTTGGCGTGCAGAAGAGGAACTGCTTGGAGATTTCCTTTGTTATGAAGACTCATTCAATGCTGCCAAGGAGACCATAGAATGTCCTGCTTTTCCCAAATATGTAGAAATGTTGAATGTGGAAATTGAGCAGGAAGCAACGATTGCAGCCGAGATTGCCAGAGACAGTTCTCAGGACAGTCAGAGTTCTGCTTCATTGAGTCAGGATCCACTAGGAGGACCTCTTATCGAAAATGAAGCTGACACTGCTATGAATGAAGTGGAAAGAGCCATGGCACATGCTCAGGAGGATGCGGTTAACTTAGAAGAGTTGGAAAGACAACTCAACGTTGAGCAGAGGAAAATATATGACAAACTTACCATGCAAATTGATCATGGATTAAGTCATGACAAGAAAGAGTGCTCATGTACGTCGTTGAAGCCTGTCCGACTGTACGTGAGTGGAGAAGCGGGAACTGGAAAAAGTTTCCTTATTAAAGCAATTTCATGTTATTTGCAGGAAAGGACAGAGTCATCGCTGTCTTGTGTTGTCACCGCTCCAACTGGACTGGCAGCACATAACATTAAAGGGATTACTTTACATCGTTTACTGATGCTGCCAGTGGAGCATGACAACAAATTAGAATATCACAAGCTATCTGGAGATGCTTGTTTTGAAGTTTCAAGAGTCTTGAGGAAAATGAAACTTCTTATCATTGACGAAGTAAGCATGGTTTCCAATGTCATGCTTGCCTTTGTGCATTTGAGAATGCAAGAAGTTCTCAAAACAGAGTATGATGTGTTATTTGGTGGCAAACACATCATTGTTTTCGGAGATCTTCTGCAGCTGACACCAGTGAAAGGGCAACCTGTGTTCAAAATGCTCACGCATGAAGATACCAGGAAGTGCTTAGGGAGCATTGGCAACGTCAATATATGGTTAAACTTCAATTATGCTGAATTGCATGAAAATATGCGTCAGGCAAAGGATGAAGTTTACAAGACTATTCTACAAGATGTTAGAATTGGAAAAGTGACCGAGCATGGGAAAGAAGCTTTACATGCACGATTACTGACAAATTTATATCCAGACGAAGATGTTGTGCCTGAGAATATTTTTCAGAAAATTACTGAGAAAAAATCTGGAATATGTTTGATGCCAACTCTTGCAGAATGTGCCAAATTCAACAACAAAATGTTGCATTTAGAAAAGCAAGAGATTGTGAAACTGGAAGCTATTGACAGAGTAGAGCATATGGGATCAACAATTATTTTGTCTGAGAATCTGAAAACAAAATTGGATTCATTAGAGAAGAGTATATCTAAAACTGCGGGTTTTGAAAAGACTCTGAATGTGTGCTTGAACTGCCGTATAATTTTAAGAAGGAATTTACATGTTGAAAGAGGTCTGGTAAATGGATCAATGGGTAATGTTGTTGATTTTGTGAAATACAGAAATAGAGATGGAATTGAATTTTTAAAAATTAAATTTGATGGCATTGAGGAAGTACAGCTAATTGGTCGTTGTTCTGCTAGATTTTTGCTTGTAAAAGACTTATATGTTCGTCGTAAGCAGTTTCCTGTTTGCTTGGCATATGCGGTGACAATCCATAAATCGCGAGGTTTAAGTGTAGACTGTGCATTGGTGAATATTGGCAGTTCTGTGTTCAAGGAGGGTATGGCATATGTGGCATTGTCACGAGTTAGAACTTTATCGGGATTGTACTTGATTGAGTGTGATGTCACAAACATTTGTGCGGATCTAGATTGTGTTAAGGAATACAATAGGTTAAGAAGAGAGTATGCGCCACATTTGCCTCAGTATCCTTTGTTTGAGAAACGTGTGGTAGGCCGGAAACGAAGAAATGTGACCAATACTGGGGAGGTTGTAGCAAAAAGACGAAAAGTCGATGAACCTGAAATTATAAGCAGAAACAAAAAGGATTCTGTTGAAGATGTTGTTGGTTTTCAATTTGAAAACAGTTCTGGTGCCAACTGCTATGCTAATGTAGTGGTTAGTGTTTTGTTTTCTCTAGAAAATGTAAAAGAAGAGATTGTGGTCAATTCTGATCAAAGATTTTGCAGTTTGTTAAATTCTGTGTTAGAGAAATGTAGCACTGATAGAAGAAACATAGAAAGTGTGTCTGAAATTCGAAATCTGTTAGACAGATGTTCAGGCCAAACACAATTCTCTCAAAATAGTCAGCAAGATTGTCAGGAGTTTTTAATGTATATGCTTGATGTATTGCATGATGAAGGTGTAGATGTAGATCACCTGTTTGGGCTTTCTTATCAATGGCAGCATGACTGCGAGAACTGTAGGGTATCAAGTACTACTAGTGTAGACTCAGAAAGATTTATATATTTAACTTTGCCAGACAGTAAATCAGTCTCTTTTAATAAGCTAGTAAAAGCAGCTGATCACAACATGGAGTGTAGCCAATGTAAATCTGAAATGATGTCCACATTATTTATACGAACATATGGCCAGTATGTCATTTTAATGTTCCAACGATGTAGGCCTGATGGAACAAAATTGACAACTTTAATTAAAAATGTTGTGGCTTCACAGTTGTCAATATCAGGAAGGACTTTTGTAACTGTAGCAATTATATATCATGATGGTCCTTCAATAACATCAGGACATTATACAGCTTATTTAAAGTGTAGAAATGGCTGGTCATTCTGCAATGATTCTGTTTTAATTTTCACAAAAAAATTGCCGTATGACCCTAAAAACTCTTACCTGGTGTTTTTAAAACCAAAATTTTAGGGAAAGAATCTCGGGATGTGCTCTGAGGAATTTCAAGAAGTTCTAATGGCTCCTACACGATTTGGCCTTGAGGATAAGTGTAGTACAGAGACATAACTTCTTACCATAACACTGGACGTCATGGAGAAATACGTGCACTTTGAATGAGTTCAGAAAAACTGTTTCTTTTTATAAGCTAATTGAAGCAGCCAATCAAAACATGGAGTAGAGGGAATGTAAGTCTGCAATGCTGTCTACTGTTTTACATTGCTTTGTGATTAAAAGTGATGTAGAGAATTAAATAATTGTACTAGTCATAAAGGTAGTGTAAGTCTGCTTCATAGTAAGCAGTATCAGTGTGATAGGAAATGTAGAACATGATTGAGCAAGAAGGGGAAGATATTAGTAGTCCAGGATTGTGAAAATGATCTTCAACATTTTAATTGTGAAAGTTGCGGAAATACAACATGACGGGATTGGCTTAAAAGAATTCTAAGAGTTATAAATGGCTCAGACACGATTTGGCCTTGTGGAAACGTGTGGTAGAGAGCGAGAAGTCATTTATTGTATGTAACATGTTTTTGAAAACGATGGAGGTTTTCTTTCAGAAAGTGGCGGGTTGAAAGTAATAACAGCACAACAGAGTGTAAGCTGTTCATAGGACATCCTTGGCCGTCATGGAAAGTAAGTTAACTTTAAGGAGTTCTGAATTCTGATTTGTTATGTTGTATGGGTTTTTTAAACACAATCATTTTGATTGTGTTTTTTTTCCCCGCTGTTATATGATGAATACCTTCAAGTCACTGTTTTAGTGAAATTTGATACATTCTGAGAACAGCAAAAATAAACCATTTAACATGTATAATTAATTCTGTTCTGTTTGCATTTATGATGTACATGTAGAACTGTGTAGGAGGCATGGAGAAGGTGAGGCTTCTGTAAGTGTCAAAGTTGTTGCACACAGTGCTCATATTCTACGTAGTCTTTTATATTTCATTACTTTCACTGTTTCTGACTGATCTAAATTTTTTTTTTTTAAAAGAACAGTAAGTATAAGGGAAGGAAACAGACAGTTATGTTAAAAGAAAGACAGCTATAGGGAATAAACTAGGGATACTGTTACCCGCAATCCTCTGCTGATGATGTCACTGAGCATGTCATGAATGATGTAATATGTGACATCATCAGCAGTGGATTACAGATAATAGTATCTCTAGTTTACTCCCCTATAGCTGTCTTTCTTTTAACATAACTGTCTGTTTCCTTCCCTTATACTTACTGTTCTTTTTAAAAAAAAAAATTTTTTGGTTCGCTTCCGGTTCGCGTACTGGCGAGCGAACTGGGAAGCGAACTAAGAGAAATAGAGGTTGGCACAGTTCCAAATATTGTACCAATTTTTTAATAACGGGGAGGTAGTTCTGAAAAGAACTTTTTTTTTTATTGTTTTTGTTGTTTTATATTTTTTTTATTATTTTTCTGAACATTTTTTTACTTTTTTTGAATTTTTCTGAACAGTTTTATATTTTTTTGGTTTTTTTTCCGGAGGGGGCAACGAAAACGATTCATTGTAAAGGGCTCAACAGGAGCAACAAAAAAAAAAAAGAATTTATTATTTGGGGCGTTTCGTACAAACTTGCATATGATAGTCAATAGCTCTGTTGATCAGAGTGATGCTATTTTCTCCGTAGCAAATGAATCCACTGCAATGTACGCAGACTTGTTTTACTTCACGAAATCTCGTTTGTATATTTGGCACCATCTCCCTGCCCTCTGGTCCCGTTACTTCCGGTACAACAGATCTTCTGGCCATAATAGGGAGATTATCTAGGTCGTTACGAAACTGTGCAGCACTGTAGTTGTTAGGATGCCACCTAGTCATATGGCGATGCATTGTGTAGTTTCCGAAACTGTATTTTTTGTCGGTCCCTCTGGACAGTCTATCTTGACATATAAGGCAAGTTACGTATCTTGCATTTACTTTTTTCTGACCTTTGGGAATTTTAAAAAATTGCCAAATGAAGTTTTCTTTCCGGTGAGACGTCCTGGGCTCCTCAGGCAAAAAGTGCCTCTCTTCGTGCTCTTCCTCCTGTTCCTCTTCTTCCTCTTCTTGCTGAATTATAACTTCAGCAGGTGGTCCACTCTTCCTTGGATGTGGTGGAGGTGGTGGGGAAGCACCAGCTGAAGCTACTAAAGAAGCCATTGCTCACTGGTAACAAAGGGTCTTTCTCTCACAATGATGAAAGTCAGAGTGAGGAAAGAAGGAGGGATTTTCATCATTTGGGAAAAACAATAGTTCTCAACCAATGAAAAGTGTTCATTTTAGATTATATGACCCAGTCTTACATCATTAGGAAACCAAAAGTGAAATGAACCAATGAAAAGTGTTATTACCAAGTCACATGACCTGCTGTGTTTACGTTACGCGCTTTGCAGGGCCTCCCGGTTTGCTTCCAGAAACCTGCGCTTTGCGCCTCGGTAAGCGTACCAGTTCGCTAACGTAGCACGTCATATGACGTATCACGCGACAACGCGAAACGTCATGCGGACGGGAGGCGTCACGATGTTGTTTTCTAACGCGGCAGTTGCGGTAAAGGAACGTTTACCGGCTCGCGGTCTATTTCGCGGCATCAAGGTCAGCTAACGGGAAGCTTCCCGATTCGCGAAGCGGGAACGAAGAAAAAAAAATATTAAATTTTTTTTTTATTAATAAACATATAAAATATATTTTTGGATTTAAAGAAGAATACATTTTACAGCTACAGATATTAGCTGTTAAAAAACCAATGAAATTCACTGAAAAAACCATAGGTTATAGACCATATATAGTTAGGAATTAGCATTTACAAAACCTTGAAAATTCACTGAAAAAACCATAGGTTATAGACCATATATAGTTAGGAATTAGCATTTAAAAAACCTTATTTTACTCACACAAAACCATTGAAATTCCATATATAGTTAGTTGCACTAACTATATATCGCGCACCCACAATCCACTGCTGATGATGTCACATATTACATCATTCATGACATGGTCAGTGACATCACTGATGACATCACTGATGACATCTCAAATGACATCACTGATGACATCACTGATGACATCTCAAATGACATCACTGATGACATCATGACACACCAATACCAGTTACTACATACGCACTCACTGATTCCTACGTCTACACACACATTCACTCATTCACCCATACAATCACTCATACATACAGTCACTCATTATTACAACACTATCATATGCACTCATACACCTATGCAGACAGTCACACACTGCCACTCATCCATGGAGTTACTCACACACCAAGTCAGTCCTGTAAAGAATCAATCACACTTCCATTTCCTCATCTATACAGTTAAACACAGAACACCATACTTCAGTGACATCACTGATGACATCACTAATGACATCTCAAATGACATCACTGATGACATCTCAAATGACATCACTGATGACATCATGACACACCAATACCAGTTACTACATACGCACTCACTGATTCCTACGTCTACACACACATTCACTCATTCACCCATACAATCACTCATACATACAGTCACTCATTATTACAACACTATCATATGCACTCATACACCTAGTCAGTCCTGTGAAGAATCAATCACACTTCGATTTCCTCATCTATAGTTAAACACAGAACACCATACTTTTCACACATATACTAACACATACTTACTCTCTTATACAATCACTGATACAAGTACACATTGATATGCACAGTCACACACCTCCCAGCCAGCCACACACACACTCAGTCTTCCATACATCCACTCATTCTTCAATATGTAAAACGTATTTAAACTTTACAAAAACACACAGACACTAGATGATGTCATCAGTGATGTCATTTGAGATGTCATCAGTGATGTCATCAGTGATGTCACTGACCATGTAATGAATGATGTAATATGTGACATCATCAGCAGTGGATTGCGGGTGCGCGATATATAGTTAGTGCAACTAACTATATATGGAATTTCAATGGTTTTGTGTGAGTAAAATAAGGTTTTTTAAATGCTAATTCCTAACTATATATGGTCTATAACCTATGGTTTTTTCAGTGAATTTTCAAGGTTTTGTAAATGCTAATTCCTAACTATATATGGTCTATAACCTATGGTTTTTTCAGTGAATATATATATATATATATATATATATATATATCGACAAAGGTGTCCCACCATTGAAAGCGCACTCCAGAAGACAGTTGAATTCCACTCCTTTTCAGTTGGTTTCTTTATTTCAAAACCGGCAAGGCAGCAACCTTCACAAATAAAGCCCTACGCGTTTCGGAATCCTTTATTCCTTGATCACGGGCAGTTGCATGTCAATGAGGCAGAATAAGCAGTGTCCGAGTCAAAATGTTTTTGAATCCTCTCGTAGCCAGCCCTCCAGTCGGCGTATTTTCACACCAGGCATTCTGGGACTCGTGGTACACTCGCCTAATAATTACACCCTCCAGTGGGCTCTGCCGTCATGACATTATGAATTTTAACATGATTTAAAGCTCTCCAGTGAGCTGCAGGCTGTGACTCCCGGTTCATTTAAATTATACTGCTCCTTCCGCTGTTATGCATTAAAGTCCGGTCTCTATGCAACCGCCATCATCGAAGTTATTATTATTATTATTATTATTATTATTATTATCATTATTATTATTATTATTATTATTATTAAAAAAACTTATATAGCGCGCAGCTACCCTAAGGCATCCCGGCGCTTTGAACAGTGCATCAACCGTGAAGCCATGAGATAGTTGGATCAACTCACGCAGGAAACAGATGTGTTTTCAAGCCCCTACGAAAGCGCAAGATGCAGGTCTCAGCACGAAGTTTTAGGGGCAGAGAGTTCCAGAGCGTCGCTGTGTGCACAGAAAAACGTCTCCCGCCCGTGCGCGATCTTTTTACTCTCGGGACATGGAGCAAGCATTTCTGGTCGGACCTCAGCGCTCTGTTCGCTTTATAAGGCACTACCAAATTCCTCAGGATAGATGGTCCATTACCCTGAAGAGTTTTGTGAGCGATGCAGAGTGCCTTAAACTTCACTCTCTCCCGCACCGGTAACCAGTGCAGAGCCTTAAGGGCGGGTCTAGCAGATTCTGTTCTGGGGATGCCCATAAGTAGTCTGGCCGCCGCGTTTTGCACCTGCTGAAGTTTGTTGAGAGTAGATTCAGGGGCGCCCAGAAAAAGACCATTGCTATAATCAAGGCGAGATGTTATCAGACCCTGAATCAACAACTTCCTGGATGGAAAAGGAAGGAGCGGGAAGATTTTACGAGCGGCCCGCAGCAGGGCAAAACATACTCCCGCAGTTCTTTTAGCGTGAGTTCTAAAGGAGAGATCTTGCTCCAGCCAGACTCCCAGGCTCTTAATCTCATCTTTCATGGTGGGGAAGTCACCCATACAACTTGGCCAGCATGTTAATGGCAATGGGGGAGCTTTGTTTCCAAGCAACATAATCTCTGTTTTAGAGCCGTTCAGCTTCAAAGCTGAGCTGCTCATCCAGGTGTAGACGTCCACCAGGCATGAGTGCAACAAGTCGGGGTTCTCCACCAGTTGAGGAAGGGCGACCACCAGCTGAGTATCATCAGCATAGCTGATGATCTTGATGTTGTAAGGGGCCACCACATCCTCCAGGGGGGCCATGTAGACATTAAATAATGTCGGGCTCAAGGACGAGCCCTGCGGCACCCCCCACTGGAGAGAGATGGATGAAGTCTTGTTGCTGCCTTCCCAGACCTGGTAAGACCGGTCTTCGAGAAATGAACAGAGCCATTTCAAAGCGGCCCCTGCCACACCCACCTCTGACAGTCGTTGAGTCAACACCCGATGGTTCACGGTGTCGAATGCGGCACTCAGATCCAGGAGGATCACTGCCACTGATCCTCCTGAATCTAAGATGCGTCTGGATTCTTCAACGACTGCCAGGAGGGCCGTGTCAGTACCTTGACCGGGACGAAAACCAGTCTGCGAGTCTCGGAGCAGACCATTCGACTCTAGAAAGGTGGACAGTCGATGATTTGCAAGCTTCTCAGCAATTTTGCTGAGGCCTGGCAACAGAGAGATAGGCCTGTAGTTGGCCAGCTCCGCCGTGTCAAGATTAGATTTTTTTAACAATGCCTTGACCACGGCTTTTTTCCAGCTGGGTGGCACCAGACCATGAGAGAAAGAGGCATTTATCAGGTCCGTAATGGGCCCTACCACCGCGGTTGCTGCTTGCTTTAAAATTTTAAAAGGAACTGGGTCCATAGGGGAGCCGCTTTTTATGGAGGCTATGGTTTTTAGCGTTTCGGCTTCTGAAACTGGGCCAAACATATCCAGGGAAATGAGTCGCTCTTTCCCCTGGGTTGGGGGGAACTCTTCTTGGGTCCCTTGAGGTTTAGTAACCTGGGGTAGAGAGTAAAGTATTTTCACAATTTTGATGTGAAAAAAATCGGCCAACTCCTTGCACTTCTGAAGGTCATGAGTGGCTGCTGGTTCGGGGACTTTAAGAAGTTCTTGCACCACCTTGAACGTTTCCCTAGAGGAGTTTGAGGCAAGTTGTATTCGCTCCTCAAAAAATTGTGCTTTTGCCAAGCGGAGGGCTGCTTTGTAGCCTCTCATCGCTGTCCAGTAGTCCTTACGCTTCGCAGCATCAAATTTCTTCCTCCAAGCCCTTTCAAGTTTCTTACATCCTTTTTTAAGCAGGCGGAGCTCCGCCGTAAACCAAGGAGCAGAACCAATTCTTTTCTCCCTCTTCTGTATAGTTTTCATAGGAATGAGGGCATCAAGCGAGGCTTTCAGCCATCTGTTAAGGTCAGCATCGCCTTTGATCGGGTCTGACTCAGATGGAGGTTGTGAATTAGCCAGGTTGTGGGTCCAGTCACTGATCGATAGTCTGGACCATACTCGGTCCACCACAACCGCTTGATGTGTCGGGGTTGAGGGCAATTTGACTTGCCATTCCACCGAAACTAAAGAATGGTCTGACCATGGGAGGGGGAGGGCTGGTCTAGCCTTAAGCCGGGGGATGTTAGAAAAGACTGGGTCCAATAAGTGGCCCTTCTCGTGGGTGGCTCCTGTATTAATTAGCTGGAGCTCACAAGCAGTCAGATCGCCTTTAAGATCTGCAGCAGTTGTGTCTGCGGTGTCATTAAAATGCAGATTCAAATCCCCTAAGACAATAAAAGTAGAAGTGGATGTGGCCAGCAGTGTTACTGTTTCCATCACAGAACTTACAAAGTTGCCCACACTGCCAGGAGGCCGGTAAATCAACAGGCCTGCCAGTGTCACCGTGGGAGATATCTGTAGTGAGAAATGGCAACTCTCACAGTCAGCCACAAGTCCCTTCCGAGCCCTACATTTAAAGTTGTCTCGGTAAATAACCGCGAGACCACCTCCTCGTCCCTCAGGTCTATCCAGATGAAATATAAGAAAGCCTGGTGGGAGGGCTAATACGATGTCAGCGTCAGAACTGGGAGTAATCCAAGTTTCTGACAGAAACAGGATATCCAGTTCCTGATCTTGAATGAGGGAATTAAGTTCCACTGCGTGACGCGGAAGTGACCTGCAGTTGAGCAGGCCCCAGAGTAAGGTGCTTTTACCTGAGTGAGGAGGACTTAAAGCGTCCCGTCCTCGTAGGGATGATGCTAGGGCGCCCTTGTTGACGACAAGGTGGTTTTCAATGGGCAGGATGCGTAATGCAAGTAGCTCCTCCCGAGAGTAGGTACGATGCAGTGGTAGTATGTTGGGCATAATGCCAGGCCCCAGGCCCGTCTGAGCCCGGACGAGCCCAGACGGGCAGGACTCTGGCTGGACTCCGGCGTGGGTCCGGCGACTCCGCTGCGCCTCTCCGCTGCGCGTCGTCATGGCGAGCTTTAAGTAGGGCGTGAAGTCCTGTCTGCGAGGCTAGTGCGCTGGCCGAAATGGCGCCACAAGGAATCCCTGCCTCACCCAAGATGGCGGTAACAATCCCCGAGTGTGTTGGAGGGTCTAAGTGTGTCTCCGCTCCCAACAGCGGTGCTTTTAGCCTTTTAAATGCGGTAAGCACTATGTGTGAGGGACAAACATAAAATTAAGCTATTAAAAATAGAAAATAGAAACAATTTTAAAAAGCGCGAAAAATGCTGCAAAATGTCCTGCAAGCGCGCCTGTGGTCTCCTGTGTTGCGCGGTTCAAATGCCTTAGTTCAAGGCCGACCGAGCCTGAATACTCGCCTTAAGTAGGGCGTGAAGTCCTGTCTGCGAGGCTAGTGCGCTGGCCGAAATGGCGCCACAAGGAATCCCTGCCTCACCCAAGATGGCGGTAACAATCCCCGAGTGTGTTGGAGGGTCTAAGTGTGTCTCCGCTCCCAACAGCGGTGCTTTTATCCTTTTAAATGCGGTAAGCACTATGTGTGAGGGACAAACATAAAATTAAGCTATTAAAAATAGAAAATAGAAACAATTTTAAAAAGCGCGAAAAACGCTGCAAAATGTCCTGCAAGCGCGCCTGTGGTCTCCTGTGTTGCGCGGTTCAAATGCCTTAGTTCAAGGCCGACCGAGCCTGAATACTCGCCTTAAGTAGGGCGTGAAGTCCTGTCTGCGAGGCTAGTGCGCTGGCCGAAATGGCGCCACAAGGAATCCCTGCCTCACCCAAGATGGCGGTAACAATCCCCGAGTGTGTTGGAGGGTCTAAGTGTGTCTCCGCTCCCAACAGCGGTGCTTTTAGCCTTTTAAATGCGGTAAGCACTATGTGTGAGGGACAAACATAAAATTAAGCTATTAAAAATAGAAAATAGAAACAATTTTAAAAAGCGCGAAAAACGCTGCAAAATGTCCTGCAAGCGCGCCTGTGGTCTCCTGTGTTGCGCGGTTCAAATGCCTTAGTTCAAGGCCGACCGAGCCTGAATACTCGCCTTAAGTAGGGCGTGAAGTCCTGTCTGCGAGGCTAGTGCGCTGGCCGAAATGGCGCCACAAGGAATCCCTGCCTCACCCAAGATGGCGGTAACAATCCCCGAGTGTGTTGGAGGGTCTAAGTGTGTCTCCGCTCCCAACAGCGGTGCTTTTAGCCTTTTAAATGCGGTAAGCACTATGTGTGAGGGACAAACATAAAATTAAGCTATTAAAAATAGAAAATAGAAACAATTTTAAAAAGCGCGAAAAACGCTGCAAAATGTCCTGCAAGCGCGCCTGTGGTCTCCTGTGTTGCGCGGTTCAAATGCCTTAGTTCAAGGCCGACCGAGCCTGAATACTCGCCTTAAGTAGGGCGTGAAGTCCTGTCTGCGAGGCTAGTGCGCTGGCCGAAATGGCGCCACAAGGAATCCCTGCCTCACCCAAGATGGCGGTAACAATCCCCGAGTGTGTTGGAGGGTCTAAGTGTGTCTCTGCTCCCAACAGCGGTGCTTTTAGCCTTTTAAATGCGGTAAGCACTATGTGTGAGGGACAAACATAAAATTAAGCTATTAAAAATAGATAATAGAAACAATTTTAAAAAGCGCGAAAAACGCTGCAAAATGTCCTGCAAGCGCGCCTGTGGTCTCCTGTGTTGCGCGGTTCAAATGCCTTAGTTCAAGCCAAGTAAAGTAAAGGTCTGTTGCATAGAAACCGGACTTGTAAACATGTAAACGTGCCCCGTTTTAAGTTGGGATATTAAGTCCCCATAAATCCTGAAGGTCCCTAGGGTCAAACTAGCCCACTAGGTACCTCCAGTAAGCGCCGTTGCAGAGAGGTGTAAAAAGGGGTACGGCCTGGACCACCTCTCTGCAACGCAGCACAATAGTGGTTACTGGAACCACCTGGTTTGCTAGTTGTCCCCCAGGGGCTCTCAGGATTGAAGGGGAATTATTTCCCCAATTTAAAACACGCCACAGGGCGTGTTTGCACACGTCACCTCAGGCCCCGTCTCCTCCCTTCGCCCCTGTGTAAACGTGCCCTGTGTCCGTTTTAAGTTGGGAGATTTAAGTCCCCTTGAATCCTGAGGGTACCTAGGGTAAAACTAGCCCACTAGGTACCTCCAGTAAGTGCCAGAGAGCTGCGTTGCAGAGAGGTGTAAAAAGGGGCGTGACCTCTGAACACCTCTCTGCAACGCAGCTCCCTGGCTCATACTGGAGGTACCTGGTGAGCTAGTTGGCCCTGAGGGACCCTCAGTATTGAAGAGGAATTAATTCCCCAACGTACAACTCGCCAGGGGGCGCGTTCGCAGAGTGCTGCAAGGAGGGCGCGATGCCGGTCTTTTTTTAAGAAGGGGGTTGTCTGGCCCCCTTCTTTTTCTAATGTATTGCCCTCGCAGCCCCCCTCCCCCAGATTACCAAAGCCCTGGGGCGGTGGTGGTCCCCGGGGCTGGGGTCCGTCACAGATCACCCAATTTTATTATTTAGAGCCCCGGGGGGTGGCGGTCCCCGGGGCATGTGGGGGGCTCAAGCTCCCCCAACAGGTTTTTTTATTTAAATTTTTTTTTTTTAAATCAGTCCCTGGGGTTGGCGTTTCCCGGGGCTGCTGGGGGCCATGAGCCCCCCAAATATTTTCTAAAAGCCCCGCGGGTGGTGGTCCCCAGGGATTGGGGGGGCCTTTGAGCCCCCCACCCATGTAATTTTGTAGCCCTGGGGGGTGGCGGTCCCCGGGGCTTGCCCACAAATAATCTAATTAAGCCCCAGGGGTGGCAGTCCCTGGGGCTTGGGGGGCCTTTGCCGATTTAAAAAAAATAAATAGATTTTCTGGGCCATGGAGGTCCTTGTGAGACCCCCTAAGCAGGCCTAGGGGGCCAGGGTGTTTCTACCCTGACCCCTTTTTGCGTTTTGTGCCTTAGTTTGGCTGATTTCTTGTGCACCAGTTCTACGGAGGCACAAGATGGCTGCCAACACTTCCTGGTTTGGAGTGCTGACAGCCAATTACCATAAAGCTTGTGATTGGGAGGGTCCGCGGATCCACCGCAGCCATAGATATCACTATCTTTATTCCTTAATTTCTACAAAACTACTGAACGTATTTGCACCATTTTTAAAAAGGTCGCTTTCTGAGCCATGCAGTACCTTTTAGCCAAATTTGGTGTAATTCCGTTCAACAGTTTTTGCTATAACAGTGTCTAAAGTTTCCTTTGGGAAAATGATTTTTTCACAACTATTTTTGAATTTCTCAGGAACTACTAAATGGATTTGCACCATTTAAAAAAAGGGCGCTTTTTAAACCAAGGACTACCTTTTTCCAAATTTGGTGGAATTCCGTTCAGTAGTTCGGGCTGTAGCCGTGTCTAAAATTTCCTATGGGAAATAACATGGGGATAATGCGTTTTGGGACCCCTTTTTTCTCCGGCCCCCGCTTCACAAATCACCCCCAAACTTTCAAGATAGGAGCAGCCTGGAGCTGCCCATAAGTTTTGAAAATTTCGCGAAGATTCATCAACCCGGCGCTAAAGTTATTGTGAATAGAATGTTGCGGATTTCCAATGGAAAATAGGTCCTAACTATAACTACCTACTGGCGACCTCCAGTAGGTAATATATGTTTATATATATATTGTCATGTGATCAAGCTTCGTTGGGAAGTGAAACGCGTTATGGCAGATTTGCTGGGCACAATAAAAGCACTTTAATTGGCACCAGAAACCTTGGGTCCGCTCATCGCCATTTGGCTTTTGGAAAAGCAATTGTTGGTGGCGAAGTTCTCTCTCTCTATATATATATATTTTTTTTTTTCCCAGCAGATTCCACACCACCACACGACGAGAATTTTCACCGCACCAAAAGAGCGTGATCCACAAGTAAGTTGCTTGTAAAACCAAAAAGCGTTTATTCAATAAACCATTGTGCAGAGCATGGACGGTATATATATATATATATATATATATATATATATATATATATATATATATATATATATATTATATATACAAACACACACACATATATATATATATATATAGTTATATATAATGAGTTAAAAATAATTACATTATTTTAAACTCGTTCTATGCATAAGGTGTCATTTATAATACATAATGAATAAATATAAATATTTCTGTTTAGGTGGGAATTTTTTCATTAATTCTTTACATTCATTTATTATATTGAAATGAACTAAATATTTATTTCAAATATAAGTAGAAAATTCTGCAGTATTTTCTAATATTTAGATATATATTTTAAAATATAAATACAACATTTATTTGCATTGAAGAATTATGTAACATAAAATATTTGTAATGATTTTTTTTTAAGTTTAGTCAACTTATTTTACCATTTATTATGCTTTATCATAGGGAGCTCTCTGCCCTGACAATTAGGAAGGTTGTTTGAAAGGGAAGATGTTCCATAGGTGCAGTTGGCTATGAGGTCATCCAATAATAACTGCACAAGCAAGGGGGCATTGAAGAACAAGTAAACGAATATTTCACATGTGGAATAGGAGCTTAGTTTAGAGAGGGACTTTGAATATGTGTTACATGAGGGATAAGGTGGTTGTGGAGTAAGGAGAAGTCGGAGACTGTGAAGTGTTTGTGGTATCTTAGTAATATGGTATCTAGGTTACTGGTACAGATGTTCTATATGACATCATGATATTCTAGGATGGCATTTCGTCAGTTACCAGTTAGGATTCATTATATGTGGATGCATCCTATGTACCTGCTTGTTAAATAAATATTCTCCTGAAGATATCCTGCAGAGCAGTCTTTATTACAATGGCGACAAGACGGTATATTTAATCTTTTTTTCTTGAGAAGAAAAACCCGGACTGCAAGCAAGATTATTGAATTTTGTTTTTGTAAAGTATGAGCAGTGAAACCAATAAAAGAAGCGGAGAACATTGCTCACCATAATGAGGATTTTCATTTATAACCTTCCCCGTAAAAAAGAAGAATTCACGCTGCAATTTTTTTTTAGCGTCATTGTATCTGGTCTGGAAACGGGAATCTTATGTGCAAACTATTGTCGGATGAAGACTAAAATGGGAATATGGACTTCAACTACTTTCGAGAACTCCAGCGATTGTGTTAGTAGCCGCATTAGTGTTTTATATTTTTCAGAAAGATACTTACAGTTACACGTCTTGCCCCCAAGCATTTTTCAATCGAGCGCCAACGTTCTTTCTTCACCTGTACGCCTCTCGTTCCAACCTGCTTGCCGAGTCATTGCTCATGCAAACAATAGAACAAAGCGTCTACTACATGTGATGTCATCGCGTAAGGTTAAAAGTGATAACCTTACGTTGCGGCCAATTTGAGGAAAGTTTACCCTAGCAACCATTCTACATTACGTTATCTGGACAACGATCGACTGCACGATCGTTTTACACAGTTTGTCCTGAGGATTAACACAATCGTTGTGCACATTTGGACCAGCAATGAAGGTTTACTGTTTCTTTTATCTATTTTTTTGGAATAAAAAAAAAAGAGAGAAGATCATTTCTGTCAAGCTTCTCCTTTGCGTAAAACCATTGTATCTTTCTAGATACAATTGTGGATTTAACATTTAGAAACAGATATAAAGGATTTCAAGGATTACAATTTCAAGGATCACACTAATTGTATTAACAGGGAGAATCTTTGTATAGACTCATTGAGTCCCATTGAAAACAAGGATGGTGACATCAAACATATTCTTGTAATCGTTGATGAGTATTCAAAAGGGCCTGAAGTGGATATTACGGAACATTTTGACACCAAACATGTTTTGAATGTTTTACAAAACATGTTCATTCGTGAAGGTATTCCCAAGGAAATTCTGAGTGATAATGGTCCTCAATTCTCTTCTGAAAAATACTTGAAGTTTTTAAAAAGGAATGGCATTTGTAAGAAGTGCACTCCAGTTTATAATCCTGCAGGTAATGGTTGTGTTGAGAGATTCAACAGAGTGATTATGGGCAGTATTCAGGCTGCAAATAAAGAAGGAAAAGACTGGGAAAAAGAATTGTTATGCACAACAATGCACTCCCACAGGTACTGGATACAGTCCTTTCAGGATCTTGAGAGGACGAGAACCATTCTGCAAGGATAATGTAGTGTGGAATGTGAAGAGAATCCACAGTAAATGGTCACCGGCTTTGGTTAGATCCAACATAAGGAAAATGCATGATTCAGGCAAAACCCAGTTTGATAAAATCCATAATCCCAATGATTTAAGGTTGGAAGTTGGTGATTGGGTCAAGGTGAAATTACTAAATAAAGTTAAGAAAGATCACAGCAAATATTCGTCACCTTTACAAGTAACGTCACCATTCTCTAAATCAGCTAAATTGAGTGATGGAAATGTGTGGCATTACAATAGAATGTCATTGTATAATAATACCAAAAATGTTGGGAAGTATACTGACTCTTCTTCTTCTTCTTCTTCATTGAACTGGATGTGGGACGAACTCATGCATTCTGCCACAGATAACAGTGTTGCTTCTACTTCGGGAAAACCTTCTACCAGTTCTTGTTCCATTGTTCCAGTAATTAATGTACTAGTGAAGTATAGGAGTTATGTTATGTGATCTGCATTTGCAAAGAGAGGGGATGGTGTATTATAGATGCTTACTACTTTAACTTTTAGTATGTGCATTTATTTTTCTTGCTGTGTATTTTCCTTTACTTTTTCTTCCTTATTGATTTACTATTAGAAAGTGCTATCATTTTCTTTTGTATTCCTTGTTCTCCATAGTGTCCTATTAAGTTGTTCTTTCCATATTATACTTTATTGTTATTCATTAATATTGTTATATAAAGGAGGGAGATGTGGTATCTTAGTAATATGGTATCTAGGTTACTGATACAGATGTTCTATATGACATCATGATATTCTAGGATGGCATTGTGTCAGTTACCAGTTAGGATTCATTATATGTGGATGCATCCTGTGTACCTGCTTGTTAAATAAATATTCTCCTGAAGATATCCTGCAGAGCAGTCTTTATTACAGTGTTGTACAAAAGTCTTCCAATGGGGACATGGGTTTGTTGTAAGAGGGTACATTCATTCAGAAATGCTATACATCTCAAGTGGTAAATGCAGCTACTACCAGTCCATTGGGGCTGGGGAGCCATGAGCCCTCACTTTATGCTCCTCAAGAACACTGTCTGTCAGGCTGAGCAAAGGTCGGCCTGATGGACACTGTTAATTTGCAAGCCAGGCAGCCAGGAGCTAGATATGCGCTTAATGCACAGGCTCCTTGCTGCCTATGCTGAACTTTGCTTGTTTGAGGAAGTCACAGCTCCTGTGGGTGTGACCTCCTCAGCTCAACAAAGGTCCTTGAGCCCCTCACCGTCAGTGACGAGGGGAAGTGTCACTCATTGCCTCGCACCTGGGTGCTTCATTTTTAAGCCTTGAAGCACCCAGGGTCGAGAGTCAATCAGTAATACTTTATCACAGAGTGGGCTGGGGTCAGCAGTCCCACCGACCCCATCCCAATCTGTGATGATGTGAGGGAAGGCAGCAGTCACAAGCCTCCTGGGAGCTCCAAGGCAGAGCTGAGGGTAAGTGTGATTTTTTTAAATTAATGTTTGGTTCATGTGTGTGTGTATGTATGGATATTGGGTAATGAGTGTTGACAATGGAGGTGTGTGTGTGCATGTATAAATGCATGGCTGTGAGTGTGTATGTGTATGTGTGTAAGTGTGTCCCATTTGCTGCTCTCCCTCTTACAATTATTGGCCACAACTGGGTAAATGTGTTTTGTAATTTTACAGAATATGATTTAGTTATTGTGTTTGTTTTGTTCAAGTAATTTATTCAGAAGTGTTCCTGATATGTCAGCTGGCTCTGTATGTGACTTATACAGGATGAAGAAGCAATTCAAACTGTTATGAATACTCATCAGGCTGTTCTGACATTTTCTATCTGGTCCTCGGATGGATATATGTGTGTTGATAAAACCAGGGTCCAATTTATATTAACTCTGTTGGAAAGGGAAATATTGGGATGTCCTTGACTTCCTATCATGATTGATTGCTAAAACAGTATGTACGGGCATTTGGTTCTAGTTATTATGCACTGCTGAATCTGTAGTTTAGAGTGTTTATTCTATATAATTGTAGTTTGCAAGGGCACAGGCATTGTCAATATGTCTGACGTGCTTTTAGTCTATCAAGCTGCTCTGTTATGCATCCCATGTTATGTGAGGACACTTGTGAATTGGTAGTCTTGATGCTTGTTGTTTGGGTGCCATGCATAGTGGTACTGTAGACTGAGTGGCATGATTAGGGGTTTTGCTTGCTATTACAGCTTGGATTTACAAATCTGTTATTCTATAGGTGTATATAAAATCAAACGGCACTGCAGTGCCTTGTGTACCTTTAGATTTAACATGTATTTACATATAATACACACATAGGGGCATATTTACTAGAAGCTGGTGGAGTGCAGTATTCTGCCAAAATTGGTAACGGCATGCTCTATCTGTTTCAAAATGCAGAGATGTGCCTATTTACAAGAATGCAGCGCACCCCTGCGTTTCCCCAGTGCTGGCACTAAAGAAGCTGCCTAGGGCCAGTGCAGGCACCCTTGCACGATGTTGCAAGGGTGTCTGCGCTGCAGGGTTGATTGTTTCTGTGCAGCAAGGGACACCTTCCTGCACATAAACAATCGTTCCAGGTGATTTGCTGTTTCCATGTGTGCTGCAGAATGCAGCCCACATGGAAAGAGCAAAATACAAGGAGAAAAGAAACTTTTCTCCTTGAAACGCGTGCTTAAGACCAGGTATTCCCTGGCACTATTTTTGGTGCTGCCCCATACCTTGTAAATATGGGGCAGGGTAAAAAAGTAATGGGTGTTGCAGTGGGACGCCCAGTACAACACCCATTGCATGCCCCTTTCACATTAAGTGCTGCGTCAATAGGGGCATTATTTACAAGGCTGCAAATGGCTTAACGCCGCTTTGTAAATAATACGAAGGACTTAACACCACCAGAACGTCAGAAAAAGTGAATTTATGGTGGTGTTAACTACTTGTAAATATGCTTCGTTGTCTGCTAAATGGAACTTATTGTTGTTTATTGCTGCTTATTGCTATAACCAATATTCATGTACTTGACAATGTACTACAGACCATACATTAGCAGCATTTCTGAAAAGAATGCTGAAGTGTTTTTATCATTGATTATTTGCTGATAATGTGGTTAGCAAGCAGACAAAGTAGGTGGTCTTTCGTTCTCTTCTTTTTTCATTTGAACCTTTCCAAATTCTTTGGGACCTATTCACCAAATTAAAGTTACACACAAGTTAATCTACACATGTACATTTGGCCTTAGACTTTCCTACGTTTGCCTATTCAAAGTTTCAGAATACAAATTTACTACAAAATGTAGATTTACATGTCTCCCACCCTTAAACATTGGAGTGGAGCATAAATTAAGTCTAGAGGCTCATTGACAAGCCCCTCGCACTGCCGGCCCGTCACTTTTAATATGGGAAGAGTTGTCATACAGGCGGCTCAATGGGTGTGTAAATGAGCCCACTAATGTTTCTACTTGTAGGTGGTGGTCTCTGCCCTGGTTAAAGCATAGGGAACTTTTATAAAGTTAATTAAGCAAAAAAATTAGTAAGCATTTTTTGTTAAAGATAAATGTAAATTCATTTTCTATATTTTTTTAGGAATGTCCATGAATATAAAAATGCTTAAGCACTATTAAAGTAATTTTGAAATAAAAATGAAATTAATTTACTTCTGTAAATTTAATAAAATTATTATCTAAAAGATTTTTTTTAAAAATAATGCCCACATAAAGTTAAATGATTTTATTTAAAAAAAATAGTTTTAGATTAAAAAAAGTTAATTAAAATGTTTGTAATACAATAATATTAAATGTATATGTATCATTTAACATTGAATTAAATGTAAATCTATTTGAAAACGTCCAAATAATTTTTTATGCTTTAATGTTATTTCCTGTTGGGTTCTGTTTTAAGTCCCTGGCTCCATTATTTACTAATTAAGTGTGTTGCAGTACCATTGGTTGACCATGTGTGATGCTGGACTTACTCCAGGTCCGAACTGGAGTACATTTATAACTGTTCCAGGCACTTTTTGGCTGTAGTAACGATAGTAGTGCCGTTTGTGCCTAGCAATAGACTCATTCCTTTGTCCCACCCAAAACCCTTCTTTAACAGTTCTAAAACCCCTCCTTGCGCCTCCCAAACCACTCACATTATGTAATAAGTATCCTTCTTTTTCCAGCCTCTCCCCTTGTACCTCACATATTTACTACCAACTATGTAGACAGGTGTTTGCAAAGATCTCCGCAGCTGGGATGAGCATGTCCACACAGAAAATATATGAGATGAGGAGGTTGAGATCTCCGCACGTAGGTTTGTGAATTGCAGTGTGTAATTTGTGAGTAGTACTATTGTAATGCTACAAAAAATACTACAAATTGCAGCTTGTGAATATTCCTTTCTATGTGTGGTATGATGTTGCTCTAGTGAACTGTTGCCTTTATGTACAGTAGGCAGAGTGGGGATATAGCTAAATTGTTGGGGAGAAGGCAAAGGGGACAAGACTGAATGATGTTTGTGAGTGAAAACTTGACAGATCTCAGATGCAAGCAACATTGCTGAAGGTGACTGCACAGAAAGACTAAAAGGTGACTAATTAAGCAGAAGAGAAAGAGAAGTAGCCAGAATATAGAAATGAGAAAGTATGCTATTGAAATTCAAACACAGTGTGCTGTGAGAGGCGCAGAGCAGCCTGGATTTATTGAAACAAATTCAATCAATTAACATTACATTATTATTAAACCTTAATGAATTAAATGGCACTCAATTAATTAAATTTACAGAACCATTCCCCAACCCTGATTAAAAGCAATTTAAGTGCCAAAGTGCTAATTTGCAGTTGTAAAGGTTTTAAGAAAGGCCAATCAACACTTTGACTTAATTGTTATTTGAACAAATGACTATTCAGTTATCCTCTGTAATAATAAAGTATATAATTTGTCTGTGAATTAATGCAGAATGGTTTTAGTAATTGCACAATTGTCATCATATGTAAATGGTAAAGTCTGCCTGGGTTACGTTAGCTCTGTGGCACATTTGTTTTGTGGGGGGGTTGTTAGTAGATAAGCAGGAATGAGGAATACATTATTTTATGTTCTTCAATTTCCATAACGCATTTATATTTTATACTATCATTTTTACCAGCACACTTGGATAAGTATCGTACAATGACATATGTATGCTTAAACTATCTGTGCATGCATATCATGTATTAGCCTTACGTTAGCAATTCTTTGAAATTCCTTACTTGAAAGGACATTTATGATCTACATAATCGATGATGTGCACTTTGATGATCGAGTCATATGGCAAATCTGAATATACACTAAGGAATCTTAGAGATGGGGTAAATCTGAATACACACCATGAGATGCTGATTGATGGTCCAAATCCTAGCATTCAACTACGAGTGATACCATAAATACGAACGCGCACTAATCATCGCTGAGTCATGGTGTACATCTGAACGTGAATTGAACCCTATGTTGTTGCAAATTTGCACAATCATTAAGGGCTACTGAGCATTGGGGCAAACACGAGCATGTGCTCATGATTATGGACTGATGGTGCAATTCTGAACATAAACTAAAAGGTTGCAATGCAATCGGGAAAATGAGAACACGGGCGAGGGGTGGAAAAAATCTCACATGTATTTAGGATTATTGAGTCATGACGCAGATCTGAAAATTCACAAAGGATTACTGAGTGAGGGTGCAAATCTGAACAAGCCTTTAGGCTTAATGATAGATGATGCAAATCTGACGTTACAACAAATGTTTATGATTGATGGATAACTATATTTATGCATATTCTGATTATTAGAGAGTGATGGGTTCACACAGGCCATCTAATGACGATTGCTAAATCCCTTTACCCACTCACTTTAATGAGAACATGCCGGTATGTGCTGCAGTGCGGCTGCGATTAGTAGGAGGAATGTATGTCTTTACAATGTATACAATTACAAGACATGTCTGTTCCAGCAAGCCTTTACCACACAGATGTTATTACCACACATCCTTTAACCATGCATGGTAAATATATATATATAATGTATATAATATTATTATTATTAAGGCATTTATAAAGTGTGCCAGCTACTCCAAAGAGTGTACTGGTGCTAATAGGCGAGTCTCGACCCATGGAAAGAGGCATGAAAAGCAGCCCCAAAGAGCCAGGTTTTGAGAAATATTTTACAATGCAAAATGTCCTCAGGGGCCCGCAGTTGTAGTGGAAGAGCATTCCACTCCTTGGTGGCCACCCCAGTTTTTTTCCTTCTACACCGAGGGATGACTAAGAACAAAGAATTGGAGGACCGTAGAGATCTAATTGGTTGACATTAAATAAATCTATTGGACAGATACTGAGGGCCTCTACGATGGAAAGCTCTGTGAGTGAGAACTGAGCCTTTGAACTTGACACAATCTTTTCACAGGTAATCTATGTAAATGTTTTAGGGCTTGCTGAATATGAGCTCTCAGGAGAAAGGCAGGTACCCCCTACTAAAGTGAGATGGCATAGTCCAAACTAGAAGTGATCAGAGCCTAAAACATTTTTTTTGCTGTATAAGAGGGAACAAGTACAGGAATTTTAAAAACATTTTTAACAGTCCAAAGGAGGTACCTACTACTACAGCCATCTGAGGCACAAAAGAGAAAGAGTAATCACATTTCAGCCCAGATTGTGCACTACCACTGCCAGAGGAGGTAGAAGGGGAACATCCTATGGCCAAAGGCCATTGTTCCAGATGAGGTGGGGCGCTGAAAAGCAAAATATTGGTCTTGCAAGCGTTACATTGGAAACTGCTATCACTCATCCATTGAAATACGGAAGTCAGACATGCCTTAAAATTGCTAATAGGAGGAGGAGCTTCGCGCGCACCCAAGATGGTTGCGTGAGCACAGGGCTCCCGGACCCTCGCCACCTCCATCGACTATCCTGTACTTTATCCTGGTTCAGACGACGGGTGTTTATTGGCACGGTTCTACTGCTCATTTATTTGTTTCAGCGAACTTTTTTGGACTTCGGGGTCCAGAGCTACAGACTGTCGCAGTTTTCTGGCCTGCTCCATGGTGACGCCCCGCGCTATCTTGTCTCGCTTGCCGTCCAGTAAGTGAACAACAACGGACTGCCAGACTTGCGTGGGCTGGCGACCGGTTTCGGTTTCGATTCCTGTCCGGAGCTCAACCTGACTTTGTCGGCTCAGTGGACGGCCGGACGCTCCCACACCCTTGGTCTCTCCGCTCCTACTGCCGATCTGTAGCGGCTTCCAGGTCTGAGACTGGCACCACCTTCGCCCTTTTGGTCCTACATTTGCCACCGCAGTCACCATTTTTACCCGTCAACAGGCGACCCGTACGGGTCCAGGATCCAAGATGGCCACCAAGCCTGAGGGTGGGAAGCGCGGGCCTAAACCGCGCGTTCGAGGGAGTGCCCTGCAAACGAACATTATGGACCGGTACACTCTAGCTAAGGGATCGCCGGGAGCCGCAGCTAAACCCTCGACGACAATGCCGGAGGACTCATCAATTGAGGACGAGCCCTCGCTGCGAGATCTCATGGGCGCCATCACCGGTATGAAGGCCTCATTGGGGCAACAATATGAGGCCTTGACTCTCAAGCTGGATACGGTGTCGATTGATGTCAATTTGATCAGGGAGGACTTGGCGAAGACGAATGAAAAGGTCAAATCCCTGGATCTTAAGACCTCTAGCCTGGACACCGACGTCTCTGACTTGCAAGCTGAAGTCGGGAATCTGAGGAAGGCCAATGATTATTACTCTGGGCTCCTAGAGGACTATGAAAGTCGTGCCAGGCGCAATAACATCCGCCTGATTGGGGTCCCGGAATCATCGACTGCTGCCTCGACGGACCTATTGGTGGAAGACCTGGTGCTGAATCACCTGGCGCCCAAGGGTCTCAGCAAGTTTTTCGCTGTCGAACGTGCACATAGGATCCCCGGCGGCACACCTAAATCGGGTGCTAACCCTCGACCCATCATTGCGAGGATCTTTCATTTCCGGGACAGAGACGCTATCCTGCAGGCCTCGCGGCAGTCTGGTCCCATTGCCTTTGAGAACTCTACTGTCAGCTTCTATCCGGACTTTACACAACAGTCCAGAAACAGAGGCTGGGGTTTCAAGGGGTCAAGAAGAGACTCCGGGAAAGGTCTATGAAGTATGCCATGCTCTTTCCGGCCCGTTTGCGAGTGGTACATAGAGATCGTACTTTTTTCTTCGACCATCCTGGGGTTGTGAGTGACTGGCTCGACACGCTGCCTACGGATCCTGAACCTTTTGTGGACTCTGGCAAGTCGGATCGGGCGGAGGGTGGCCCGACGGAGCGAGAGTAACTGTTGACTTTGACCCCGTACCCTTCCCGTTGGCTTTGAACTGTGCTATGCTGTGTTCTTCATGTTTGCAAGTCACAGTCTTTTTGGGGGTGGGTGGGGGGTGAACGGGTCCTTTCTCCTCCTGGGTTTTCTTTTCGTAGATTAGTTGGGTGGTTGGGCGACAGGCACACTGCGAGTTTATGGGGCTCTTTGGTCTTCAGCAGGGGTGCGGGGTGGGGGGTATAGTTGTTTTGACTTTGTTGGGGGAACTGGGTTGTTTGTTTGAATTTTATTGTTACTTGCAAGGCGAGGGAAAGGCGCACTCCTGTTTTTTGCAGTTGCTCTGGGTGTGGGGCAGGGGAGGGGCTGAACACGGGGATGGGGGGTAGGGGACTTCGGTTATTGTGTTGGAACGTGAACGGGTTGGGGGATGGGATTAAGAGGAGGGTGGTGTTGCAATTGCTGCAACGTTTGACTCCAGATGTTGTTTTACTGCAGGAGACTCATTTGCTCGGCAACAAGTGCCACGCTTTGAATAGGCGGGGTTATCGCCTTGTGGCGCACTCGGGTTTCACCTCGGGCTCTAGGGGGGCGGGCATTCTGGTTCGGACCTCCCTCCCCTTGGCCATTGATGATGTCATATTGGATGATAAGGGACGATACGCCGCCATTGTGGGGCGCTGGGAGGGGAAGGTTCTTATTCTGATTTCCGTGTACGTGCCCCCGGGCCTCCAGGCCACCACATTTGCTGATCTGAGTGGACTTATCCTGGGTCTCCCCGAGGGTCTGCTTTTGGTGGGGGGTGACCTTAATGCGGTTGTCTCGGGGATGCATGATCGTCACCCTCCCATGGAACTGCCGAAGGCCCAGACTTGGTTGAGTGACTTCCTGGAGACGCTGGGGCTCACTGATTGCTGGCGGTTGCTTCACCCGGGTCAGTTGCAATATACCTATCATTCTGGTGCTCATGGTAGTCTCTCGAGGTTAGATCACGTATTACTGCCCTCGGCCCATGCATCCCTCATACGGGAAGTTAAACATCTGGCACGGGGTATCTCGCACCATTCTCCGCTTTGGCTGGTGGTTGATGCACGGCAGAGTTCGGCGGGCCGAGTGGCTACGATCAACCCCTGGTATTTGAAGGACCCCAGGGTCAGGGATGAGCTGGTTAAAGCACATGATTGTTACTTTGAGGAAAATGTGGGCTCTGTGTCCTCCCCTAGTTTACTTTGGGAAGCTTACAAGACGGTCATTCGTGGCCAGGCCCTCTCATTGATTGGTAGCGTGAAATTGGCCAACCGTGCTGAGATGGTTCGACTTGAGGGGGAGGTCACGGCCCTGGAGGAGAGCTTGGAATCTGGGGTTACCGCTGAGGGGTTACATCTACTGGAGTTGAAACAACTTGAATACAGGGCTCTGGTCACTGAAGCTGCCAAGGAAATGGGGAGGGAACAGCAGGGACGCCTGTATGATGTGGGTGATAAGGCTGGGAATCTGCTTGCTTGGTTGGACAAGAGGGAGAATGCAAGTCGTGTCGTCCCTGTGATTGTTGCGGAGAATGGTGAGTGTTGTACAGACCCTGTTGATATTGTTGCATGCTTTGCCGATTATTTCCGCGAGGTGTACACCCAGGTGTCTGATCGATCGGAGCAGGACTCCCGCCTGTTATTGCGTGATATTGCACTTCCCCGATTGTCTGACATTGATAGAGATGCTCTGGATGCTCCGCCTACTGTGGACGAGATTGCCGCTGCTGTCCGTTCGGTCCGATCCGGCAAGGCCTCGGGCCCTAATGGGCTCCCCATTGAGCTATATAAACTGCGCCCGGATTCGCTAGCTCCTCATCTGCGCTCTATGTTTCTTGAGTCTTTGGAGGTGGGGTCTCTCCCGCCTGACCAGAGACTGGCCACTATTGTTGTCATCCACAAGGATGGTAAGCCTCGGGATCGCTGCGCCTCTTTTAGACCCATTTCGTTGATTAATGCGGAACCTAAAATCTTGGCCAAGTTGCTGGCGACACGTTTGGCGACCGTTATTGGGGACCTGGTTCACCCGGATCAATCCGGCTTTATACCGCATCGTAATACGGCGCTTAACCTCCGACGGTTGCATGGCGTCCTGGCACAAGCCGAGACGCTGCGTGAGCCCGCCGTCTTGGCGTCCTTGGATGCTACAATGGCGTTTGATACAATAGAATGGCCGTATTTGTGGGCGGTTCTTGCTCAGTTTGGTTTCGGTTCGGAATTCGTTCGGTGGGTCAAATTGCTTTACGCCGGTCCCGTGGCTCAGGTGGTGGTCAATGGTCGGGTCTCTGCGCCCTTTGCACTGAGCAGAGGGATGCGACAGGGCTGTCCCCTGTCCCCCTTGTTGTTTGCTCTTGCCTTGGAACCGCTGGCGGCCTGGTTGCGGTGGGAACCGTCCCTGAAGGGCATTAGATGGAATTCGGAGTTTGAGGACCGTGTATCTCTCTACGCTGATGATATTCTGCTTTATCTTACATCACCCAGTAAATCCCTCATTGTGTTGTTTGATGTCTTAACATCCTTCCGCAAAAACTCGGGTCTTGTCATCAACTGGTCTGAGTCCTGTGTATACGTCCTGTCAGGTGCCGCCCCCCTTCTGCCCAGTGGTTGTCCTATCGCGATTGTGGAAGACGGATTTAAATATCTAGGCATCTTTATCACGCTGAGCCCTGCACTCCGGTTCGACCGTAATTTACTGCCCCCTCTTCAGCGCCTTCGGGCAGATGTGGTCGCCTGGGAGAAACTTCCTCTTTCTCCCCTGGGTAGAGCGGCATTGTTTAAGATGATGTCACTGCCCCGCTTCCTCTACGCATTGCAAAACACACTTGACGTTGTCCCGGCTACATATTTCCGTGAGGTTGAGAGTTTACAGAGATGACTGGTGTGGGGGGGTAGGCCCCGGATCGCCATTGCTAAATTGTCGCTCCCGTGGTACGACGGTGGAATTGCCTTGCCTGATATCCGTCGCTATTATTGGGCGTCTCAACTGGGGGCAATAAATCATTGCATGTATGGCCCTTTGCCAAATCCGACCTTTGAGATGGACAAGTGGTTGTTACCGGGGGGCGACTACAATAGAGCCCTCTACTCGAAACTCACCCCTCGCAATGTGACGGGCCCCACCAGGGCGGCCGTCCAGGTGTGGCGACATGCTTCCATGGCGCTTGGGTGGACTAATAAATTGAGTCGCGCCACCCCCCTGTATGCGTCTGATAGACTTGGCTCACTTTGGCAGTCCCGGGGGTTTGATAGGTGGGACTTGATTGGTATCAGCAGGATTGATGATGTTTGGACCAAGGGGAGAATGAAGACGTTTGAGGAATTGGAAACCGAGTACGCTTTGGACGATCGCGAAATTTTTTGTTATGCACAAGTCCGACACGCGGTGCTCTCGGTCTTCCCTTCGGGTGAGGAGATTCCGGAGTCGTCCCCGCTTGAGGACAGGGTATTGGACGGACATGTTCCTGACAGTACGATTTCGCTTATCTATAAAAAATTAATCAACTCCAGGTCTGATCTCCTGTTTCGCCTTAGAGAGGTCTGGACTGGTGATGGGCTGGAGTTGGACGATGAGGACTGGCAGGCGGCGATCTCTTCCCCTAAAGAGGTAGCCATCCAGGCGCGCCTTAGATTTGTGCAACTTAAAATCCTGCATAGAGTGTATGTAACTGGTCCCCGTTTGGTACACATGGGCTTTTCTGTGGATGGTTTGTGTCGGCGTGGCTGCGGTCTTCTGGGCACCTTTTTGCATATCATCTGGGAGTGCCCTGAGATAGTGCGATTCTGGACCCGTGTGCATGAGGTGATGAGTGAGGTTACCGGGGTGCAATCGATGCCGGAAGCAAGGAGATGCCTGCTGAACGTATGGGAACCGAATGATTACTCCGTGTCGCAGCTTCGGTGGGTGACCTTGGGCAACATGATTGCCAAAAGAGACATTGCGCAATTGTGGGGCGCTCAGGGCCCGCCCGGAATTCGGAAATGGAAACAAAACATGGACTGGTGCATGTTTAGAGAAAAAACTGTATATGTTTCTCGAGGTACCCCCGAAAATGGGGGAAGATATGGACTCAGTGGAACACTTACCGTGGCGATATATGTGCCCCTCCTCCTCCTGACCTAGATGTTGCACCTACGTCCCCGTAGCCCGAGGGTTCCTCCACATACTATTGTAAACTGTTTGCAATTTGTTTCTTCAGCCCCCCCCCCCCCTGTGAGACTCTTTCTCGATAGAACAAACGCTCATTGGATTGTCCTTCCCGCTCCAACACCATGTACTGCAATGTTGTGTATACTGATGTCTCTTTTTCTTCACTCCTTGCAAGTTGTTTGTGTTTGTGTTATAAAATCAATAAAAAGTTTTCAACAAAAAAAAAATTGCTAATAGCATTCGGAAATTTGTGATTTACTGTAAGAAGAAGTTGAGTATCATCAATATACGAGACAATGTGTAAACCAAACGATTTAATCAGCGTAGCCAGGGAAGTCATAGGCACATTAAATAGTGTAGGAATCAATGACTAAACTGGGGAACAGCAAAACCCAATGCCTTAGGTTCTGTGACAAAAGGGTCCATTCACACTGATTGAGACCTCTCTGCCAGAAAGGAGCTCAGTCACACCAAGGCTACACCATACACACCTACAGCACCAATATGCTGCAAAACAATAAAGTGTGAATCTGTATCAAAAGCTGCAGATAGATCTAGAAGAAACAGTGCAACCTGTTTCCCCTGATCCACTGCCAGCCTGATCGTGTCTGCTACCTCCACCAGAGCCCGATTAGGATGGGAGTAACTCATTATGCTCTAAAAAGGCAGAAAGCCTCTCATTAATAAGTTTCTCCAATATCTTGTGGAGGCTGGGAATAGAGAGATGGGACAATAGTTGGCAAGATTGGCATTATCAGCCAATGGTTTCTTTAGTAATGGGATCAGCTTCGCTTGTTTCTAACCACTAGTTACTGTGGTTGTATGAATTGACTGATTCAATAGCTGGTTTAAAAACGGGTTGATAGCTTCACGATTAGAGCCCAAAATGTAAGGAGAAAGGGGTCGTCCGGTGACCCAGATTTGTAAGATCTTAAGGCAAGTGCAGAATTTTCCAACAAAATGGGAGCACAGTCCTGCTTATAATGTGAGTATATACAAATTTTGTTTTACATTGACATTTTACAAAGCCATACTGTAGTTCCATGTAGTTAAAAAGTAATGAATAAAAGCAAGGCAGACAAAAAGAAAAACAATAATAACTAAAAAGGGAGGGGGATCAGAAAAATCCAACGTCACAGCGCAAATGGAATATAAACGTAATCAATTACATGGTGGACAAGGCTCAGTTCCACATAGTCCTCACAGTGCAATATGTTTCCCAAGAGAGCTTCAGTATTATTATCTCTGACATTCTACATGCAGCACCTAATATTTATAACTGGATCACATCGTTTATCATAACTGGCATAAAAGATATTTGGCGTTCTCAACAGAGTGTCTCCCAGGGCTCCACAGGTGACACAGCCGCATCCGAAGCCCTCTGCCGCAGCCATGTGGCAAATGGAGCCCAGATATATCTGGGTTTGAACGTAAGGTTCACGAGTTCCAAGAAAGTTGAGAATTGTTCTAGACAAAAAGTAATGTATTTTATCCATTTTTCAATTGCCCCAGTGTATGGCCACTCTGAGATTAGCAAAAGGAGCAGTATGGCAAGAGGAGGTGATCTGCAGGGAGAGCATACACTTTACATAGCCCTGCAAACCCACCAGAGGCGAGCACCCCAGCTACAGCCCCATGCCAAATGCTTGCCCCCAAAACCTTGCTATTAGCAGACACTAAGTGAAGGAACTTAGCTTGTGGGGCGCAGCATTGCCAGCAGTTAGCATCTGTTCTAAGGCCCATATGAAAGAACTAGGTAGTGGTGTGCGCCTGGCAGGGACCTGCCTGTGCGGTTAGACGATCTTTTTCTCTGCGCGTTTTTAAAAAAATACCGTTTTTACAATGTATGTAATTTTTGTTTTTAACTCTCCTTGTGATCATTTGGCGCTCTCTGACACTGCTGAAGGGCCGGGGGCGTTCTCTCTGCCACGGTACTTGGAGATTGGCGAGGTCCGTCCATGCGAGCGGACCTG
The DNA here is from genome assembly GCF_964261635.1 of Lissotriton helveticus. Lineage (NCBI taxonomy): Eukaryota > Metazoa > Chordata > Amphibia > Caudata > Salamandridae > Lissotriton > Lissotriton helveticus. The sequence goes on from NC_136059.1 coordinate 1,929,731,387, forward strand.
TTGTCTTGGTGGTAGTAGGGGCAACGCTCTAGTGGTTGCTGACACCTGCAGCCACTCGCTCGCTCAGGGCTACATAATCGGGGATGGTGTGGACGCGCAGCGGACGCGCGCAGTGGACGCGTGCAGCGGACGCGTGCAGCGGGCGCGCCAAAGGCAAGCCCGTCTGGGCCTGTCCGCGCCAAAGTCGCGCTCAGCGCCAGCCATGCTGCTTGTATCATACTTGAGGAAGCTGTTAAGGGGGAGTCTAATGTAAAAAAATACTCCAGGGAGCACCTTTTGCAGATTTGTGACTCTCATACTGACAAAGGTACCCTTGATTTTTTATTATCAGCTTCTCCTCTTGGAGAATTTCTTGATAAAGGGTTAATGATGTGTGGACTCCTTAACGTGAGGTCACTTCCAAAACTTAGGGGTCGATTTCCGTCCGCCAAGGACGCGGCCAAGATACTCCCGACCGCTCCGCGGAGAAACCGCCGTTGCAATTAGGATAATAATGCCATGAAACTTCGTCCACGGCGGTCGGAGTACATCAAACCCCGTCCCCGGCGGATGGAGTACACCTGAGACCGCCGCAAGCGGACGGAACCTAAGAAACTCCGTCCGCCGCGGGCGAACATGACCGCGGGAACAGGCACAGCCACCGCAATACCTGCGGATGCTCTGTTCCCGCGATTAGGATCACGCCGCCAGTCCCACGGAACTCACCTCTATCCACGACCGCTGCGGAAACAATGCAACGAGAAACCCAGCATCCCAGCGGAAGGACAACACCATCCCTACCGTCAAACCAATTTACAAATGGCAGACGTAAGTAAATACAAAACACACTACACAGGACACCCACCCACCTGAAACACCCACACCAATCACAAGCCACAATGACAACCCCCCAAGCACCTACTATTCCACACTAGTCAACACACCCACCTAGCACCTCACTGCCATCAACCATTGTAACACAACCACGACACAGACTATAAAATTACTCCCACCCACTACCACAATCCTTTGCATCACAGCATAGCTGCTAGCAAGAGGGCCGAGACGACTGACAGCAGAGACAAATTGCACACATACAACCACCACCCAAACACACCCACCACACAAACACCCACCACACCATTCCTACACACCTGCACCTCCCAAAACAATCACACACACCTTGAGCACCACACACCATGGCACCTAAAAAAAAAAACAAATTCACGGAGACAGAGTTGAAGGTCATGGTGGATGAAATCATCCGTGTTGAACCCCACTTATTCGGGACACTAGTCCAGCAGACCACCGTGGCACAGAAAAATCACATGTGGGACAGGATAGTAACTCGGGTGAATGCGTCAGGGACCGTGCCAAGGACAAAGCACGAGATCCAGAGGCGGTGGCATGACCTAAAAACCAGGGTCAAAGGCATCCGTGCTAAAAACCATCTGCGAGCACATCACACAGGTGGCGGCACACCCCCGGAGCCCATACCCTATACTGATTGGGAGGCAAAGGTGCTGGGCATACTGCACCCAGAGAGCCTGGAAGGAATTGAGGAAGGAGAAGAGGCTGGTAAGTACAAACCAAGCACCACGAGCACATAGACATGGCCTGCCTCAAACAAATGAGAAGAAAAAGCTCCCAGGCTCCAACCCATGCATGTGGGCTACATACTCACCAAAAATGTAAACGACTCGACGAGGGTGGGGTGTGTGAGAGACCAGCACTACAACTCCCAACAGGCCCCCATGTCCACGGGGAGGGTGGTGGTGGGTGGGGGGTGTGAGAGAGGTCACAACTACAACTCCCAACAGGTCCCCATGTCCACAGGGATGGTGGTGGAGGGTGGGGTGTGTGAGAGACCAGCACTACAACTCCCAACAGGCCCCCATGTCCACAGGGAGGGTGGTGTAGGGTGGGGTGTGTGAGAGACGAGCACTACAACTCCCAACAGGGCCCCATGTCCACAGGGACGGTGGTGGAGGGTGGGGTGCGTGAGAGACCAGCACTACAACTCCCAACAGGCCCCCATGTCCACAGGGAGGGTGGTGGTGGGTGGGGTGTGTGAGAGAGGTCACAACTACAACTCCCAACAGGCCCCCGGGTTCACAGGGAGGGTGGTGGTGGGTGGGGTGTGTGAGAGAGGTCACAACTACAACTCCCAACAGGCCCCCATGTCCACAGGGATGGTGGTGGAGGGTGGGGTGTGTTAGAGACCAGCACTACAACTCCCAACATGCCCCCATGTCCACAGGGAGGGTGGTGGAGGGTGGGGTGTGTGAGAGACCAGCACTACAACTCCCAACAGGCCCCCATGTCCACAAGGAGGGTGGTGGTGGGTGGGGTGAGTGAGTTAGGTCACAACTACAACTCCCAACAGGCCCCCATGTCCACAGGGATGGTGGTGGAGGGTGGGGTGTGTGAGAGACCAGCACTACAACTCCCAACAGGCCCCCATGTCCACAGGGATGGTGGTGGAGGGTGAGGTGTGTGAGAGACCAGCACTACAACTCCCAACAGGCCCCCATGTCCACAGGGAGGGTGGTGGAGGGTGGGGTGTGTGAGAGACCAGCACTACAACTCCCAACAGGCCCCCATGTCCACAGGGAGGGTGGTGGAGGGTGGGGTGTGTGAGAGACCAGCACTACAACTCCCAACAGGCCCCCATGTCCACAAGGAGGGTGGTGGAGGGTGGGGTGTGTGCGAGTGGACACTGAAAAGTAATGTATGTCAATCAAAACATGTCATGTCCAAAGTATTGATCATCAAAATCTTTTCCCACAGGTGATCGCAATTTGACTGGTGAAACCAGCAACCCGCCGCCACACTCTCCTCACTCACATCCAGGACTCTCTTGTGACGATGCCACAGCCAGCTCCGGTGCGGAGGAGGGAGCGGGCCAATGCATACAGCCAGGGCCATCTGGCTCACTGGAAATCCCTGCCTCAACAACCGCGGCCTGTGTCACTCCTGCAACACCTGTCACAGTGAGCTGTAGACCCACCACCACCACCTCCACCACCACCATTACCACCACTCCTGCCTGTGCCACCCTGCGTGACCCACCGCAAGACGCAGGGCCATCAACATCCCAGGCAAGCAGGGAGAGTGGACGGGAAAGGAGAGAGCAGAGACAACATCCCCCAAGCAGGAGTACCTCACACCGGCGAGCTGGGGAAGGACACCCACCCCATCCTGCCGCTGAGACACTGGAAGCCCTCGGCAGAGTCCAGGCTTCCTATGAGCGTGGGCAGGGACACGCTGATCGTGCCCACCAGGACTCGGTTGATAACACCAATGTGTTGCGGTCCATTGACAGCCGCCTTGGCCAAATAGTGGACCTCCTGGGCCAGCACACATCACTGTGGAGGGTATGGTTAGACCGCAACACCCCCCCCCCCCTCCACCCCCCTCAACCAAGTGTCCAGCCGCCACGGTCTGCAACACCACCGTCACCGCCACCTGTGCACCTGGGACATGGATGTGGCCCCTGAGCAACCTGCTCCACAAGCTTACTCCGTAGCGCCTCCAAGACGGAGGGGCCGTCCGAGGCTGGATGGAGCTGAGAGCAGTGGGGATGCTCCATCTACACGCTCAAAGAGGGGCCGACAATGACTGTAACACTGCCTGAGGCTGCCATCCACCCGCAAACTATCCTGTCCCACTACGCCAAGTATTGGCACAGGTCTGCTGGACTAGCGGGACATCACCCAATGTGGTGTCAGCACGGACATTTCATCTACCATGACCTTCAACTCACACTCCCCCACCCAACACTTACTTGTATATATCCACAAGCACCAATGCACAACCTGTAAATAAATTTCACTTACACACTCAATGATGTGTTGCCTCCATGTTTATTCACATGATTGTCTCAGAAACAGACCTGACCAGGTGCAGGGAACCATGTCGTACAGAATCCTGCCGCTGTGGGAGTGACCTAGGGAAAATCAGAGACAGCAAACACACGTCAGGTAAGTGAATCACACCCATCACAACACACAGCAGTGCAAAATTCCACAAACCACACCCATCACAAATTCAGTGGATGAGAGGACACACATCATGGAGACTTGCATGTCCAGAGAAATAAACACACATACATGCAAACATAACATACCAGAACAGGCAGCTGATGAACACCACATCCACACACCACCAGCAAACATACATAACGCATTGTCAACCGGCACAGGAGGTAGTCACTCACATTCAAGGGAAATAGCGATCAATGAGCTGACGCCTCTGGTCCACACCTTCCTCCTCAACACTATCCTCATCAGTAGACATGGGTGGGATGGGAGGCCGAGGAACTTGTTGGTCTTCAGGGTCCAAGATCAGTTCAATATTATTGCGCACTGCCAGGTTGTGGAGCATGCAGCAGGCAATCACGATCCTGCATACTTTGCCTGGTGAGTAAGGCAGGGCCCCTCCGGTCTTATCCAGGCATCGAAACCTGGACTTTAGCAGTCCAAAAGTACGTTCCACCACTCTACGTGTCCTTCCATGGGCATCATTGTAGCGCATTTCACCCGCTGTAGTAGGATTACGTATGGAACTCAGGAGCCAGGGCCGGTTTGGGTACGCCGAGTCGCCTATGTAGGGGGATGACAGACAAAAATATCACAACCAGAATTGGTGGGTACCCCATACAACACAGAAATCACAAAAGTCCCCACAGCATACTCACCAACAAGCCACGCGTGTCCTGGACGCAGATTTGCCATCAGTTGGGGGACAATGCTGCTCCGCATGATGTGGGAGTCATGTGCGGAGACTGGAAATCTTGCACACACATGGGAGATGATGTTGTCGGCCAGGCACACCACCTGCACGTTGAGCGAATGAAAGTGCTTGCGATTCCTATATACCGGCTCACGTGCCTGTGGTGGAATGAGAGCAATATGTGTGCCATCAATGGAACCCTCTACGTGTGGTATCTGACCCAGTGCATAGAAGTCTGCTTTGATAGCTGCCAACTCTGCCGGCCGTGGGAAATGGATGTAGTCATCCTTGTACAGCATCATGGCTTTTAGAACATCCCGAAGTACCATGCTGAACATGGACTGTGACATCCCCCCGGCATGTCCAACTGTGTACTGAAAGGTGCCAGTAGCAAAAAAGTGTAGTGCCGCCATCACCTTAGCTGTGGGTGTAATGGAACCAGGATACGTCCTTCGTGGCTGCAGATGAGGAGACAATTGGTCTACAAGCTCCATCAATCTACGTCGATCTAGCCGTAATTTCCTGATCACCTCCTCGTCAACCATATCCTCCAGCACAGTGTATGGGCGATGGACATTTGGAGCCCTCCTGTGTGGGAGTAGATGTAATATAAGTCAACTTACAAACAACGCATTGCTGTGCAACTCCATCACATGTAAGCCAACACTAGCAAGAAGATAAATGTTGTGGACAATAGTCATATGTGTGACATCTCAGAAAGTAACGACAATACGGAGTGCCCTATGAACAATGTGCAGCCACTAGCAACATGAAGTGTGTCAACATGTACAATGCAACTTAGTCTCATGTCAACATTACTGCCAACAAGACATGTGTAAGGACCCAAATGTGTACAAACCTCATCACAGACACACATGCACGTGCAAACACTAAATGATTCTGCTACACACACTCCATGTCATCATGCACCGATGACAACACTTACAATGGTGAGCATCCGCTCATTACATGCATGGTCAAACAACAGGCAACACACATACGCATACACAGAATGCATGTGTACCCCCACCATTGTTATTAGCACACATTAACTACACACTGTCAACAGATTCTGACTGTGGCGAGACAGGCCTGATGTACAGTGTAGATGTGAAGTATTTGAAACGTGTGTAGGGAAATACAAGACGTCAACACGTCGACATGCACATGTGTAGCACATTGTGTGCACATTAATGGGCATAGTATGAACACACATGATATAGTGCATTACATATGCAGTGTCGCCAGCACGGTCACAACCCTCATAACGCAATAGCGGACTATACAGCACAGTGCAGCGGTCCAAATAATAACATCATTGGCGCCGCCATGGCGGTGCACTGCTTCCGCAATTTCCAAATGGGCATACGTGGGCCGCGTTACCTCTTCCCATTGGCTGCATGTGCACGGACCGTCACGGTCACACATCGGCAACCGCAAGTGCGCACTTCCGCGACAGTTGCATCATTTGCAACAATGTTCAATCAGTGGCGCCACCATGGCGGTGCACTCCTTCCGCGGGGGAGGTGCTGGTCAACACATACTTGTAATTATGAATATCGAAATGGTAGGTCATGACCCCCCTTACAGTCATGTTGTATCATCCACCGTACACCGGCCATGGCAGGCCCAGTGCACAACCGCCGTGCAAGGCATGTCACCCACCGTCGGCCCAGGCCAGTCACCCACCGCCGGCCCTGGCCGGTGCACAACCGCCGTGCCAGGCATGTCACCCACCGCCGGCCCTGGCCCGGTGCACAACCGCCGTGCCAGGCATGTCACCCACTGCCGGCACTGGCCCGGTGCACAACCGCCGTGCCAGGCATGTCACCCACCGCCGGGCCAGGCCCGGTGCACAACCGCCGTGCCAGGCATGTCACCCACCGCCGGGCCAGGCCTGGTGCACAACTGCCGTGCCAGGTATGTCACCCACCGCCGGCGCTGGGCCGGCGGTGGGTGACATGCCTGGCACGGCGGTTGTGCACCGGGCCTGGCCCAGCGGTGGGTGACATGCCTGGCACGGCGGTTGTGCACCGGGCCAGGGCCGGCGGTGGGTGACATGCCTGGCACGGCGGTTGTGCAGCAGGCCAGGGCCGGCGGTGGTGACCGGCCTGGGCCGGCGGTGGGTGACATGCCTGGCACGGCGGTTGTGCACCGGGTCAGGGCCGGCGGTGGGTGACCGGCCTGGGCCGGCGGTGGGTGACATGCCTGGCACGGCGGTTGTGCACCGGGCTTGCCACGGCCGGTGTACGGTGGATGATGCAACGTGACTGTAAGGGGGGTCATGACCTACCATTTCGATATCCATAATTACAAGTATGTGTTGGCCAGCACCTCCCCCGCGGAAGGCGTGTCCTGCCATGGTGGCGCCACTGATTGAACATTGTTGCAAATAATGCAACCGTCGCGGAAGTGCGCACTGCACCGCCATTGTGGCACCACTGATTGAACATTGTTGCAAATGATGCAACCGTCGCGGAAGTGAGCACTTGCGCTTGCCAATGTGTGTCCGTGACGGCACGTGCACAGGCAGCCAATGGGACGAGGGAACGCGGGGCGCGTATGCGCCATCGACAATGGCGGAAACAGCGCACCGCCACACCAGGGCCTGTCATTGGGCCTTTTCGAATGAGGCTTCCAGGGGGAACCAATAGCTGGCCACGTGTGCCACTGACATGGGCTCTGGGCCCTATATATGTGTGACTTTCACAAGCACACATTCACTGGTTTGATTCAGTGCTGCCTGTGACCATCACCTCGACCTGCTGCTGCTGAGCTGACCAACGGCTGCTGCCTGTGACCACCACCTCGACCTGCTGCTGCTGAGCTTACTAACGGCTGCTGCTGTTGTGCCACTGTCCAGGACCTTGCCATGCAGGGAGTGCGAGAGACCCGGTCGCGTCCCTTCACCGCAGCGGAGCTGGATGTCCTTGTGGACGGTGTGCTCAGCCACTACCAACGGCTCTACGGTGCACCCGGACAGGTGGTATGTACAGTGGTGTACATGTTGTTGGTCATGAGGTGTTCAGTGGCTCCTGTCTTCTGCAGGCCTGGCGGTGTGCTGTGGGACCTTTACATGTGTAGTGCTGAGCATGGCTGCATGTTGAATCGTGTTACTGCGATGTTTGTGCATGTCATACTGTCCACTTACGTTACCCTCTTGTCTCCCATCATGGCAGGTAAAGCTGCACATTCGCAAGGCTGTGTGGAGGACGATAGCACGTGATGTATGGGCAGTGGAGGGGTTCAATAGACGACACACACACTGCCACAAGCGCTGGGACGACATCTCCAGGCTTAGCAAGAATGTGGCGGAGATGACACTGGGGATGATTCCAAGATCTACACGTCTGGCCCGCCGCACCATGACCCCTCTTATGCACCGTATCATTGCTGTGACGCATCCTGACCTGTCCGCCCAGCTGAGTGGGGAACAACAGCACACTAGCGGTAAGCAGATTGTATGTGTATGTTACTTGGGCCTGCAATGCATGTATTGCTGCTCGGACACAGTAGTGGCTTCCGTGGTGCGTATGTTTATCTGAAATACCATGCTGGTGCCATTAGCGGAGTAGGCGTTGGCATCCATGTCCGCCAGGTGGACAGCCCACTTGCTCGGAAGTTGAGGGTTCCAGGACATGCCGTTGAGGTCTGTGGTCCCATGGCATGACATGTGTGCAGATAGTTGGGGTGGGACGTGTGCAGGATGTGTGCTACATGTACAATGTATGTAATGGAATCCTAGATCTGTTGTCCTTCAGTGCGTGAGTGTGGCACTTACTCACACCGCGTTTCTCTCTATTTGAGCTTTGGCAGAGGGCACTGACCCACAGACGACGGAGATAAGTGGTGGCAATGCTTCCGAATCAGAGGTCACGCACACGCAGACTGACACTGAAGGGGGCAGCCCCGGAGAGGGGGACAGGACCGTCCCTGAGGACTCGCATGTGGAAACACCATCGCCCTCATCCTCAGAAAGTGTTGGTGAGTCCGCACTGTTGGCACAGACAGGGAGTGGGCAATCGACACCTTCAGTCAGGACACAGCATGTCATGTTCTGCGGCATCAGTGGTGCGAGGCTATCGGCAAAAACGGGCCGCCGGCATGGAATACTACATTTCCCGGCATGCCGTGCATACATCACGCAACAATGTGAGATGCGCGCGCAGACCGGGAAATAAAGGGCTGCTGCAAGCGGCGGTGAAACGCCGATAATTCCTTACTGTGGAGGCGTTTTGGATCATGACCAGTTAGCGGTAGCATCTCTGACTTGTTTCCCAAGTCCTACGAGACCGTGAGTAACTGTTCTCTTGTGGGTGTGAGGCGTTGGTTCCACCGATCCCAACAGCACACCCAGTCTGCTGTATTTGTCTTGGTGGATTCTCTCGGCTGAGAGAAACATGGGTATCTCTGATATTCAGAGGAGATACCGAAGGGTTTGTTTGGGCAACTTCGGCCACAGGGATAGAGACCCTTGTGGGTGTGTGGTCAAACCCTGCTAAAACTACTTGGGCCCAATGTTGTATATACCAGGTGCTTTGTTTCAAAGATAAGAAGAGTGGTGCGATAGGACTCATACTGGTGAGAGTAATACTGAGCCTCGCAATCCAACTGAACGGAGCCTGGGCACTAAGAACTATTGTGTGTTCAAGCTTACAGGGGGGAAGATAATCCATTGTGTGAAGTAAGCATAAGGTGCCAACACGAAAGAACTTTCCCTCCTGCATCATCTGTGTGGATTCATTTTACACGTAGGGTTCATTATTCTTTACTTATCTCGTTTATTCAGGAGACATGAGGGGTATTGAAGTATTGGAACTGTGAAGTACCCATACAAAGGGATTTGATGCATAATAACTAGTATGTGTATTACAACCCCACAAACGACAGCATAGAATTGCTTTTACCTATCACAGGGCATTGAAAGTGTATTGTTTTGTTTTCACAGCTGGGTATAGTTCCTAATACCTCCTCAACTGTCTCCATAGGATTTGGTCCTTTGTATTTTCCTTTACAGGTATAGCCTCATCATATTTGGGTGTTTCTTTTACGGGATAGAAAGAAGGTGACAATTCTAGATTAAGGGAGGTGGGGTAATTTAAATCCCTGTTCTTTGTCGTTACAGATCTCCCTCCCCGCTGTCCCCATCCTTTCCCGCACCCCGCTGGACTATCTCGGTTGTCTGTATCATTGTATTTGGACTCTGGGGTAGTTCATAAGGGACAGGTATTGGACTCTCAGCACAGCCCCGAAGAGGCCGGAAAGCAGAGCCTGATAGAATTATCGGCCCAAGAATTTTGCCTCTTCTTGGCTGTGCTGGGATCCTGCCATGACTACCTTAGAGGATGCCATGGCTGCTTTGGCCTTAGTCCAAGTGGAGCTGGCAGCTTCCAATAGAGAGGTAGCTGCCTTGAGGGCTGAGAATGCACAATTACGAGCCAGGATGGATAGATTGCCCACAACTACTGCAGCAACAGGGGCACCGAGTGGCTCATCCCCTGCTACCTCCGTGGTGGTGGAAATGCCGGCACAAATCCCTCTAGCTCCACCTGAACGATTCTATGGGGATAACAAAAAGGTACAAGTATTTATGACGCAGGTCCAGTTGCACTTCATGTGTAAGCCTAAGATGTTTGCTACGCACCAAGCGAGGGTTGCTTTCCTTATTTCGTATCTAGGGGGGGAAGCAGCACAATGGGCGGTTCCAATAGTTAGACGGGATGACCCACTCTTATATCACTGGGACAATTTCAGGGAGGAATTTGAAAAAACATTTGATAGGAGAGCTGAAACCTTCACGGCAGACAGGGAGTTGTTAAAACTCAAACAGGGAGATGCTGATCTGGTTACCTATCTAAACAATTTCAGACGACTAGTGGCCAAAACGGATTGGCCCGAAGCCAAGAGAACAGCCTTATTCTATCAAGGCCTTAGTGAAGAAATGAAAGATGTTCTGGCCCACATCGACCCACAACCCCGCACATGCTCCGCCCTAATAGATCTCGCCCTACGCTTGGACCACCGAATGAAGGAACGGAAAGGGGAGCATAAGAAGAAAGAATGAGCTGTTATGCCATATGAACAGGCGAGTAGTGGAGACAAAACAGCTACATCCACAGAACCTATGGATATAGGAGCGGTGCGAGCCTCTCTAACCGCCAGCGAAAGGGAACATAGGCGCAAACAAGGACTGTGCTTATATTGTGGGAAAAAAGGACACTACCTACGTGAATGCCCGGTGAAACCAAAAGTTAACCGGTTTCGGGGAGGACAAAACCTTGCAGGAATCACAGACAAGGAGACGGAAAACTCCAAAGCTTGATGGTAGATGAAGGGAGACCCTCAAGCACACATATCATCCCTTCCCTCACCCCGAAAACAATAGATGAGAGGAATCACCTCTTTTTGGACATGACTATGTTGATTGATGAGGTGAAGCAAGACATTCAAGTGATGGTTGATTCGGGGGCTACCGGATGTTTCATGGATATTACCGAAGCCCGCCGATTGGGAGTGCAACTAGTCTCCAAAGAAAGTCCTGAAACGGTCTACGCGGCCGATGGGAACGAACTACAAGCAGGACCCATAAAATACCATACTCTGGAGTATGAGGTTACTCATGATCACACCCACCATGAACACCTGGCGTTTAACATCATAGAAGCCCCACAATATGGGATCATATTAGGACTTCCGTGGTTACAAAAACACGATCCTGAGATAAGATGGACCACAAAAACAATCCAGTTTCTTTCTCCCTATTGCCTGGAACACTGTCTCTCGAGGGTCTGGAGCCCGGCACAAACATTAGCGTCTCTGCAAACGATAGCCACAGCAGCGGAAAAAGAAGTGTCCCTTCCCCAGTGTTACGCCGAGTATGGAACGGTCTTCAGTGATAAGGAGGCTGAGGTACTTCCACCACATCGGTCGTATGACTGCCCCAACGGGAGAATTTATGCTCTTACCCTACCCGAAAATGATACATTGCGAGCCTATCTGGATAAGTATATGGCTCTTGGATACATAAGACCGTCTCGATCCCCTGCAGCGTCTCCGTTGTTTTTCATACCGAAGGCTAATGGTGAAAAAGGTGCTGCATCGACTACAGAGCGTTGAATTCCATCACCGTGAAAATTCAATATCCATTACCCTTGATTCCAGTGTTGCTGGAACAGGTCCGTGCCGCGCGCATATACACGAAGCTAGATTTGCGTGGTGCATATCACCTTGTTCGCATTATTAGACGGGGTGATGAGTGGAAGACGGCATTTAAGACGAGGTACGGGCTATATGAGTATTTGGTCATGCCCTTTGGGCTCTGTAATGCCCCGGCCGCATTTCAATTCTTCCTAAATGAAGTGCTTCGCGAATATCTGGATCATCATGTTGTTGTTTATATTGACGACATTCTCATATATTCGAATTCAACCGAGGAACACGTGACACATGTGAAATCCGTGTTGCAAGCGCTACTGAAACATCATCTATTCTGTAAAATCACCAAGTGTGAATTTCATGTGACGACGGTGGAATTTCTTGGGGTAATGCTTACTCCATCGGGGCAGGTGATGGCTGAGAGAAAGGTGCAGGCCATTGTGGGGTGGCCTCGTCCAAACAACGTCAAAGACATCCAGAGCCTGTTGGGGTTTGCCAACTTCTACAGGCGGTTTATATCCGGATTCTCTGGAATGGTTTCACCACTCACTCGGCTCACGAAAAAGAATGTACAGTTTGTGTGGGATGAGGAGGCACAAACCGCTTTTGACAAGCTAAAGAACGCTTTCTCCGCCGCATCGGTATTGCCCATGCCAATCCCGACATCCCTTTCATCGTTGAGGCGGATGCGTCTGAAATAGCTTTGGGGGCTGTGTTATCGCAAAAAGATGTCTCTACCGGCAAGCTTCATCCTATAGCCTACATGTCGCGTAAGCTCAGTCCAGCGGAAATAAACTATACGATCGCGGAAAAGGAGCTGTTAGCCATTCGAGATGCATTCGTGGAATGGAGACACTGGCTGATAAGAGCTAAGCATCTGGTCACGGTCTATACCGACCATCGTAATTTGCAGTTTCTAAGGGCCGCCAGACATCTGTCTCCCCGACAACTCCGATGGATGATGTTCTTCGAGGAGTTCCGCTTTGTTGTTACATTCCGGCCTGGTTCTAACAATAGAAAGGCAGACGCGCTAACAAGAAGAGAAAATCTCCTGCTTCCCTCAGAGAAACCCATCCGGTCTATCGTAGAACCGGCCAACGTCATAGGAGTGACACACACCAACGATTTTTTGTTAGGAGTCAGGAGAGGAGTACAGACCTGTGTTTGGCGCACATGGCTTAGACACCATCCGGAATGGAAGATGATCAATGGCATACCTATGAAAGGAAAGCAGGTCTTAGTACCCACAAATACGTTGCGCAAAACAGTGTTCTCCTGGTGCCATGAAGTCCCAAGTGCCGGACACATGGGTTTTATCAAAACGCTGGAGAAAACCCAGAGACAATTCTGGTGGGCTTCCATCAGACCTGATTTGAGCCGATGGGTGGCGGAATGTGTCACCTGCAATCGGATGAAAACGGACAGACAAAGGCCTCAGGGATTACTGCAGCCTCTGCTCACTCCGGAGTATCCGTGGGAGAGGTTTTCAGTAGACTTCATAGTGGGACTTCCGAAAGACCAAGGCAAAACTGCCATTGTAGTGGTTGTGGACTTCCTGACTAAAATGGGCCATTTCATCGCCTGCACCCAGGTGCCCACTGCGGGCCAATTAGCTCATTTACTCCTTGTGAACATAGTACGGCTACACGGCCTTCCCAGGGACATTGTATCCGATCGAGGTGCCCAATTTACTGGCCGTTGTTGGAAAACTTGGTGTACAGCATTGCGCATAACTTCTTCGGTGTCCACCAGTTTCCATCCACAATCGGATGGACAGACGGAGAGACTGAACCAATCCCTGAAACAATATCTCTGATGTTATGTGCAGGACAGCAGTGACTCTTGGGTGAATTGGCTGTGGGTGGCGGAAGTGGCCTATAACAGCACGCAACACGCATCCACCCAACACACACCATTCTTTTGCTCCTATGGGCATCACCCTAGATTCACCCCTATGCTGTTACCGAATGACAATGTGAAGCTGCCAGAGGTGAGGGACAGATTGTTGCGGGTACGCAAAGTGCTTTTGGATATGCGCAGGAATCTGGCACAGGCCAAAGCAAGATACAAATACCAAGCCGACAAACATCGGAGACCCAATCCGGTGTATAGAAAGGGGGACTTGGTGTGGTTGTCCACCAAAAACATCAAGTTCAGGAAATATAGCGTGTTCAATCCCCGGTTTATTGGGCCTTACCGGGTGTTGGGGCACGTAAATCCGGTGGCTGTTAAGCTGCGTTTACCTGCGCAGTTGCGCATTCATCCTGTCTTCCACGTTTCCCTCTTGAAGCCCTCCAGGTGTCCTGTTCGTAGGGCTCCTTTGCCTATCTGGGTGCAGCAGGATAGTGAGTATGAGGTGAAACGGATCTTGGACTCTAGATGGGTGAGGGGAAGACTGCAGTATCTGCTCTCCTGGAAGGGGTTTGGTCCGGAGGAGGATTCCTGGGAGCCTGCGGGTGCTGTTCGGGCTCCCCGGTTGGTGGCCAAGTTTCATAGATTGTTTCCGGAGAAGCCGCGGGTGGGGTCAACCCCCCTTGCGAAGGGGGATGTACTGTCATGTTCTGCGGCATCAGTGGTGCGAGGCTATCGGCAAAAACGGGCCGCCGGCATGAAAGACTACATTTCCCGGCATGCCGTGCATACATCACGCAACAACGTGAGATGCGCGTGCAGACCGGGAAATAAAGGGCTGCTGCAAGCGGCGGTGAAACGCCGATAATTCCTTACTGTGGAGGCGTTTTGGATCATGAACAGTTAGCGGTAGGATCTCTGACTTGTTTCCCAAGTCCTTCGAGACCGTGAGTAACTGTTCTCTTGTGGGTGTGAGGCGTTGGTTCCACCGATCCCAACAGCACACCCAGTCTGCTGTATTCGTCTTGGTGGATTCTCTCGGCTGAGAGAAACACGGGTATCTCTGATATTCAGAGGAGATACCGAAGGGTTTGTTTGGGCAACTTCGGCCACAGGGATAGAGACCCTTGTGGGTGTGTGGTCAAACCCTGCTAAAACTACTTGGGCCCAATGTTGTATATACCAGGTGCTTTGTTTCAAAGATAAGAAGAGTGGTGCGATAGGACTCATACTGGTGAGAGTAATACTGAGCCTCGCAATCCAACTGAACGGAGCCTGGGCACTCAGAACTATTGTGTGTTCAAGCTTACAGGGGGGAAGATAATCCATTGTGTGAAGTAAGCATAAGGTGCCAACACGAAGGAACTTTCCCTCCTGCATCATCTGTGTGGATTCATTTTACACGCAGGGTTCAATATTCTTTACTTATCTCGTTTATTCAGGAGACATGAGGGGTATTGAAGTATTGGAACTGTGAAGTACCCATACAAAGGGATTTGATGCATAATAACTGGTATGTGTATTACAACCCCACAAACGACAGCATAGAATTGCTTTTACCTATCAGAGGGCATTGAAAGTGTATTGTTTTGTTTTCACAGCTGGGTATAGTTCCTAATACCTCCTCAAGCAACTGTCTCCATTGGATTTGGTCCTTTGTATTTTCCTTTACAGGTATAGCCTCATCATATTTGGGTGTTTCTTTTACGGATAGAAAGAAGGTGACCATTCTAGATTAAGGGAGGTGGGGCAATCTAAATCCCTGTTCTTTGTCGTTACAGATCTCCCTCCCCGCTGTCCCCTTCCTTTCCCGTGCCCCGCTGGACTATCTCGGTTGTCTGTATCATTGTATTTGGACTCTGGGGTAGTTCATAAGGGACGGGTATTGGACTCTCAGCACTGCCCCGAAGAGGCCGGAAAGCAGAGCCTGATACAGCACACAGGGACCACACTGCCACCCACTGCAACATGTACTGCTCGTGCTCGCCAGAGGAGGGGGAGCAGAGTTGCCTTCGGTGCAGGAACCGCCGCCCCTGCCCCAGTGACACAAAGTGCACTTTGTGCAGAGGCTGTTGATCTGCTGCGACAGCTGTGTGTAGGGCAGACCAACATGATCAATGCATTCCAAGACCACGATAGGAAGTTGGGGCAGGTGGTGGCATTCATGGAGGGGATGCATGGCGATGTTGCTGGTCTCCACAGAACAGTTCAGTCATTGGCAAACACTGTGTCCTCAGCCATTGTACAGTCGCATAGACAGGGTGCTACTTCTGTACAACCATCCATACCACTTGATGTTACAGGGGAGAGTGAGTCTTCAGACCAGGCCTCCTATTCTGGTTATTACACTAGGAGCAGCCACAGGCAGCAAGGCAGGGCACGGAGGGCACAGACACCCTCCCCTAAGCCTGTGATCTCTTTATCCGAAGACGACGTGTCCAACACTGGAGTTGACAGACAGGATCATGTAGGGGTGTGTATGGAAATGGATTCACATGCTACACAGCCATCCCCCACCAACGTGACTCCCAAGCCGAGGCCACCTCCCAAGAGCAGGGACACTCCCAAGAGCCAGGACACTCCCAAGGACAAGGACAGTACCAAGGACAGTACCAAGGAAAGGGCACCTCCCAAGAGCAGGGACACTCCCAAGGACAAGGACAGTACCAAGGAAAGGGCACCTCCCAAGAGCAGGGACACTCCCAAGAGCAGGGACACTCCCAAGGAGAGTACCAAGGAAAGGGCACCTCCCAAGAGCAGGGACACTCCCAAGGACAAGGACAGTACCAAGGAAAGGGCACCTCCCAAGAGCAGGGACACTCCCAAGGACAAGGACAGTACCAAGGAAAGGGCACCTCCCAAGAGCAGGGACACTCCCAAGGACAAGGACAGTACCAAGGAAAGGGCACCTCCCAAGAGCAGGGACACTCCCAAGGACAAGGACAGTACCAAGGTAAGGGAACCTCCCAAGAGCAGGGTAGCTTCAAAGGAGAGGGACACTACAATGGACATGTCTGCACCCAGGGACAGGGCACCGGAAAGGGATCAGGGCCATTCCAGGGACAGGACACCTCCGACGTCCAAGGCACATCCCATGGCCAAGGGTTCTCCCATGGACACGAGCACCATCAAGGACAGGCATATTTCACCCCTGGCTGCACTGAGGATGATGTTTAAGGAACGTACAACACATGTATCAGCGGTGGAGTCCCTCCATACCTCTACTCCCATCCACGGCCCGCTAAAGCAGAGGAAGGAGTACACTGTTGTTGCATCCCCCATTACACATGATGCAGAGGGCAGAAGGCAGGCCCACAGCAAACGGCAGGCAGGGTCCAGCACGTCCCCAGAGAGCAGACCACCACAAGCACATGATACACCTTTGATGTCTGGTGATGCCACTCCACTTATCAGTCCAGGCATGTCTGGGGTGCCCCTACGTTTCACAAAGAAATGGAGACACACACCAGTGAGACCTGAACACCCCAATGTCGCTCCAGTACAGCTGTCCCCAGCTCCAAGATACACCCTGCCTCCTGGCACATACAGCCCTGTGGCTCAACATTTCAGTGGTCCTAGTGGCTCTGCTGCTGTTCACTCACATGTGTCAGGTGCAAGCATGGTATTTGTTGGTCAGTGTACAGGGACATGTCCGGCCAGTGTGTCTGGGTCTATGGCACATTTGTCAGTCAGTAGATCGGTGGCTGTGTCTCACACTCCTGTTGCTGATGCTGGGGGTGTGTCTGGGTCTATGGCACATGTGTCAGTCAGTAGATCGGTGGCTGTGTCTCACACTCCTGTTGCTGGTGCTGGCGGTGTGTCTGGGTCTATGGCACATGTGTCAGTCATCACAGCTGTGGCTGTGTCTCACACTGCTGTTTCTGGTGCTGGCGGCGTGTCTGGGTCTAGGGCTCATGTGTCAGTCAGTAGATCGGTGGCTGTGTCTCACATTCCTGTTGCTGGTGCTGGCGGTGTGTCCGAGGCGAGTTGTTCAAGCAGTCCACCAGATTCTGTGGTGTGAGGTCTAGTTGCCATCAGTCACATCTCATTTAAGTTTGTGTGTAGATTGACGTATGTAACCACCTATGTTTTATTAGTCTCCTTGTGACGGGTCGCTTGACACCCGTACTTGGCTAGCCAATGATGTAGCTGCTGTGTTTTCCACACTGCCCTGTTGCTGTGCTGATACTGCATTCTGCCCTCTCATATGCTGCCAATGATGTACCTGCTCTGTTGGCCACAATGCCCTGTTGCTGTTCTGATACTGCATTCTGCCCTCTCACGTGCTGCCAATGATGTACCTGCTGTGTTGTCCACACTGCCCTGTTGCTGTTCTGATACTGCATTCTGCCCTCTCACGTGCTGCCAATGATGTACCTGCTCTGTTGGGCACAATGCCCTGTTGCTGTTCTGATACTGCATTCTGCCCTCTCACGTGCTGCCAATGATGTACCTGCTGTGTTGTCCACACTGCCCTGTTGTTGTTCTGATACTGCATTCTGCCCTCTCATATGCTGCCAATGATGTACCTGCTCTGTTGGGCACAATGCCCTGTTGCTGTTCTGATACTGCATTCTGCCCTCTCACGTGCTGCCTCTGATGTACCTGCTCTGTGCCATGGACTGTTGATGCATTTAGCCCCTCTCACGTGCTGCCTCTGATGGACCTGTTCAGTGCAATGGACTGTTGATGCACTTAGCCCCTCTCACGTGCTGCCTCTGATGGACCTGTTCAGTGCAATGGACTGTTGATGCACTTAGCCCCTCTCACGTGCTGCCTCTGATGGACCTGTTCAGTGCAATGGACTGTTGATGCACTTAGCCCCTCTCACGTGCTGCCTCTGATGGACCTGCTCTGTTGGGCACAATGCCCTGTTGCTGTTCTGATACTGCATTCTGCCCTCTCACGTGCTGCCAATGATGTACCTGCTCGGTTGTGCACAATGCCCTGTTGCTGTTCTGATACTGCATTCTGCCCTCTCACGTGCTGCCAATGATGTACCTGCTCTGTTGGCCACAATGCCCTGTTGCTGTTCTGATACTGCATTCTGCCCTCTCACGTGCTGCCAATGATGTACCTGCTCTGTTGGGCACAATGCCCTGTTGCTGTTCTGATACTGCATTCTGCCCTCTCACGTGCTGCCAATGATGAACCTGCTGTGTTGTCCACACTGCCCCGTTGCTGTTCTGAAAAGGCATTCTGCCCTCTCATATGCTGCCAATGATGTACCTGCTCTGTTGGGCACAATGCCCTGTTGCTGTTCTGATACTGCATTCTGCCCTCTCACGTGCTGCCTCTGATGGACCTGTTCAGTGCAATGGACTGTTGATGCACTTAGCCCCTCTGACGTGCTGCCTCTGATGGACCTGTTCAGTGCAATGGACTGTTGATGCACTTAGCCCCTCTCACGTGCTGCCTCTGATGGACCTGTTCAGTGCAATGGACTGTTGATGCACTTAGCCCCTCTCACATGCTGCCTCTGATGGACCTGCTCTGTTGGGCACAATGCCCTGTTGCTGTTCTGATACTGCATTCTGCCCTCTCACGTGCTGCCAATGATGTACCTGCTGTGTTGTCCACACTGCCCTGTTGCTGTTCTGATACTGCATTCTGCCCTCTCACGTGCTGCCTCTGATGTACCTGCTCTGTGCCATGGACTGTTGATGCACTTAGCCCCTCTCACGTGCTGCCTCTGATTGACCTGTTCAGTGCAATGGACTGTTGAGGCACTTAGCCCCTCGCACGTGCTGCCTCTGATGGACCTGTTCAGTGCAATGGACTGTTGATGCACTTAGCCCCTCTCACGTGCTGCCTCTGATGGACCTGTTCAGTGCAATGGACTGTTGATGCACTTAGCCCCTCCCACGTGCTGCCTCTGATGGACCTGCTCTGTTGGGCACAATGCCCTGTTGCTGTTCTGATACTGCATTCTTCCCTCTCACGTGCTGCCAATGATGTACCTCCTGTGTTGTCCACACTGCCCTGTTACTGTTCTGATACTGCCTTCTGCCCTCTCATATGCTGCCAATGATGTACCTGCTCTGTTGGCCACAATGCCCTGTTGCTGTTCTAATACTGCATTCTGCCCTCTCACGTGCTGCCAATGATGTACCTGCTGTGTTGTCCATACTGCCCTGTTGCTGTTCTGATACTGCATTCTGCCCTCTCACGTGCTGCCAATGATGTACCTGCTGTGTTGTCCACACTGCCCTGTTGCTGTTCTGATACTGCATTCTGCCCTCTCATGTGCTGCCAATGATGTACCTGCTCTGTTGGGCACAATGCCCTGTTGCTGTTCTGATACTGCATTCTGCCCTCTCACGTGCTGCCAATGATGTACCTGCTGTGTTGTCCACACTGCCCTGTTGCTGTTCTGATACTGCATTCTGCCCTCTCATATGCTGCCAATGATGTACCTGCTCTGTTGGCCACAATGCCCTGTTGCTGTTCTGATACTGCATTCTGCCCTCTCACGTGCTGCCAATGATGTACCTGCTGTGTTGCCCACACTGCCCTGTTGCTGTTCTGATACTGCATTCTGCCCTCTCATATGCTGCCAATGATGTACCTGCTCTGTAGGGCACAATGCCCTGTTGCTGTTCTCATACTGCATTCTGCCCTCTCACGTGCTGCCAATGATGTACCTGTTCTGTTGGGCACAATGCCCATGCTCTTGGATTTTCTGATATTGTGCACCTATTATGTTGAATAAAGCTAATGTATCATGTTTAGTGGTTTGTAGCTGTCATTCCTGGTTGTGTACTTCAATTGTGTATATTTTGTTGCGTTCGTCAATGTATTTCCTGTGACATGACACTCCCCATCCCAACGTCACAGCCCTGCCAGGTACTCCCCTTCCGGAAGTAAATGGTGTGTAGCGTACCTGCGTCGTCGTTGATGATGGTCCATGACTTGCTGGGTCCATGTGGGCGAGCTGCTTGTGGTGGGTATTGTATTGTATTGTATTGTAAGGGGTGCTTATAGAGCGCACTGACACCATGGGTTTCCTGGCGCTGGATGGACATAGAGGGTACAGAGGGACTAACCAGATTGAGGGAAGAGCCAGGTTTTTAGAGACTTACGGAAAAGAGTCAGAGAGTTAGAGGCTTTAAGAGAAGAGGGAAAAGAGTTCCAAAGCTTGGGGGCCAGGTGTGCAAATCTCCGGCCTCCGGATCTACAAAGCTTGTAAGAAGGGACGGTCAGAAGGTGAAGATGGGAGGATCTCAAATTCCGGGGCGGGCAGTAGGGTCTGATCAGAGATTTCACAAAGGCGGGACAAGGCCCGGTTAGCGATTTGAAAATAAGGCAGCCGATCTTGAAGGCCGACCTTGCGGTAACGGGGAGCCAATGGAGTTTGGCCAGGAGGGGCCTGGCGGATTGCCACTTCGGGATCCCTAGGGCCAGTCTCGCCGCTTGATTTTGCACCACTTGCAGTCTAGCTACCGATGTTTTAGGCAGACCGTGGTAGATTGCGTTAGAAAAATCTAAGCGGGAGAGGACGAGAGCCATGATGACCTGCAGGAGGGCATCGGGTGTGAAGAGGGATGCCACTTTCCTGATCCTGCGCAGCTGGTAGAGACAGGACGAGACCACCGTCCCCACCTGTGGCCCTAGGGATAAACCGGAGTCAATTGTGACCCCTAGGCTCTTCACCGAGGCCACGGGGGTGGGAGAGGGACCAAGTTCCGCCGGCCAGAATTGTGGCCCCCAGGAGGTGGCGCTCCTACCGGGAAGGAGGAGCTCCGTCTTCCCGGGGTTCAATTTTAGCTGGTTGTGGCCCATCCACTGGAGGATGTGGGACATGACTGCCTGAAAATTGGGAATAGCAGAAGGGGAGTTAAGAGAAAAGATGAGTTGCAGGTCGTCCGCGTAATTAAACACGGTAACGTCCCACTGCCTCAAGGAAAAAAGAAGGGGGCGAAGATAAAGATTGAAAAGAAGAGGGGATAGAGAAGAGCCCTGGGGGACCCCGCAGGGCGAGTGCTCCCTGGGAGCCCTGAAGGTACCCAGGCTGAGGGTCTGAGACCTGCCGGTCAAAAAGGATTTGACCCAGTCCAGCGCCAGGCCCTGGATGCCAGCCTGCTCGACACGGTGGAAAAAGATGTTATGGTCCACCGTGTCGAAGGCGGCAGACAGATCTAGTAATACCAGGGCCTGGGGGGTACCCTTGTCAACCCCGTCTCTCAAGGCATCCAGCACCGCCAGGATCACAGTCTCCGTAGAGTGGCCGGGTCTGAAGCCAGCCTGGTTGGCCTCGAGGAAGTTGGAACTCTCGATAAACTGTGAGAGACAGGTGGTGACGTGGGCCTCCAGGATTTTAGAAAAGAAAGGTAAAAGGGAGATAGGACGGTAATTTGCTGGAACGGCGGGATCCGCCCCTGGCTTCTTCAAGAGGGGGACCAAAACGGCTTCCTTGAAGGAGCCAGGCACCGTGCCAGAAGAGAGAGAAGAATTTAACAGAGGGAGAATACAGTTGGGTAAAGAGTGGCAGATAGCCCGGAGTATGGACGGGGGACAACAATCGTCTGGGGATCCAGACTTGATGCGGGTGGCAAGAGTGGCCAGAGAGGTGGGGTCTAAGAGAGGGAATTGTGTAAATGAAAAAGAGTTGTGGGGGGGGGAAACAGAACCAGCGCTAGGAGAAGTAACTGGGATGGTGTCCTTAATCAATACAATTTTTTCGACAAAATAGGTGCTAAGAGCATTACATGCTTCCTGTGTGGCAACCTGGGTGGGGAGCGTCCTGGGGTCGGAGATAAATTCATTGAGGACTTTGAAGATTTCTTTGGATTGACATGGGGCCGATAAAATTTTTCCTGATGCATACGTTTTTTTGCTGTAAGAATGGCAAGTTTGTACCTATTGCGGGCGGCCACATAGGCATCTCTACTTAGGGGTGGTAATCTCTCCTCCACTTGCGCTCAAGTTGGCGGAGTTCCAGGTGGAGGGATTTGAGATGAGGGGGTTCTTCGCAATGTGTGGTTTGTTAGCTGTGGGGAATCTGCCGTGTTCAGGCAGGTTGTTTTTCCACAGCGGTTTTATGTGTGTTTTCCGCCATCGTGATTTGGGACGCGGTCGGAGACGTCATTCCGCACGGCGGTGTCTCTAGATTGGTTACGTCTCTTCCGCCGCGTACGGAGTTTTGACAGTTTTTCCCATCCTAATATGGTGGTCGGACTGTCCGCGGCAGGCGGACGGAAAAGGGCTTTTTCCGCCTACTCCAGGACGGCGGACGTCCTTCCGTCCGCCATCCTAATGAGCCCCTTAATGTGGAAATTCAGCTACTCATACAAGTTCATGAGCTTGATGTGCTATTTATGACCGAAACATGGACTAGCAATGACTGTGAGGTCGACTTAGGGTGGGCATGCCCACCAGGGTATAAAATCCACCATCAACCTAGGCCTCATGGGAGGGGAGGTGGAGTGGGAATCATGTATAGATACTCCTGGAGGATCGTTAATTTTAATATTGACGCAATCACTGGCTTAGAACTACTTGGGGTGTCCATTAAAAATTAACAGGGGTTGGTCTGTACAGGGATTGTATGCTATAGACCTCCTGGGGCCTTTAGCATTCAGCAGCAAGGCTTATTGCTGGAATCCTTTTCCAACTTGGCGGCCTCCCACCATAAACTGATCATTCTGGGGGACTTTAACCTGTGGTTTAATGGTTCCTTAGACCCCGGTCTTCGCAACCTGCTTCAGTCCTGTGAGGGTTGTGGTCTCCATCAGCTGGTCTCCAAGGCTACATACAAAGCCGGTCACCTCCTTGACTTGGTGATATCCGAACCTCACCTCCTGCAGATGGGTGGGGTTCTTCCCATGGACTGGACGGATCACTTTTTGGTAAAATTCTGTGTGAAATCTAAGTCTCATCTAACCCAAGCCCGGCGCCCGCTGATGGAATATGTCAGTAGAAATTGGAAGGGGCTGGCTCATATGAGGAGCAGCGGACCTGTGTTTAAAATTAGGGAAAGTTTCCGTCGAGAAAATTCGGTTGAGGACAATTATACCTCACTGTGTCTACAGGTCACCACAACCTTGGATACCTGTGCCCCGCTCAAAAAGCATAGAGGCAAGGGGAAAGCATCGACCCCTTGCATCTTTAAAAGATTTGAAATTAGGATGCAAACAGGCAGAACGGAGATGGAGGTATGGTTATAAAGAGGCACATAAGATGCTGTGGAAACTTAAAATTGAGGAGTATAAATGTGCGATAAGAAAAGTTAAAGCTGATTACTTCACCTCAATTATTTGCAATGCCGCCAATAGCTCCAGGAGTGTTTTTAATATTCTAAACAACATTGCAAACCCTGATTGTGCTAAGAATGAAATAGTTCCCTCCCAGGACCTCTGTGAAAACTTGGCTAGTTTCTTTAAAGAAAAAATCCAATCAATCAGTAAGGATCTTGGGGTTGGGCAGCCGGGAACCCTGGAATTAAGACCCCAGAAACCCCATCTGAGGAGCAGCCAAAGGGCATTGATAATGGTTTGGGGTGGCAGGATGCTGAAACCCTGATCGAGCTTGGACCGCTCTCCACAGAGGATTTTAACCGTATAGCACACAGTATTACTTCTGGATCCATTTTGGACCCAGTGCCACATAAGATCTGGAAGGAACATGAGAAGGACCTCCTCCCCACCCTTCGGTTGATCTGTAATCAGTCCCTGGAGAGCGGAGTTGTCCCCAGACAATGGAAACAAGCATTAGTATCACCATTGCTGAAGAAGCCGTCTCTAGATCCTGACTGCTCTAAAAATTACAGGCCAATTTCTTTGCTACCATTTCCAGCTAAAATTGTAGAACGTGCTGTCGCCATTACTCTCTCTGAGCATCTGGAACAACATAACTAGCTGGAAGAAGTTCAGTTTGTCTTCCGGCCGGCACATGGAACAGAGACCGCTCTGGTGACCGTCATGGACAAACTTCGAGGGCGGACAGTCAGGGGCCAGTCAGCTATATTGATTCTGCTTGACCTGTCTGCCGCCTTCGATACGGTGGACCATGAGATTTTGCTGGGAAGACTTAGCGAGGCAGGAGTGAGAGGCTGTGCTTTACGCTTGTTCCGCTCTTTCCTGCATGATAGACAGCAGGCAGTCTCTCTCCCCCCTTTTCAATCAGCCTTCTCTAATGTGCAGTTTGGTGTGCCGCAAGGATCGGCAATCAGTCCTATCCTTTTTAATATTTACTTAAAACCTTTGATTGCGGTTATAAAATCCTATAATATTGACACGGTGAACTACGCGGATGACACCCAGATGATCCTCTCCTTTGAAGGAGAGGACTCAATTTCAATCGAGGCCTTTCATGATTACTTGCAGGATACGGCCCGATGGCTTCGGACCAATTCCTTACAATTCAATGCCGGCAAAACTGAGGTGGTGGTGTGCGCTGCGAATAATATCTCCCGTCCTCTCCCTCTCCCGGACAATTTTTGGCCCTCTGGCTTCTCTAATGCTGTGCAGCCGATAAAAAGTGCTCGCAACTTGGGCATTATGTTCGACTGCAGGCTCTCTTTGGAAGCTCAGGTTATAAAAACTACAGCCACCTGTTTTGCTATTTTTAGGTCCCTTCCTAGGATCTTTCCCCTCTTACCTTATGAGGCGCGTGCTACAGTAGCAAGGTGTACAATTTTAAGTAGGTTTGACTACTGTAATGCCCTCCTTTTAGATGCTCCTAATTTTCTCTTGGTTAGGCTACAAAGGATCCGATCAGCGGCCGCCAAGCTGGTGCTTGGCTTATCAAGAAGGTGTTCTGCATCTGCTGCCCTTGCCAAGCTCCACTGGCTTCCTGTGAGACAGAGAGTGTATTTTAAATCACTCTGCCTGGTTTTTGAAGCCCTTCATGGGAGTGGACCATTGGCTCTGCGGAAAAAGTTTGATTGGTATACTCCAGCGAGATTGCTTCGCTCGTCCTCAGCTAGACTGGTGAAGGTGCCCAACTTCAGGAGAGCCAGGTCAGGAGGCAGGTCCTTTGCAGTAGCTGCTGCTAGATTGTGGAATAAACTTCCCTGTGATATTAGACAAATCAGAGAACTTCTCCCATTTAGGAGACAGGTGAAAACGTGGCTGTTTCTGAAGATCTAGATGACCTGCCCGGTGGGACCCTTTCCCCCCTACCCCCCTATTTTTGGCTGCTCAGTGCCAGGATACCTGCCAGGTGATAGTGCGCTTAATAAGTTGAATAAATACAAATAAAAATAAATAACAGCAATGGATTGCAATAGATGCAATTCAGTAATTTGAAATGGAAGAGTCGCAATCTATAGTTAGTGGAGAGGTGTGCCAGTTGGCCACAGCTGTACAGCCATTGCTCATCCATGATAGGTGAATCAAGATCCGACCACCAGACAACCACTGGAGAAGTACAGTGTCTAATACTATAAAGGTGTGTAATTATTTTGCAAGGAAGTGTATCAGTTAACATGTGTTCCAGTGCAGGAAGAGTTGGAGGTAGGGCTGGGAACATTTTGTGTAGCTCGCGGCATGTAGCAAAAAGTTGATAATATAGGAGGGTGTCTGAAATGGTGAGAGGTGTAGTGCCCCCATCTGTGCAAAATAAATAATGTCTTCATTGGGATATAGGTCAGCAAAGGTGGTGAAATTAAGCTTACGAGCTCGCCTAACTACACCAATGTCTGACAACGGGGTAAGTTAAAGATTATATGCCAGTGTGAAAGACGAGGCATATATGGCGGGACATTTTGCTTTTACGAAACCCTACCAGGCCCATCTCAATCTTTCAACAGTGTTAATCTCTTTTCCAGGGTTACTGTGGGGGTTATAGAGTGCACCATGTAAGGGAGTAGGGACTGCGCAGTCTATTTCCACAGCAACATGGGGTTGATACAGGGACGGATATAGCCAGTAATGTAAAAACTGTGCTTGCGCACAGTAGGCGTATAATATGAAATCAGGTGCTCCCATGTCCCCCTGTTTTAGTACCCAAATCAGGACTCCTATGTTATCCTTACAAGTTTAAACAATGAGGAGTTGAGCGGTGTGGTTAAATTAACAAAGAAATATCGCAATTTGGGCATAACAAAAATGTTTGCAATTGCTATCCGGCCCGCTAGTGATATATGTAGTTTAGACCATGTACTCACCCTTTCTTCCAGACATGTGATTGTTTTCCCATAGTTTATATTTCACAGTTCCTGTGTGTCTCTGCTAAATCAAATTTCTTCTAAGAACTCCCTGGCCACCTTCTTTCACCGCAAGATCGCAGACATCCACGGCAGCTTCAACACCCAGAGCTCCCCAACAGCCACCAACATTGCAGAACTAACGCCCCCCAGCCTCACCAACCACCTGCTCTCCTGGACCCACGTCAACGACAATAATACCATCAAGATCATGAACACCATCCACTCCGGCTCACCCGCCGACCCCTGCTCTCACCACATCTTCAGCAAAGCTAGCCGCATCATCGCCCCCCAACTTTGGAACATCATCAACAGATCCTTCAAGACCGCCACCTTCCCCGAAAGCTGGAAGCTGGTAGCAAGCCGAGATCAACGCCCTACTCAAGAAACCCACAGCGGACCCAAAGGAACTCAAGAACTACTGGCCCATCTCCCTCCTCCTGTTCCCGGCGAACGACATCGAAAAGATCGTCAACAAGCAACTGACCCACCTCCTCAAGGAGAACAACATCCTGGACCAGTCTCAATCCGACTTCAACAGCAACCACGGCACCGGAATCGCCCTCATCACTGCCACAGACGACATCAGGACCATACTGGTCAATGGGGAAACCGTGGCCTTCATCCTCCTGGAGCTCTCGGCCACCACACCCTATGCACATGCCTACGCGACGCCGGACTACACAACAAGCCCTGGACTGGATGACCTCCTTCCTCACCAACAGAACCCAGAGGGTCCGCCTCCTGCCCTTCTGCTCCGAAGCCACCAAGATCATCTGCGGCGTACCCCAAGGATCATCCCTCTGCCCCACCCTCTTCAACATCTACATGGCTCCACTCATCAACATCGCCCGCTCACACAACCTCAACATCGTCTTCGACGCCAACGACGCTCAACTGATCCTCTCTCTCACCAATAAACCTGCCTCCGACAAAACCATCCTCCACGAAGGAATGAAGGCAGTTGCCACCTGGATGCAAACCACCCGCCTGAAACTTTACTTGGATAAGACAGAAGCCCTCATCCTTGGATCCACCCCCTCTGCCTGGATGACTCTTGGTGGCCAGCCACACTGGGAGCCGCACCCACACCCACCGACCTCACACGCAACCTGGGAGTCATCATGGACTCATCACTCTCAATGACCCTGCTAGTCAACGCTGTCTCCTCTTCCTGCTTCAACACCCTTTGCATGCTCCTCAAGATCTACAGATGGATCCCCACTGAAACCAGGAGGACAGTCACCCAGGCCCTGGTCAGCAGCAGGCTGGACTACGCCAACGCCCTCTACGCGGGAACCATGGCCAAACTCTAGAAGAGACTCCAACGCGTACAGAACGCCTCTGCACGCCTCATCCTCGACATACCCCGCCACAGCCACATCACTGCCCGCCTGTGCTCTCTGTCAACAAGAAGATCACCTTCAAGCTCCTCACCCATGCTCACAAAGCACTTCACAACACCAGACCAGTATACCTAAACAAACGTCTCACCTTCTACACACAGAATTGCCAGCTGCGCTCCGCCGACCTCGCCCTAGCTGCTGTCCCACGCACCCGCAGGTCCTCCACCGGTGGCAGATCCTTCTCCTACCGATTGGCCAAGACGTGGAACACCCTCCCCACACAGCTGCAACAGACCCAGGACCTGCTGACATTCAGGAGAATCCTCAAGACCTGGCTGTTCGAGCAGTAGCTGCACCCCCAGACCCTCTGCGCCTTGAGACCCTCACGGGTGATTAGCGCGCTCTACAAATATTTGATTGATTGATTAAGTATTTGACCGGGCCATCCGCCCATGCTAATGGGTAGTCCAGTGCGAATGGCCGTGGGTCATCCATTAGTGGAAATAACATAGATTTAGACCAGTTTACATGTATACCAGACATCCTGCTGAATTAAATCATCTTGTGTATCATAAGGCCTAGATTTTCTTTTTGTTTGCATACATATAATGTGATGTTCTCTGCATATAAAGTAAACCGCTAATTGTGAAGCCCTGTTGGCATGATGTTGACTTAGTCGCACTGCTAGTGATTCAGTCACAACTGCAAATAAAAGGGGTGACAGGGGGCATCATTGATGAGTGCCATGAGTCACGGGAAAGGGATTTGACAAGAGATCGTTGAGTCTTAACAACGCAGTGGGACTGGTATATAATAGGTCTATATGTTGTATGAAGGTGGGGCTAAGGCCAAATCTAGTCAATAGTGCAAAAAGGTATGACACTCCAGGGAATTCAACAAAATGAGTTGCACCAAATAGCCTGCATTTCAGTCCATTTATATTTTCTTTGTTTTATTCCTTTATTGGAACATCCACATGTGATCATAAAAGCAGCCAACGTGTTTCATTCTTTTGAGGCACACTCTGTTATTTGGAGCTTCTTGTGATGACCTGGACTATATCCTCAATTCACCTTATCCAAGAAGTTTCAGTCACACACCTTTGCTTTGAGGTGAGATTTATGCTCTCTTTAGGGTTTCTGCCACTTGTCATTCCTTTCGACCTTTCAGTTTTTTACAAATCACAGGTGCATTGGGGAAGTTCTAATAAGTCCCGATTGTCATTGGTTTAATTGGTCTATAGAAGCATCCTTTATTCCCTGTACATAACTTTGTGCATCCCTGCATTATCACTCAGGTGGGATGACTTGACCTATTGAGGTATTTCCACATCATGAAATGATTATTGCATTTCACCTTTGACTACGGGATTATCAATCTCGATAACTGGGAGTTTTACATTCTGCTCTTTGAGGTGAGTGCACACGATCTGTGTTTTGCTTTTCACCCTCACCCTCGTTTTTGGCTTGATTATTTTGTTGCAATTTGATCTGACATTTGATAGAAACAGCATAGGTATATAGTTTGTATTACTGTTCGAAATAGAGGATATTGCTCTGTCATTCCTTTTACCCTCTCTTTAATCAATCAATCAATACATTTGTAGAACACGCTACTCACCCGTAGGGGTCTCAAGGCGCTGGGGGAGGGGGGGAGTGCTGCTACTGCTCGAAAAGCTAGGTCTTGAGGTGTTTCCTGAATGTGAGGTGGTCCTGGGTCAGTCGTAGGTGGGCGGGGAGGGAGTTCCAAGTCTTGGCCGCCAGGTAGGAGAATGATCTTCCTCTGGCAGTGGTTCTGCAGATCCGATGGACGGTGGCGTGGGCGAGGCTGGCGGAGCAGAGTTTGCGTGTTGGAGTGTTGAGTCAGTTGTTGAGGTATTCGGGACCAATGTCGTGGAGCGCTTTGTGTGCGTGGGTGAGGAGCCGGAACGTGATCCTTTTGTTGACGGGGAGCCAGTGGAGGTCTCTCAGGTGGGCTGATATGTGGCTGTGGCGGGGGATGTCGAGGATGAGTCGTGCGGATGCGTTCTGTATGCGTTGGAGTCTTTTCTGAAGTTTGACTGTGGTTCCTGCGTATAGGGCTTTCCCGTAGTCTAGTCGGCTGGTGACGAGGGCCTGGGTGACCGTCTTTCTAGTTCCGGTAGTGATCCACTGGAAGATCTTATGGAGCATGCGCAGGGTGTTGAAGCATGAGGATGAGATGGAATTTACTTGCTTGGTCATCCTGAGAGAGGAGTCCAGGATGAATCCCAGGTTGCGTACGTGGTCAGTGGGTGTCGGTGCGGTGCCCAGTGCTGTGGGCCACCATGAGTCGTCCCAGGTGGATTGGGATGGTCTGAGGATGAGGACCTCCATCTTGTCTGAGTTCAGTTTCAGGCGGCTGAGTTTCATCCATTCTGCGACGTTTTTCATTCCTTCCTGGAGGTTGAGTTTGGCGGTGGCTGGGTCTTTGGTGGGGGAGAGTATCAGCTGGGTGTCGTCGGTGTATGAGATGATGTTGAGGTTGTGTTTGCGTGCGATGGCGGCGAGGGGGCTCATGTAGATATTGAAGAGGGTTGGGCTGAGCGATGAGCCTTGGGGTACGCCACAGATGATCTTGGTGGCCGCCGAGCGGAAGGGAGGGAGACGTACTCTCTGGGTTCTGTCGGAGAGGAACGAGGTGTTCCAGTCCAGGGCTTTGCCTTGGATCCAGGCGTTGTGGAGGCAGGTTATTAGGGTACGATGGCAGACTGTATCAAAGGCGGCTGAGAGGTCTAGGAGGATGAGGGCGGCTGTTTCCCCGTTGTCAAGCAGGGTCCTGATGTCGTCGGTGGCTGCGATGAGGGCTGTCTCGATGATGGTGTTGGCTTTTTTGAAGATGTGGTGAGGGCAAGGGTCGGAAGGAGAGCCGAAGTGGATGGTGTTCATAGCGTGGGCGGTGTCTTCGGTGCTGATGAGAGTCCAAGTGCTGAAGGTGGTTGTAGGGGGCATTGGTTCGGTGGCTGGTGGTGGAGTCTGGGCACCGAAGCTGTCGTGGATATCGGCGATCTTGCGGTGAAAGAACATGGCGAGGGAGTTGCAGAGGTCTTGTGACGGTGTGATGTCGTTGCTGCTGGCACTGGGATTGGAGAGGTCTTTTACGATGCTGTTGTGTGTGTTGTTGTCAAGCCATTCTTTGAACAATGTCTTTTTGGTGATGCGGATCAGCTGGTGGTGTTTGCGGGTGGCGTTCTTGAGGGCTGTCTGGTTTTCTGTCGTCTGTTTGCGGCGCCAGGTTTTCCCGAGGGTTCGCCAGGATTTCTTTGATTCTTTGAGGTTGTCGGTGAACCATGTTGTTTTCCTGTTGCCGGGCTTGCCTGGAGGGTTCTTCAGTGGTGCAAGGGCGTCGGTGCAGTTGACGATCCACTGTGTGAGGTTGCGGGCTGCGTCGTTGGTGTCAGTAGTGTTGATTGGTGGGTTCTGGCTCAGTGATGTGGTTAGTTGGTCTGCGGTGACTTTGCTCCACCATCTACGGGGATCGGTTTCGGGCGGTGGTGGGATGTGGTCTTCTTAAAGGTGAAGTGGATGCAGCTGTGGTCGGTCCAGTGTAGTCCGGTGGAGTGGCTGAAGGCAACGTGGCTGCTGGCAGAGAAGACGGGGTCGAGCGTGTGGCCAGGGTAGTGAGTGGGGGTGTTCACCCGTTGCTTGAGTCCTAGGTTGGCGAGGTTGTTGAGCAGGGTGGTGTTGTTGTTGTCATTGTTGTTCTCCAGGTGGAAGTTCAGGTCCCCTAGGAGGATGTAGTCTGATGAGGTGAGGGCATGTGGGCTGATGAAGTCGGCAATGGCTTCACTGAATTGTGTGCGTGGGCCCGGGGTCTGTAGATGAGGGTTCCTCTGAGGGTGGTCTTGGGATTGGTGTGGATCTGGAAGTGTAGGTGTTCGACGGTGGTGAGGGCATCTTCGGAGTTGGTCGTGACGCCGATGGTGTTCCTGTAGAAGATGGTGATTCCTCCTCCTGTTTGGTTGACGTGGTCCTTTCGGGTGATCTTGTCGCTGTTCGGGATGGCTATGGCAATGTCGGGAGCTGAGGAAGCGTTCATCCAGGTTTCTGTGAGGAAGGCGACGTCCGGTGCTGTTGTGTCGAGGAGGTCCCAGAGTTCGACCGCGTGCTTGTGGTCGGAGCGGGTGTTGAGCAGGATGCACTTGAGGTGGTTGATGTTGTTGCCTGGTCCGGGTGGTGGGGTGCAGATTCGGATGCAGGTGAATTTGCAGGTTTGGCAGGAGAAGGGTCCGTGGGTGCGCTTTGGAGTGGCTTGGTAGCAGGCAGACGGTCGGCCGCTGTTGAGTGCGTGGAGGGTGGTGGGGTCGTATCTCCGTCGGGTTTCTTAGTTTCGGCGGGTGGCAGGGTTCTGGCGTTGGGCGTGGTCCAGGCGCGAACGGGCGCAGACGGGCTTGCCTTTGGCGCGGCAGCGACGCGGCTGCTGCGTGGCCTCCATATGAGGGGCTGTGGGAGGGAGGAACAGCTGGGAGGCGGGAGCGGGATGGTGAATGGGGCAACAGGGGGCGGGGCCGCAGGAGCGGTGGCGGCGGGAAGCGCGAGGGAAGGGAGCAGGAGGGGGTGGTACAGAAGGAAAAACAAGGGCGGGGGAGAGGGCACAAAGGGCACTAGAGGGTGAAAAAGAACACAACAACAGTAACAAAAACAGTCAATCAAACCGTGGAAATACAGTACAGGTCAGACTAAGGCAGCAAGCAGATCCTGGTCACAGCTGGTAGCGGCAGCGGGACAGCGGCACAGGAGGACCGTGTGGTGGCTGAGGGGGGCGACCTACCTGGTGACAGGGTCAAGGGTCTCTTATGGGTGCTTAGTTGCAGGTGCTAACAGATTATTGAAGTGTTATTCACCTTGATTATGACATGAATATGGATGATGTCATAACCCTGGCCCGAGAAGGCGAAGCAGGACCCAGTAGGGGCCCAGAGCAAACACCGTCCGGAGGCGGGAACCCCTCCCCACCCATCTGCATAGCCTGCTAGAAGGAGCGACTAGGATTGGTCACCCCAGAGAAGGCTCAGAATCCCCCAATCCGGGGGTGAGCTGGAAAAAGCGAGTGTGGATAAATAGCGGGGCAACAGGCCCGTGTAAGCACAACCCCCGCGCAGTAGAGAGAAGAAATAATTGTTGGTGAGACCAGGCCATCGAGGGGGGGATTGCTGCGCCGGGAGTAATTGGGCCTTATCCGTTGGGAACACAGCTGGTAGAGAAGAGACGAATACACCACCCCCCTTGCCAGCAGCCAGGCCTCATCGCTATGAAGGGAGAATGGACGACACCACATAAGAGAAGTGCAGAAACGTTCGCCCCCGGGTAGGAAACATGGTGGGCGGAGGGGCAGACGGCTTGGGCAGCGAAGCGAGACGGGCCTTGCAGGGGCAGCATGTTTGGGGGCCACTGCTTAGGTCACGCACTACAGAGTGCAGGAGCTGGCGGCTGGGGAAGCAGCTGCAAGTCTCAGCGTTGTTTAACAGAATGTGATTCTGGGCACATCACTTAACCCCCGCATTGAGATAAACAAAGCGTGTGACACTGCATAATAGAACTGGCACTCATATAAAGAGATCCAATTCATTCAGGTCGAGTTCAAGGCCTGACAGGCCAGCCGGGCAAGCGGGCAATTCCCCGGGATGCTGGAGCCCCAGGAGGTCGGTATTGACACTTGGAGGCCGTGTTCAGACTCTAGGAATGGTGGTGCTCATTACCGATCCCGGCAGCAACTTGAAAGAGTTGCAATATATTTTCAAAATAACTGTGCCCGATATTTTTCCAACCTTCAACTCTAGTCAAATTTGCTACATCTCTGCATTCTAAAGGTCACAGGCCTCGAGCTTTTAGGGAGGTTAATTGCCCAGGAACAAAGGTCCGTGTGGAGAGGTTTGGGCCGTTCCCACACTTTGAGATTGATCGGCCCAGGGATTTATTTTTATTTAGAAGGGGCACCCGGGTTTTTTTTTGCCTGTAAACAGCTGCATGCGCTAGTGTGCTTAGGCTGCTTTGTTGAAGAAAGAAACAGACGGCGCTAATAAACCAGGGTAATGAAAGTCCAAGCATGGATATAAAAACTAGAATGACACATGTAGCTGCATGCAAAAAAGATTATTGATGAGCCGAATCCAGAAAAATGTCATACATTCACCCCAGTAGAGATCTGGGCCTAAATCCATCGTTTTTTTGTTCACCATACCAATCCAGTTTGAACCCAGACATATGCAAATCAGTCTTCACCCTGCAACCAATAGGAACAGTCCAGCCCGAAATGCCAGGCCAGGTCCTCTCTGAACTGGAAACAAGCATTTAGACAAGGGGAGGGAGAAACTGGCTATTTTTTATCCAGGTCCAGTGTACATGTCCGTTATTGAAACTCTACAAAAGTGGTATGCAGTTCCTAATGTTTAAAAAGCAGATTTCAGTGTGTTATTTTATGGGCTACACATATTGGAATGGAGTCACAGAGGTGGGGAGAAGAATCCTCTCGTTTCGGAAAAAGACCCTCACACATCCAGCCAGCTAGGTGT
Organism: Lissotriton helveticus; assembly: GCF_964261635.1. Classification (NCBI taxonomy): domain Eukaryota; kingdom Metazoa; phylum Chordata; class Amphibia; order Caudata; family Salamandridae; genus Lissotriton; species Lissotriton helveticus. The sequence goes on from NC_136059.1 coordinate 1,929,766,128, forward strand.
CTTGCTTCATCATCGGGTCTGATCCTTATCGGGTCGGCGCTGCAATACCCGATCGGCACTTCGAGATGGGGCCTTCTTGGCAGAGTTCTTGTTTCCTTATGCCGGTGGGTGAGTGCGTGTGAGGGCCCTAGATCAGTGTAGGTGAAAGTGGTGTGCAGGGAAGTGAAGTAAAATCATTTCAGGATGTTAGCTGTACATCGCTCAACAATGCAAACTTTAGTTATGAGGCTGTATTTTGTGAAAACTCTTGTTTTATGTTTAGGAGAAATTATTAGAGCACTTTTGTATGGTACTGTGCATGGTACTGTGGCAGACTTTGAAAAGGTTTGTGATGATGTGCAGTTTAGTATCTTTGGTCCTAAGTAGTATTCTACGGAAAATGAAGAGATGTTAAGAGGAGAAATTGCAGAACAGGACACAGATATTATAGTTGAACGTTTTGAAGAAAAGATTACAAAATGTAACACAGTGTGGTCTGAAAAACCATATGTTTGTAAATGTTGTCGATGCGCTCACCACAAGATTCAAACACGGTCTGTTGACTTAAAAAGTTAAAAAGAAAATAATGATAATTGGCAAAAGTTAACTGTGTATTTGTTTGTGGTGGAATGCTTTGACTTGCCAATGTAGCAAGTTATATGTAAGTACTGGTAAATAAGATAATAAAATGCCTGCTAATGTAGAAAAACTATGAAGGGCCAAAAATAAAAATAAATCAACATTTTTGATTCTTTGCAGCATTGTTAAGAGCTGTTATGGACTGATCTTCAGCACTCACTACAACTCCACAATCCATGCAGTATGATGCCATCTGGGAAACTCTAGAGCCAAATGTTGAAGTTGCGGTTGGACCTCTGAAGGTACTCTCTGCTCCAGTGTTGTTGTGGCTGCTATTGCAGTTTAGGGTCCTTCAGTCTTGTGTTGCCTTCTTGTTGCTTTTAGACTATTGCCATGGCATGTTTATAGATGGTAAGGCATGGTCATAGCTCTGAAAGATTTGTTTGATTTGTACCCCTTGACAATGTCTTGTCTCATATTATGCATTGCACAATTTTAGCAACTGTTTTTGATTCTCCCAATTGAATCTTGAGAAATTCCAGAAAAGGCTTGATTTACTCTGGGGAGGCCCCACTTCTCCAGAGTAATCAGAATGCACCTCCTGTACTTCCTGGTCCACCTGCTGTTCCACCTGATCTCCCTCTTCTCGCTGAGTTGCCAATGTATGCAAAAAAACACTCCAACGAATGAAAGTAAGATGCTCACAATGAACTCCACTTAAAGAATGTTCTGGATAGATAAATGGGTGTGTTCTTCTTATTGTTATAGTTTAAAAGTGTATCATACACTCATATTCCTTTATTTCCCAGTCACATTTTCCTCTCAATTATTGGCATCTTTGTGAAAACCCAAAATTGAACAGAAGGATATTTTATTTGAAAATAAGTACTCAAACATAAGTGTTAATTGGCTGATATTAAACCTCAAATGTGGATCATACAAAGTAATATGGATAAATATATGTTATACACTTCACCAAAAAGACACGTTCATCACGGTTAGCGATGGTATCGCAACTTAGGGCATCATTGCGATCTTGCAAAACATCGAGAAAAAAGCTGTGAATTGAAAATATTTATAAAAATATGTGTTAGTATGTGTTCCTGATGTTTAAAAAAACATGTGTACTTTGCAACTACCTACGACACCACGGTCTACAGAGTCACCGCGAATATATATAAAACACCACTTTGAAGAGGTTTTTTTCACAAAGCTTCACACAAACTCAAGTATAAACTCTACATTTCTAAACAACTAGTATCTGCTATTAAGTAAAATCTGTCTATATATATGTTTAAGACTTTCTCAAAACCATGCGCATTTCACGACGTCACCGCAGGACACTATAGTTAGGAAATAGAATTTATAAAACCATAAAAATTGACTGAAAAAAAATAAAAGTTACAGGGCCATTATAGTTAGAAATTAGCATGTAAAAAACCTTAGAAATTCACAAAAAAACAAAGGTTACAGGGACAACTGACGAATGGATATATCAGTGGCTGTATTAGTGAGTGAGTTGGTGTATGAGTAGCTGTATGCATTTATGAGTAGATGTGTGTGTAGACCTATGAATCAGTGAGTGTGTGTGTAAGTACTGGTATGGGTGTGTCAATGGTTTTGAGATTGGTAGTGAGGAAGTTGGAGTGTGTGTATGAAAGGTTATATTGGGGTGTGTGAGTGGATGCATCAGAGATTCTGTGCATGATGTCATCAGTGATGTCATTTGAGATGTGATTAGTGATGTCATCAGTTATGTCACTGACCATGTCTTGAGTGATTTAATATGTGAGGTCATAAGCAGCGCATTGCGGGGGTGCAAGTTGTTGTTAGCTCAGCTAACTATAACTGCTGTATTCTGATGGTTTTGTATGAGAGAAACCTGAGCCTAACTATAACGTCTCTGTAACCTTTGCTTTTTCAGTGAATTTCTAAGTTTTTTTAATTTCATATCCGAACTATAATATCTTTGTAACTTATTTTTTCAGAGAATATGTATATATATTATGTATATTCACCCCAAAAACAATCTGTGTGGGTGAGTGAGATGCTCTGTGAGTGTCTGTATTGGTGAGTGAGTGGTTGTGTCAGTGGCCATATGGGTGAGTGAGTGGAGGTGTAAGTGGTTCTATGGGTGGGTAATTGGGTGTGTGGTGAGTGTGTGGGTAAGTGAGTGGGTAGGTATCTGAATGCCTGTATGAGTGAGTGACTGGGTGTATAAGTGGTTGTGTGGGTGAGTGAGTAGATGTGTGGTTAAGTGAGTTGGTGTGCGAGGGACTGTATTGGAGAGTAAGTGTCTGTGTTAAGGGCTGCCTGGGTGAGTGGACAGATGTATGAGTGCTTGTATGGAGGTATGAATGGGTATGTAAGTGACTGTGTGGCTATGTGAGTGAGTGTGTGAGTACTTTAATAGGTGAAGAAGTGGCTGAGTTGAGAGGCTGTATGGGTATGGGTGAGTGAGTGAGTGTGTGAGTGACTGTGTAGGTAAATAAGTGGGCGTGTGAGTTGCTGTATGGGTGAGTGTATGGTTATGTGACTGGCTAGATGGGTGAGTGACTGGTTGAGGGGCTGTATGAAGGAGTGAGTGGGTTTGTGAGTGGCTCTATGAAAGAGTGAGTGGGTGTGTGAGTAATGGTATGGGTATTTGTATGGGCATGTGAGGGGTTGTGTGGGTATATCAGTGGACATATGCATAGTTATATTGGAGTGTGAGTAGGTGCATGAGTGGTTCTGTAGATGATGTCATCAGTAATTTTATTAGGGATGTCATTTGAGATGGCATCAGTGATGTCACTTACCATGTCATGAGTGATGTAATATGTGAGGTCAGAAGCAGTGCATTGTGGGGGCATAAGTTATCAATAACTCATGTAACTATACCAGCTGAATTTCACTGCGTTGTATGATTGAAATCTGAGCCTAACTATAATATCCCTGTAACCTTTGTTTTTTTCAGTGAATTTATAAGGTTTTATTAAAATTCTATTTCCTAACTATAAAGTCCCTGTAACCTTTGGTTTTTCAAATGAAGTTCTAAGGTGTTTCAAAGTCTATTTCGTAACTATAATGTTCCTGTAACCTTTGGTTGTTTTTTTAAGGTGAATTTCTATGATTTTTTAACTAGTAGTCGCTTTTGCAGAGTGGTGGAGAAAGGGGGTGGGGCCTCCTACCAACTCTTATGAATCCAGCTGTATTGGACTTACTGAAGGTAACAGGAGGGCTTCTTGGCACCCAAAGTCCCTCATTATCCAAGAGAACTTCATACTCCAAGCAGTTTTGTATCAGAAGGTGCTTTTGAAGAGTGGTTAAGAAAGGGGGTGTGGCCTCCAAATATGTCTCAGCAATCCCGCTCTGTGGGTCTTACTGGAGGTAACAGGAGAAGTTGTTGGCACTCAAGGACCCTCAGCAGCCAAGGGGACTTCATCCCCCAACCGGTAGTGTGTCAGGAGATATTTTGCAGAGTGGTGGAGAAAGGGATTGTGGCTTCTGATGACCTCTCTGCAGTATTACTGTGTGGAAATTACTGGAGGTAACAGGAGGGGTAGCTGTCTCCCAAGGACCCTTAGGAACCAAGGGGACTTCATTCCCCAACTAGTAGTGCACCAGGAAGAGCCTATGCAGAGTGTTGGTGATATATATATATATATATATATATATATATATATATATATATATATATATATATATATATATATATATATATATATATATATATATATATATATATATATATATATATATATATATATATATATATCCAAGAAAGAAGTGACTCAAACAGATATATTCACCAAAGAACAAAAATATATTTCCACTACAACGTTTCAGCTTCCGCCTTCCTCAGGTAGTTTCAAGATGGTAAGCTCAGTGGCTGCACAGATGACACAGCTGAATTTTCAAAAAGCATCATGAGTGAAGATTCCATTTGGAATGTGGAATCAATGCAGTCCTGAGAGTTCTTGAGATATGCAGTAATCAGGATGTGTTGTCAGTAATGTTCAGTCCATCTGGATGCAATGATTTTAAACGGTACATCCAGAAGTTTTCCTTGGAGTCCAGTAGTTCTTCTTCATATATATATATATGACAGACAATCCTTTCCCAATGAAAAGATGAGAGGCCACGCGGGGAACATAGAACAAACAGCCGTTTATTTCAGAGGTCCTGGAATGGCGAATGCATTTCGGCAATCGTGCCTTCTTCAGCGCCTTGCCCCTTAACAACTTCCTTCCCAATATCCTCCTGTTTAAAGTTCGAAGGCACTGTGTTCCCTCCCCCGTGCAGTCTGCACAGCCTATCACAGTCCGTTTTGAATATGGCGGACTCCAAATCCCTACATGCAACAGTTCTGGCAATGTCGGGTGGCCGGTGTGGAGGAGTAGAGATCAATGTCGTCTTGTGCCCAATCAGGTAGGTGGGGTGGTTGAAGGACGATTGAACATCGCGGTGCATGCCCTGTGTCCCCGCTTGATTGCAGCGCCTCTCCTCCCAGGTTAGGTTAGAAGCTGGGGCAGTCAAATGTGAGACTGTTTGCCCCGTAGAGATAAAGTACCTCAGCCTGCTTCCTCCACGCTGAGATTCCTGGCGGACTGCTGGGTTTTATCGATCCCTCGATTTTCTTGAAAGCTGCAAGCAGCGCGGTTGCCAGTTATCACCCAGAGTCACTCGTTGCTGCAGGGCCAACTCTTCTGCGCGTCTGGCTGCGCAGTAAATATGACAGACAATCCTTTCCCAATGAAAAGATGAGAGGCCACGCGGGGAACATAGAACAAACAGCGGTTTATTTCAGAGGTCCTGGAATGGCGAATGCATTTCGGCAATCGTGCCTTCTTCAGCGCCTTGCCCCTTAACAACTTCCTTCCCAGTATCCTCCTGTTTAAAGTTCGGAGGCACTGTGTTGCCTCCCCCGTGCAGTCTGCACAGCCTATCACAGTCCGTTTTGAATATGGCGGACTCCAAATCCCTACATGCAACAGTTCTGGCAATGTCGGATGGCCGGTGTGGAGGAGTAGAGATCAATGTCGTCTTGTGCCCAATCAGGTAGGTGGGGTGGTTGAAGGACGATTGAACATCGCGGTGCATGCCCTGTGTCCCCGCTTGATTGCAGCGCCTCTGCTCCCAGGTTAGGTTAGATAGAGTGTCAAGGTATCCCGACACTACCTCCTTTTCTTTGAGATGTCAACAGTGATGACCATGTCATGCATGATGGAAATATGAGGTAATAGGCAGTGTATTGCGGTGACGTAAGTTATAGTTAGCTCAGGTAACTATAACTTCTGAACTTCTATGGTTTTGTGCTTGTGACATCTGAGCCCAACTATACCGTCCCTGTAACCTTTGTTTTTTCAATGAATATATGTATGTATCTTAATCACTTTATGAGTATTTCACAGCATCTTCCAAGGGTTTTTAAAAGGATTATAAAAGGACTAGGCGATGGCTTCCTTTTTTGGATTAATTGCTAACTTGAGAATTTTCGAGAAATTGATTAACATTTGCACGAATTTTCGTGTATAAGTCTGATGATTTGAATGGTTTGAAATCTTCCCCACAAGGTGTATATACATGATTTTTAATGTATATATTTATATGTCTTTCTATAGAGTAATATATTTTTGATATTCATATTTATGTGTAAATAACTATGTATATATAACTATGATGGACTTAATTTTATGTGATAATCCATGTGGGGATTGAGTAATTGGGCACTGCGCCCTCAATCATATTTCAAATTCGGGACGTTACGAAATGATTTTAATATGCATTGTTCACTTTAAATGAAGCCCTGCCTGCTACGCGCTCATTTTGAGTATTTAAACCCTTGTTTGTTTCATTGTCACGTCATGTGATCAAGCCTCGACTTGGAGGCAAAACGCGTCATGGCGGATGGCTGGCGAATGATTTGCACAATAAATCACTGAAGATTTTCACCAAATCTGGGCTTACTCAGCGTTGTTCTTTTCTGGTGAGGAAAGACTTTGGGATAACGGTTTCGTAATTTAATGTACCAAGGAGCGTTCGTGGTACGAGTAAGAAGCCCCTCTCCAGGTTATGGGCGTGGAGCAGCAGGAAGCTGGGACTCCGTGAACCAGAATCGGAAACTGTACTCCGGTAGGAGGAAGCTGCCCGAGCCCCTGTGAGAACAACACACTTACCTATCGGGACGAAAGGAGTCTGAGCTGACCGGACATATACTGGGAAGCTGCTGACAGCCGAGTCCAGGTAGGACAGTGAATGAAATTCATAGAGGAGAGAGTGCTTAGCAGCCAGCACCGTTCACTTTAAATAAGCGCAGGACTGCTTTGTTTCTTCAGTGTGTGCCATACAACTTTGCCATTGAAAGCCAACATGTCCGCTGACGTGCTGAAACGCAGAGAGGAAGTGGTGGACCTTGTGTTCGTGGAGAATCTGGAGGGGGCCAGCTCTGCACCCATTTCGGGGCATGATGTCAGAGGTGACGGTGGTTCCAATGTGAGAGAAATCTTTAGGAAATTAGAGAAGCTCATGAAACGCGAGCAATCAAAATGGTGGGAGCACAAATCCTTGACTCGCTACCTGTCAGTCAAACGCGTCCCACGGGGTCTCAGAATTACATTGGCTCCGAGCTATGAGAGCTCAGAACCAGCTATGCTGGCTGAATGGGCTGAGGCCAACTTGGAGTCTTCTGCACGCTTGATGGGCATTTTGGCGAAATATGCTGAGAGTGACAGGGTGAAATTGCAAATTGAAATAGATGCCGTGGAAGCAGAATTGGCTGCAATGGATACTACAGACCAAACTACTAAAATGAGGGATGAGATGATGGCAAGACTTGTAAAAGAGGAAGACATAATAAAGAAGAGAAAAACTTTTACCTTTGAGCACCGTTACGATAATATTAAGGCGCAGGTCAGCAAAGGCGGTCAAAAATTGAGGCAAGGCATTACTGCATCTGCTTCCTCTACGGATCTCAGTTCTGCCGCCGCAAGCGACTCTGATAATGACCCCAGAAAAAACGTGCAGGCGGGGTTTACCAAATTGTCTCTGGCGCAGGAGGTAAATTGCCTCTGCGAAAGTCGCAGAGACACGCTGAGATCGAAATCGAAAGTAGACCCCAAACAAAACAGCAAAGGGCCAATAGCAAGCGGCTCCAACGACGGAAGTGTCATTAGAGGAAATACAGGTGGAGGGAAGAGGGGCAATCGGGGAAACAGAGGCAAATGGAACCGATTCCAGAATCAGACACAAGCCCCAGCTCAACAGCAATCATTAATTTGACTAATATTGTCCTAACCCCTAAGGAAAAACAGATCTTGGGACTTGGTTTATCGTACTGCCCCCCGAGCAATATAAATTATGCTAATTTGAGGATGGACACTTTCAGATTTATTAGAAAACTAAAATTAAGCAAGTACCATCGTCTGCAACCATACAGGAAACAAAAAAATCTCCCACTTTGCTTACAACAGGAGCCGGCATATCCCTGAACGAAATATGGGATTTGCAGCAGGAGGGCCAAGATGAAAGACAGTCCTCGATATCAAGTGCGCATTCTGACAATGCTCCAGGTTATGCTTCCTTTTAAAAGAAATCAACTTTCTTGCCAATCATGACACATGACAGTCTGGACCTATATCAGGATTTTGTTATACAAGATTTAAAGAAACTATATACCACTACCAACAAAAAACATACCATCATAAGTCGACAGAATCAATGCTATAATAACTTGATTGAGAAACTTAAATCCGACAATAATGTAATTGTGAAACAAGCATACAAAGGGGGAAATATTGTTCTTTGGCACCGTGATGATTATGTAAAGGAAGACGAATTACAATTAGGAGACCCTGATTGCTACCAAAAGAGTAACATTACAGCAATAAAAGCGGCTTGGTCGGAACAGAATTCCAAATTGATGGCGTGGAGGAGTGGGGGATTAATCTCTAATGACGAATTCAGATATTTGAAGAAGGACTGTCCTGTGATACCGACCCTATATTTATTGCCAAAAGTTCACAAGGACAAACAAACACCACCTGGAAGACCAATCTTATCGGCAATAAACAGTTCCACGGAGAACATTTCAAATATATATTGATTTTTTCTTACAAGAATGGGTAAAAATGTTGCCTTCTTATGTGAGAGACACAACAGATTTTATCTGTAAACTGAGTGAGCTAGAATGGGATGCCAGCTATATTTTAATGACTCTAGACGTTACCTCTTTATATACGTCAATAAGACATTGTGATGGCGTAAAAGCGGTCGAGCACTATTTATCTAAACGACCTGAGAATTGTTCTAATCACAGTCGAATGATTGTGGGTATGTTGAAACTCTGTTTGGAACAGAATTATTTTATTTTCAACGGACAGGTATATCAACAATTAAGGGGTGTGGCCATGGGGCCTGTTTTCCCCCCAGCTTCGCGTGCTTGTACATGGGGCTGTGGGAGGAACGGGTCCTCATGGGGTCACATGGTGAGATCATGAGAACGAATGTTATGATATTCCTGAGATACATTGATGACCTTTTCTTAGTTAGTATATGGCTTCCTTTTTTGGATTAATTGCTAACTTGAGCATTTCGAGAAATTGATTAACATTTGCACGAATTTTCTTGTATAAGTCTGATGATTTGAATGGTTTGAAATCTTCCCCACAAGGTGTATATACATGATTTTTAATGTATATATTTATATGTCTTTCTATAGAGTAATATATTTTTGATATTCATATTTATGCGTAAATAACTATGTATAAATAACTATGATGGACTTAATTTTATGTGATAATCTATGTGGGGATTGAGTAATTGGGCACTGCGCCCTCAATCATGTTTCAAATTCGGGACGTTACGAAATGATTTTAATATGCATTGTTCACTTTAAATGAAGCCCTGCCTGCTACGCGCTCATTTTGAGTATTTAAACCCTTGTTTGTTTCATTGTCACGTCATGTGATCAAGCCTCGACTTGGAGTCGAAACGGGTCATGGCGGATGGCTGGCGAATGACTTGCACAATAAATCAGTGAAGATTTTCACCAAATCTGGGCTTACTCAGCGTGTTCTTTTCTGGTGAGGAAAGACTTTGGGATAACGGTTTCCTTTTAGCACACTATTGTATCTCACAACACAGTTGAGCATTTAATTGCATTCATGGTACATATTTTGTGGCACACATGATTGTAGTGGTCTAATCTATGACTCAAAATATTCTTTAGTATGACTCATTTGTCAGCGCGCTCTCACGCTGATTTCTAATGTGTCATTATTACGATTAAACAGCAACACACTATATTCACATCAGAGCACATAACAATGCTTGTGCATAACTATCAGCTAAGTGCCCATGGATTGTTGTAACCATTCTGCCCCGTAATATATAGCTCAGACTTGTGATTCTGTTCTGAATCACTGGCACTAGAGAAATTCTCTAAACCTTATGTAGAGACTGAGTGTCTTTTTCATTATAAGCTTAGATGTATGAGGATCGAACTAAAGCTTTTGGTTCCGATATTGGACTTAGTGTCGATTTGTGCGGAACCGTTGATAGCGTGAGAGTTTTGTGCCACCATCCCTTAGCAATCAATCCTGTGTTCATAAATGTTGTGAATAAACCTTTTGTGCATAAAAAGAATAAAAGCTACCAATATTTTGTCAATAGAAATTTTCCCATAGGTTCCTGCTTTCGTTACGTTTCAAAAAGTTAATCATAGTATCCAAATCAAATAGTTCAAAATGTCACCAAAGATATCAATGTCATGAGAGAATGTGTCTCTAGTTGCTTTATAAATAAATATACATCTCCTCATCCCCATTCAGACCGGACGGGATTTTTGTCTTAAAACTGATGATAATTTTTGAAGGCGTCTTAATTTGAGTGTTCTGTTGCCACCCTTTTGATGAGGCGGAATTGTAGTCAGACCTGAAAATTTCATGTCCATCCATGTTTTTCCTGTATTGGTGTCTATATACTTTGCAACTGCGTAGGACATATCAAGATTGATGGTGGCCGGAATGTGCTCAAGTATTCTTTTCTTGAGTGGACAGATGGTGCTGCCTATGTATCTTTTTCCACAGAAGCACTCTATGAAATATACCACATACATTGCATGTGATGTTTCCTTTATTTCAAATAGACGTCCCCTTGGATCCATAATACTTCTTAGGTTGTGTCCTATCTTGCAGGCTTTGCATGACATGCATTTCGTGAACCCCTTCTGTCTGGATTGTAACCATGTTTCCTATTTTTTTGTCTCAAAGTGGCGCTTTACTATTTTATGCAATAGTGAAGGTGCCTTCCTGTATAAGATAAGGGGATGATCACCAACTAGGTGGCCAATGTCAACATCTTTCTTTCAATATGTTCCAATACTTCATTAGAGTGCGTTTGATTTGGAAACTTTCTCTACTGTATGTTAGAATTAGTTGCGGTGTGTTGTCTGATGCATTGGCAGTATTCTTATTCACACGTTTCCTATTGTCAATAAGTGTCTCTGCTCTGGTTTTAAGTCTGGCTTTTTGCTCTCCCTGTTGTACATCTCTGTGTTTGTACCCTCTTTGGAGAAAACAATGTTAGGTTTCCTCAAATTTGGTTTCCATTTCTTTGGGTTCCGAGCAGTTTCTTTTCAACCTGATGTATTCCCCTTAGAGATGCTCTTTTTGAGGAATTGTGGATGAATGCTCGAGCCGTGTAAGACACTGTTGGTGGCAGTCTTTTTTCTATAAACTGTTGTGTGGATTTTGTTTGTTTTTATATACACATTGGTGTCCAGGAAGTCAATCTCTTTGCTGTTAATCTTGTGAGTGAATTTCAAGCCCACTTCATTGATCCTCTCTACAATAAAAAGAAATCATCGATGAATCGAAGCCAGAGGGTCTTTTTCGAAGTATGATGGTCGTTTTCTTCTCTCCAAGCTATGTTCTTTTCCCACCAACCCTTCATAGGGTTGGCATAGCTTGGAGAGAAGGAAACTCCCATCACAGAACCGCAGCTTTGAGAGTAGAGTGTTTTATTGAATAGAAAGATGTTGTTTTTCAGACATAGTTCGATCATATCCATTAGCATGGCAGTGTGTTTAAGTTCCGCTATTCGTCTTTGTTTAAGGAAGTAGGAGGATGCTCTCATTCCAATGTCGTGATCTATCTAAATGATTTTAGCTGTAATTTTCTCAGGATCTACTGAACAGATTGACACCATATAAGCAAAAGGAACTGAGGACTACCACTTTGCCAAATTTGCCTTAATTCCGTTCAGCCATTCGAGTTGTAGCTGTGGCTAAAGGTCCTATAGGAAATTGCATGGGGAAAACATGTTTTGGGACCCCCCTTTTTTCTCAGCCCCCACTTGACCAATCACCCCGAAACTTTCAGGATAGGAGCGGACCAGAGCTGGCCAAAAGTTTGGACAATTTTGCAAAGATTAATTAATTGGCACCAAAGTTATTGGGAATAGAATGTTGCGGATTTCCTATGCATAATAAGTCCTAACTATAACTAACTACATTTGCACAGTGGTGAAGGGAGGGGGCAGGGCTTGAGGTGAAATATGTGCAAACACACTCTGTGGCACATTTTAAGTTGGGGAATTAAGTCCTCTTCAATCCTGAGGGTCCCTGGGGTCCAACTATACCACCACGTACCTTCAGTAAGCGCCACTGTACTGCGTTGCAGAGAGGTAGGCCAGGCCACGCCCCTTTTTACACCTCTCTGCAACGTAGCTCTGTGGCACTTACTGGAGGTACCTGGCTGGCTAGTTGGACCCCAGGGACCGCCAGGATTCAAGGGGACTTAATCTCCCAACTTAAAACAGCCACAGGGCGTGTTTACACACATGTCACCTCAGCCCCCCCTCCCTTCACCACTGTGCAAATGCGCCCCATAGTACCTTTTAAGAGGAAGTTTTAATCTCCATGCCCTACTATGCATTAGGGCCTTACAGAGGAGGTCATGCTAATCACAGGGGTAACGCATAGTGTTCCCTAGTGTATGTAGGTGTTTTCACTGTATTCTAATTGTCTTTTAGCATAGCACTGGCTCTAGGCCTGGTTCATCAGAGTCAGTTACCACCAGTAACCGTCTGAAAAAGTTGTGGGCACAGGATGATTTTGGAACAAGGCCTCTTTCTGCTCCTCTGTTGGTTCTTTCTGGACATGTCTTGCTTCTTCCTGCACTTTTCTTCATCTTTGTGGACTTCTGTTGCTTCTTTCTGCATTTCTTTTGCTTCTTTCTGTGCGTTTTTTCTTCTTTCTTCACATACCCTACCTCTGTAGGCATAGTTAAAAACTAGCATTTGAAAAACCTTTGAAATTCACTGAAAAAACCATAGGTTTCAGGCACGTGATAGTTAGAAATAAGCATTAAAAAAGCCTTTGAAATTCACTGAAAAAACCATAGGTTTCAGGCACGTTATGGTTAGAAATTAGCATTTAAAAGTAAGTTGAATATTTCACTTGTAAAAACAAGAGAAATTCCCTCGTTATAGTTAGTTCAGCTAACTATAAATCGCGCCCCCACAATGCACTGCTAATGACGTCACATATTACATCACTCATGACATGGCCAGTGACATCACTGATGACATCTCAAATGACATCACTGATGACATCATCCAGTGACTGTGTGTTTCTGTAAAGTTTAAATATGTTTAATATATATAGGGAAAGGTGTATTGAAGAATGAGTGGGTGTATAAGTGGATGAATGGATGATTTAGTAGGTGCGTGACTGACTCTATAAGTGAGTGATTAAACGTATCCTACTGAATGCATGGGTTAGTGACTAAACTGTGCCATTTGACATTTGAAAAAAACTTCCTTGCTTGATATGTGGGACCTGCTTTTTATCCAGGACTGCTACGTTGCCATCTGGAGTTGCGCTGTGAGCGCCTGCTGCCTGGGTTGTTGCTCCCCCCCGCCGCCGCTGTCAATCCATCGAGCGGCCGCCGAGCGGGGGGACCAAAACTCCCAGAATCCCCGGCTTGTTTCCCGCCCCCACACACGCCCACTTCCGCGCCCGGAGGCGCTAAATACAATGAGGCTTCCTCTGTGGAGCGGGAGCCATTTGAAAAAAACTTCTTCGCCTGATATTTGGGACCCGCCTTTTTATCCGGGACTGCTACGTTGCCATCTGAAGTTGCGCTGTGAGCGCCTACTGCCTGGCATGTTGCTCCCCCCCGCCGCCACTGTCAGTCCATCGAGCGGCCGCTGAGCGGGGGGACCACAACCCCCAGAATCCCCGGCTTGTTTCCCGCCCCCACACACGCCCACTTCCGCGCCCGGAGGCGCTAAATACAACAAGGCTTACTCCGCATCGCGGGACGCACGTGGGCGGCGCCGGGCCAAGCCCGGGCAAAGGGCGGGCCGTCTGTGGCCATCCGAGGCAGGAGGAGGCAGGGCAGGGCCACCCCCCTGACATCTGATATCGGTCTTGTGGGATACATGAAGTAACACATTACTCTTCCTACTCTGATTATCCATTATTGTACGGGTTAGGACGGGACGGGTTACCCCTCCTATCAGAGTATTAGGTGCATAGTACTTATTGGGTGTTGGCATTGCTAATAGTAACCAAATTGTAGGTCTGGTATGGTCATTGGTTAACAATCAAAAATATGGGCAAAAGTACACCAATGCATACCCGGTCTAAATCGAGGCAGAAAGCACAAACTACTACACCACTTCCCACCCTGACCGCAATAGACAGAATGCTTCAGAGAACGATAGGGGTTGTTGTGACAGCAATTGAGAACACAGAGAGATGTCTCTCATTGCCACCAAATATGTGCCTTGCCAATCAACAAATAAATACATCCACAACTACAGCATATGACTCCATGCTTATGGACTCATATGCTGATTTTCCAGGGATAGACAGAGGATGTGACGTGGGGTTACAGCAAAAGGCTACCACTGAGCATTCACTCCCAGCTACCAGGCTATCACTGACACCAAATTTGCAACCGCTTTCGCCAAATGAGGACCTCCCACCCATTATCAACGTTTCGGATACTGTGGAGGGGTAGGATTTTCAGTCTAATCCTAACACTGATGCTGAATCAACAAGTAAGGGGGAAAATGAGATTCTCCCCCAAAAAACCAGAGGGCATAAATCTAAACGTAGACAAGCATGCAGCAGAGGCAAGCAGCCTGTCTCTGGAGTAAGGGGGAAAAGTAAAGGTAGTCGAAGAAGAAAGGTTCAAACCTTAGCTGGGCAAGAGGGTTTCATGAGTTCAGACCAACCAATAGAGGTTAATACTCTACAAAATGAAGAGAGAAATAGAGGCCAGTCAGAAAAAATATGTACAAATTATGAGGACCTTATGATATATATGGAGCAATTAATGAAATCTCTCATCCTACCAGTGCTAGAAAGAATTAAGACCCTTACTGCTAAACTAGGCAGTCTAGAAAATATGATTATTGCTAACTCTGAGGTACTGAAACAATTCAACTTGCATGGAAAAAGTGTAGTCACGCACAATCCTAGTTCGCCCTCAAGTGCTACTAGCAGTGTCTTAAAGCCAAACGTTAAAACAACTGTATCAGAGACAAAGGAGGTTAACCATTCTGGGCAGCTTAGTCTGCCCCAAAGTAACAGAGCACAGGCTCAAAAAAATACCAAAAGAATGGGACCTACGAGGGAGCCTGAAAAAGTACAGATAGGTAGTGAGCAGATTAGGGGCCTCAGTAACATTGATTTAGAAAAGAATAAAAGCAATTTTGGGAGGACTAGTTACCCGCTTATTGATCTTCCACCTCAGTCCCTGCCCTATACTGTGGTATAAACGGGGGTGCCAGAGTTAAAAAATGAAAGGGAGGAATCCCACTCTGAGCTAAAGAATAAGGTAGTTTTTGGGTAAATACCAATAGGCCACTACCTGGGTATGTACAGGCTGAAATTATATATGTCCGCAGGGTAGGCTGGATAGGGCATAGATATAAAAATCTCCTTGGGGGCTGCATAATTATTAATTTCAGAGATAGGCGCGCTGTGAGATTCATTCTTGATTGGACTAACGAGAGAAGGAATGGAGAAATCCAAACCATGGACCTGACCTATTTCTATCCAACTATGAATCTCACAGCGAACGTATCCAAATCATGGCAACAATGGGAAGTAAGGGCACAGAATAAACTTGAGTATAATTTACCTATTTCTAATCGTTATTGTATACTGCAGGGCCTAGAGGATATCGACTGACTTGCCAGCGATTTAAGGGATATTGCATCCCAAACAAGTAAAAAAACCCTGGCCAAAAGTCAGTACTTGACGACCATGGTATACCCATGATTAATGATAATGATAAGGGTAAGGTTGGGGTAATGGCCTACAAGCGCATAGTACAGGGTCCTAAGAATGTAAGTTCTCCACATGAGAGATCACCTATTGGGTCTCTTGTGGAATCTACATCTTGGATAAAATACAAAATAAGGAATCATGGTCCTTTTTAAGTTGGAACATTGCAGGGATAAGTTCCAAATTGGAAAATTAAAACTGGGTAAATCTTGTAAATAAGTACGATTTTGTCAGTTTTCAAGAAACTTGGACCACGGTCCCTGTCCACTTAAATGGCTTTAGGACTTATTGTACGGCAGCCATTAGCTCTGCTCGTGTTAGTGCTAAAGGAGGTTTGTGCACTTATGTCTCAAATATGTGGGATTGCGCTAAAGTAGAAATGGTTTGTAATAATATATCAGATTATAAGGTTTACAATTAATAGCGACTTTTCCTTAGTTTTGGTGAATTTTTATAATAATGCTTTAGATGAAGATATAGACAATGTTTTTAAATCTTTGGGAAGCAACATTAAATCCATACTGGAAGAATATAAAAGATAAGTCTGTGTTATATGGGCAGGGGACTTTAGTTGTCCTCTATGCAGTAGAGGAGAGAGAGGAACTTGCGGAGTGATGTTGGACAAGGATATTAGCTTTACTCACTTTGAGCACACTAAATGTGGGGAATACTTAAATGAAGTTATTTTTGGATGTGATATGGGCTTTGTTAACAGGCTGACGGGTCACGAGATCCCATTTCTTCCCACTTTTAATGGTAGAGGGGCAAATACAACGATCGACTTTATAATCATGACTGCAAGACACGGGGAAATGATCCAGAATATAACACACTTGATAATTCACTAAGTGACCATTTTCCCCTTAGTCTAGTCCTAAAAAGCAGAGTAAAAGCTACACATAGAAAAGCCATACCCGAAACGCGTGTAGAAAACATTTCTATGGCCAGGAAAAATGGATACTCTTTAAAATGGACAAAAATCGTCCCTGACGATTTCCTATACAAACTTATCAAGAGTACTATCCCTCAAAATTATGCCTGTACAGATATAAATACTACAGACCCTGACATTATTAAAAATTTCCTAATAATCACTAAGCAAATTGAGAACTTGTTATGGGTTGAATTTAAAGGCGACAAAAAAGTAAAACAGGGTTGGTTTGACACGGCCTGTACTTAGGCCTACTCACAATTGAAACGTGCCCTAGAAGCTATAGTAAAGGATTGTTCCTTAATCCGAGCCTGCAGAAATTCTTATAAGCAGGCGCAGAAAAGGAGGTAACAGGCCTTAAAAAAGGAAGCATGGGATTCATTGTGTGAAGCTTCTTTGACTAGAGATCCCTTAGCATTTTGGAAAGTTGTTAATGCCCCGTTCCTGCAACATAACACCACAGCAAAAATTGAAATAGCGATACCCGGGAGGGAGTGGGTAAATCATTTTTCACAATTATATTCTGCTGAGTTGCAAGAGGATAATGCTGCAGATATAGCTCAAGCTGGGCACTCTTTACATTCAAAGAGTAACTCAGCCCTTGATATTTCTGTCATAGAAGTAACTGCCAGCATCAATGCAAGTTTGGGGGTAAGGCACCGGGGACGGATGGGGTCCCTGTAGACTTATTAAAAAATAACACAGGCCTTTGGGCACCGATATTGACACAAGTTTTTAATGCCACACTTAAACATGGCTTACTGCCCTCGTGGTACAAATCATTGATAGTCCCCATATACAAAAAAGGAGATAGGACAAACTGTCAATGTTATCGTCCCATATCACTCCTGGACTCTACTATTAAAATTCTCGGGCGGGTGGTTTTAAACAGATTGCAATGTTGGGCAGACGAAAATAAGATTATCAGCGACTTACAGTATGGTTTTAGAAAAGGGCTCGGCACAATCGAACAATGTTTAAATTTGTACATTTTAACAGAAAAATACACAAAAGCCAAGGCCGGTCGGATGTTTTTAACCTTTGTAGATTTAAGTACTGCATTCGACTGTGTGTCGCATAGTAAACTTTGGCTGGTGATGACGAAATTGGGGGTAGACCCCTCAATCATTAACTTTCTGCATGAACTTTACTCTGCCGCAACCGCCAGAGTCAGGCACGGGAAAAATGGCGAGTGTACTGACTCCTTTGGCATTGCCAGGGGAGTACGCCAGGGCTGCGTTTTGGCCCCGTTCCTCTTTTCACTCTATATCAATGATGTGGAGAACACTCTTTTGAAGGAACGTAGGGACGTGCCGATGGTGGGGGTAAGACCGATTCCAGCATTGTTGTACGCCAATGATGCCGTCCTGATGGCTAGAACTCCTATGGCGTTGCAGAAGCTAGTTACGTCCTTTGCGGATTTCATGACTGGGCTGGACTTAAGGATAGACTGTACAAAGACTTTCACCATGACCTGTGGTTCGGGTGCCCATAGAAAGAAAATGGTGATAGTTATTGGCTCTTTCCCAGTCGATTCTACTGCAACTTTTTCCTATTTAGGAGTTTTGTTTCATAAGACGGGCCTATGGAATACCACAATCAACACTAGAAAACTCTTGTACTGTAAATCCATTATGGCTTTGAAAAATTTTAGGCAAAAAATAAGGAGAAAACCCATTGGAGAAATGTTGACTGTGTATAAAGCCACTTGTGTGGCAATTGTGACATATGGCGCAGGTTTATGGGGCTATGCAAATGTAACATCTTTACAGACGGTAGAAAATTGCTTTATAAAATATCTTCTAGGAGTACCTAAAAGTGTCTCCACATACGTCTGCCATGTAGAACTTGGAGAACCATACCTAGAGGATATCATAAAGATCGCCCCAATATTATTATGGCACAGAATTTGGATGTCCGAGGAGTGTGGGCTAAATCGTTTGATCTTGAATAATGTGGTCAGTTTAGAAAAAAGCAATAAAGTAAAGTGGCTGTGTTACGTGAGGAAATTCCTCACTGACATGGATATGTGCCCTTGTGACGATCAGTCAGAGCAGTCGGACATGCATATTTTCTTCTTTTGTAAATTTTATACTATGCCGCGTCATAAATGGGTAGTTCCACTATTGAAAATAATGGAAATTAATTGCTGTTGTCCTGCCTTTTTAGCTCTACAGAAATTGGACAATATCTTAACAATCGTATTTATTTCCTCATATTTAAAGAATGTTTTTAAATCACGTAAATCAATTGTAACCTAAAGTGAGTTGAACAGACCTTTTAGTGCATTGGATAATGTTATGTATTTTCAAAATTGTGTTTTTATATGTACTTTTATGGTTATTCTGTCTTAATAACCGAATAAAGAATATTGATGATGACTAAACTGTGTGAATGTCTGTATCGTCTGTCTGTTGGTGTGTAAGCGGCTACATGGGTTTGTGAATAGCCACATGAGTGTCTATATGGGTTATTGATTTGATGTCTGACTATTTGTATGGGTGCCTGAGTGTTTATGTGGGTGGGGTGTGTGTGAATCTGTGCATAGATGTGTGAGTGGGTGATTCACTGGGTGCATGGTTTCAAGAGTGCATCTGTGAT
This sequence comes from Lissotriton helveticus, assembly GCF_964261635.1. Lineage (NCBI taxonomy): Eukaryota > Metazoa > Chordata > Amphibia > Caudata > Salamandridae > Lissotriton > Lissotriton helveticus. Next base: position 1,929,785,501 of record NC_136059.1, read on the forward strand.
GGACTGTATGGGTGGGTGAGTGTGTGTATGGGTGTGTTAGTGAGTGATTGTATATCTCAGTGGTACATGTGTGAGTAACTACATATGTGAAAGTATCAGTGATTGTATAAGGGCGTAAGAATGTGCTAGTATTTGTATGAGTGATTGAGCTGGTGTTTGTATAACTTTATAGGTGAGTAAATGGCAGGGTGATTAATTATTTGCAAGACTGACTAGGTGTGTGAGTACCTCTATGGATGAGTGGTGGTGTGTGAGTGTTTATATAGGTGAGAGTGGTGGTGTGTGAGTGTTTATATAGGTGTATGATTGCATATGATAGTCCTTTACTGAGTGACCATAAGTATGAGTGACTTTACAGGTGAGTGACTGGATGTGTGAACCTAAGAATCAGTGAGTGTGTATGTAGTTATTGCTGTTGGAGTGTCTATGGTTTTGAGAACGTCAGTCTGTAATTTCGAGTGGGTGTATCAAAGGTTATATTAGGGTGTGAAAAGATGCATCAAATTATCAAATTATCATATGGATAATGTCATCAGTGATGTCATGAGTGATGTCACTGACCATGTCATGAGGGATGTAATATGTGACATCATCAGCAGGGCATTGCAGGGGCGCGAGTTATAGTTAGTTGAGCTAACTATAACGGGGGAATTTCTCTGGTTTTGTACGTGTAAAATGTCCAACTAACTATAACTTTCCCTAAAACCTATGTTTTTTTCAGTGCATATATATATATATAGGCGACCAACCCCCAAGGCATGCCAGGGTTGACCCCTCTTTTTCTGGCCTGCAGCCAGGCCCTTGGTCCAATACATTGGTCCAGTGCCTCTCCTCATGCCACGCAGGGCCCCGGGGACCCCATTGCCAGGACTTTTTTTAGTTAATGGGAGAGGCTGGGTGGCATTCATCGCTTTACCACTGCCGATACATAAAACCTAGCGGTACAAAAGGGGGTGGTGATGGACGGAGCATCTGAACCAATCAAACACTCTCACCCGGTCAACAGATCTGGGTTTAATCCATCACCGTTCTTTAGCACACTCTGCCACCCCAGTTCAGACATGGCCATATACAAATCAGTCTGACCCTGTCCCTCATGGGAACAGTCCAGCCTGAACTGCCAAGCCATGTCTTCCCTGGACCGGAAACAAGCTTCCTAGGACCGGTTTCTGGCATTTCAGCTGTCTACAGCCAGGCTTGCTTGAATCCAGTGGCAAAGTGAGCAAGGGACTCACGTCTGAGCATACCCTGCCAACTTATGGCGAAAAAAGCGGTACAAAAGGGGGTGGTGATAGACGGAGCATCTGAACCAATCAAACATTCACACCCAGTCAACAGATCTGGGTTTAATCCATCACCGTTCTTTAGCCCACTCTGCCACCCCAGTTCAGACATGGCCATATGCAAATCAGTCTGACCCTGTGCCTCATGGGAACAGTTCAGCCCGAACTGTCAGGCCATGCCTTCCCTGGACCGAAAACAAGCTTCCTATGACTGGTTTCTGGCATTTCAGCTTTCTTCAGCCAGGCTTGCTTGAATCCAGTGGCAAAGTGAGCAAGGGACTCACGTCTGAGCATACCCTGCCAACTTATGGCAAACAAAGAGGTACAAAAGGGGTGGTGATGGACGGAGCATCTGAACCAATCAAACACTCACACCCAGTCAACAGATCTGGGTTTAATCCATCACCGTTCTTTAGCCCACTCTGCCACCCCAGTTCAGACATGGCTATATGCAAATCAGTCTGACCCTGTGCCTAATGGGAACAGTCCAGCCCGAACTGCCAAGCCATGCCTTCCCTGGACCGGAAACAAGCTTCCTAGCACCGGTTTCTGGCATTCATACATAAACCTAACATTACCCATATCTCCCTTTACCACTGCCCACCCCTAAACCCTAAAATGACCCTTATCTCCTCTTACAAATACCTGCGCCAAATTCTTTCTTTTGTTTCTTAAAGAACCAAATATATTTTACTTAAAAGAAATACTTGCCTGTGTGGTAAAACATGCATGGTAAAGGCACAAATACTTGCCTGTGCCCTAATCACGTGTTTGGTAAATGCTGTGTGGGGAAGGCATTGCGTGGTAGAGACTTTATTGCAAATGCTGTTTCCCGTTCAGAGAGTCTAGAGCATTCAGAGATGATCAATACTGGACCCCGCTAGGGAAGTACTATGTCATCTGTGACGGAGGCCTGGGAATGTCCTGTTTTTTAACGCCTTTGGGATGCAGCAGCTTGTCAGTTAGTGAAGGCATAATCAGGCCTCACCTGTAGCATGTTAACTACTCTTTATAGCTCGGACCTGACTCTCACTCCCCGCCAATGTTTATCTATTCATTATAGCCAACTCTATACGTCCAGCAAAAGCCATTTTCACCCAATCAAACCCCTCAGAAATGATGTTCACCATTGACCAGGAAAAGTATATTCAGAAATTGTTTCTAGGCTTGGACCTAGTCTGGAAAGCTCTCTCTCCAGGAGGAACATGTTCATCTACTTACCTTCCCCAAGGTGCACTCCAAGCAGCCTCTTCAATACTGCATTATATATGCTTTCTTTAGGAATGGGGAATTTAAATTCACTACCCTTTTGCTTGAACTATGTTTGAGGGTGAGCATTCTGTAGCAGGCAGAATCTAGGCTGATCAGGAGGAAGGAACCACAATTAAGTATATCCATCCACTTTGATCTTATTCATCAATCCATACTCCCTCTCATCCTTTCTTTTATTCACTTTTACATACAGACATTCATTCACTCACTCTTCACTCTTTCATACATTACTGAATAATTCATTTCTGCACTGATCATATCAGGCATTCATCCACTCATCTATCCATGCACTTACTCATTCATTTAATCAATTTCTCATTGATCCATGCACCGCATAACTCATTTATCTAACCATGTAGCCGCTCTCTCATTTAGCCTTCCATGCATTCAATCACTCACCCCTTCATCCATTCACATACACTCTCATCTATCTATTCATCCACCAATAAACTCAGGGGCTAATTTATTAGGAACATTCAGAGCAGAATCCAAGAAGGCTAACGCCGCGCTCTGAAAGATTCCAAATGCAGGGGTGCACCGTATTCACAAGTGTATGGTGCATCCCTGCCTTTTCCTTAGCGCTGGAACTAAATATAGCTGCCTAACACCAATGCAGACACGTTTGCACCATTGAGCAAGTGTGTCTGCTTTGCAGGGAAAAATTGTTTAGGTGCAGGAAGGTGCCCCTTCTTGAACATAAACAATAAGTAATTACTTTTTGTAACTTCTATATGTGCTGCAGAATGCAGCACAAATAGAAGTTGCAACTCGTAATTTTTGTAATAATTGTTAAAGGGCACCTTCCTGCACATAAACAATCAATGGTGTTTTGCAGTTTCTATGTGTGCTGCTCAATGCAGCACACATAGAAACAACAAAAATGAGGGGAAATAAAGCATTTCTCCTCATTTCGCCATGTTAAGACCAGGTTTTCCCTGGTCTTAATTTTGGCACTGCCCCATATTTCAGCTACCCTTGTAAATATGGAGCAGCAGCAAAATAAATGGGTGTTGCGGTGGAACGCCTACCGCAACACCCATTGCTCACCCCTTTCACGCTAAGTGTAGCGTGAAAGGGTCTTTATTCACAAGACAGAGTTAAGTCACGTCAAGTGGCTTAATGCCACCTTGTGAATAAGGCGAAGCCCCTTTCGCCACAGGAATGTCGGAAAAAATGACGTTCCTGTGGCGATAGGGGCTTGTAAATATGCCCCTCATTTTCACTGTCACCCACTTACCCATCCAAATAACCACACATGCAAACGTGCCAGTCAATGAAAGTGCACTTTCGATATAATAAAGCATACGGATTTGTTCTGCTGGTCTCATGACTTTGGGTGTACTGAGATCCACTAACATTATCGGATTGATAGGTGGGGTGCCAGACACCATAGCTAGTTAGGTAAGCAACTGTTTTAGAAGATTGTGAAGGCTGGTAAGATGAGCAAATGGAATTCTATCCGGGTGTTGGTTATGTGGTCATATTTATTATATTGCTCAGTTCATTCACTTAGGGGAATGTTACATAGTCTAGAGGCATTGGAGAACATGGAGAAGGAAACTGCCATCATCCAGGTGTGAGAGAATATGGCCTTGAACTTCTATTCTGAAGTTTTTTTTTTTTTTGGCAGAGTTTTATATAGCGCGAACTAGACCCGAACCGAATCGGGTATCAGAGCGCTTTACATAGCACCAGTTACGTTACATGAGGACACACTTTCATTTTAGGCACGTGGAGATTAAGTGATTTGCCCAGAATCACAGGAGGTTTTTGGCGTCGTTACCGAGACTCGAACCCAGATCCCCAGGTCCGAGGTTGAGCGCCTTAGCTGTTAGGCCAACCCCTCTCCCCTCTGAAGTTACATTCTGGCAGGAATAGTTTCACTTTCTGTAGCAAAGAGAACTGCAGCAAGGCCGTCTTAGGTTCACTGATGATATGACCCTTGAGGTTGAGGTTGATGTCAAGGGTGAATGTGAGTGGCCTGGTGTTAGGTGAACGTTGGAGTTAGAATCTGTCAACATTTTGTTATTGGTCCAGGTTGTATAATTGTTGCATGTTGTTCTTGGTGAATAGTGGAAATTCTCTTTTGGTGGTGTTGGCCCTAGACGTCAATGTCTGGTTGAGATACAGGCAGTACTTTAGATGTTTGATGTCTGGAGAGGAGTAGACTTTCAGTTATATTTGTGTGTCGCCAAATTATTGGTGAATTTTTAATGCTGTAATTGGTGCGCACAATCCAAACAGGCTCCCTACAGAGCCACTTGTGAAAGTGATTTTTGCTGCAGGGTAGGAGGGAGTTCTAGTCCAAGGCCCTTCATGTCCCTAATAGGTCCTCAAATGACCTGCTGTTGTCTAGATTGGCCCTTAGTTAAAGACAACAAGATGGTGGTATACTCTGAGGATATGATTGAAGTAGGCGAGAAGGCAAGATGTTTCAGGTTGAAATTGTAATGCAACTTCCTGTACATATAGATGATAGGATAATGGGTTCACTGGTATGCCGTCTTTTCAAAATGGTTGCTCATGAAACCAGCAATGTCCCTTCCTGTTAAGTAAGATGATGGGAAATGTGTTGATGTCACATTTTCTTGAGGTGAACGCTGGAATATATGATGAGGCCACTTGCCATGGAGATGGATGCTAGAAAAATCTGAAAATTTTACTTTATGCTGAGATTCATAATTATAAATAAATGACAGTTTCATTTGGGTTGCAAGAGCTATATTAGAAAATGTGCTCAGATAGTGCACTGCCAATTTGAAGTAAGGTGCTATTTGGTACTATATTACTTATTATAATGATGTGGTATTTTGATTGGATACTCTTTTGTGCAGTCATGTGCGGTTTTCCAGCAATATGGATCAAAATAGTAGGAGATGATTTTTAGCTCCTTAATGGTTTGCTTCATTTAATTTTATGTGAGACAGTTTTGCAGCAGCCTAAATAATGACCTTACTTTTTTATAGTCAAATTACAAAGTGATTTTGTCACCTGCCATCACTTCTGAGCACTGTAAAAAAGGATTTAAAGGAGCACGCACCCACAGTTTGTAATATGGTATTAAATATGGTATTAAATGAAACAGTTTAAATTATCACCCTTTTGGCAGGTTATCTAGTCTAGCCTCTAGGTTACGCAAATATTGAAACACTTTCAGAATGCAGTAAGAGAACAAGCTCCTTCTCGGTATTGGGCCTAATTCTAAAAAGCATTCCTACACTTTGGTGTAAGTTTACGTTTGTTTGCTACTCACAAATGGATTTACGAGTAGTATCTTTATGAGTGAGCAGTCACGGCACATAAAAAGATAGGTCTTTTTATGTGCAGAAACTCTGCATTCATAAAAATACTATACTATAAATGCTGCAAATTCATGTAGAATATGTAAGTCTGCTGCAACATTTTAGATATTTAAAAAAACTTGAGTTCCCATGCTGCTATTAAAGGTGGACCAGGGCATAGAGCTGGCACAAAACATTGCTTTTGGGGACGGCGGGGGGGGGGGCACATGGCCCCAGACCAGAGCCTATTGGAGGCCCCAGTGACTCCATCCCTTGGGGCTTTTATGTAAAATAAGTGGATGGATTGCACTCTCCCCCTCCCTAAAGGAGGGGAGAGTGTGGCGCCGCGGCCAGGGCGACTGATGCTGGACGCTGGGGATCTTGTTCGATCCCTGGTTCCGGCGGCCGGGGTCCGCCCAGCACCGTGCGACTCTGGGCAATAGCTCACTTAATCTTCCCAACGCTCCCCAGCGCCAAGATACCCCTTCGGGGGTGATTTGTGCGCTATACAACTACTGGATTTACATTTACATTTTATTTATTTACTAAGCGTTAATAGTCACCTGTTAGCCAATTCCTCAGGGCTGTATTCCATTATACAGGGGAGTGGAGCGTGCCAGACCCCTCCCCAAGCCTTAATAGACCCCATGGACCTCATCCCCAGTGCTGCATTCTATACAAAAGGGGAGGTGAGCTGTGGAGCCCCCCTCTCTGAGCCTGCAAAGTATCTGGGGACTCCATCCTCTGGGGCTGGCTCAATTATGTTGTCTGCAGGAGGGAGCTCACCGTGGGATACAGTAGTTTTCCTACCGATAACAGCATAGTCTGTGAAACATATCTATGCTCGCACCTGGCATTTATAAAGCTTCTGCCATGTGGGAGCAGACTAGCCTTTCCTGCTTGCAGGAATGTGGGCAGGGAAGGCATGTCTGCTCTCACTCGGCCGGAACTTTAAAAATGCTCCAGCTGGATGGAAGCAGATTTTTCTTTCCTTAACTGTGCTCGTGACAGCAGGGAAACATAGATTGCTCCCACTCAGTGGGAGCAGAGAAAACAGCTGCTCCTGCTGGGTGGCAGCAATGCTGACTCCTGCAGAACAGTGGATGGGTGCATGTTCGAAACCGGATGTGGGCCCTGGGGCTCTGCCCACAACTTATTGTTTGGTGGGTGTACCGGGTGGGCTCCGGGGCATCCGCCCACAAGGAAGATCCTCAGGGCCACTTTAGACTAGGGGAGGGAGATGAGTGATCCCTCCCCCTCAAGTTAAGTGCAGCCTGAGGAATAGGGTCCCTGGGGACTAATAAGGCTTGAGGAGGGAGGCATGTGCTCCTCTTTCCTTTTGAAAGAAGGGAGGCCCGGGGATGGGGGTCTCACCACCAGGCCCAGAGGGTCAGGGTATCCCAACCCCACCCCTTATATATTTTTGTGACCTTTATGTAAGGCTCATAACTGAGTCTCAAATCCTCAAATGGATGCTGCCACATCCCTGTTGATGTGGTGGCAGCCAATCAGATCTCAGCATGTGATCTGTCAGTCATGTGGACCATCCACGGCGTGAAATTTGCAATTTATTTAGATCAAATGTGGGGGATGGAGCTCCCATAGCTAGTTAAGGCCCAGGGAGTGGGCTATGTGCACCATCCCCTTAACATAAATGTTTTGGCCCTTCGGAATTGGGTCCCTGGTGCCACTATTGGCTCAGGGAGGGGTCTGTGTGCTCCCTCTCTTTAAATGCCTTGGGAATGGGCTCCGCCAATCTATTTGAAGGCCAAGTGTGGTGTGGTGTTGTCTGACTGCGGGGGGCTAGCCGCAGGCCAGTCCCTGCTGCCAACTGAATGCCACACAGGGCCGAAGACCATGCGCAGTGCGGGATTGGCCGCCAGCAGGGGGGTTTGCTTTCTGAGGGGGTCTGGCCACAGGACCATGCTCCAAGCAAAGCTATGCAGCCAAACACTTCAGCCGTGAATGATGGGTAGTGGCTTTACGTATCATAATAAAATATTACTCTATTTTAAAGAAAACCTAGAAATTCACTGGAATAAAATATATAAAGTAATGTTATAGTGAGGTGAAAAAGTCAGTGAGAATGTAAAGTTTTAAGAGTAGAACATACTGAAATTCGCCAGTTATAGTTATCTTAAGTAACTATAACTAACACCCTAAGGTAACCATAACTCGCGCCCTTGCTGTGCGCTGCTATTTACCCCACATATTACATCACTCATGGCATCTTTGATAAGATCATTGATAATATCACTGCAACATTTGCACGTTTGAAATGAAATTATGAATCATAAAACTGTACATAACCTGGGCCCTGACATGTGTTTTAACTAAGTAAGGTTGGGTGGAGTACGCAGAGTGGAGTTCTGCCCCTGTCCCACCCCCATTTAAAAAAAATAATAAGAAAAAAAAACACTTCCCTGCTCTCTGGCATCTCCGGGCTGCCCTCCTCCTCGCCATGGTCTCTCTTCCTCGTTGTCCTAGTCACCAGTCGCAAACCCCTACATTTTACATCTTGTGTGGACAGCGCATATGCAGTCCATGCAAGACATAAAATTGATGGGTTTGCAGCGAGGACGAGGATGGCGATGAGGAGGAGACAAAAATAGTTTAAGCTCATGCACTGCCAATTCTATGAATGTTGATCCACTTAATTAATTTAAATCAATGTATAAGGTGCGCCCGGGGCATCACTTTCCGGACAAGAGTGTAAATAAAAACCAATCAATAGTATCCCCTAACAAGGAGTATGTTCCACTAGGCATCAATCTGATCTTTGCAAAGGACTTGAAAATCGTAATTCATTCAAAATGATGACAGTAAACCAAATTCTTCATTCATTGATTGAATGTATTACTTGTTGTATTTTCACAAGTTTAAGTTCCTTAATGAAGCAAAATCCAGGATAAAAAACCAGCATACAATATCCAGAATGCATTGCCGCAATATGATTAATCAATCACATGGATTAACTTTTCTCCATTGTTTGTTTTCCCAATGCGTTTCGGGCATTCCGCCCTTCATCGGGGATAGGATCTACAAATGTAAATGTGAAATACAATAACAATGAGGAAACCAACGTCAAACTCAAAAGTTATCTTCATCATCAAGATTGAAATCACACTTCCCTGCTAATAGGGTGAAGCCAACCACCAAGGTGCATAAACTGGTGGAAATTAAAACCTGAGTGACAGTAGCCCACAGGTATTGGTTACCTTGAAGTCCTGGTTGAAGACCTTGAAGTCCTGGTTACAAACCTGCATACACCCCCTGGGAGAGGGTGTATGCTGGTTTGTAACCAGAATTTTGCTTCAATAATGAACTTAAACCTGTTAAAATACAACAAGTAATACATGTATTTGTTTATTTAAAAGGTTTTATATAGCGCTGGCTAGACCCGTTCAATCAATGAATGAAGAATTCGGATTACTGTTGTCATTTTGAATGAATTAAGATTCAAAGTTCTTTTCAAGGATCAATTTGGTGCCTTTGGGGACATACCCCTTGTTAGGGGGTGCTTATTAATTGATGAGGACGAGACACCATGGCGAGGAGAAAGGCAGCCTGGATGCACCAGAAAGCAGGTAAGGGATTTTTTTTTTTTTTTTGGGACCGCGGTGAAGGGGCTAACTCCGCTCTGCCAAGGAGTTGGAGTTTTTTCTGAACTCCCCAACGGAGCGCAGAGTTGGCAAAATTCTGCAAACTCCACTGGCGGAGCGGAGTTTTCTGCCCAGAGTTAGTTTTAAGGACTGCGTAGGCATGGTGAAGGTACCACATGATAACGGTTGCATGGTTAAGGTAACATACAATGAGGTTATGGTTGTACATGCATTGCAAATTTGACTGAAAATTGGATATAAAGAAATATTCACATAGAACCTACTCGGGGTAAAATGATGTGCACTCCGGCCAATCCATTTGCCTTCTGGGAAGATGCCCTAAGAGAAGCCCTACCGACAGTTAATCATGCATTTTTTTGTTATTTTAGTTGGTCTCACCAGAGTTGTCTAGGCAGCATGGCCATGCAGTGTGAAAGTCTCTGTGCTCTGCACTGTTTGAACTGTAGAACTGAGGGCTTTGAGGCCTCCGTGTTCTGACTTCACTGAACAACCAGAGTGTGATCAATTGGGCATCACGAATTGCACCTTACAGCTACGTTGACTGACTGATATATGACATTCTACCACGGTTAGCTGGTTCATCCTAATTAAATGCACATACATTGTGAAGCCTGGATGTCCCATGCCAAGATTTTGCTGTCATTCGATATGCTCCCAGTTGGAAGTGTCTGCCTCTCCCCTACAAAGCACCACGTGTATTTCATGCCTGGCTTTCAATTTTTTCCCAAGGGGTGAGTTATGTATCAATGTCTAGCTGTGTTTCGAAGCCTGCTGATAGGTCATTGTGGTAGTCTCACTTCTCTAGGAGTAATGTGTATCCCTCCCAATGCTTTTGGATGCATCTGTGTTTCCTGCTGTTATCAGATCCTTCATGCAAGTTCCTCTGAAAGTGTCCTCTTCTTGTATTGTATCCATCTCGTCATTGACAGGACATCCAGACTCTGACTGGGCCACAGCTTTGCTGATGACTTTGGAGGATGATCTGCCATCAGCCAATCAATTCTTGCAGGCAGATCATTGTGGCACAACATGCTTCCCTGGTCTCTGTGGAGCTTGGACTTGTGCCCTTTGTTATTAACCTATCTGACAGGTCAGGCTTGGAATAACGTGGTGCGTACAGGAACTTGCTGAATCCCACCTAGTTAAGAAATAAAAACCGTCTTAGGGGATCACTGATACACCTGGTCCTTTAAACCAACAAAAAGGAAATTGGCACGGAAGCTATAATATAAAAACATTGCATTTATTAACCTCACATAAGTGAGACTGCGTCACACAGTGCGTCTAAAAAGTACAGAGAACAGGGGCCTTATATATGCATAGATTACATAGCATAAAACCAAGGGGAGGTCCTGGCACATACAAGCATGCTTTTTTGACTAATAAGGGTATACAAAATTTGCTTGCTCAACAAAGTGGGAGGAGAGACATTTCTCATTACATCAGCAAGAATAGCCTGACAGTTATACCATAAGAGCAGATGCATTCTGACAGCGAGGCCTTTCTGAGCATGTACAAGGCTCTGGAAGAGGGAGAAAGCACATGGCGAGCACATGGCTAACTAAAATGGCTGCCAAGAATAAAATGGATTTCAGCTCATGCTAACAGCGATTCCTGCAATCTTTAACACTAGTATGCAGTGGTGACATGTCAGCAATCACAGTTGTGTCACTGACTCATGTATTGCCTTTCTGTCGGGAAGAGCCTCACAGAGAAGTCTAGAGACTCAGGTTTATAAAGGTGTTTATTTAGTGAGTGTGTAGTGCTTCCCTATTTCCACTGCATCCTTACGCCTGAGGGTGCTCTGAGATGACCGTATCAGGTGTCTTGGCTCATTTGTTGCTCCTGAAGCATATATCCTTCCTGCTGAACTTCTGGCCTGCGCAGCAACTGGTGAGGATTTCGGCCTTTCCTGGCTCTCCATATTTGGCAGAATGGGTGTCTGCTGTGCTGCACAGTTTGAGGGGAACATCTGGGGGAGTTAGAGTATGATTCAAGCTATTCATCCAACTTTGAGCCGATAATGTTCCACTTGATTTTAAACTGTATCCTGTTATATCTGGAGCAGGGTTTTTCATCCTCTTCTATGAGAGCTACTTTTGTTCAAAATCATTACGAGCTACTGAGAGACACAGTTTCTGTTTTGGTGCAACTTCTGCTATAGGCATAATATTCTCTCATGGAAGACTAAGGTGGAAAAAATATCTTGCTTAAACTTGATGTATGCTGTGGCTGCAGGTGATGAGCTTGGAGTACCAATTGTGCAACTTTAGAAACTGTAACTACAATATATTGAGTTAGTATCGTAAAAGCCTTTTGGACACGAAGGCAAGCCTAACAAACATTCATGAAGAAGATCTGCCAATTCACATTTTAATCCAATCCTGTCATTCATAGGACAATTACACATTTTTTCATGATAAAATAATAATTTCCCCAACCCATACCAAAAAAGATATAGCCTGTCTTCGATGTTCCTGTTGTGAGTTGGCAGGCAAAGAGTCCTTTCACACTGCTCCTAGCTGAACCATTGTGAGACCAGAGATTCCTCTCTCCTAGAATCTAATTTTCTCCACATTAGATGTCTCCAGGCTTTGACCCAAACAATGCTTTTCAGATGTAAGACTTAAAAAATTCCTAACTGTAGAATGTGTTTTTACAATGATGGCTTGTGAAGAAGTGATCATTGTTTAAATGTCACAATGGAGTAAATGTTGAAAGGGCTGTCCTGGGACAGGGTTGCTAAGGCAACAATGAGCGAGATTTTTTTTAAATAACATAATGGAAATTAGCACTTTCTAAGGGTGGTCCTTAACTCAAATCAGATACAAAAATTTGAAATTATGATATATGTAATTGAGAACATCATTTAAAAGGCCTCTAAAACTTGCCTCGTTCTGTGTATTAACGAGATGTAATCACTGGGTTGGTTTGATAGCAAGTGTGTAATCACAAAACATTTTTACAGAGTTGCATTGTAAATGACTCTATAAGATTGTTCATCTGAGGGTTGGAGATGGTGAGCTAATCATAGAGGTGGGTGAAATGGCAAAATCTTTTCAACATAGAATACCCATAATTTTGACAAAAATGATGTGTGTTACAAGAAAATAATTTCATTGACCATCTGCATGAATTTGTGTAGAAGGGTTCCACCTCACTTACAAAAGTCACACAAGATACAAACAGGGGTCTGGTTCTAGGACAAAATGGTGACAGAATATATTGGCCTAAATTGTGTCCGACAGAAATATTGTGACCTAAATAATCTACACCCAATTGAGCAATATCTTTCGTTAAAGATAGGCAGGTGATGGCATTGTTGTCAGAAGATAATTATGGTATTGATATTCTTTCATACAGAAAATGTACTCAAAAGTAGCACACACCAGTTTTATAGTTCTTACAACTCAGACTCTGCTAAATCCCATTGCCAGGGTGTAGGAAAAGGCAAAAATGCCCAAGGAAATGAATACCGAAATATGTGTGAACAACAAGCATTTGAATTAAGTATGATTATACTCAAATAACAAGACATTCACCTCGGCCTGGCCTGGTTAATAATTGAAATATTCTGGAAGAGAATGAACATCACTTTCTCCAAGCACAATGGAGGAAAATGCCAGTAGTAAAAGAAACAAATGAGCTTTTCGCAAGCTCTGTAAATATCATAAAATTGGTAACCCTGCTATTTTAAAGCTTGTATGGAACATTGAAGAACATAAACGAAATTACAAAACTGTAAACAGTCATTGTTGCAGTTCAAGAGGCGCTCATATGTGCATATTATGAACGGGATTCAAATTGAGATTCAGTGGTAGAACACTGTATGAGTCCTAATTCAGGAATACCACGGAGTAAGGGAAGTCAGGACCGAGGAATGTTGAAAGAGATCAGGGTGGAAATAAGTAATGAAATAACAGGCTGAAGTCCAGGCATGTGATGCATTTTAGGGTTTTCTGTTCTTGGTACTTGAGATGCAGGACTGTTACACATGGGGAGTGATGTGCACTGCAGGGGCAGGTGGGCTTCTGTACTGATTGGTTTGGGGATGCTATAGATAAGTACTGAGATATTCTGGCACTGAATTATCATTTGCCAATATAGGCCTCTTTTGGGGTGCATTGCCCAGGTTTCGTTGGGAAATTCAGTATTAGAATGATAAGATTGTTATATCGTTATAGTTTTGAGAGGGTCCCTGAAATGGACATGTAGGGCTTGCTGGTGAGTTGGAATTGGGACACACATCTATCTATCTATCTATCTATCTATCTATCTATCTATCTATCTATCTATCTATCTATCTATCTATCTATCTATCTATCTATCTATCTATCTATCTATCTATCTATCTATCTATCTATCTATCTATCTATCTATCTATCTATCACTTACTGGCTGCTGCCAGTGGGTAGTTATAGTTAGGAGATAGTTTCCATAGGAAGAGCGTTTTTTGTTTTACCAATAACTTTGGTGCCGCTTTATGAATTTTCACTACATTTTCAAAACCTTTGCTTTAGTTAGTTCTGCTGGTCGGGTAAAAGTTTTGGGGTGATCCATTAAGCTGGGGCCAAGAAAAATAGGGGGGTGGTCCAAAAACCTGTTATTCCCATACATTTTCTCATAGGAATTTTGAACACGACTAAACCAAGAGCTGCTGAACAGAATCACACAAAATTTGACAGAAAGCTAGATGTTTGTCTAGAAAGCGTACTTTTAGTGGTTTGGTGTAAATTCGTTCAATAGTTTTCAAGATAGTTAAGGTAAAAAAAATATAGCTATCTGGGGACACAGATAGTTGCAGTGGACTCGCGGATCCACATTCCATGTGCTGAAATTTGATTGGCTGCCAATGCTTCAACCAGAAAGTGTTGGCAGCCATCTTGGGACTCGGCTTGATTCAGAGTCTCACAAAAAATATAAAAACTAAAGAAAAGGGGGTTGGGCAGTAATACCCTGACCCCATCAGATATGGTGAGGGGGTCCCACAGAGGGTTAAAAGCATTTTTTAAGATTCAATTTTGCTGTGAATTTGCAGATGGATTTTCGGATCTGCAAGCAAAATTAAAAAAAGATGCATGGCCTCCCACGCGTCTTTTTTAGGAAGCCCCTGAGTGGGCCAAAACCCGGGAGCATGTAAAAAATGTGTCTTTTCCATTTATTGTAACGTATATTTTATTACCATGTCCCCCACCACCCTCTCCACCAGCGACTGCTCTACCACTTTAGGTAAAAGACACACAGAAGATGGGATGAATGTTTAATTTGCTCTGCATTTCGTTCCAGTCAATAGATCTGGGTTAAATTCATTGTTCTTTTGCTACCATGCCACCCCAGTTTAGACCCAGCCATATGCAAATCAGTCTTGACCCTGTGCCTCATGGGAACAGTCCAGACAGAACTGCCAAGCCAGGTCCTCCCTGTACCAGACGCAAGCATTCTGGGAATAGGCCTGGGCAGTAAATACCATTCCGCTCGCGGAATTTACAGAATTTTGTGTAGTTTTGCGTTCCGCGGAGAACGCAAAATTGCCCAGAATTCTGCGTTCCGCGACTTCGCGAAATATTTTGCTTGTTTGCGTTCTCCCCGAGCACGCAAACAGCGATTGCGAACAGTAAAAAAGCATTGCAAACAAGCAATTCCGCGTGGTCGTGGAATTTCTGCGTGTTCGCGGAGATTTTTTACTGTTTCGCAGAGATTTGCGTAACGCGATTACGCAAATTCCGCCCACCCCTACCTGGGACCAGTTCAGGGGCATCACCCTTTATCAGCCAGGCTAGCTTGAATCCAGTGGCAAAGTGAGAGCGGGAACCACTTCTGGGCATACCCGGTTCACTTAGGGCGAGAAAGCAAAAGGCACACAGATGATGGACGGAATGCAGAGCAAATCAAACATTCAGCCCAGTCAATAGATTTGAGTTATATCCATCATTCTTTTGCTCATCATCCCACCCCAGGCCAAAACTCTGTTCACATGGAAATCGCAAATTTTTCACCCAGAGAATTCAGCTGCTAAGAAGCATGAGGTCTAGTTTGATAGCTTCCACTTGGACACTGAAAACATAAGCACACAAAGTTACTGCAAGCAAAAATACTTGGTATAAATTATTGAGCTTTAACACTTCTCATCAATGACGTCATTCATCTTTCCTGTCGAACAAAGACAAGTGACGTGGCAGAGACTTCAAAGAGAGTGTTGTGAGTGCACAGAGGTCCACCCTTCATGCACCGGCTCCTGACTCACTTCAGGGGGTATACAAGCCCTTGTGTGTGTGTACAGGACACAGCCTATTAATGTGAATGTGTGAGGCTGTGCCCAGCTCCTCGCTCCCATTTTCCAAGGATAATCCATCAGAGACACCTTTGAGTGTGGCTGTCTAGAGGGAATACACAGAGCCCATCTGTCACCCAACTCTGACTGAACGGAGACAACCTGAAGGCACTAAGGGGCATATCATCAAGAGCCTTATCTCCGATTTTTTGGCTTTAAAAGCCAGAAAAGCGGAGATAATGTTTACGCCGTATTAACAAGAGGGTGCTAACATGCATAATCGCATGTTAGCACCCTTTTTCCCTCTGCCTCCCTTTGCATCTCTAATGAGATGCAAAGTGGGCGTTTCCTCCCAAAATAACTGGAGAAATGTCGTAAACCGACATTTCTCCAATTATCAATGGGCGAGCTAACAAGCATAGCGATAAGAAAAGTAGAGCTAACCGCGGTTGTCGCTACCTTTCTTACGCCTGCTTTTAGTTTGACTTAACCATGATATCCAATGGAAGGTGGATATCATGGTTAAGTATGCCCTGCCCTATCAACGTAGCGCCAAACGTTGTGAGAGTATCGCTGGAATCCCAGTGATAATTACACATTTGGCAGCTAACTCGGTTAGTTTTATCGCTCTGGAGATAAGCGTCACTGATGGCGTGCTATCTCCGTGATAAAAACATGCGATAGCCTGCGATAATTATCCTAGCGCTAAGTGCGCTTAGCGATAATTATCGCCGGTTGTTGATGATATGCCCCTAAATGGCTAAAGTAAGAATATGGCAACTTTCTCAAAGTGGCATTTTAAGAACGGCAATTTAAAATCCAACTTCACCATAAGTTGTGATTTTGAATTGTGATTCCAGAAAAAACATACTTAACATGACTATCTCTTCACAATTTGGAATTAAGCTTAAAAATGTAATAAGGTAATCCCAATGTTATCCTGTCAGAGATGTAGGGCTTGCAGTAATGAAAAAACAAATTTAAAATGTTTTCACTACCAGGACATGTAAAACTTAAAAGTACAAGTTCTACTTTTTACATACAGTGCACCCTGTCCTCTTGACTGTCCAGGGCCTACCCCAGAGTTGCATATGTATTTAAAAGGAAGGTTTACGCCTGGCAAGAGGTTTTACCTCCCAGGTCAACATGGCAGTTTAAAACTGCACACACAGGCTCTGCAGTGGCAGGTTTGAGACATGGTTATGGGTCTACTTAAGTGGGTGGCACAGTCAGTGCTACAGGCCCACTAGTAGCATTTAATTTACAGGCCCTGTGCACATGTAGTATACTTTACTAGGGACTTATAAGTAAATTAAATTTGCCAATTGGATATGAGACAAAGTTACCATGTTTGGTGGAAAGAGTACATGCACTTTAGCACTGGTTGGCAGTGGCAAAGATCTTAGAGTCCTCAAGTCAACAAAAACGAGGTCACACAAAGATGGGGAGGGAGTGAAAAGGTTGGGGTGACCCTTCAGAGAGGGCCATTTTCCAACAGTCCAATATATGTATTGAAAGCAAGGGTTTAGCAATCTATCCCATCATCTAGTTTGATGCTCAAATAATTGGCACACACTGTAACAATGAAAAATAGTGTTAGCTTTCACATAGAAGACACATCCAACACACATTTCTCTGAATGCCTGCATTTGGAGACTGGGTCCTGCCAACAGATTGAGGGGTTATTTCGAATGTGGAGATTTGGTGGATGTGACCAATATTGGCAGATGCCCCGTTTGCCTTCTCACACTTACCTGGCCCAATTTAAAGGCTAGGGACCAACTCTGTCTCCAAGTCTTTAATAGAAAATGCTTTAATAACTCTGCCATTCAAACCCCTTTACCAACAAACCATCTCACTCAAGGCTACAAGCTCAAATACATCAGAAGTTCCGATTAATTAGGGTGGGTCTTTCATGGAGTGTTTTTAGGTCTGGCGTACCCAAGACCGTTTTGATTTCACTAAAATAACAAGTATAATAAATATACTTACCAAATGGGGCTTTTAGCCATCTGTCTTCACCTATTGGTCCATAAATGTGTTGTTTCCATGTTGTTTTCACCAACTACAACATACAGCATGGAGCAATGGGTCAGCCTACTTAAGCCTTTGATTAGTGTCACTTTGAGTGACTGCGTTTTGCTCTTTTACAAAGTGCACCTCTGCACACAAGGAGTTCCCTTTAGTGCCAGTGTTGCCTGATTTGATGGTAGGAATAGGATACATTTGAAGGAGCACAGGGAACATTTCTTCTTTATCAGTTCCTGACTCCTTCCAACGCTTTTGAAAATGGACTGCTGTTATTTCACAGCAGTGTGTTCCTCAGCTTGGTTTCACCAATGGGTCTTTAATAAAATCTGTCCAGGAAGAAAAACATACTTTATGCTGTATTATTTGAAGTACACTTTTATCTACAGTACATTTTTATCTAAACATAGGTGTAGTGTGATTTGAGTTTTAGTATTCAATATTTTACACTCTTTCCTTCTTTCTTTCTTTTTTTTCATTTCTTCTTTCTTTGTTTGCCTTCTTTTTCTGTATTTCTTTTTTCCTTCTTTCTTCCATTCCTTTTCTTCTTTTTTATTTGTCTTTCCTTGTTTCTTTGCTTTTATCTTTGCTCTTTCCTCTTTACTTTTTTAGTTCTTTCTTTTTTCTTTCTCTTTTTTCTTTTCTCTTTCCTTCCTTTTATTCCCTCTTTCTTCTTTCCTTCTTTTTCCATTTGGAATTTGTTCTCTCTTTCCTTCTTTATTTCTTTTTTGCGTTTTCCTTTTTTCTTTCCTTCTTTTTCCTTATTCATCTTTCCTTCTTTCCTTCTTCCCTATATTCTTTTCTTTCTTTTCACCTTCTTTCATTCTTTCTCTTTCTTTTTTGCCTACCTCACTTTTTCTGTTCTTCTTTCCTTTTTTACTTTCCTTTATTCTCTCTTTCTTCTTTCCCTCTTTTTCATTTGATCTTTCTTTTTTATCTTTCTTTCTAATTTCTCTTATATGTCTTGTTTGCTTACTTTCATGTTTCCTTTCCACCTTTCCTTTCTTTGTTTGCCTTCATTCCATGTTCTTCATTCTTTCCTTACATTTTTTTATTCTTTTTTTCTTGCCGTTTTGAATTTTTATTTTCTTCTTTCTTTATTTTTGGCATTTTTTGTGCCATCTTTCCTTCTTACTGTCTTTCTTGCCTTCTTATTTTCTTTTTGCCTTATCTCTTCTGTTTTTAACTTCTTCCTTTCCTTTCTTTCCTTCTTCCTCCTTCTTGCCTTCTTTCCTTCTTCTGTCCTATCTTCCTTTTTGTTTTCATCATTCTCTTTATACTTCCCTCCCTTATTTCCTTTTGGCCTTCATCCCTTTTTCAATCCTTTTTTGCCTGCCTTCCTTTATTTTTAGTCCACCTTCCTTCCCTTTTTCCTTCATTCCGTCCTTACTTTTCCCTTCTTTCTTGCTTTCCTTCTTTAATGCGAGACTAAGCCAATGCTAAACTGATTACTTTTTAGGTCTCTCTTAGCCACGACCTTTTGTTTTACTAAAGGTATGTATAACATAGTTACTTATATGGGTTTCAGTCAGACTTCATGCATTTGTGTGCAGTTGTGTCATTCATATTTTTCTTCCACCCACTCCAGCATGCCTCAAGGGGCAATGTTATTCAAATTCAGCCATTGACTGACATCATAATGAGTTATGGCATACCACCCTTTCACTGGAAGCCCATCCACACAGAAGTTAGTTCCTTTCAATGCAGGGTGAGACCAGGAAAACACTTTTGCCTTTCGCCCTTATTTTAAAATATAGATTTAATGAGGGCTCTGCAGATTTCCGCTACAATAAGGTGTTGCAAAAACATGACTAAACAAAACAAAAATTGTCAAAAGACTGGTGGTCTCCACCAGACCTAATGCCTTTGTCAGTGCTTGTTTCCTGCTTGTGACCAAAATAAAAGACATTGTGGTTACAAACAGGAAAAAGAAACGATAGCTTCAACACATTGAAAAAAACAACTGCCAGCATGTTATCATTCTTTTGTTTGCAAAACAACACCTGCTTTGGCGATGTGCTTCTTTAATTAACAAAAAAACTGACCATCATTATCTTTTCTACCGATATGTCAAAGAACTTTAAACATGGTGAACAAGCCCTCTCTGGGCCTCTGGAGGTAGGGCCGCCAATGCCCAAGGACTGAATGAGGTGCCCTAGCTATGACTTGGATAGTGCAATCATCAGACCAATAGGCCGTGTCTTAAACGTAGGCTGAAGATAGTTGCCTCACAGCTAGTTATCAATGAAACCAACTACATTTTCCACAAGAGCCTTTCTCACATTAGATCATGCATACGTTCACTATGGTTGTGGTGGTGGACAGGGCACAAGTCCTAAAAAAAGAAGTGGGGGGACTCTCCAAGGTAGGCGTGGTCACAGGAAGTGACATCACGACAGGAAGTGACATCACGACAGGAAGTGACATCACAACAGGAAGTGGCATCACAGCAGGAAGTGACATCACATGTAAGGCAGATCTATCATTTGCATATAATGCAAGATTTAACAATTAAAGCTGCTTGGTACTTAAGCCTGTGACTTAAGGTCCCTGCATGGAGGAATTAGCAGCCCAAATGTGGATGAAGTTTGGTGAAGGTGACATGAACACATTTTCAAAACGCTACAGGAAAGTTTGACTGCAAGATTTAGTATACATTACAGGTTCCCAGAGAGGCTGCTTCCCACACTCGATAATGACTATTACACACAGTAGGGCTCCATATTCACGTTATTCTATTGATGAGTGTTATATGTTATCTCCCCACCTATTGTAAACTAGCGACTCTGTATTAAATAGTTTTGTCCCAGCTGCCTCTCTCTAGCTGTGGCTAGATTTATTTATTTTATTTATAAAGTTTTATATAGCGCGAACTTGATCCCGAAGGATATCAGAACGCTTTACAATTTGCAGCAAAGGTAACAAATCAGAACATTAGTCTAACATTGGGAATCTTGGCTGAAGACAATGGAGCTGCCGGGGCATTAGCTTGGGTCAATGCCTAAATTTTAGATATATTAACTGGCCATTGTATTTATTTTAGCAGATTTATTTATTTCTATTTATTTTAGGAAATGTATTTAGTTTTGGTATATTTTAGTTTGACTTATTTGCCTTAATTTACTTCAGTGCAACAAAATATAAACATTGCTTTACTTTGTATTAATACTGTTTATTTTTGTGATAGTTCCTAAAAAAAGGGCCGATTATGACTCATGCATTGTAATGGTTGTTTCCCCCTTTACAGAGACTACTTACTATAAAATCGGGGTGGGCCTAGCTCATGATGTCATTTTGTGGGGACCCCTTGAAGAAAGCGGGCAGAACCTTTGCAAAACTTTGTGCCCCCCTATCCAGTAGTGCAATTATCCAAACACTGACAGGATTGAGCCTAAATTAAAAATATACTGACATACGTAATGCCAAGTCAGACGTCATCATGGAGTCATGTTTAAATGAACAATCCAGCACCATCCTACACCTCCCCATTCCACAAAATTATACAATTCAGACCAACAACACAAACTAGAAGGGGGCGTTGCTGTCATCATTAAACATTCCATGTGGAAACAGCGACACACGGAAGAACACACAAGGGTACACCATCATACTACTTACATTTTGTAGCCTGGTGTCAATTGTTCAATGCAGGGCGTAATTTGTGCCAGTGCTTAGCGCCGGCACTTAATTGGCAGGGCCGGGTCTAGTGGGACTCTGATTCTACACGCACGAGGCGCACAGTGCATGTAAAATGTTTTCATTTAACTTACAGCACACTTGCTAGTACTAATACTTAATTAACTCCTCAAGTCTCGTGCAGCCGCATCGCATTGTGTTTAGTTTTTCACATCTCAGTTTACCCTTAATTGTTCACGATCACTTGAATAATGAAATATTCTGAGTGGGAGAGCTCTTTGGCAGCACTCTGCCAGGTTTCTCTCTCGTCACTCTCATGCTGCTGTGTTAAAGAGCCTTGGTTCTACCGCACAAAGAATTAGGGTGACCAACTGGCATTGGTGCAAATTCAGGACGGTGAGTGTAAAAATTCAGGACAAAGGGTCAAAATTCAGGACACAAATTCAGGACAGGAGGTCAAAATTCAGGACAAAACTTTAGGACAATAGGTACGTTTTACAGACACATCAGAGGTTGTGCAATAGTATATAAGTAAGCCCAGCCATTTCCAAAAGTATTCAACCATTTGCAAACCTATCCATCATGTATCCTTCCATCTATCATTTCACTCATCCATCCCTTCATCCATCCCCTCATCCATCCTTTCACTCATCCTCCATTATCCATCCACCCTTTCACCCTATCCATCTGTACACTTATCCATCCACTCTTCATCCCATCCATCCATTCACTCATCCATTCAGCCATTTACCCTTTCACCAATCCAGCCATCCTTTCACTTACTAATCCTTCCACCCATCCACTCTTTTAGTCATCCATCCATCCTCCCTTTCTCTCTCCATCGACCCTTTCACTTAGCCTTCCTTCCTTCCATCCATCCATCCACCCACCCATCCATCCATCTACTCATCCACTCATGAATCCATCCATTGCCCCTATCACTCATCCATCTATCATTTCACTCCTTCACACATCTATTCATCCTTTTGTCCATCTACTCTCCCTTTCACTCACTCATCCATACTTACACCCACCCTTTCACTCATATGTCCATTCATTCACCCTTGCACTTATCAATCCATCCATCCATCATTTCACACATCCACCTACCCCCCATCATCCACCCACCATCCACACACCCACTCATCCATCCTTTCACCCACCCACCATCCAATCCACTGATCCATCCTTTCACCCATCCACCATCCACCCACCCACTCATCCATCCATCCTTTCACCCACCCACTCATCATCCATCCATCCATCCTTTCACCCACCCACTCATCATCCATCCATCCATCCTTTCACCCACCCACGTATCCATCCATCCATCCCTTCACCCACTCTCCATCCATCCATCCTTTCACCCACCCATCCATCCATCCCTTCACCCACTCTCCATCCATCCATCCTTTCACACACCCATCATCCATCCATCCATCCATCCGTCCTTCCCCTCATCATCCATCCATCCATCCCCTCATCATCCATCCATCCTTCCCCTCATCATCCGTCCATCCTTTTCCCTCATCATCCATCCATCCTTTTCCCTCATCATCCATCCTTCCCCTCATCATCCATCCATCCTTTTCCCTCATCATCTATCCATCCATCCATCTGTCCTTCCCCCTCATCATCCATCCATCCTTCCCCTCATCATCCATCCATCCTTTTCCCTCATCACCCATCCATCCTTTCCCCTCATCATCCATCCATCCATCCATCCTTCCCCTCATCATCCATCCATCCTTCCCCTCATCATCCATCCATCCTTCCCCTCATCATCCATCCATCCTTTCACCCACCCCCTCATCATCCATCCATTCCCTCATCATCAATCCATCCATCCCCTCATCATCCATCCATCCACCCTTCCCCTCATCATCCATCCTTTCACCCACCCCATCATCCATCCATCCATCCTTCCCCTCATCATCCATCCATATATCCATCCTTCCCCTCATCATCCATCCATCCATCCATCCACCCTTCCCCTCATCATCCATCCTTTCCCGTCATCCATCCATCCTTCCCCTCATCCATCCTTCCATCCATCCTTCCCCTCACCCATCCATCCATCCTTCCCCTCATCATCCATCCATCCCCTCATCCATCCTTCCCGTCATCCATCCATCCTTTCCCCTCACCCATCCTTCCATCCCATCCATTTATCCTGCCCCTCATCCATCCATCCTTCCCCTCCATCCATCCATCCATCCATCTCCTCATCCATCATCCTTCCCCTCACCCATCCATCCATCCCATCCATTTATCCTGCCCCTCATCCATCCATCCTTCATCCTTCCCTTCATCCATCCTTCCTTTCATCCATCCTTCCCCTCACCCATCCACCCATCCCATCCATCTATCCTGCCCTTCATCCATCCATCCTTCCCCTCCATCCATCCATCCTTCCCCTCATCCATTTATCCTTCCTCTCATCCATCCTTCCCCTCCATCCCTCATCCTTCCCCTCATCCATCTTTCCCCTCATCAATCATCCAGCTACCCTTCCACCCATACATCCAGCTATTTACATTTTCTCTCCATCCTTCCCCTCACTCATCAATCCATCTATCCTCTCTCATTATCCATTTATTCAATCTTTCATTCATCCATTCACCCTTTCACTAATTCATCCAGCCATTCACACATCCCTTCACTTACTCACTCGCCCACCTTTCCATATTAATTTTGAGCTGAGCCCTTTTGAGAAGAGGCCCATCAAGAACTTCACCCTCACTGCAGGGGCCGTTCCAGGACTGGGACAGAAGCCACCCAGGGCGGAGACAGGATCCACCACAGGGGGGGACAAGAGCCATCACAGGCGGGGGTGTACTGGAGCCACCACAGGGGGGGACAAGAGCCATCACAGGCGGGGGTGGACTGGAGCCACCACATGGGGGACAGGAGCCATCACAGGCGGGGGTGGACTGGAGCCACAACATGGGGGGACAGGAGCAGGAGTCATCACAGGAGAGGGAAGGTGATCCACCAGGGTGGGCATGCAGTATTCTAGTATCATCTTGGGCTTCTCGCTCCCTCCTGCACAAGACAACGAGAAGACAGGCTCTATGTCCAAAATGCCACCCCCCACTGTGATATACAGTACTTACAGAAGATACTCTAAGAGAACTGATTGAACTGATTGTCCTCCATACTTTGTTCATCAGTGTGGGTGCGATTGTGCCATTTCTTTATTGTATTACATTATGCATGTTTGAAGAACCGAGGTTTGCTTACAAATTAGGGACAGTAATTAAGCTCGGTGAAGAGAAGCAGGTGCTGCCTCGGTGTAATCAGGGGTGTAATCTGGCCGAGTCTAGGATGTTTGGGGCCCTGGGTAGAAATGGATGTGTGAGCCCCCTCTAAATAGCAGATACAAGACGCATTCAGGGCTGTTTGCATGCGAATGGATGCCCTGCTCCTGAACCTGCAGCACCTCCCTCTGTCACCTTCACGCACCTCTTAACAGCTCATCAAGGGCTGGAGGTGTGACGGCTGCCATCCCGCTGTGCCTCTACAGTGCTGCTGCTGCTGAGGGTCGGAGCTTTCATACAGCCTCGGAGTCAAGAAGGGAGGTGGGGGCAAGCTGTGCCCGGTTCAAATTACGGAAATGCTTTATTTACTTTGTGCGCGCCGCGCTCCCGTTTTTTTAATGGTGGACGCGGTTTTGATTTAGCAGGGTGGACGGCGTCCACCCTGAAAAACCCTCGGAAATAAGTGGGGGGATGCCGTCCACCCGCGTGGTACCCCGACTCGTGCCCTGGTGGTGGAGAAAGAAGAAATCCAGGCTCAGGAATGTGAGTTGGAAACAAGTATTTATTCTTCAGGAAATGGGCAAAAGATGGCGAGCTCCTGTTCAGTCTGCATCAGCAGTCAACTGTCTGACCGAGAACGCTCGAACTGAACAGAGACCCGCAGCCATGGAGACTAACAACAAAGGGGCAGATTTACAAGCCCTTTGTGCCACTTTTGCGTCACTTTTCCCATTAAAAATGACGCAAAAGTGCAAGGGTCCTTTAAATCTGCCCCAATGGACCTAAGGAACAAAGCAGGATCAAAACAAAGCAGAGCATGAGCTAGAAAAAGCACAAGCAATGAGGCATTGGACAATAGGGGGCTTATTTACCAGCCCGCTGCGCCACCCTTATGTCACTTTTCCCATGTTAAAAATGAAGCAAAAGTGTTGTAAGGGGCTTGTAAATCTGCCCCCTGATACTTTCGGGCTCGGAGATGCCAGACCCGAAGCCATCTGCGGAGCTGGGGGGACTGCAGGCAACTGGTGTGCCCGGCTCCCGCCTGCCTGAATATTTTAGCACATAGGAGCAAAAGAAAAGGCTCCTTTAACATTTGCCACCAGCTGCAAGTAGGTGTTCACTGTTTGAGGCTTTGGGCCTATTATTTTCTCTGGAAGAGGAAAAAACATGCAGAATTGGTATTACCTGGTTTGCAAGTTACTCTCCATTCCAGTGGAAACAACTTGTAATCTCTGTTTGTTAATTCACAAGAAAATATTGCAGGGGCTTCCTAATTCCAAGGCTGGTATTTCCATGCAAAGACATCAGGAAACTTGAAATGAAGGCCACAGCGCATCCAGTCATTCAAGGACTTTAAAACTGCAATGTTGCAATATCGAACCTTACTAATAAACCGGTCTGAGAATCATAATATATATATATATATAATAACACTAGGTCCCTTCATACAGAAGGAAATTTCCTTTGCTCAAAAACGACTTTAACATTGGACTCTGCAGTCTACACGTGGCCTCCGACCAGCAACAACACATCAGAACACAAAAACCAGCAAAAAAGAGGATAGGATCAATTTAGCAACATTGTACTGTCAGTGCCCACAAAGAAATCGAGATTGGATAGCCATAGAGCTCAATCCGTGTACAGATAAAACATACAAACGTCCATGGTTGATATTAAGGACGTTTGACTGAAGGTGGCTTTTATCATTTACATTTGGAAGTGGATGCTTGATGCAGCAGAATGCAGCCAAAGTCTCAGGCGATTTTTTAGGCCAGTTTCAGGCGAAAAAATCTAGCCAGGTTCTTGCGCACCCCGAAAAAACACAGGTGTGGAAAAGTCTAACAAGTAATAGAAGCATGCCTTAATTTTGTCCTGTCTGTGTCGTAATTTAGCCCTAAGTGCGTATATTTCTTGGCTAAATGATTCCTTCAGGAAGCATTACATCATGAGACTGATATTGGTCTTTCTTTATATTGCATAATTTTCTAAATGTTGAGATGACATTTGCCTGCAATATATTATTAAACACTGGATGGCAGTGTAGTATGTCAATGTAACCTTGCATTTTAATGGCTATATAAATGTATTAGCGTTCCCATTTCCAATACTGTTCTTTGCCCTTTTAATATAATGTCAATTGGTGAAAAAAAAGAACGTTTTCCCTAGTCACCTGTCACAGGAGGCAAGCAAAACGGTGCTGTCAATTTTAAATGAATTAGATGCAAACAAAAAGGTACAACAGAGGCCACGGTTCACACTTTAACACATCTCATCTTTCAGAATTTTTCTTGGCATTTAGTTGATCTCTAGAAACTGGAAATAATGATGGCTTTTTTGCCATTATTGCACAATGTACTTAACTATAAAACATCCCTGCTTAGTGAACTTGTTTGCCTGTTTTGTTTACAGTGACAGTCAAAGATTGGAGTAATGCTTGGCTGGAAGAAAGCACTTGATTGACAGCAATCGCAGATCATGGAATATTCTAAGTGACAAATGGAAAACTGGAGTAAATTAGCTGTGTCTTTCTCAATGGCGGTTGGCGATCTTTGGCGAAGTGAGCCTCGCGACTTCGAGGAGTATTTGGGGAGAATGGTGTTTTCCACCGGGAAACATCATTTACTACGAATTAATTACCACTAATAACGTTTTCCACGAGTCACTTACCACGAAAACGTCTTTTAAACGCGGGTGCCTTCCACGACCTCCACTACCACGCAAGTACGTTCTGCGTGGGCTTTGGGGGGGGAGACGTGGTATTCCTTCCAGTCGTTCTGCGTGGGCTTGGGGGCTGGGGAGGGGCTGGGGGGGGTACTTGGGGGGGCTGGGGGGGTCTCCCCCCCCAAAAAAAACCAAAAACAAAGGAGCAGGTTACTTCGAAAATAAAAATACGCACTTCAGTACCACTGAAGAAAAAGGAAAGTGCCTCCCCCAAAGACGTGCCGTGTACGTCAAAATAGCAGTCCGTTTTTAATGTTGGTAGACGTGTTTTGACGCTTGTTTCGATGGTGGATGGAAGGAAGGGCTGCTGGTGAAAGACGGGAAGGTGTAAGGTAAGTAAATAATCTTTATTTAAAATATATAAATATTTAAGCGCACAGTAAAATAAAAGAATTTATAAATCTAGGGTAATTTGTTGTTTTTGAATGTTGAAAAAAAACGATCGAATGGGTTAAGCAGTTACTACAAACTCTAGACATACTTTTTTGGCCTATCAATTTCATTATGTTTCATTTGTGCTTAGTGGACGTTTCTACGCGTGTTATAATCCATTGTTGTAAATTCCAGCGTGGTAAAGCCACTTGCGAACTAAAATTCGCGTGGTAATGCCATGCGTGGAACTTGCAATCGTGGTAACATCATATATTCTTTTCCACCAAGGTAGTTTTGTATTAAGGGGTCAAATAGTGCATTTGAAAACACAGTTTTCAGACAAACTAGCTACAAATCTAGGAAGCACTTATGAAACATTCTACTTTCATTGTGTAACAACGAAGCTCAAAGTCTATTAATAGTTTACCCTATGTTTTTTTTTTATTTGAGAGTCTCCCCTCCATATGTGAAGAATTGCCTCCAGGGGGCCATTGCCAGCATTTTGTTATGGGTGGCACATTATGTCATGTGCGCCCCTTATGCTAAGAATTATGTAAAATATACCAGTGCCAGAGTTTTTCCACTGTTGCTGCCTTCTGCCATTATTGACCTATGAATCAAAATTACATCCAGATTTTCAAGGCCCAAATTTTCTCATGGTGTGGTCATCGCCAATATGCCATGGTTACTCTCCTTGAGGCTTTGAGATTCCTTCAATATGTCAGCACCAGCATTTTGACTTAGTAGCTCCATGCATCAAAAATTGTTTCCAGAGTGCCAGTGCAGCCAAAAATGCCCAAAAAGACCTCCGGTATGCCGAACCTGCATTTTGACACAGTTGCCCTCTCTTATGGAAAAAGCACCTCCAATATGAGAGTGCCATGAAGTTGTTAGGGTTGCACCTGTAAGCCAAGCATATCTTTAAGTATACCATGGCCTGTGGCAGACTCACAAACGTAGCACACACTCATACATACACACTCACTCACTCACTCAAATTCACTCACTTTTTTAAACTCACTAATACTCCCCACTCACATTCCCTCTCTAACTCAAACACACTACCTCATTCTGACTCCACATTACCCATTCAAAATCACTCAGTTTCCCTCATTCACACTCCCCCACTCTATCTCGCTCACAGATTCTCACTCTCATTCACATATACACACTCACGTTTTGGCCGGGGATGGCTGCAGAGATCCACGCCTCTGCCTAGCCTCCTGTGACTCATTACCCATGACCCCGCCTCCGTAATGGCGATTGCGTTCTGGAGACGCTGAGACACTGGCGGACTGCTGGCGGACAGCAGATACTGGAAAACCGGGAGCCTCGAGCTTCAAGAAAACACAGATTCACCTGTGTGACACGGCGCAGCACTGCATACAGCACTGCGCGGTGAAATTAGGAGATCGGAAATCGGGAGGAAATGTGCCGGTAATTGTGCCGGGAGAGATGTTGCCGCTGAATTTGTCTGCCTGCCATTCGGGAGTTCGGTCCGTGCTGAGACATACCGCTCATCTGATTCCTTTGAGGTGAGCGTGTGCGTGTCCTTATCAGCGGGCCTGAAACTGAGCTTTTAAACAGATCTGCCTGGTGGGCGCATCCTTGGCAGCGGGCAGACGTGGTGCAGATTCAGAGCTTGTTAAAGCAAGGCAAGGCTGCGTTGGCTGACTGTTTTTCTGTGGAAGGAGGAGATGCAACTCGGAGGGGTGGCCCCCAGGTGTAGCTAATAGAGTTTGGCTTGCCAGGCGTAATTAGTGACCCTTAAAAATTGTTGGGTTATCTTTTGGACTCTCCTGGACTTCTGGACTCTGTGGTGCTGAGTGAAGACGCTCTGAGTCTGAAAAAAAAAAAAAAACGAACTTAAAAAAAAAAGAGAAAAAAGGGAGAGTGTACTTCTCTAAAAATGGGCAAACCTTTGAAGGATGATGATGCAGTTAAACTCAGCATCTGCTCGACAGAAGGCCAAAACTCGTCTTGCTCTGGCTAAAAAAGCTGCGCGCAAAGCTGCTAGTGAGAAAAATAAAGACAACAATAGGGAGGGGGGTAGGGAGCCCTGTAGCTGATGATACAACACCTGAATCTTCAGATGGTGAGCCGCCCTCTTCCTCTACCCCCTACAGCATAAAGAACAGCATATAGATCAGCAAGAAGCAGCAACGGGGGTGGACAAGACGAATGATACTAATGCAGTAGATCTACCTGCACAATCACAGGCGGAAACGGAAGCCCTTCCTCAAACTCTTAATCCCTCACCGGCATTGGTAACAACAGCGCCTCAGGTAGTAGAAGAGGGGAGAAATAGTGGGGTGAAAGACTTTCCTTTGTTTGCCAAAAGAACAACTCCGAAATCTCTCCTTCCTAATTCTTCACAACTCCTTTCGGTTTCCACCACTTTGGATCCCCCAGACTCTAACGTTCTATCTAAGGGTCCTGACATGACAGTATTTCCACCTCAGACTCAGCTTTCTACAGTAAATGTAGCAAGTGAAGTAGTAAGTGATGGGGGGAGTATATATGATACAACTCCCGGGAGTGAAAGAATATTAGGACCCGATTCTAGCCTACTTGACAAGGAAGCAAGATCCGAAGTGAAATTTCAGCTAGATATTCGGGAGATGCTTAACCTAATTCTCGATGAGATCCGTGAAATTAAAAATAATCAGCGCACGGAACTCGCTGCTATTCACGCCAGAATAGATAAGCTGGAGGAGTTAACACTGGCGCTCCCCAATAGGGTTTTGGAGGCTGAGTCAAGGATCGCTGTCCTGGAAGATCAGATGAATCTGGTATCAGGAGAGACTAAAGAGGCTACAAAGAAGAGGATTACAATGGAGAATAAACTTGAGGAGTTGGAGAACCATTCCCGTAGATCTAACCTGAGGATTGTAGGGGTTCCAGAAGGAACAGAAGGTTCCGACACAGTACAATGGGTTAACTCGTTTATACAGAAAGTAGTTCTACCAGACTTTGAAGGAGACCTAACGATAACAAGAGCCCACAGAGTACCGGCTCAGCGTTTTGCGAACTCTCCATTTCCTAGAACTATCCTACTAAATTTTGCGGACTTCAGGATTAAGGAACGGATACTCTCTAAGGCATATCAACAACGCCAGTTTTCTGTTTCCGAAACTACAAAATGCAGGATTTTTTCGGACATGACAGCAACTGCAGCTAAAAGAAGGAAAGAATTCGTAAAGTTGCTGCAGTTATTTAAAGCTAATGGTGCCCAGGCCTCGATTGCGCAGCAATCAAAGCTGAAGGTTCTTGTTAAGGGAAAATTCTTTCTATTTACTGATTTAGAAGAGGCTCAGACTCTTCTTAATGAGATATCTACAAAGGTCTAGGCTTAATGGCATGGCTTAACTGAATGTTAAGTAAAAAAAAAAAAGAGTGCGCAATAAGGGGGGATTTTTTCCCACCTTTCGTTTAGTCAAAAGGAAAAAATTCAGGCGGGTGTTCCTGGTTCAGGGGTCACTCCAGGGTGTAACAAGAAGACACCCGAAGAAGAAGAAGGGGTGGGATGTGGGCAGTGTGGACGGGGAGAGGTCTCCCACACTCTTGGGGGGGTTCTGGGTGGGTGGGGGTGAAAGCAGTAAAAAAATACAAGTTCAGTAGGTTTTCTATTCCTAACATTGGTTGGTACAGAAGAGGTTTAGAAATTTATAGCTTCGTTAATGGGTCATGACTTATGTAATATCCTGTCCATTAATGCGAATGGGCTGCCAAATAAACAGAAACACAGAGCCCTTTTGAAATGGGCAATTGCCTTTAAACCCCATGTAGTCTTTCTCCAGGAAACGCACCTGAAGTCGAACTCTCCAAGGTTGTTTCTACCTAGATACTTCTCCTATGGGTTTTTTTCCTCAGCTGGGGTCGCCCAGAGGGGTGTCGCTATCTATTTCTCAAGGAATTTACCCTGGGAAATTTTGCAAATGCAAAGAGACTCTAAAGGTAGATGGCTTTGGGTTGCAGTAAAATTGTTGGGAAAGGTATACAACTTTGTAAATTATTATGGCCCAATTTTTGATGACACCTCGGCCCTGACTGAAATTAGTGAAATACTAAGGGGTATTGCTGGGCAAATTATAGTAGGAGGTGATTTCAATTACATTCAGAATTTAAAGAGGGATACCTCTAACAAGAATAAAAAACAACTAAAACCAAAGACTAAAGGGGTGTTAGAGGCTTTTATGTCAGAATATCAATTGCGGGACTCCTGGCGCTCCCTAAATCCCAATCTAGAGTTCTACACATGCTATTCTAATAGGTTCCATACAGCCTCTAGAATAGATTTCTTTTTATCCTCTAGATCGCTTCAAATTTCCAACGCATTGATAGGCTGCAATCCCTTTTCAGATCATGGGAGGATTGAGGTAGATCTAATACTAGAGGGTTCAACAGGGGAACGATCTAGGTGGCAGTTGGATCGTACCCTTTCACAGAACATGACATGGGTTGAGGGTTTCAAAGAATAGATAAAGGGATTTTTTCTAATAAATAAGGACTCAGCAGAGCCTTTTGCAGTATTGGGGGCATTCAAAGCAGCATCCCGGGGACAGATTATAGCATTTTCTTGCAATAAAGCAAAGGATCGAAAAAATTAAATATCTGCCCTTCAGTGTGCTGCTGAGAATGAGTACGCATTGAAACTGAATCAAAAACCTAATAACTGGGAGCAAGCTAAAACATCGCTTAGGGACTTCTTCATCCTCGAAGAGATAAATAGCTCAAAAGCCTTTCAACAAAAGCTATATGAAGAAAGTCAACTTATGGGTAAGCTGCTGGCAAATTCGATCAGGAAAAAACAAGTCTTCCATCATTTTAAAAATCCAAGATCTATCAGGGGGAATAGATACCCGCAGTGAGGGAATTGCGAAAATATTCCTTGATCATTACGAGAGAATATATTCTACTGATATTCAAGTGGAGGAAAATTTGATCAGGGAATATTTTGATAATTTGAATATCCCCAAAATTTCCAATTTTAGATCTAATCAAATAGGCTGCGATATAAGTCATCTGGAAATCCAGAATAGTAGAAAAGCCACAGCTGGAGCAAAGGCTTCAGGGATAGATGGATTCCCAATTGAATTCTATAAGGTTTTTTTGAAGGAATTGGTAGATCCCTTGAAAAATGTATTTAATTATATCATACTAGGTGGTAGGGTTCCCTCAGAGTTTAAAGAGTCCACAATTATTAGTTTTGTTAAGAAAGGTAAGAATCCGGAGGACGTAAATTCCTATAGACCAATTAGTCTATTAAACTCTGACTATAAGGTTTTAATGAAAATTTGGGCTCAAAGATTCGTGTTGGCTGCCCAGGAGGTAATACATCAAGACCAAACGGGTTGTATAGCCGGTCGTTGTATGGCTGCCAACACAGAATATTTAATACAGGCGATATATTATTTTAATATTAATTCAATTTCTGCATGCATTCTTATGATTGATGCAGAAAAAGCATTTGATTTAGTCAACTGGTCAACGTTATTTTTTTCCCTGGGTTATTTTGGGTTCCCCGCCCCTATTATTAGCATGCTACAAAATATTTATGAGGGGGCATCAGCCCAGGTGATAATAAATGCCAAGCAAGCAAGGAAGATTAAAATAAATCGGGGTACAAGGCAAGGTTGTCCCTTATCACCCCTGCTTTTCACCTTTTTTATCGAACCCCTGGTAATAAAAATAAGAAATAATGATGCAATATCTTCCCCAATTGCAGGAATGTCGAAATTAAAATCATTCGCCGACGACATTATCCTTTATATGGCTCCTGATAAAGAAAATATTTTATATCTTATGAAAGAGCTTCAGGAATATGAAAAGATAGGGGGCTATAAAATCAACGAGAAAAAAACGGAAGTTCTTATTTTAAATTCAAATTTAGATTTTCTTCCACTAGATCTTCAGTTCCAAGCAGAAAAAAGGGACCCAATAAGATATTTAGGGATATATGTGACCAGAGACTATCAAGAACTTTTTCAATTGAATTACATAAAAACAAAGAATAAAATTAAGAGCCTTTTAGAACAATGGGATATACTGCCCTTATCACTGATTGGCAGAGTGGCTTTGATTAAGATGAACATATTACCTCTGCTTTTATTTTTGTTTAGTAACATTCCAATCAAAGTCAATATGGCCTTTTTTAATGACCTAGAATCCATGATGAGAAGATTTATCTGGAACAAAAAGGCCAACAGAGTCAAACTCGCGGTGATACAACTTCCTGTTAACCAAGGCGGGCTTGCTCTTCCCCATTTTAATACATATTACGAAGCAGCTTTTTTTGATAAAATGGCAGGATTATTAAAGGCTAGACAGACAAGAGACAACTTTTTTTTAAATAGAATGCTTGAGGAATCAGGCTCTCAAATTTTTATTTTCTTAAAAACCGCAAAGAGAACACGATATAAGACACTGGTGGGGTATTCATCGAGATTACGGCTTCTATTTGAAAAACACGGCTCAGATGGATACATTTATTTGAAACTGTCAGAATGTACTAAATTGGGTCTTAGGATTTCTTCAAGTCATCTGACAGAATGGGAATTGGCCGGATTTGTTGAAATAAGGCACCTTCTCATTCAAAATACGATAATGAGCTGGCAAATGGTTAAAGACAGAACGCATCCGAGGCGGCTCATGTTTTTCCAATATCTGCAATTGATATATTTTATAAGAAAAGAATTAGGAAGTCTAGATACAACACCCAATGCTTTGTTAACAGCGTTATATGGGGAGAAACATAAGGGTATTGGATTTTGGTACAAAAAGCTACTCCCTTCTGGATCATCTACTATAATAACGAAACACTTGGAGAAAATAAGTCTTACATTACAGTGTGAATTGTCAGATAAAGACTGGGAGACAATATGCTATTTAGGAAATAGAGCACTTCGAGCAGCTAACTATAAGAGAATGTCCTTTCTTTCTCGCTGGTTGGCATATTATACCCCGGAGGCCCTACAGAGAATGTTCCCTGAATGTGAGAATAAATGTTTTAGATGCAAAACAAGGGGACAGGGTGGTTGGTATCATATTTTTTTCTCATGTCCAAAGTTAGAGCCCTTCTGGAAGGAGATTTTCGCAGATTTGGAGATAGCAACTGGGAAAACTCTTCTTCCAGAAGCAGAAGTGGCTCTTTTTGGCATTGCTAAAGAAAGGAACAGGTTCAATGAATCCGAAGAAGTGTTTATTTTTATTTCCACTGCTGTGGCACGGTCCCTGATCTTGCAAAATTGAAAATCTATGGTGAGTCCTTGTCATGTTAAGTGGGTCAATAAAATGAGAAGAACATATAATTTTGAGAGAGCCTATGCAGGTAGAGTGGGTGCGATTACAAGATTTGAAAGGAATTGGAATTATTTTAACATGCTTGAATTGTTAAAAGGAAGGTGATTGTTATATTTTAGTTTATTGTAAGATGGTATTATTATTTGTGCTATTATACATTGGCACTTTATTGCATAAGTCACTTTATATAGGCCAAATTATTTGTCGTGCTATATTAAACTGCTAAGCACTTATATCATAAATATTAGTCAAGGAAAAAGGGGAGGGAAAAGAAAGGGGAAAGGAGGAAGGAGAGGAAGGGAAAGAAGAGGGGGAAGGGAAGGGAAGGAAAAAAAATAAAAAAATGTTTACACGTCATTGTATCTACACTTCATGAAATGTATTACTATTTGTGATATTATACATCGGCACTTTATTGCATTAGTCACTTTATATGGGCCATTTTGCACGTAATAACACTAGCACTTTCAGAACTATATTAATGTTCTTTCCATTTTTGCACTAGCACTTTATGAACGGTATAATAATAATAATCTTGATGCTGCTTATTACCAGTTGTTTACATATTAGGTAATTTAAGACGTTTTGAAACTAATATTTTGATAGGTTTAAAATTTTGAAGCATAATATCAGTTGTTCTTCAACTAGTATTTCTATATCGATATGGCCAGCTGTGCATTATTGCAGTTTTTTTTTTCTTCTCTTGTATTATCGCTGTGGCATTTTATTGTCTAGAGTTGTCTCTTGGATATTGTAAACTTTTGTCCAATGTATGTCTAATCATGAAGAAATTAATGAACCAATGTATTTTTCTTATTTTCCTACGGCTTGTAATACATTTTTTTTTAAAAAAACACGTTTTCACACTTACTGTTTTGCTCACTAACTAACATTATTACCTCACTCACACTCCCCTACTCTCACACATATTCACTCCCACTCGCCAACTCGCTCACAATTATTCTCACTCACAAACACACACATTCACAAAGACTCCAGCTCACTCACACAGACCCTCACCGAGTCACATTCAATCCCATTTACACTCTCCCACACACACTCACTCTCGTCCATAAACAGAGCAGCAACACTTAATGTGTATTTACACACCTTACTTCTTCTGTGAGCGACTTCTCCATGATAGCAACAGGGCAAAAAAAGAGTGTTGGATATAGGAGTCAGTATGACATGATCCTTGAGCTGGAAATGAGGAGCCGGAACGAACAAGACACCCAGAAGTAACAAGGGAAAGACCCACCCTGAGCCCACTACCAGCCTCTGTTGGGGCTAGAAGCACATCCCTATCAAATGCCAGGACAAAGCTTGAGACCCCACTCTTGATTCTGTCTATGATCTCTCGTTGGGGACAAGGATGCATTAATCATCAGCCCCATATTAGCAGCTATGTTGCGCTGCCTAAGGAATGCACAGTAAGCCTGCTAAATAAAAATGGATTGTGCCTGTATGAGAGGGTCACACTGATTTATGCTCCTGAGACATGCACAATCCAGATGTCTATTTACAGTGCTGTGTTTTGAAACATCACTCTTGGAGTTAGAGAAGGGAATGGGGCCTTGAAGGGAGTGGGGCTTCTTGTTAACAACTGCCTGGCAGGCACTTCTGCCCCCTCACCTCTCGTCAACTTCCAACTCCCCAAAAAACAAGAACTTAGTAAGACTATGATCAATGTGAGTGGTGTTTTCAAAAGCATTGGACATCGACTGGTAAGAGCCTTCTAAAGACGAGCTGAAAAGTCCACTGTTGGAAAGTGGATTATTGGTAGGGGCAGATGTAGGTGTGCCACTGGCAATAAGGCCACTAACACATGGTAGGACCCAGCATAGGTCTTAGAAAATTATCCCTATGTTCAACCCTTGGCAACGTAGCTGTGAGCAGACAGGCTTAACTTCAAAGTCAGTTATGTAAAGCATTTAAAAACACAATTTCAGTGAATAATTAAGACACAACACATAATATAAATCCAACACTGATTTATAAATATAGGAATATTTTTATCTTTAAAATGGCACCAAAATGACAAAAATCCAATTTAGGGAACCGGAGATATAAATTTTCAAAGATTTAATAAAATATAGCACTTAGAAGATTATAGCACCATATTGTGATTCCTGCTCATGATAGACTGGGGCAAAGTCAAAGTTTCAGGGCGGGCGCGATGGAGCCCTGAGCAGCTACAGCCCCCGGCAGGTCCCGGTCTCAGTTCCTACCTTCACACTTAGTAACATTTCTGGAGCTTTTCTTCCCGAGACCCTTCGAAGCTCCCAGCCAGTCCGGATTCGGTGAGTGTTTGACGGCTTGACTTGTGATGAGGTCCCGGTCAACTTCCTTGGAGCGGACTTAGAAAATATTTCAAGATTGCTTCAGTTGGACAACCCAGGAATCCAGGCCGACACGAGCTGGAAGGCAGGCGGCTTGGCTCTCGAGGTTGCTCCAGGTAACCTTTTCTACAAGCGGACTTATAAACTTTTCTGGTGCTTTTTCTCACGGGGTCTCTTGATGCTCCTCATGTAGCCGGATCCGGTGAGGGTTCGCCGGCTTCAGATTTTCTCTAGTCCCGGTCAATCTCTGGAACATGGAGCTATGGAGCTTTGAGCGGGACAAACCTGGTTGGCTTGGGCAGGTCGCGGTTGAAGGCAGGTGGCCTGGCTTTGGAGTTTTTTTCAAAGTTGGTCCAAAGTTCGCCAAACTTCTTGAACTTCTTCCTGAAGTTCCTCAAGGGGTCCCAAAGTGTCTCAAACTCACTCCAATGGTCTGGGAGCTCCAAGATGGTCCTTGAAAGTTGAGGACTTCAGTTCCCACAATGCACTGGTACAAAACCCTTACAAATCCACTGATGGGTCTCCAAGGTGAAGGTTTAGTTGGTGATGTTCCAATTGAGCTCGTTTAACCTGTAGCTTTCAGGGAGTTCACTATTTAGTTATTTTCCAGCAAGATAATCCACAGGGCTGTAGTTTCAGGTGGTGCAGTCTTCAGAGGTCAGGCCTTAGAATTCTATGCACAGCAAAATCTTCTAAGCAGGGCACTTCTTGCTTCAATAGGTTTCAAGCAGCAGACCTGGAGGGCTTTCCTCCTCTCAGATGCCTTTTCAAAATGCTCTGGGTCAAGCAGCAGCTCACTCCTGACCAATGGGAGCAGGGTAACTCCTCAAGGCGATGACCACATCCTGTAGAGTGTGGCCTTATTTTGTCCCAAAGTGCATCAAATCTTCCAAATTGATAATAGCTGATTTTCCAGCAGAGAGTCAAGACCTGGCTAAACACACCCCCAGGGATGGCTCATTTCCCTAGACTCTCCCACTACCATCTGCTCATACCTTCCTTAAGCCTAGCCCTGACTCTGGGTCAAAAGTGTAAAAGTGTAACTGACACCCAGGCCTCCGCTCTGCCTTTGAAGTGCATGGTTTATGACTCCAACCCCTGGCCTGGCATTCCTATGGAACATCACACTGCCCTCCCAGCAGAGCTGGTAACCCCAGGAGCTCTGTATGACCTCTTCAAAGCAGCCTGGCTAATCCACTTAACTCTGACGAATCAGGGCTGACCACTGGAAGGCTGAACTTGGACTTACAAATAAGAAATCTTCTTGTATGTACACTTTAGGAGAAATTCAACAATATGATACTCTTGGATTTAGCAATATTATTCTGAGAAGTCTTTGAACAGTAGCTCTATCTCCTTCCTTTCAGGAGATATTATTTAACAACTTCCTGCAATGATAACCTATGGGGCCTTGGATTTGCAATGAGGAAAAGGACTTGGGCCAGTTTTCTAGCACCAGGGTTTATAATGACATGTTTTATAAGTCCCTAATTTCTAAAGGACCCCCGCCCCCTGTGCAACAACGGGAGCCTTTAGGGGTTCTCAATCTGCAGAAATATTGCAGATCATCCTTCCACTGGGCTACTAGCATCAAAATCGAATTTGAGTAGCACTTTAACACAATTTGGGGGTGAACTGTGAAATTTCACTTAGCCCAGGCATATAAAAACTAATGTTATAAGGGTGTACCTTATAAATACATGACCCCCCACCACTGGGCTACCTAGGGGAGACCCTGGGGGTTCCTAATATGCCAAAACATTGTAGGTTATCCATTGTAAGGGCCCCACCACCAAAGTCGAGTTTGGGCAAAATTTACCCAGTGCTGCTTTTAAACTGACCTCAGGCTTCATCAGTGCACACATGCAAGTGC
Organism: Lissotriton helveticus; assembly: GCF_964261635.1. Taxonomy (NCBI): domain Eukaryota; kingdom Metazoa; phylum Chordata; class Amphibia; order Caudata; family Salamandridae; genus Lissotriton; species Lissotriton helveticus. The sequence continues at coordinate 1,929,824,762 of NC_136059.1, forward strand.
AGAAAAAGCTGCTGACCTCTAAACTGCCATGCCCCAGGGTACTGGGAACTTCTAGGTAGTTTCAATCCCCTGCCCTATAATATACATGGGGCTTATGGGGTAAGTCATGCCAATTACAGGGGTACCCCACCATACCATATTGTACCCTAGCATATGTTTGGTGTTTTAACTGTACCCTAATGTGTCTCTTTCAGCTTAGCACAGGCCCAGGGCCTGGTTAGGCGGAGCCCAGGGCCAGTCAAAATCAGTTACCACCAGTATCAGTCAGCAAAAGGTTGGGGGTTGCCCAGTGGAGAAGTGTGGCTCAATGGTTAGAGCGGCAGACCCTGATGCAGAGGTCTAGCCCGGGACCAGGGTCCAATTCCCCGCCTCGGCGGGTCTTGGGCTCAAAAATTCCACGGACCTGATAATTCTCGCCTCGGTGCCTATTCCAATCATGGAGTCCCACTCTGCAACTCTGGGCAATAGCTTGCTTAATCTCCACAACGGCCCCCACAACGCTAAGGATGCCTGGCCTCCACCTTGGGGGTGCCCAGGAGTGGACACCTCACAGGGAAAGCCAGGATGGGTTCCACAGCGGTATTCGTACAAGCGCCTTGAGACCCTTGAGGGTGAGTAGTGTGCTATACAAGTATCAATTTACAATTTACAGGGCACAGGTTGACATTGCAACATCCACTCACTAAAGAAGCTTTCAGCTCACATTACCTGCCAGCGTATAATATGCCTCTTCACTGGATGGCCATGTAATGGAGCCTATGTTGTGTGACACATGGTGCGACACACGGAGGCAACAGGTGAGTTGGACGGTCTGTGAAACACATAGCATTTTCAGTGAGTAATTGTATTTGTGCATTTCTCTATGCATAATTTTGATATTATATCTTTAGACGAGTAAAACATGCTTAAATGAAGGAAAGTGTCTCGGGCTTGACACACAACAAATTATGTAATATATGTGCTAGTGATTTTCACTGTAGCATAGGCACGCTTTTAATGCATTTTTGGAAGTCACAAAACATTTTAGGTTACACCTGCAAAACTACACTAGTCACAGCCTTCCACACATAATGCTGAGAACAGCTTGTGAATTTCAAAAAGTTTTATGTTCATGGCCTACTAAATACATTAATAAGTTATTCTAAACTTGGTGAATAAACAAGTACTCAAAAACATGTGTAAAAAATACCTTACATGCTAATGAAGCCTTTTATTTTACTCAAAAAGAACTTTTATAGACTGTAGTGCCTCGACATTGGGTTACTTAAGAGTGATTTAAGTGTAAAAGCGTCTGTCCATTTGAAAGTGAGTCTGAATTACAAAATAATGAGTGATGGTGGGTCCAGCCCAATATCCTTTCTTCCAGTCCCAGTTGAAAATTAGCCAAAAGCAGTATTTACTTTTTGCCAGCCTTCATGCACGTATTCTATGGGACCAAGACTCTTTGCGACCTCCTAAACTGTCCTGGGCCCTGTCGGCTGCAGGTCGACTTCACAAGGTAGCATGAGGCAGTGTTTTGTTATGTTATTGTTTTTTCCACAATTGCTCCCTGAAATAGAAGGACAGCCAATACAGTTATGCTTTCCCATTAGTAATGGCAGCACATCTTCTATTAGTATGAATCAAAAGGGAATGAATCACCTGTCTTAGTATTTTAGGGTCTTAGGGTTATCTTCAAAGACCCTCATTCATACTAACTTCAGCGGCAATATATTTTGATTCTCTGCCTTGACCGCTAGGTGAATTGCATCATCATTGGGTCTTTTTCTACATGAGTTTACAGTTCTCTACGCAGTCAACAGTCCTCCACCTGGAGGGAGACCATCTATTGCATTATATTGCATTACAAGAAATAAGGTTCAAGGATGCGACCCCTCTCTTTAGGCTATGCTTTTTTCTTTGATAAAAAGCCTTCCACAGAGACATAATCAGTTGGCTGTGCATCTGCTTACCTTTGTGTGAGCGGATCATCTCTGGTACAGAGCCCATCCAGTGGGCTTCACCCTGAATTTCTATCTTCAGGGGACATCAGATATTAACTTCTATAAATTACGCCAAGCTCCCGGTCAACACTCTTATTTTTTTGCTTGGTGGTTTTCTTGGAGGTTTCTGAGACATTTTTTTTCATCTGCCTCACAAGTGGCATAAAGGCACAGCCTTCAATTAATGCATTTCTACAGGACTAAAAGTAACAGAGCATATTTTTCTTAAGTCAAAATTGGACCATTTATCAGATGTCCATCTGCTGGCTAATAATGCAATGCCATTAACCATACAATATGGTGCCCACTTTAGCTTAGATCCAGTGTCTCAGTTTGTGCTTACACTTAGGGGCCGATTACGATGTCAGTCGGAAAGGCTCCGAATGGCATTCGGGTCGTCCAAATCTGATTCAGAACCTGTCTTTCCGACCGATTTAGAAAGCCTTCTGACTGACCGATTATGATAGTCTGAAAGTGCTTGGACTTTCCAACTCGGTTCTGATTGGCATTTGGAGTAACCGAGTTGTTCGGAGCCGACTAATACAGGTCTACGGACTGCATTTCCGACCGTCGTATTACGATGTCGTATTGGACAGCCTTTCCAAATCAGTTGTTCCGACATGGATAGGCTCTCGGAATCTGGCTTAGGTGGCCCGTAGAAGGCCCCTGTTCACCCAGAGCCTTCCGAATGCGACCCGTGGGGGACCCAAGGGAACCCTCTCTACAACCGTGTACAGTATGGCAGGCACCATGGGGTGCTCACCACAGGGTGCACGAGTTTCCTCACCCACCCCTTTTTTCAATGGGAGCCTGCGTATTTGGTCGAAACACAGGCTCCTATTGAAGTCAATGGGAGTCTGACCGAAAGGTGTTCGGAAGCATCGTAATCAGTTGGTCAGACTCTTGAATCCAAATGCTTTCCGACCGACATCGTAATCGGTCCCTTAGTTGGGTACATAGGAATCAGCATAATAGAATGTGTATAACACAATTTTTATATGTACTTGACACTTATTGACGCTGCTCTGAAAAAATAATCACTTTTTCTGTTTCCATGTATTATATTGTCAGGAAATGTTGTTTTTGTACTTTCAAGTACACATGTTGTGTTAAGAGCTTGCAAGCACACCTATTCAGGTGCAATGTCTCTTTTCAGGGCCAGACTCGCTGTAGCGGGCATCAGGTGTTCCGCAGGAGGCTGGAAGAGTGCGGTCAGGTTTTGCAGTGGTGCTGCAATATCGACCCTTTGTAACAAAAGCAGCAATGCTTCATACATGCACGTCACCCCACCCCATACCCCGGGAGCTGGTCCAACAAATTGCTAGGGCTGCTTTGAGGTCCCAGCCCAGCCTCTAATTTCTGGTCGGTACAAGAAACACCCATTCATTTTGAAATATTGAAACAGTATATAGACAACGCTGTAACTGTGTACCCTCACCTCAATGGCCTGGTAATACCACATCCTTTGCCACCTCACCTTTTACCCTTGGCATCTTCAGGGGCACCAGCAGCATTTTAGGAGAAGCTAAGCTTTCCTGTTGTTCTCCTCAGTTTGTGGGCTAGGCTCCTCTTCAGAAACATACATGTCTTTGTGCATCAGCTAGATCCTGGCTGCTTACTTTCAACTGTGCAAAAGCTATATCTAGTGGAAAAAATTAAGTCCTGCACATTTTTCTTGTTGCAGGATTTTCTCTGTTTTATGTGTCTTCCCAAAGAAACATGAAGGCTGCAAGTCATTCTGGGCAAACACAGGATTCTAGGATGAAGTATCCTATAAAGGCAATTAAGATTTTAGCGGGCTGCGTCTCAACACTTTGAGTGGCTCATAGTCATCGCGCTCAATGTACCCTTGCAATTCATTCACTTGTTTCATCTCAGTTTTTAGCTGCCTTTTTTGGTTTTCATATGTTATTAGTGTTCTCTTCCTGTTTATTATTTTTGGTTGTGATTTGGAGTGTATTTTTCCTTTCTTTGTTTTTTCCTATCCTTTAGTTGCTGGGTTCGCCAAGAATTTGGGGCACTTTTGTCACTTTTTTATCATCTCACTTTCCTGACTTTTCATTTTGCTGGGGGGTCGGTAGGCGGCATTTAACCCGTTTACTGCGTCGGCAATTCCGCTGTGGTGCGGCGACTTTGATGGGTGGGCGAGGCCGCGTCAGCCAACAGACGTGCGCAGCACTATGGAGGTAGTGCTTGCGACGGCCGTTGCCAACAGACACACGCAACGGGTTAAAGAAGGTCACGCATGTCACTCCTACAGTAACCCAATTTCCTACATTGGTGTTCACCTGTGATATTAGGACTTGTGTTAATGCTGTGCCATACTGTGATTTTGTGCTGCTCTAAAAATCCCAGATAAATATTTTGATACCAATTTGAGTTGTTTTATTTGTAATTCCCCTAAATTGGCTCTTTTGCTTTTTACAAATTCACCCTCATTCTACCTGACTATTTGTGACCATACCTGCAGAAATGGAATATGAGCTCATCAACCTGGAGAGCTGCACTGTGACTGAGCTTGTGGAGTTCTATAAGGAAAGTGGACTTCCAGCCAAATAGGGCACCAAAAATGTAGAGCTTCAGAAAGCTCTAAAGGTCTGGGCAATGGCTCACCATTTGCTGACAGCAGGAGAGCATCAGGATGAGAAAAATGATATGGAGGAGCAAGTAAAAAAAACTGGGTTCAGGTCTGGAAGTGCAGCTCACAAGGGAAGGGCATGACTTGTCCCCTGAATTGGAACTTCCTCCTACAGCAGAAAGCAGTGTGTCCTCACAAGGCCTGTCCCCAGAGGAGCTGGCGGCCAGGAAGGTTAAGAGAGAGCTCTGGCTATAGCTGGCCAAACCTTAGAGAGTCACCCATAGAGACCTAGAGGAAAGAAATTTGACCACTGAAGAGAGAAACATGACCCATGAGCTGAGTCTCAAAGAGCTGGACATCAGAGCCAAACATGTGAAGCCCAGAAATAATGGTGGGAATACACCTGTAGTGTGTGAGGGAGGCAGGAAGGTCCACATACCTAAAGGGCTGGTGCCCAGTTATCTAGTAGGGGATGACATTGACAAGTGGTTTTCTGCCTATGAGGTGGGCCTCAAGCTGCACAGAAGAGTTTTGGGGGCATTACTCTGGAAACACATGCCTACAGTGGGGAGGGTTACCCTATATCTACTGGAGGTGGTAGACCAGACAAAGTATATCCCCATGAAAGCCATCCTTGTTACTAAATTTGGGCTCCCCCCATAGAAGTACTGCATTAGATCCAGGGATTGGCAAAAAATGCAGAACCAGTCCTGGATGGATGTTCTTGATTACAGCAGCAAGGCACTGAATGGTTGGTTGCAGAGCAGCAAAGCTGATGATTTTACTGGGTTGCTTAAGATGATACTGAAAGACCACATGCTTGTTGAGCTGTGTCAGCACCTGAGTGATAGCAAGCTCACTGACCCAAGAGAGTATGCAAAGGAGGCAGACCTCTGAATCACTACCAGAATGTCCAGGAAGGTATCTGAGAATGAACCCAAAAAAGGGTGGTTCAGGTTCCCCAGCAGTGTGAGGAGGAGGTTAGAGATAACCCAGACAAGTCCCAGAGTAAGATGGGGAGAAAGGGTTCCGAAGCTCCTACTGAGAAATGGGGGGAGGTTCTGGTGGCTGGTGGCTGAGGTGGGACTTCTACGGGAGTGGCCAATGTTGTGTTAGTAGGAAGTAGTCCCCAGCAGCAGGTCATAGGACATGCCAAGATCTTCCTTAGCTGGGAGACAGACTCAGAGGGTGAGCTTCCGATCCCTGAGGGTGGAAGTTGTCACTTTCACTAGGTGAAGGTGAAGGTGAATGGGATCCCTGTCACTGCGTTGAGGGACCCTACCACTTGCCAGACCATGCTACTGGAAAGGGTGGTTTGTCATGGGCAGTACACAGGCCAGGTATATAGAGTAACTCACGTCCAGGTGCAGCGTTTTTTGCCCCATGGCATTGGTTTTCCTAGAGTGGGGTGGGGAGGTGACCCAGAGGTCACTGTTTGAAGTGCTGAATACATCATTTACAAAGTGCCTCTAGGTTAAGCCTGATAGCTTTGTGACAAGCAACCTGAGAGTTAAGCACATGTTGATTTGGGGTTGCTTGTGACCAAACCCCTACAGGATTTGCCATTGCTGCTTGTGTAGGCTTTTACCCCCCACAACCAGCAACCCAACTTCATACAGAATATCAATGAAATTACATTTTTGAGGACGCAGATACTGAACAGCGGTCACTGATGCAAACCAGCGCTGTCCACTGCAATGTAGGAAGGAATCTTAACAATCTGGGGGACATGCTCGTTTGTGAATTTGAAATAAACAAACATAGCAAAATGCTCCTTGCACTGTGTAAAACTGTCCCTGGGTGTCAATGAAACAAAAGATAGAACACATCTTTTATTTAAAAAAAAAAACAAAGACATGTAATGTGCACGTAGTGCTGCACTTTGACAGCATACCGCTGTAGAAAATGGCAGAGCGACTGACAATGGTCCTTAGAAAAAATATGCAAAATTGGGAAATGTATTGAAATCGCGAATTCCAGGCATTCACCGCAAAGGCATTGCATGAGTAAATATTTCCACCTACTACTACGTAACAGAAGTACAAATGGAAAACAACAACACATTGTAATTAATTTTTTTTTTTCCGTGCAAAACCCCATTTTTATACTCATAGTTCTATTCTGGGAATGTTTCCTCTGCAGTTCCACCCTGAAATGGCATGTGTTCCTGCCCAATAGAGTGAAAATATCCTGTGAAGTATTGCTGAATACCCTCACACCTGTGAGTTTGTAGGTGTTTACCAACACTTGTTAGTGGAATGGTCCAGGAATCCCCACCAATGTACCCCAAGTTGAAGATTTGATCAGAAGCAAATTCTATCGCAGAGGGCTAGGCGGTGTGAGCAAGTTCCATTTCCAAATGTAAGATCCAGCCCTTCGGAATTGTTTGGCAGGAATAGGCATTTTTTGTCCGGGAATAGCAAGTTTCTCTACAATGAACAGATGCTGGAAGTCCAGACCCACTGGAGGTTAAGTTGTACAGATTGGATTGCTTCAACCAATGGCGCAGAGCAATGATTGTGTGAACATGCAGTGATAGCAATGAATGATAGATGGCTTTCTTCGTGACTGTTGAGTTGAAGACTATTGGAGTGCTCCCCAAATTTCTTTCACACATTAATTATGTAACAATACCTATTAGTTAAAGAGGTACTCATTGGAGTGAAATCTTACCCATGTCTTAGTTAATTGATAAAACAAATTCCCCATTCTTGGATCAGGCATAGGAAGTGACGAAGGAGGACAAGTGAAGACAATAAGAGGTACCAGAATACATCTTGCCTTCTTTCTCTATCACTCCAGATACGGCAGTGAGTGATCAGTGCCTCGTTGTTATATTTCTGGAAAGACGGTTCATGGAGGAGCTCTTTAATTTCACACTATAAGATAGAATTATTATTCATATTATTATTAAAATTTTTCAGTAGTAGTAGTAGTAGTAGTAGTAGTAGTTGTTGTTGCTGTAGTAACAGTTGCAGTAGGAGTGCATGCAAATAGCACGGGCTTAGCCCAAAGGGCAGTAGAATGCTCAACAGAGAAAAATATGTATAATGATACATACAATAAAAACAGCAATATTGACCATGTTATCAGAAGAAAGCAGGAAGGCTGAACAAACAAATGGGATTAGAAGGGGGAGAGAGGAGTCAAAGGAATTAGGCCACATTGAGATGAAATAATATGAGGTTTGTGGGCATTTCTAGGGAGGAAGAAATTTAGAATTAGAGTAATCGCTGCCAGAGAATTACTCAGAATTCACACAGTGAAGCAGTACAGAGTATGCATCCTATATTTTGCTTTTCTTTGGCTGAAGACAGAGGTAATGTTATCTTGAGCCACCTGCAGTATAGACTGTCAGCCTCATTTACAATATTTTGACGCACTGCTGCACAGCAAGCCTTCCTAATGTGCTGCTGTGTGTCAAAATAAAAGGGCAGGAATTCACTGTATCTACAAAATATGAAGCATTCCTGTCTTTGTACCCTGCACCAGAGCACAAACAGCTGCTGCGCACCAGCACAGACAGCCTCACATCATTTTCCAAGGCTGCCTGCGCTGAGGGGATGATTGTTTTTATACAGGAAGCGACACCTTCCTGCAAAAAATCAATCATTAGGGGCATTTCCCTCTTTCTATGCGTGCTGCAGAATGCAGAACTCATAGAAAAAGGAGAAAACGAGGAGAAATAAAATGAGTTCTCCTCGTTGCACCTCCTTACACCTCCCTGGGCAGGAGGAGGATTCTGCTGCATTCCCAGGTTTACAAAATGTTGTAAATCTGGGAATACGCCAAGTTCCATGGATGTTGCGTGGGAACTCCCACCGTAACACCCACGGAACGCCCCTTTCATGCAGAGTTATCCGTGAAAGGGAACAATATTTCCAAGGCCATGAAAAGTCATGCAGGGTGACTTTATGTGGCCTTGTAAATATGGGAAAGCCCATTGCGCTGCCAGTGCATCAACAAAAGTGACACACCAGAGGTGCAATGGTCTTGTAAACAAGCCCCACCGTTTTCCAGTAAGCAAGATGGCTGGCTTGGAAAACTGTAAGGTTCCAAGTGTACAGCAGGTTTAGAGAGCAGATTTGCCAGAATAGTTGTTATATGATTTGAATGAATTGTTTCTGTAACTCGTCGCGCTGCTGAGTGGAGCAAGGGCTTGACAGGAGTCGAAAAGGATACCGGAAAGTTTAATGCACATTGCTTCTGCTGATATGAGTTAAGTAAGCTAATGATTAGACTGTGCTTCTAAACTCTTGTTGCAAATAGAATTATTTGATTTCCTGAAGACGATACAGAAGGTTTTATTGATGCAACAAAAATACCTACTTCCCTTCCTTTCCTTCCCTGCCCTTCACTTCCCTTTCATTCCCTTCCTCCAACTTGTTGCCATACAGCAACTTCAATGCACAGCATTTGTGGATAATAGATGTTTTTAACACTTGGACACTATTAGCTGCTCTAGGTAAAATATCAACATAGTTAAATCCGCTTCTCAAATATGTGTTGATAATACTGCATTTCTAGGAAGAAGCGTGACTAAGTATTGAAAATACTGGCAACAGTATATTCTGGTGGGTACATAATACATTAAATTGTGGATGGGAATCAAATGGATTTCAGCCATCTCGCATTATGCTATCTCTATGCCTCGTCTTTTGGCCCAAACTAGCTATTGATCAGCCAAATTGGGCTTCTGCTTCAACATTTTAATTTAGAAAATCAGCATTATGAATTCTATTGCAACATTAGTTCTAATGTATTTAAATAAAAATGCAATTACAGTTTCACCCTTTACACTGTTGCAAGGGTGGTTTCAAGACCTCCATCAGAGGAGAATAGACAAATGGCAGATTCATAAAATGCATTGTGAAAGAAAATGTCTAATGTGTGGGAAATGTTCTGAGAGTGCATATCCACGTACTCTCCACAGTTTCGAGAAAGCATTCCCTTTCTGTGTACTGTATCCCTTTTCATTGAGCCGATATTCCATAGGCATTGGGAGTAGTCACGCAGTGGGTGCAGCAGCACCCCCAAAACAATCATGTTTCATGTGGCCAGGATAGGCCCAGTAAGTAACACCACCATTACATGCTCACGTTCCTTAAGTTGCCTTCTCTTTTAACCCCTTCCGCGCTAATGACAAAGCCAGCTCGTCATGGGCGTTACCTGCGCTACGCGGATGACGAGCTGGCTTTGTCATAAACAAGCCATTTTTGAAATTCCAGCGCACAGCGGGAATTCGCGGTAGCGCGGAAGCGGTTAAACATGGTGACTTTTGACATACATTTGCGTGTGTGACAATGCAGGATAACATTCTCTCAATCTGCATTGCTTATTTCCATTTCATAGGCTCACTATCACAACACCTTAAGCATTCCCTACAAGGAGTAAATTTCACTGATCAAACGTCATTGTTAATGTCCAGTAGGCAACAAAGCTATCAAACTAGAATAAACGATGGCAGCCAGACTGGGATTTCCACATGGCCACATGGGTGCTCTTTATTATATGTACGAAACCATTTCCTTGTTTAGAGCAGAGGAGCATTCAGCTGACACTAAGAGGTCACTGCATGCCGGAATTCCAGCTCAGGTGATTCCTGTTTACCCACACTAGGGATGTCCAGATATACACCAAGATGAACAGCCTTATGACACTTACCTGCCTGTAATGCGGAGTTAGGCCACCCAGCAGGGATTTGGTAGAGTACCCATTCTAGACAAGACTAAGGGGCATATTATCAAGGACAGGCGATACATTATCGCTGCTTTTATCGGCAGGGAACTGCCGATAAAGCGGCGATAATGGCCTTGATAATATGCTCTATGAATTCCAATCGAAGCCCATGTTCGATGTGTTCACATCTAACATGGGCTTCGATTGGAATTCCTAGAGCATATTATCAAGGCCATTATCGCCGCTTTATCGGAAGTTTCCTGCCAATAGAAGCGGCGATAATGTATCGCCTGTCCTTGATAATATGCCCCTAGGTTTGGGAGAGCTAGGTAGGAGTATAGTATACATAGTACTTAAATGGCAGCACATATTCACTATTTTAGCACAATAGTGGAATTGTTCGTCTTGTTTACTAAACGAAACGAAAAGGTTCTAGATCTGTTACGATGATTTCCTTGGGGAGTCAAGCTTGTCATGTTCTGAGGTTGCATACACTATCTTTTACCTGATTGGTTTGCGGTATAGATAGTGCAATGTGAGCTAGTAGGACTACAGGCCAACATATCCTGAGGGTGTGCACGAAACCAGTCTGTCAGAATCCTGACAATAATGTTGTCCAACAAATGCAAAGTTTTTACTAGGAAGTGTAAAGCCTACAACACATGCTGCAGTTTATAAGGTGAATGAGCAACAAGCAGACATTTGAATTTTGTTTTCATCTTGCAACATTTGCTGTGCTTTAAAGACGAAAGTAAACTGTCAGTCTATGGCCCTGATTACAAGTTGGCCGGTTAACTTCTCCTGTGCAAACCCCTGTTTATGCATGCGATGGATTTACGAGTTTGGTTTTATTTAACATAACCCATAATTATCGTATGCGTTAAATAACCCAATATTCGTATCATTTCGGCAGCTACTGCCAACATTTAACAGGGAAATGTGTGCTGTATTTACCATACCATGCGGAATTTGGTGTTTTTAAACCCAAAATCTGCATGATATTCCCCAATAACTCGTAATAGGTGCTATTTATAAATAACAAAAATCAGGGTACCGCTTACACAGTGCTGCAAGAAACAGAATGCAAAAACAATACAAATACACAGCTGCTGACATCAGATGAAGGCTGCATGTTGTTCCATGTAGATGCAGTGTCGAGAGTGGGGGCTAGTTGCTAGATTGGAGACCAACACGCCTTGGCAGTGGTAAGCAAAGTGAAATGGTACTGGAACTTCACAGGGTTCCAGGGAGGGAGCTAGTGGCCTGAAACTTCATGGAAGGTGAGACTACAACTCCCAAAATGCACTGTACTACCTGCATTTGGACAATCCCATGGAGGGTCTGATGAACAGTGATTCATCTTATCCTGTGAGTCTTTTTACCTGCAGTTTGCACGGGACTACTTCCACTATTCCAGGGGAGTCTTAGGCTGCATCTGGCTCCGAAGGGGTCCCTCTCATTGGAGTGATGGGTTTTAGTGAAGGAGGAGGGTAGTTAACTCAGTTCCAGGTCTGCTGTCACAGAGACAAAGTATCCCTCCTTTTCTTTGGTGCTGTGGGCAAAGTCCTATTGTTACGGGACACAGGTCTTCTCATGGTCTAATGCAAGTTGTTCATATCAGAGGTTTTGGTGTCGGGGGTCCTTTAAATCCTAGATTTAGGGAATTAAAGGAGTGTTGGAGCTAGTGGCCAATGGGCAGCTAGTCACTGCCGCTAGTCCACCTCTGAGGTAACCACCTCTTGGGGTGTAGGTCACCTTTTCCATAGAGAACCCACTATTGTGCCCTTCCTAAAGATGGTAGAAATCAATGTGTGGTGTACAAACCAGGCTACCTACCCTGGAGGTGCGGCCAGCCTTCTGTGGTGTACACCTCCCTGCATAGCTAATGTCCAGCCTGCTTGGGTGCACATGTGCCTGGGGCAGAGGGAGGGCTGTTTCCTCCACTAGGAGTCAGCTCTGGTGCATTTCAGTGGTGGTGCAGCTTTTGAATCTCATTGTATAGATGTACCACTTCAATAGCCTACTTCGGATGAGGGATGTGTGACCTCCTTCCTGACCAAGTCTTTGTTCCTGAAACCTGGGAGTGATTACACTGCCTGGCAGGAGGCAATAATCCTGTCTTGGTGGCAGCTGGCACAGGAAAATGTGGGCTTGTCAACCAGAGCACAGAAATGCTGGGGCATCCAAATGGGTTACCTCTAAGGTAGCCACCAGGGAGCATGACACGTTGCCCTGGGCACGGGATTTGTGCCCGGAGTGAGAAGGCATGTTGTTTGATACCAAACATGATGTGTTTTGGCTGTACCATAATGGAGCTGACAACCTCAAAAATGCCTGGGTGGTAGGCCATGTTATCCCATGGACCGCTAACACTTATAGTAGTTTCCAACGCAAACACCACTATAGGGACATATAGGGTTGCACGTATATGTCCTCCCTTTAATATATTGTACTCTGACTCCTGGGCTGAGGAGGCTTACCTAAGGGGCACCTGACATATATAAAAAGGTAGTGAATTTGACTGTGCCACTCATGGTGAAGGCGCAGCCGAGTTCGAGCAGTTTGCACTGCTCCTGCAGTCGGCAATTTCAGGCCAGCTGCCAGTAGATTGCCTGGGTCACCCAGGGTGACCCAAAACCATTCTGCAGCCCTGCGGACCTCTTTTCCACCTATGCCCTGGGTACTGCTATTACCCTATACTAGGGACTTATATGGCAATAAAGTGTTTTTTCCACTTTGGGATTGCCAAGTCGAACATAACAGTTTTAGGGAGAGAGCTGGGGACTGTTTAGCACACTGCAGTGCACTGTCAGAGTCAAAAACCAGCATCTAGCAGTTCAAATGGGAGCAAAACTTTGGGAGGGGGACATCTGGAAAGATCCTTGTTTTCTCACAAAATACCTATGACTTAGTGATGTAACATTGAAGACAGCACCCTCCACTCTATGGAACCAAGACTCTTTGTGACCTCCTAAACTGTCCTGGGCCCTGTCGGCTGCAGGTCGACTTCACAGGGTAGCATGAGGCAGTGTTTTGTTATGTTATTGTTTTTTCCACAATGGCTCCCTGAAATAGAAAGACAGCCAATACAGTTATGCTTTCCCATTAGTAATGGCAGCACATCTTCTATTAGTATGAAGCAAAAGGGAATGAATCACTTGTCTTAGTATGTTAGGGTCTTAGGGTTATCTTCAAAGATCCTCATTCACACTAACTTCAGCGGCAATATATTTTGATTCTCCTCCTTGTCCGCTAGGTGAATTGCATCATCATTGGGTCTTTTTCTGCATGAGTTTCCAGTTCTCTAGGCAGTCAACAGTCCTCCACCTGGAGGGAGATCATCAATTGCCTTATATTGCATTACAAGAAATAAGGTTCAAGGATACGACCCCTCTCTTTAGGCTATGCTTTTTTCTTTGATAAAAAGCCTTCCACAGAGACATAATCAGTTGGCTGTGCATCTGCTTACCTTTGTGTGAGCGAAACATCTCTGGTACAGAGCCCATCCAGTGGGCTTCACCCTGAATTTCTATCTTCAGGGGACATCAGATATTAACTTCTATAATTTACGCCAAGCTCCGGGTCAACACTCTTATTTTTTGCTAGGTGGTCTTCTTGGAGGTTTCTGAGAGATTTTTTTTCATCTGCCTCACAAGTGACATAAAGGCACAGCCTTCAATTAATGCATTTCTACAGGACTAAAAGTAACAGAGCATATTTTTCTTAAGTCAAAATTGAACCCTTTGTCAGACGTCCATCTGCTGGCTAATAATGCAATGCCATTAACCATACAATATGGTGCCCACTTTAGCTTTGATCCAGTGTCTCAGTTTGTGCTTACACTTAGGGGCCGAATACGATGTCAGACGGGTCGTCCAAATCTGATTCAGAACCTGTCTTTCCGACCGATTTAGAAAGCCTTCTGACTGACCGATTATGATAGTGTGAAAGTGCTCGGACTTTTTGACTCTGTTCTGATTGGCATTTGAAGTAACCGAGTTGTTCAGAGCTGCTAATACAGGTCTACGGACTGCATTTCCGACCGTCGTATTACAATGTCATATTGTACAGCCTTTCTAAATCAGTTGTTCCGACATGGATCGGCTCTCGGAATCTGGCTTTGGTGGCCCGTAGAAGGCCCCTGTTCACCCAGAGCCTTCCGAATGCGACCCAAGGGGGACCCAAGGGAACCCTCTCTACAACCGTGTACAGTGTGGGAGGCACCATGGGGTGCTCACCACAGGGTGTACGAGTTTTCCCACCCACCCCTCTTTTCAATGGGAGCCTGCGTATTTGGTCGAAACACAGGCTCCTATTGAAGCCAATGGGAGTCCAACCGAAAGGTGTTCGGAAGCATCGTAATCAGTTGGTCAGACTCTTGAATCCAAATGCTTTCCGACCGACATCGTAATCGGTCCCTTAGTTGGGTATATAGGAATCAGCATAATAGAATGTGTATAACACAATTTTTACTTGCACTAGACACTTTATTATTATTATTATTATTATTATTAATAATAATGAGTTTTATATCGCGCGTGGTTACCCTTGGGCATCCCAGCGCTTGTCCAGAAAGAGCAGCCCTAACAGAGACGACTCATTAGGCAGGGAACAGGTGAGTCTTTAAATATTTACGAAATCGTAAAGTGCCGGTTTCAGAACGCAAGGCAAGCGGCAGGGAATTCCACAGAGCTGCCACGTTAACAGAGAATCTTCTACCACCAGACCTGGCCTTTCTTACTCTCGCGACTTGCAGGAGATGTTGGTGGTCTGAGCGAAGGGCGCGGGGGGCCTTGTAGGGTTGAACCATACCACGAAGGATGGGTGGCCCTTTCCCCTGCAGGATTTTGTGGGCCATGCAGAGTGCCTTAAACTTCACCCTCTCTCTGACTGGAAGCCAGTGAAGCGCCTTCAGCGCCGGACGGGCTGATTGCCACCTGGGAAGGTCTGTCAGAAGCCTGGCAGCGGCATTTTGTACTTGCTGCAGTTTGTTCAGAGTAGATTCTGGCGCCCCCAGGAACAGCGCGTTACTATAATCCAGCCGGGAGATGATGAGCCCCTGGATTAATAGCCTCCTGGTGGCCGTCGGGAGGAGGGGTAAGATCTTCCGGGCTGATCGGAGCAGGCCAAAGCACACGCCTGCGGTCTTTTTGGTGTGTGACTTAAAGGAAAGGTCCTGCTCCAGCCACACTCCCAAGCTCTTAATCTCCTGTTTAGGGGTAGGTGGCACTCCCAGACAGCTGGGCCAGCTGCTTAGGGGCAGGGAAGGGGAAGAATTCCCCAACATCATCAGTTCGGTTTTAGAACCATTGAGTTTAAGGGCTGAGTTGCCCATCCAGGTAAAGATCTTAACCAGGCATGCATGCAGCTGATCGGGCTGGTTCGCCAACTGGGGGAGCCCTACCACCAACTGGGTATCATTGGCGTGGCTGATGATCTTAATTCCCAGTGGAAGTACCACACTCTCCAGCGGGGTCATATAGATGTTGAACAATGTAGGGCTCAACGATGAGCCCTGTGGCACACCACACTGGAGAGGGAACGATGTTGACTTCTCGTGGCCTTCCCAAACCTCGAACGTGCGCTCTTCTAAAAAGGACGCGAGCCATTTCAGCGCCGTCCCGGAGACCCCCACCCCCGACAGTCGCTGGAGTAACACCTGATGGTTTACGGTGTCAAATGCCGCACTGAGGTCCAGGAGGATCACTGCCACCGATCCCCCTGAATCCAAAATGCTCCTGGCATTCTCCACGACTGCCAACAGGGCGGTGTCCGTCCCCTGACCGGGGCGGAAACCAGTCTGCGAATCACCCAGTAGGGAGTGGGATTCCAGAAAGCCCGATAGGCGCCTATTCACAAGTTTTTCCGCCACCTTACTAAGGCCAGGGAGTAAAGGAATGGGCCTGAAGTTCGCAAGGTCGGCGGGGTCTAGGCTGGGCTTCTTCAGGAGGGCCTTGACTACCGCTCCTTTCCAACTGGGGGGCACCACACCTTGAGTGAGGGATAAGTTTAGAAGATCCGTCACTGGGCCGCCGATGGTAGGGGCTACCTGCTTCAGATATTTCATCGGGGCCGGGTCTCTCGGGGACCCACTCTTCACGGAAGCCAAAGCCCCGAGAACTTCGTCCACAGTGACTGGTCCAAAGGAGGCCAACTCTGCTGTCCTCACCCCGGGCCAAGACCCTAGGTTACCCACCGAGGATGGCTCCTGGGCTAACCGAGGGAGAGATGACAAGATATTTTCAATCTTAAGTTTGAAATAAGAGGCTAGTTCTAAGCATTTCTCACGTGGGTTATCATGCGAGACCGGAGGTTCGGGGGTTTTCAAGAGTTCTCTGATGACCTTAAAAGACTCTTTTCATGAGTTGGAAGAGAGGCCTATCCTCTCCTCATAGAACCCAGATTTCGCTGCCCGGATGGCAGATTTATAAGCAGCGAGAGCCACACGATATTCTCTCTGGCTCTCTTCGCCCCAGTCCTTCCTCCAGATCCTCTCCCGCCTCTTGCAGCCCTTTTTCAGTATTCTGAGCTCTGGCGTATACCAGGGCGCTGATCCCACTCTCCTGCCCCTAGTAAGTCGTCTTTTCTTAGGGAGGATGGTATCCAGTGAGTTGGTCAGCCAAGCATTTACCTTCTCATCGACTACTAACGGGTCAGTCCCGAAAACAGGGCGGGACGCCTCCAGGTGTACCGCCCAGGTATCCACTGGGAGCCTAGACCAGGCTCTTTCAACCGTGAATACCCTAGGTGTAGATACCACTGGGGCATCGTACTGCCACCGAGCCGGAATCATAAAATGGTCTGTCCAGGGCAGAGGCAATGCAGGCAGAACTTGGAGGCGGTCTGAGTTAGAGAAAATGGGGTCGAGCAAGTGTCCCTTTCCATGCGTTGCACCCTAATTGACCAAGTTGATCTCAAATGCTTTGAGATCATGCTGCAGATCAACTCCCAGGGGATTGTGAGGGTCGTCGAAGTGGATGTTGAAATCACCCAATGCCACAAAGTTGGCAGTGGAAGAGGCTAGGAGCGCAACCGTTTCAAGAAAGGAATTAAAAAAGTTGCCCGTAGTCCCCGGTGGACGATAAACGAGAAGGCCTGCCAGGGACGCGGTGGGCGACAAACGTAGAGAGAACTGACAGCTCTCGCAATCGTTTATCCCACCGTCCTGGGCCTTGCACGTTAATGTATCCCTGTGAATGATGGCGATTCCGCCTCCCCGCCCCAATGGTCTATCTAGATGGAATATGAGGAAGCCCGGTGGAAGTGCCCTAACCATATCCGGCCCGGAGCAAGAGGAGATCCAAGTCTCTGTGAGGAACAGCGCGTCCAACTTGTGGTCAAGGATAAGGGAATTGATTTCCGTCGCATGACTAGGGAGGGACCGACAGTTCAACAAGGCCATTGATAACGCACAATTATCTCTGGCCATTTCCTGACCTAAGTTGCAAGCCCGGCAAGGCAGTACCGGTAGTCCCCTCTCATGAGCAAATCTACATGAGGCAAGATGGGAAGACCGCCACAGCATAAGTTCCTCCTTCGTGTACCTGATACAGGCTGCATGAGGCTCCCGTGGGTCGGCCAGGGGGACCGGCCCTGAGCCCGTCTGGGCCCGGACGGGCACAGACGGGCTGAACTCTGGCGTAACTCCGGCGTCAGTCCGGCGTCCCCGCTGCGCGTTACCGCTGCGCGCCGGCATGGCTGTCTTTATGTTCGCCTGTAGAAACAGAGAGCGGACTATAACGCGCGACTAAGCCCCTCACCTAAGATGGCCGCCGACAAGACAAGGGCCGAGGACCCGCCAAGAGCGGTGAACTTTGCTGTTTTAAATGCAAGTAAGGTGGCAGCAGTGGGGGTATGCGTGGCCAGGCTCTTTTAAAACAGGGGGAGAGTGCCCAACCAAAATATCAAAATAAGAAACTTCTTGATGCTGCTCTGAAAAAATAATCACTTTTTCTGTTTCCATGTATTATTTTGTCAGGAAATGTTGTTTTTGTACTTTCATGTACACCTGTTGTGTTAAGAGCGTGAAAGCACACCTATTCAGGTGCAATGTCTCTTATCAGGGCCAGACTGGCTGTAGCGGACATCAGGTGATCCGCAGGAGGCTGGAAGAGTGGGGTCCGGTTTTGCAGCGGTGCTGCAATATCGACCCCTTGTACCAAAATCAGCAATGCTTCATACATACACGTCACCCCACCCCATACCCCGGAAGCTGGTCCAACAAATTGCTAAGGCTGCTTTGAGTTCCCAGCCCAGCCTCTAATTCCTGGTTGGTACAAGAAACACCCATTCATTTTGAAATATTGAAACAGTATATAGACAACGCTGTAACTGTGTACCCTCACCTCAATGGCCTGGTAACACCACATCCTTTGCCACCTCACGTTTTACACTTGGCATCCTCAGGGGCACCAGCCGCATTTCAGTAGGTGCAAGCTTTCCTGTTGTTCTCCTCAGTTTGTGGGCTAGGCTCCTCTTCAGAAACATACATGTCTTTGTGCATCAGCTAGATCCTGGCTGCTTACTTTCAACTGTGCAAAAGCTATATCTAGTGGAAAAAATTAAGTCCTGCACATTTTTCTTGTTGCAGGATTTTCTCTGTTTTATGTGTCTTCCCAAAGAAACATGATGGCTGCAAGTCATTCTGGGCAAACACAGGATTCTAGGATGAAGTATCTTATAAAGGCAATTAAGATTTTAACGGGCTGCGTCTCAACACTTTGAGTGGCTCATAGTCATCACGCTCAATGTACCCTTGCAATTCATTCACTTGTTTCATCTCAGTTTCTAGCTGCCTTTTTTGTTTTTCGTATGTTATTAGTGTTCTCTTCCTGTTTATTATTTTTGGTTGTGATTTGGAGAGTACTTTTCCTTTCTTTGTTTTTTCCTATCCTTTAGTTGCTGGGTTCGCCAAGAATTTGGGTCACTTTTGTCACTTTTTTATCATCTCACTCTCCTGACTTTTCATTTTGCTGGGGGGGGTCGGTAGGTGGCATTCAACCCTTTACTGCGACGGCAATTCCGCCGCAGTGCGGCGACTTTGATGAGTGGCGAGGCCGTGTCAGCCAACAGACGTGTGCAGCACTATGGAGGTAGTGCTTGCGACGGCCGTTGCCAACAGACGCACGCAACGGGTTAAAGAAGGTCACGCATATCACTCCTACAGTAACCCAATTTCCTACATTGGTGTTCACCTATGATATAAGAACTTGTGTTAGTGCAGTGCCATACAGTGATTTTGTGCTGCTCTAAAAATCCCAGATAAATATTTTGATACCAATTTGAGTTGTTTTATTTTTAATTCCCCTAAATTGGCTCTTTTGCTTTTTACAAATTCACTCTCATTCTACCTGACGTTTTGTGACCATACCTGCAGAAATGGAATATGAGCTCATCAACCTGGAGAGCTGCACTGTGACTGAGCTCGTGGAGTTCTGTAAGGAAAGTGGCCTTCCAGCCAAATAGGGCACCAAAAATGTAGAGCTTCAGAAAGCTCTAAAGGTCTGGGCAATGGCTCACCATTTGCTGACAGCAGGAGAGCATCAGGATGAGAAAAATGATATGGAGGAGCAAGTAAAAAACACTGGGTGCAGGTCTGGAAGTGCAGCTCACAAGGGAAGGGCATGACTTGTCCCCTGAATTGGAACTTCCTCCCACAGCAGAAAGCAGTGTGTCCTCACAAGGACTGTCCCCAGAGGAGCTGGTGGCCAGGAAGGTCAAGACAGAGCTCTGGCTATAGCTGACCAAACTGTAGACAGCCACCCATAGAGACCTAGAGGAAAGAAATGTGACCACTGAAGAGAGAAACATGACCCATGAGCTGAGTCTCAAAGAGCTGGACATCAGAGCCAATCATGTGAAGCCCAGAAATAATGGTGGGAATACACCTGTAGTGTGTGAGGGAGGCAGGAAGGTCCACATACCTAAAGGGCTGGTGCCCAGTTATCTAGTAAGGGATGACATTGACAAGTGGTTTTCTACCTATGAGGTGGGCCTCAAGCGGCACACAAGAGTTTTGGGGGCATTACTCTGGAAACACATGCCTACAGTGGGGAGGGTTACCCTATATCTACTGGAGGTGGTAGACCAGAAGAAGTATATCCCCATGAAAGCCATCCTTGTTACTAAATTTGGGCTCCCCCCATAGAAGTACCGCATTAGATCCAGGGATTGCCAAAATATGCAGAACCAGTCCTGGATGGATTTTCTTGATTACAGCAGCAAGGAACTGAATGGTTGGGTGCAGGGCAGCAAAGTTGATGATTTTACTGGGTTGCTTATTCTGATACTGAAAAAGCACATGCTTGATGAGCTGTGCCAGCGCCTGAGTGATAGCAAGCTCACTGACCCAAGACAGTTTGCAAAGGAGGCAGACCTCTGAATCACTACCAGAATATCCAGGAAGGTACCTGAGAATGAACCCGAGAAGCGTGGTTCAGGTCCCCCAGCAGTGTGAGGAGGAGGTTAAAGATAACCCTGACAAGTCCCAGAGTAAGATGGTGAGAAAGGGTTCCGAAGCTCCTACTGAGAAATGGGGGGAGGTTCTGGTGACTGGTGGCTGAGGTGGGACTTCTACAGCAGTGGCCAAAGTTTTGTTAGGAGGACGGAGTCCCCAGCGGCAGGTCATAGGCCATGCCAAGATCTTCCTTAGCTGGGAGACAGACTCAGAGGGTGAGCTTCTGATCCCTGAGGTTGGAAGTCGTCATTTTCACTAGGTGAAGTTGAATGGGATCCCTGTCACTGCTTTGAGGGACACTGGCACTTGCCAGACCATAGTACTGGAAAGGGTGGTTTGTCCTGAGCAGTACACAGGCCAGGTGTATAGGGTATCTCAGGTCCAGGGGAAGGGTTTTTTTGCCCCATGGCATTGGTTTTCCTAGAGGGGGTGGGGAGGTGACCCAGAGGTCACTGTTTGAAGTGCTGAATACATAATTTACAAATTGCCTCTAGGTTAAGCCTGATTGCTTTGTGACAAGCAACCAGAGAGTGAAGCACATGTTAATTTGGGGTTGCTTATGACAACGCCCTTACAGGATTTGCCATTGCTGCTTGTGTAGGCTTTTACCCCCCACAACCAGCAACCGAATTTCATACGGAATATCAATGAAATTACATTTTTGAGGACGCAGATACTGAACAGCGGTCACTGATGCAAACCAGCGCCGTCCACTGCAATGGAGGAAGGAAACTTAACAATCTGAGGGACATGCTCGTTTGTGAATTTGAAATAAACAAACATAGCAAAATGCTCCTTGCACTGGTTAAAACTGTCCCTGGGTGTCAATGAAACAAAAGACAGAAAACATATTTTATTTTAAAAAAAAACAAAGACATGTAATGTGGACGTTGTGCTGCACTTTGACAGCATACCGCTGTAGAAAATGGCAGAGCGACTGACAATGGTCCTTGAAAAAAATATGCAATCATGGGAAATTTATTGAAATCAAGAATACCAGGCATTCACCACAAAGACTTTGCATGAGTAAATATTTCCACGTACTACGACGTAACAGAAGTACAAATGAAATACAACATCACATTGTCATTAATTTTATTTTTTTCTGTGCAAAACCCCATTTTTATACCCATAGTTCTATTCTGGGAATGTTTCCTCTGCATTTCCACCCTGAAAAGGCATGTGTTCCTGCCCTAATAGAGTGAAAATATCCTGTGAAGTATTGCTGAATACCCACACACCTGTGAGTTTGTAGGTGTTTACCAACACTTGTTAGTGGAAAGGTCCATGAATCCCCACAAATGTACCCCAAGTTGAAGATTTGATCAGAAGCAAATTCTATCGCAGAGGGTTAGGCGGTGTGAGCAAGTTCTATTTCCAAATGTAAGATCCAGCCCTTCGGAATTGTTTGGCAGGAATAGGCATTTTTGTCCGGGAATAGCAAGTTTCCCTACAATGAACAGATGTTGGAAGTCCAGACCCACTGGAGGTTAAGTTGTACACATTGGATTGCCTCAACCAATGGCGCAGAGCAATGATTGTGTGAACATGCAGTGATAGCAATGAATGATAGATGGCTTTCTTCGTGACTTTTGAGTGAAGACTATTTGAGTGCTCCCCAAATTTCGTTCACACATTAATTATGTAACAATACCTATTAGTTAAAGAGGTACTCTTTGGAGTGACATTTTACCCTTGTCTTAGTTAATAGATAAAACAAATTCCCCATTCTTGGATCAGGCATAGGAAGTGACGAAGGAGGACAAGTGAAGACAATAAGAGGTACCAGAATACATCTTGCCTTCTTTCTCTATCACTCCAGATACGGCAGTGAGTGATCAGTGCCTCATGGCTATATTTCTGGAAAGACGGTTCATGGAGGAGCTCTGTAATTTCACACTATAAGAAAAAAATATTATTAATATTATTATTAAACATTTTCAGTAGTAGTAGTAGTGGTAGTTGTTGTTGTTGTAGTAATAGTTGCAGTAGGAGTGCATGCAAATAGCATGGGCTTAGCCCAAAGGGCAGTAGAATGCTCAACAGAGAAAAATATGTATAATGATACATACAATAAAAACAGCAATATTGACCATGTTATCAGAAGAAAGCAGGAGGGCTGAACGATCAAATGAGATTAGAAGGGGGAGAGAGGAGTCAAAGGAATTAGGCCACATTGAGATGAAATAATATGAGGTTTGTGGGCATTTCTAGGGAGGAAGAAATTTAGAATTAGAGGAATCGCTGCCAGAGAATTACTCAGAATTCACACAGTGAAGCAGTACAGAGTATGCATCCTATATTTTGCTTTTCTTTGGCTGAAGACAGAGGTAATGTTATCTTGAGCCACCTGCAGTATAGACTGTCAGCCTCATTTACAATATTTTGACGCACTGCTGCACAGCAAGCCTTCCTAATGTGCTGCTGTGTGTCAAAATAAAAGGGCAGGAATTCACTGCATCTACAAAATATGAAGCATTCCTGTCTTTGTACCCTGCACCAGAGCACAAACAGCTGCTGCGCACCAGCACAGACAGCCTCACATCATTTTCCAAGGCTGCCTGCGCTGAGGGGATGATTGTTTTTATACAGGAAGCGACACCTTCCTGCAAAAAATCAATCATTAGGGGCATTTCCCTCTTTCTATGCGTGCTGCAGAATGCAGAACTCATAGTAAAAGGAGAAAACGAGGAGAAATAAAAGTAGTTCTCCTCGTTGCACCTCCTTACACCTCCCTGGGCAGGAGGAGGATTCTGCTGCATTCCCAGGTTTACAAAATGTTGTAAATCTGGGAATACGTCAAGTTCCATGGATGTTGCGTGGGAACTCCCACAGTAACACCCACGGAACGCCCCTTTCATGCAGAGTTATCCGTGAAAGGGAACAATATTTCCAAGGCCATGAAAAGTCATGCAGGGTGACTTTATGTGGCCTTGTAAATATGGGAAAGCCCATTGCGCTGCCAGTGCATCAACAAAGGTGACAAACCAGAGGTGCAATGGTCTTGTAAACAAGCCCCACCGTTTTCCAGTAAGCAAGATGGCTGGCTTGGAAAACTGTAAGGTTCCAGGTGTACAGCAGGTTTAGAGAGCAGATTTGCCAGAATAGTTGTTATATGATTTGAATGAATTGTTTCTGTAACTCGTCGCGCTGCTGAGTGGAGCAAGGGCTTGACAGGAGTCGAAAAGGATACCGGAAAGTTTAATGCACATTGCTTCTGCTGATATGAGTTAAGTAAGCTAATGATTAGACTGTGCTTCTAAACTCTTGTTGCAAATAGAATTATTTGATTTCCTGAAGACGATACAGAAGGTTTTATTGATGCAACAAAAATACCTACTTCCCTTCCTTTCCTTCCCTGCCCTTCACTTCCCTTTCATTCCCTTCCTCCAACTTGTTGCCATACAGCAACTTCAATGCACAGCATTTGTGGATAATAGATGTTTTTAACACTTGGACACTATTAGCTGCTCTAGGTAAAATATCAACATAGTTAAATCTGCTTCTCAAATATGTGTTGATAATACTGCATTTCTAGGAAGAAGCGTGACTAAGTATTGAAAATACTGGCAACAGTATATTCTGGTGGGTACATAATACATTAAATTGTGGATGGGAATCAAATGGATTTCAGCCATCTCGCATTATGCTATCTCTATGCCTCCTCTTTTGGCCCAAACTAGCTATTGATCAGCCAAATTGGGCTTCTGCTTCAACATTTTAATTTAGAAAATCAGCATTATGAATTCTATTGCAACATTAGTTCTAATGTATTTAAATAAAAATGCAATTACAGTTTCACCCTTTACACTGTTGCAAGGGTGGTTTCAAGACCTCCATCAGAGGAGAATAGACAAATGGCAGATTCATAAAATGCATTGTGAAAGAAAATGTCTAATGTGTGGGAAATGTTCTGAGAGTGCATATCCACGTACTCTCCACAGTTTCGAGAAAGCATTCCCTTTCTGTGTACTGTATCCCTTTTCATTGAGCCGATATTCCATAGGCATTGGGAGTAGTCACGCAGTGGGTGCAGCAGCACCCCCAAAACAATCATGTTTCATGTGGCCAGGATAGGCCCAGTAAGTAACGGTATGCAACGTTTAGAACGCAAGCATTACCACGGAATACCTTTACAACGCGGGCGTAACAACGAAAGTTGTTACCACGCATTGCACTGGGGGGCGCTCAAGGATAGTAAATGATTTAATTTACTATCCCAACACCTTCCCTACTATCCACGGGGACTGGTGTTGGAATAGTAAATTTAATTAATCAATTTTGCGCCCTCCAGCGCAATGCGTGGTAACAACTTTCGTTGTTACGAACGCGTTGTAAAGGTACGCGTTGTCAATGTATGCGTTCTAACGTCATACATCCGTAAGTAACACCACCATTACATGCTCACGTTCCTTAAGTTGCCTTCTCTTTTAAACATGGTGACTTTTGACATACATTTGCTTGTGTGACAATGCAGGATAACATTCTCTCAATCTGCATTGCTTATTTCCATTTCATAGGCTCACTATCACAACACCTTAAGCATTCCCTACAAGGAGTACATTTCACTGATCAAACGTCATTGTTAATGTCCACTAGGCAACAAAGCTATCAAACTAGAATAAACGATGGCAGCCAGACTGGGGTTTCCACATGGCCACATGGGTGCTCTTTATTATATATACGAAACCATTTCCTTGTTTAGAGCAGAGGAGCATTAAGCTGACACTAAGAGGTCACTGCATGCCGGAATTCCAGCTCAGGTGATACCTGTTTACCCACACTAGGGATGTCCAGATATACACCAAGATGAACAGCCTTATGACACTTACCTGCCTGTAATGCGGAGTTAGACCACCCAGCAGGGATTTGCTAGAGTACCCATTCTAGACAAGACTAAGGGGCATATTATCAAGGACAGGCGATACATTATCGTTGCTTTTATCGGCAGGGAACTGCCGATAAAGCGACGATAATGGCCTTGATAATATGCTCTATGAATTCCAATCGAAGCCCATGTTAGATGTGTTCACATTTAACATGGGCTTCGATTGGAATTCATAGAGCATATTATCAAGGCCATTATCGCCGCTTTATCGGAAGTTTCCTGTCGATAAAAGCGGCAATAATGTATCGCCTGTCCTTGATAATATGCCCCTAGGTTTGGGAGCGCTAGGTAGGAGTATAGTATACATAGGGGCATATTATCAAGGGGGTTTATCTCCGCTTTTTTGGCTTTAAAAGCCAAGAAAGCGGAGATAAAATTATCTCCCTATTACCTAGCTGTCGCTAACACCAGTTAGCGACAGCTAGTAGGAGATAGCGACCATCTTGGGCCCCGCTTTGCATGTCAGTGATATTTATCACTAATGACATGCAAAGTGGGCATGCCAAGATGTTAGCGACTGGAAACAGTCGCTAACATCGCTATCTCCTATTACCAACTTTTGGAGATATTCGCGCTAAGCGCGAATATCTCCAAAAGCTAACACCTGCCCCTGAGCAGTTCTTAGCCATGTTATCCAATGGTAGATGGATAACATGGCTTAGAGCATTAACTCGGTAATGCATGAATATCGCTGACTTTTCAGCGATATTCATGCATTTCGGGCGATTTTTATCGCTTAGGAGTTAAACCTTGATAATATCAAGGCTCCTAAGCGATAAAAAATCGCCGCAACTCGGCGATAAAAATATCACCGCTAAATCAACATAGCGATAATTATCGCTAGTTGTTGGTAATATGCCCCATAGTACTTAAATGGCAGCACATATTCACTATTTTAGCACAATAGTGGAATTGTTCGTCTTGTTTACTAAACGAAACGAAAAGGTTCTAGATCTGTTACTATGATTTCCTTTGGGAGTCAAGCTTGTCATGTTCTGAGTTTGCATACACTATCTTTTGCCAGATTTGTTTGCGGTATAGATAGTGCACTGTGAGCTAGTAGGACTACAGGCCAACATATCCTGAGGGTGTGCACAAAACCAGTCTGTCAGAATCCTGACAATAATGTTGTCCAACAAATGCAAAGTTTTTACTAGGAAGTGTAAAGCCTACAACAACATTCTGCAGTTTATAAGGTGAATGAGCAACAAGCAGACATTTGAATTTTGTTTTCATCTTGCAACATTTGCTGTGCTTTAAAGACGAAAGTAAACTGTCAGTCTATGGCCCTGATTACAAGTTGGGCGGTTAACTTCTCTTGTGCAAACCCCTGTTTATGCACGCAATGGATTTACGAGTTTGGATTTATTTAACATAACCCATAATTATCGTATGCGTTAAATAACCCAATATTCGTATCATTTCGGAAGCTACTGCCAACATTTAACAGGGAAATGTGTGTTGTATTTACCATACCATGCGGAATTTGGTATTTTTAAACCCAAAATCTGCATGATATTCCCCAATAACTCGTAATAGGTGCTATTTATAAATAACAAAAATCAGGGTACCGCTTACACAGTGCTGCAAGAAACAGAATGCAAAAACAATACAAATAAACAGCTGCTGACATCAGATGAAGGCTGCATGTTGTTCCATGTAGATGCAGTGTCGAGAGTGGGGGCTAGTTGCTAGATTGGAGACCAACACGCCTTGGCAGTGGTAAGCAAAGTGAAATGGTACTGGAACTTCACAGGGTTCCAGGGAGGGAGCTAGTGCCCTGAAACTTCATGGAAGGTGAGACTACAACTCCCAAAATGCACTGTACTACCTGCATTTGGACAATTCCATGGAGGGTCTGATGAACAGTGATTCATCTTATCCTGTGA
Source organism: Lissotriton helveticus (assembly GCF_964261635.1). NCBI lineage: Eukaryota > Metazoa > Chordata > Amphibia > Caudata > Salamandridae > Lissotriton > Lissotriton helveticus. The sequence continues at coordinate 1,929,852,234 of NC_136059.1, forward strand.
GTCTTTTTACCTGCAGTTGGCACGGGACTACTTCCACTATTCCAGGGGAGTGTTAGGCTGCATCTGGCTCCGAAGGGGTCCCTCTCTTGGGGGTGATGGGTTTTAGTGAAGGAGGAGGGTAGTTAACTCAGTTCCAGGTCTGCTGTCACAGAGACAAAGTATCCCTCCTTTTCTTTGGTGCTGTGGGCAAAGTCCTATTGTTACGGGACACAGGTCTTCTCATGGTGTGATGCAAGTTGTTCATATCAGAGGTTTTGGTGTCGGGGGTCCTTTAAATCCTAGATTTAGGGAATTAAAGGAGTGTTGGAGCTAGTGGCCAATGGGCAGCTAGTGACTGCCGCTAGTCCACGTCTGAGGTAACCACCTCTTGGGGTGTAGGTCAACTTTTCCATTGAGAACCCACTATTGTGACCTTCCTAAAGATGGTAGAAATCAATTTGTGGTGTACAAACCAGGCTACCTACCCTTGAGGTGCGGCCAGCCTTCTGTGGTGTACACCTCCCTGCATAGCTAATGTCCAGCCTGCTTGGGTGCACATGTGCCTGGGGCAAAGGGAGGGCTGTTTCCTCCACTAGGAGTCAGCTCTGGTGCATTTCAGTGGTGGTGCAGCTTTTGAATCTCATTGTATAGATGTACCACTTCAATAGCCTACTTTGGATGAGGGATGTGTGACCTCCTTCCTGACCAAGTCTTTGTTCTTGAATCCTGGGAGTGATTACACTGCCTGGCAGGAGGCAATAATCCTGTCTTGGTGGCAGCTGGCACAGGAACATGTGGGCTTGTCAACCAGAGCACAGAGATGCTGGGGCATCCAAATGGGCTACCTCTAAGGTAGCCACCAGGGTGCATGACACGTTGCCCAGGGCACAGGATTTGTGCCAGGAGTGAGAAGGCATGTTGTTTGATACCAAACATGATGTGTTTTGGCTTTACCATAATGGAGCTGACAACGTCAAGAATGCCTGGGTGGTAGGCCATGTTATCCCATGGACCGCTAACACTTATAGTAGTTTCCAACGCAAACGCCACTATAGGGACATATAGGGTTGCACGTATATGTCCTCCCTTTAATATATTGTACTCTGACTCCTGGGCTGAGGAGGCTTACCTAAGGGGCACCTGACATATATTAAAGGTAGTGAATTTGACTGTGCCACTCATGGTGAAGGCGCAGCCGAGTTCGAGCAGTTTGCACTGCTCCTGCAGTCGGCAATGTCAGGCCAGCTGCCAGTAGATTGCCTGGGTCACCCAGGGTGACCCAAAACCATTCTGAAGCCCTGGGGACCTCTTTTCCACCTATGCCCTGGGTACTGCTGTTACCCTATACTAGGGACGTATATGGCAATAAAGTGTTTTTTCCACTTTGGGATTACCAAGTCGAACATAACAGTTTTAGGGAGAGAGCTGGGGCCTGTTTAGCACACTTCAGTGCACTGTCAGAGTCAAAAACCAGCATCTAGCAGTTCAAATGGGAGCAAAAATTTGGGAGGGGGACATCTGGAAAGATCCTTGTTTTCTCACAAAATACCTATGACTTAGTGATGTAACATTGAAGACAGCACCCTCCACTCTAAAAATTGTTCCAACACTGCTGGTGATATCTGTTTACTGTATGATGGGGGTTAAAAAACACATACCAAGAGCTATTTTTGTGGTTTCTAGTCACACTGCTTCATCCTATTCTAATGTTAAGCATTCGCGCATTCCTCAGACGAAGGAGAATTCTATAGGTGGCATCACACCCCTAACTCATCAGTGCATTAGATGTCAGACTTAGGTTGAAGCCTATCATTGACTTGTTTTTCACTAAGCAGCTGAAGAGCGTTATATACACATTTTCAGAGGTAAAAAGAATGTCGCAAACTTACTATTTCAGGCAGCATGTTTAAAGGCAATTTTTAACACCTGGCTGCTGGTGTTTTTAAGCAAACATTTGGGAGCTTTTAATGGGGAATCTCTCTCAGGAGTACAACGAATTGGGAAGGACTAATTAAATAATTGAGAAGCAGTTGGTGTTCTAAAAGAGAGGGAATACAAAACGGCCCACACCACTTTCTAAAATGAATTGATATCTCAGTCAGGAATTATACAAGAGGGTCAAAAATTGAGGAGGGTTGATCACAAAATCAGCCACACACGAAGGCTTGAAAAACAACTCTTCATACATACATCCCTGACTGGGACTTATAGTCACTTTACCATGGAATGACCCTGTCAGGATGCTATGCAGAAGATAGCCATTATAATTCCGGTGAGCGAAATCTGTCATGTAGCGAAACGTACTTTGACATCACTTTCGGGTAATAACACTCTAAAGACACGCCTCCAAGAAGCTGGAATACAAGAGATGACTCTTGACTGGACCACCTCCTTCCTCTCCGGCAGAACCCAGAGTGTCCGCCTCCCACCCTTCCAATCCGAAGCCACCGACATCATCTGTGGCGTCCCCCAGGGCACATCCCTCAGCCCAACGCTGTTCAACATCTACATGGCCCCCCTCGCTCAAGTGGCCCGCCATCACGACCTCAACATCATCTCCTACGCTGACGACACCCAGCTCATCCTCTCCCTCACCAAGGGCCTGCACACCGCCAAACACAACCTCCACGAGGGAATGAGGCCGTCACCGATTGGATGAGGAGCAGCCGTCTGAAGCTGAACTCGGACAAGACGGAGGTCCTCATCCTCGGACCCACCCCCTCAGCCTGGGACAACTCCTGGTGGCCGACCACACTGGGAACAGCACCAACACCCACTGACCATGCACGTAATCTAGGATTCATCCTCGACTCCTCCCTCTCCATGTCTAAGCAGGTCAACGCCGTCTCCTCCTCCTGCTACAACACCCTCCGCAGGATCTACAAGTGGATCCCAACCGAAACAAGAAGAACGGTAACACAAGCCCTCGTCAGCAGCAGACTGGACTACGGTAATGCACTCTACTTAGGAATCCCAGCCAAACACCTACGACAACTACAACGCATCCAAAACGCCTCCGTCCGACTGATTTTCAACATCCCCTGCCACAGCCACATCACCCCCCACCGGAGAGACCTACACTGGCTCCCTGTTGACAAGAGGATCACCTTCAAGCTCCTCACCCACGCACACAAAGCACTCCACAACGCCGGATCGGCCTCCCTGAACAGCAGACTCAGCTTCCACACCCCCACCCGCCAGCTCCGCCAGCCTCCCCCTCGCTGCTGTCCCCCGCATCCAACGAACGACCTCCAGTGGCAGATCCTTCTACTAACTCGCTGCCAAGACCTGGAACACCTTCCCTACCCACATACAGCTGACCCAAGACCTACTCACCTTCAGAAGACTCCTCAAGACCTGGCTCTTTGAGCAGTAGCAGCACCGCCCCCCCTCTCCTCAGCGCCTTGGGACCCTCACGGGTAAGTAGTGCAATCCGCGAACTTGCGTATTTATGGATTCGCAATCCGCAAAATCCGTGAATTTAGCGGATTTTTTTTGTTGGTTTCGCACGTGTTTCTGCCGTTTCGCGAGGGTTTTTTACCAGTTCGCAAACTCGAACTTACTTGTCGGGTAGCAACGGTCGCGACCATGTTGTTTCTACGTCTGGTTCATCACAGCACCCTCTTTTTCACCACTGCCACCCTCTGTTTCACCACTGCCACCCTCTGGCTCACCCATGCCACCCTGTGTTTCATCACTGTAGATTATGGGGGGAAAAGCACACCTGCCCTGCCTCAACTGACATGAATGAATTAGGGGCTGATTGATTAATGTGTCACTGAATTTGAACTTCCAGTCTGGCACCTGCTTCCTTATCTGTAATTGCTTTCTCTTGCAGTCTAATTTTTTTTAGCAGGACCTTTGGCATACTTGTAGCTATTCTCTGAGCCTGCTGTGAGGGTCAGAGCAGGGTCATAGAATAGTTGCAAGTAGGCAACTGAACTCTGGAGGGGCCCCTCAGGAAGCACTAGAGGGAATGGTTACTGATGTTATGTTTGAACTTTTGCACCTGCTGAGTGCTTTCAGTTTTGCAAAAATCGTTTTTCTGCTATTTTGCGCGATTTGCGGTGCGCGAATTCGTGCGAGATCGATTTCGGAAGCCGCGAATACACGATTTGTTTTTTTTGCGATGTGTTTGTTGGGGATGATTTTTTGCGTGTTAGCAAGCCGCTTGTAGCTCAACGTTTGCGAAGTTACCCTAGCGGTCGTACATGGGCGCGGCTATCTTGTTTGCGTGACGTAATTCCGTTTCCGGGCGCTATGTGTAATCTCGCAAAGTGTGCGGCTCGCTAGTACATGTTCGCGTGTGATCGCGGGGAAAATCTCGCGCGAACTTACCCACACGGTCGTCAACGGGCGCGGCCATCTTGTTTTTCATTCATTGCTATGGTTCTGGGCATGCTTTCTGTATCCTCTGTCAATCTCTGCCATTCTTTGCTTGTTTGAAGTTTTTTTTGTTCTATTTTACTTATTATCTATCCCTCTATTTTTCTAGCTCTATATTTTTGTGTTTTCTGCTACTTTGGGTTGATTTAAACTACTTTTTTTTAACTCTTTTCTTTTCTTCTTCACTATTTTATTTCTTCTTTATTATTTACCTTCCTTTCTGCCCAGACCATGGTAAAGGGAGCCGGGAAGCAGCCCGCGAAGGGGAAGGGTTCGCACCCCGTGCCCGGCTCCCGTGCGGGCGTTTGTGGGGGGAGCAAGTTATAGCTCGGGAGAATTTTAGTGCGGAGGAGGTGGCCGCACTAGTCTTTCATGTCCAGCGCCGCCTCCCCAAGACCATCATGGGAGGCGGCAAGATCGCTACCAGCTACGGGATCCGGGAGCGCCGGAAGCGGTGGGAGAAGGTGTGCAGGGCCATGTTTGAACACTCTTGGGTCCGGCGCACCTACAACCAGGCCACCCACCGCTGGATGGATCTCATGGACCGGGAACGCGACTTGCTGGACGTGCTCGGCGTCGAGATCCCCGGGCTTGGTGAGTAGTAGTAGCTATTTCTAGCTATTTCATCACTACTCTGTTTTCTCCCGCTCTGTGTGTTATTATATTGCAAATTTTTGTTTTTTACCAAGATCAATAATGCTGCAGATTACATTGTAGGTAAATTATATTTCAAAATCTTCTGTGCATTTCAGGTGCAGTGCTCTCCTTCTCTGTAGCCTTGCTACTATGCTTATTTGTTTTCTATTTTGTGTTCATTTAATTGGCCTGAGAAATTAGGTATGAGTGAGGTGTAAAGAACTGCGTAATGCTAGACACTAAGGGTCAGATTTTCAATTAGCGGCGCATCCCTGCAAAGTAGCAGGGATGCGCCAGTAATTGTGCGCCACGCCACCACCACCCATGGTGCGCCGTATTTACAATGCGGCGCACCAAGGGCCCAAAACGTCACAGAAGCCTTACGCATCTGTGCCGTAAAGGCGGCGCATTGCTGGAGTTGCGTGACAACGATGGCGCAGCTCCAGCAATGCTCTGGGGTGCCCCATCTCCCCAATGCTGTGTCAAGCCGTACGTCTGCTTCAAGCAGGCGCAGGGTTTGAGTCACGCATCATTGTCCTAAAAGTGACTGATTGACATCTTGTAAATTTCTCTCAGCCACTTTTAGGATGCGTTCCTGCGCAGGAACGCCCTCCCTTGCGCCGGAACACCTCCTGATGACGCAGGGCTTTACAACGTGATGCATCTCCCGTATGCGTCACGTTGTTAATATACGCCGCACCATGGCGCCTCTTTTGTTATGCCTCTGCGTCACAAAAGTCACGCAACAATGGAGCAAAAGAGCCGCAAGGGGCTTGTAAATCTGCCCCTACAGACTCCAGTCCAGTCCTTCCTTTGTACACCTGGCAATAAGAAGAAATAGTGGTGGTGGATTGATAGTTTGAGTATTTTAATGACTGGTTAATGTAGTAGGAAACTTTTTAGTGTCTGTCACTTCGCGTGCTGCGGACTGCTGCCTGCCAGTCCTAGGCGAACCTTTTTAGTAGTTTGTTTAGTGAGTTGCATAACTTTCCAAGTCGACGGTCCGCAAATCAAGCAATACTAATATCGTAGTAGACCACATGAAATAGGTCAATATATCCCGTTCAATAGTAGTCTATTTGCTATTTCGCCAAAAGATTTTGTTATTGTTCTTTTGAAATGTTTGATTTGGTTGACAACAATCATACATGTTTTTGGGTCTTTCTTTCTTTCATGTTGTACATCAGCTCCCCCCAGGGGCAAGAGGACATTGGAGAAGGCTGCTGCTGCTGAACCAGGCCAGGATCTGTCAGGCGAGGGCTCCTTTGCTGGCCCCGGTAAGTTTTAATTTTAATATAGAGTACCTATTTTTTCCTAGCGTTCCTCATTCGATTTTTTCTAAATCGTCTTTGATCTTCTTGTACACTGTATCTAAATTCTTATCCTGCCTCGACTATGACTCCCTGTGGTATTACTAGATTATTATTATTTATCTGTCTGTGTAGCTAACTAAGATTGAACATTTGGCAAAAGGTGTAAAACGAAACTCCCATTCTAGTCAGCAATAGCTCTATGCTCTGAGTGCAGTCCTCTGGGATTGTCCATAATGTCTTTTCAAGTCTTCTAAATGTTTATGCTTTGACAATTACCAACAATAAAAAGGTGAATGACCACCAAGAAAGAATAAGATACTACTTTACTTTTGGTTTGGATAGGAGGACAATCCATACTACTACTGTTGCAGGGACAAATCTGTACAAACAGAACTATGGACACTAAAGTGCATTGTTTATCAATTATAATACGCACAGGTCGACATTCCACATACCTCAGTGATATCAGACTTTGAAGAACCCCCAATCTCCTTACTAACTAGATAGTGTGGCAGAGTCATTTAGCTCCCGAAATCATCGATGATTGATCCCCAATGATGATTATCCAACGCAGGACAAGAGTACGGAGTCAGAGTCCAGAAGTGTCAGAGGCACGGGCTCATGCATTGCAAATTGCAAAACCTTTTGCTCATTCACTCATGACCAAAAACCACAGAGTCTATTTAAGTTTTAAAGCTTTATTAAAAGTAAAAATATTTATTGAAATCAAGCTTGTCATAAAACATAAACGGTTGATTAAAAATGTTAAAGTGCTTATAGTGATTTATTTCACACATTTATTGTGGGCGAGCCGAGCCCTCACCTGGTTTGAACTTAAATTTTTCTTTTTGGTGCTGAATCGTTGGTCCCTCCGTCCTAGTGATGATGATTTGTTCTTAGAGGTGAAGATTCTGTCTGTTATGAGACAAATGGTGCGTGTTAAAAAGCAAGCATTCATCAGTTGTGCCAAAAAGTGCAGCAAGACAACACCCTTCGCTGGAAAAAGGGAAATTTTTACTTTAGAGTAGACAGTCACAAATTATTAGCTTGTTTTCGGTATTCACATTTCTTCATTCCTAGACAAATAATTAGTGATTGGTGTATGTCTATGACATCTAACATTCTTAAATGTACTTTGTAGGTGGAACATCTGGTGCTGGGCCCAGCGTGGAGGTGGAGGAGGGAAGTTCTGGGGAGGAGGCGGTGCAAGTGACGGACCAAACTGCTGTGCGGGTTGCCACGGTAGTGGCGGGCAGTGGTAAGCTCTTATATTCCTTACTTATTGAGATTGCAGACTGCATAGTGTGCTCCCCGTGAGAAAACGTAAGGTTTGTCCAGATGAGAGACATGAAGAAGAATGATTGACATATAGTTTGAATGGATGGATGCCTGGATCATGGTACTATCTGACTCTTAGATAGCATATGTGTATCTCGAGAGAGTAGACGGTCACTGGATGAACTAAGTGTTACTTTGAAGAGCATGTAACACCGCACCCGCACGTCCGTCCCAGTGTAGGAAAGGCAAGAAAAAGAAGTTGTAATTTTGTCTGAATACTACCATGAATAGTAGGAGTAGTTTGTATTGCAAGCACAGCATATATCCGGCTATTATGATGGCCGCTCACTACATCTGTTAATAAGTTTAGTAGAACTCGGTCATTCTTGTGTGGATGTATCACTATTCACTCAATAAAAAGCAAAGCACCTAAAGTCATCCCATATGTAAGCAAATACATACCATGTGCAGTGATAGATAATCAGATTATTTATCTTCTTCATTTTCCTTTTCTAGTATCTATTCATTGGCACTGTAGGGTGAAAGTTAAATTAATTAATCAGTAGCCCTTGTAACAGAGTATTCTCAGTGCCACCCGTAATAGAAAAGTAAGAGCATCACCACCTGCATGTACTGGACTGGTACAGTAACGCAAGTCTGTCTCACTCATCATGGCGGGCGCCTGTTTTTCTCGGGTGCAAGTTGACTGCGCTGGCATTATGCCGGCTTGCAGAAGTTAACGTACCAATTTTGCTAAACAAGAGAGAAGAAGAAGAAGAAGACTGGTGTACTGTCATAGTCGACTCTAATGGAGTGAGTCCATAGTGCTCGTAGAATTGATTCCTTAAACTCCCACTAATGTTAGAGCAAGGATGAAGAAGTGGGAGGTTAGATAGATACTGGCCACAATAGTTATGTACTGCGCTTCCAAGTTGCTAGTTCTACTGTGACACAACTTTCTGCTGAATCATTTTGTGTTAATCTTAAAGAGCATTGGTTACAGACTATGTCTTTCTTTCTTCATATAGATGCTCCTTCCAAACCAACAAGGAAGGAGCTGGCTGAAAGGGCACGGCAACGGAGGCTGGAGGCGACTGTCGCCGAATATCGGCGGCTGGTGGCCCAGGAGGAGGAGGACACGCAGAGTACGTCAACAACATCCACGGCGACACCTGCATCCTCCTCCGTGCTCCCTGGGTCAGCCAGTCAGTGCAGGTCTCCAGCGGTACGGAGCCGGGGTACCGCAGCCACCCGCCACCACCGAGCAGCAAATAAATCAGCTGCCCCCCACAGCAGTTGCAAAAAAAGGATGCACCGCCTTTCCCTGAGGGTTTCCTACCTCGAGCAGGAGCTCCTCAACACCAAGACCCTGCTCGAGACCCTCCGCAAGGAGCATGCTGACCTGGCCCAAAAAGTCAACAGCAGCCAGTAGGAGGAGACTGTCCCTTGCCCCTTTTTTAAAGACTTCTGGGGGGTGGGAATTAGGAGTTGGGTTTTCTACTTTTTTGGACTTCGTTTTCAGGGACATTCGTTGGGGTCCGGGGGGGAGGGTGTTGGGTCTTGCGGGAGATTTATGTTACTGGATATATAAATATACTTTAAACTTTATCTTAGCATACGTGTTTTTTACTGCTTTTGAGGCTGGTGGGTGGGGGTTTAATAGTACTGAAACCTAAGTGGCATCTTGATTCAAGTTGTGTAAGTACTAATGGCCCAAATGTTTTCAAAACTAAGTGCCTCTCACAGAGTAAGTGAATTCAATAGTCCTAGGACTAGTGTCAGTCTCTCGTCTCTCCTAATACTTCATTATACTACCTCCCCCCAAACGCTTACCTTACCTGTAATTTGTGTTTGGAAATAGGGCTAGGCACAGGGCTGGCTGTACGCAAAATGGCGATTAAGGTTGGCAATCCTGGGCGGATGAAATGTCATCATTGCGGTGGTACTTGTGGTGTTACACAGTGGCAGTTGCAGCATCTGAAAAAAAGAAAATGAAACCTTGTTTGTCCTTACTGTAGCATTATAACGGTACGATAGAGAATATAGCAGGTGACAGTACACTAGAACAGTGCCACAATGTAGCCTAACAAATGATAAAGTATTTAAAGTATAACTACTACTTGCGTTGAATTTCTTTGACATTGGCTACTATTACAAGAAATAGTACTGAAGGTGAAGGACACAGCAGCGTAATAATTTCATTTGCCACGTCTAGGAGGAGGATGTTCTTGATGACCAATCAAGTTGATGGCGCACATGAAAATCTGCTTTCATTTGCCAATAGTGACTCGGTGTCAAGGTGAGTAAGAATATATCCTCGGATTCCTTCACCATCCTGTTACTATGACCTTATCCTCCCCAGCAAGTGTGTGGAATTATTGCTGTAATTTAGTCACACATCAATCAAAACCACACAGCCCGGGGGAAGAGGGTTGGGGTTTGGAAAATGGATGGGAATGGGGTTTTTTGGGAAAGTTTTGTTGAGAGAAGAAAAAAAAGCACAGCATGGACAAACAATAATTGAAGATAAACAAATCTTTGGGTACAAAGCTAACCATGAATCTTTTAAGTGACATAAAGGAAGTGCATGCACTACTGCATGCATGGTTACTGAAAAGTAACTAGTACTTTCGACAACCGTGAATGAAAGAATGCGACAGTACCGGGCTGCAGTAATAATTATGCGTTTTCACTTGCCTATCTCTGCACTCAGAGAAACACTTCGTACATTAAATTAGGTTTGAAAAATGGTAGGAATAAAGCCTATCCAATGGCTGTAGGGATGAATTTAGAAGCAGAGATCAAAGAAATGCAGAGTCACACTCATAGAAGTTCACAGCAATAACATTACTTAAAAGATAATTAGAAAAGAATGGATACTGTATCTGTATGTTGTTGTAGTTATCCTGTTGAATTTGGGAAGTTGTAAGATGCATCCAAACATTCCTCTTATTAGCGGGACTCCTCCATTCCATCTGACGCTCCGTCCATCAATGTTGGTGACCAGAAGACACCCTGTCCACTGCCTGCCGGATGCTGAATTGCGGCTCGCTAATGTGAAGCCTGACTTCATCCTTTTTTTCCCATTGCACAGGCTGAAACCCGGCCTGTAATTATTGATGGAAAAACAGGAAGTGATATTAGAACACCACTGACAAATAAATATAAGGTATGTACGCTGTGTAGTGCAAAAAGTCACACTTTGAATTTCCTAATAGGCAGTACAATATTTTTGAAAGTGCCTACTCTGTCTGAGTCTCCTTTTGAAGGATAAATAGGCATGGGCGAATTAATTTAGCGGATCCTTCCCCTCAAGCTAGGTGTACTGTAAACTGTGTTTTAGAACAAAATTAGACCTTCCCAGCAGTGCTCCCAGACCCTTACTAAACCCAGTCGCAAAAATGTAGAAGACCCTAAGAAGACCCCCAATCAGATCTCCAAAAACGAGGCCTAGTAGAAAATGGTGACAAAACGTACTTTGAAAGTAAAGTAGGCCCAAATCCCCCCTTACCCACCGTGGATTGTATTCAAACCACTTGCAAGCAAGCAAAAGTATCCATACCCAGCACCGCTCCGAGACTAACCCTGGGCGTAGTGTGCGGAGTGGGGCTCCGCGGAGCTACGCGAAGTGGGCACACAACTACGCCCACCCGCGCACTCCGCGTAGCCCCACTCCGCGCCGCCCGACTCCCTCCCGCCCCCCCTAAATACATAAATAAAAGTATAAAAAGCTTTTAAAAACACTTACCTTGTCTGCCGCGTCCCCGGGGCTCCCTCTCGCCGTCCCGCGATTCGCGCCGCCACGATTCGGATCCTAATGCTCATGCGCGGGCGGCCGCGCATTCCTCATGAGAAATGCGCATGCACGGCCGCCCGCGCATGCGCATTAGGATCCGAAATGGCGGCGTGAATCGCGGGACGGCGAGAGGGAGCCCCGGGGATGCGGCAGACAAAGTAAGTGTTTTTAAAAGCTTTTTATACTTTTATTTATGTATTTAGGGAGGGCGGGAGGGAGGCGGGTGGCGGCCGGCTACGCACCGTCTGCGGAGCGCGCGTAGTGCCGCCTGGCTACGCCCGCTACGCAAAATGCGTAGGAGACGGCACTCCGTGCACTCCGTGCACGGAGCGTAGCTGGCCGCCCACCCTTATCCAAGACTCGCAAACCCCCCCACAAACAGCCCGCCGCCCAAACACATGCAATACAATACTACTAACCCTAACGAGCCATAAGTTAAGAATAGTGGCAAACGCTTTCTTTACTAGGCCAAATCCCCCCTTCCCCACCATGGATTTTCTTCAAACCACTCGCAACCAAAATTACACATTCCCACGAGTGCTCTAAGACCCCAGAACTCAGTTGCAAAAATATAGAACACCCCGAAACACATGCAACCCTGCTGCTAGTGCTAACCCTAACGAGCCCTAAGTTAATGTGCAAAAATGCTTTTCCTCATGGATTTGGTCCAAACCAGTTTTATCCGGTATTAGAGCTTCCCAGCAATGGCCCCAGAGCCGTCAACCCAGGCAAAAACAAGTAGAAGACCCCCAAACAGCCAAAAAGCAAAAGTACAAAAATGGGCACTGTCATTTTCTGGGCAATTTCCAAAATCACTCCGCGCGCGCTCTGCAGCTAGGCCCTAACTCCCCTCTGCCACCATGGATTTTCTTCAAACCTCTTGATATCAAAACTATCCATACCCAGCAGTGCTCCCAGACCCCGAAACCCACCCACAAACACCAGGAAGCCCCCCAAACAGGCCCCCAAAAACGCTAAATTGACCGAAATGTCAGAAAAAGCAAAAACTTTTTCCTCATGGATTTGGTCCAAACCAGTTTTATCCGGTATTAGAGCTTCCCAGCAATGGCCCCAGAGCCGTCAACCCAGGAGAAAACAAGTGGAAGACCCCCAAACAGCCAAAAAGCAAAAGTACAAAAATGGGCACTCTGTCATTTTCTGGGCAATTTCCAAAATCACTCCGCGCGCGCTCTGCAGCTAGGCCCTAACTCCCCTCTGCCACCATGGATTTTCTTCAAACCTCTTGCTATCAAAACTATCCATACCCAGCAGTGCTCCCAGACCTCAAAACCCACCCACAAACACCAGGAAGCCCCCCAAACAGGCCCCCGAAAACGCTAAATTGACCGAAAAAACTTTTTCCTCATGGATTTGGTCCAAACCAGTTTTATCCGGTATTAGAGCTTCCCAGCAATGCCCCAAGACCCGCCAACCCACCCGCAAAAAAGCACAACACCGCCAAACAGGCAAAAAGCAAAAATGGAAAATCTCCTACTTACAATATTTTTCGGCCTTCTGTCCAAACGCGCTGTGCAGCTAGGTCAGACTCATAACTCAGGCTCTGTCGCGTGACCTCCTATTGCTTCAGGGCACTTTGGACAATAAACAATTAACACGGCAGCCTGGCCGTGAGGAGGAGCACCATCGCCGCGAAAGCTGGAGGAGAATTCCATATACCAGCAGGGTGAGGCTGTTGTTTTGCACGAATCAAGACAGTACCAGCACAGTGCCTAAATATGCTAAATGTGTCTACCAAAATGCTCGTAACCTACTACAGGATTAAAATGCGCCTTGATATTTTATGAAACATTTGAACTTACCAAAAGAGAAGAATAATGTTCGCACTCAGGACTTCATGTCCCAGCATACATCAAAGACTTGCACCGAGCATACGCCCACTGGGGGAAATGATGTAATTCAATAAAGCCGCAGAGTGAAAAGAGTGCGAGGCTCAGGTGTTTTCATTACTGGCAGCCGAGAAGAAGTGGTTTGATCCCCGAAACGCATTGGCAATTAGATTTATGAAAGAGCAGGAATGCAGGCTGCATTAAGGAGCCGCATGGCGAGGCTCTGTCGCGTGACCTCCTATTGCTTCAGGGCACTTTGGACAATAAAAAATTAACACGGCAGCCTGGCCGTGAGGAGGAGCACCATCGCCGCGAAAGCTGGAGGAGAATTCCATATACCAGCAGGGTGAGGCTGTTGTTTTGCACGAATCAAGACAGTACCAGCACAGTGCTTAAATATGCTAAATTTGTCTGCCGAAATGCTCGTAACCTACTACAGGATTAAAATGCGCCTTTATATTTTATGAAACATTTGAACTTACTAAAAGAGAAGAATAAGGTTCGCACTCAGGACTTCATGTCCCAGCATACATCAAAGACTTGCACCGAGCATACGCCCACTGGGGGAAATGATGTAATTCAATAAAGCCGCAGAGTGAAAAGAGTGCGAGGCTCAGGTGTTTTGATTACTGGCAGCCCGAGAAAAAGGGGTTTGTTCCCAGAAATGCATTGGCAATTGGATTTATGAAAGAGCAGGAAGGCAGGCTGCATTAAGGAGCCGCATGGCGAGGCTCTGTCGCCTGACCTCCTAATGCTTCAGGGCACTTTGGACAATATATATATATATATATAAATATTTATGCCCAGAGATTGCTCAGGACACTGCAAGTATCCCCAGGTGCGAGGCTCTGAGAGGAAACAGGAACCGGCACTGAAGAAAGCAAACACACTCGCTAGAAACGCGTCTGCCTGGCGTTTCCTGGACGGTGCTTTATCTTTATTTTCTGCACAATAAATCCTGGTGGTGAAATCAGCATATGTCGGGCTCAATCTGTTGGAGTGAGCGTGGGTTTCATATCAAAGACCAGTTTGCTGTGTACTGGTCAACCGGCATGCCCTCCTGATCTGGTGTGAAGCACTAAGGCAGCAAACCTTGGGACTTCGTATCAACTACAAGCGCTTCACCCCCCCGAGTGTTTTGCGGTATTTGGCTGTGAAACATTACTTCGGGGAAGGAGGCTGCAGCGCGTCTGCAGGGACCCCGCCAGGTAGTGTTGAAAATAACCCTGTGGATGAATTGGAAGGATGCGGCGACATCGAGACAAGCCACTGTGCGTTTGGCGGCTCTTCACTGCATGAGCTGTCACATTGGACTCGGTGTCCCAGCATGCTCCTGGTCTCAACACCTTCACAGGAGGCACTGCAGCTGTGAGCGGAGGCGGGGAGTAACTATCTTTAAAAGCGTGCCCAGAGATTGCTCAGGACACTGCAAGTATCCCCAGGTGCGAGGCTCTGAGAGGAAACAGGAACCGGCACTGAAGAAAGCAAACACACTCGCTAGAAACGCGTCTGCCTGGCGTTTCCTGGACGGTGCTTTATCTTTATTTTCTGCACAATAAATCCTGGTGGTGAAATCAGCATATGTCGGGCTCAATCTGTTGGAGTGAGCGTGGGTTTCATATCAAAGACCAGTTTGCTGTGTACTGGTCAACCGGCATGCCCTCCTGATCTGGTGTGAAGCGCTAAGGCAGCAAACCTTGGGACTTCGTATCAACTACAAGCGCTTCACCCCCCCCCGAGTGTTTTGCGGTATTTGGCTGTGAAACATTACTTCGGGGAAGGAGGCTGCAGCGCGTCTGCAGGGACCCCACCAGGTAGTGTTGAAAATAACCCTGTGGATGAATTGGAAGGATGCGGCGACATCGAGACAAGCCACTGTGCGTTTGGCGGCTCTTCACTGCATGAGCTGTCACATTGGACTCGGTGTCCCAGCATGCTCCTGGTCTCAACACCTTCACAGGAGGCACTGCAGCTGTGAGCGGAGGCGGGGAGTAACTATCTTTAAAAGCGTGCCCAGAGATTGCTCAGGACACTGCAAGTATCCCCAGGTGCGAGGCTCTGAGAGGAAACAGGAACCGGCACTGAAGAAAGCAAACACACTCGCTAGAAACGCGTCTGCCTGGCGTTTCCTGGACGGTGCTTTATCTTTATTTTCTGCACAATAAATCCTGGTGGTGAAATCAGCATATGTCGGGCTCAATCTGTTGGAGTGAGCGTGGGTTTCATATCAAAGACCAGTTTGCTGTGTACTGGTCAACCGGCATGCCCTCCTGATCTGGTGTGAAGCGCTAAGGCAGCAAACCTTGGGACTTCGTATCAACTACAAGCGCTTCACCCCCCCGAGTGTTTTGCGGTATTTGGCTGTGAAACATTACTTCGGGGAAGGAGGCTGCAGCGCGTCTGCAGGGACCCCACCAGGTAGTGTTGAAAATAACCCTGTGGATGAATTGGAAGGATGCGGCGACATCGAGACTGTCGTGTATTTCTATAGGTTCTGAATCAGTCCCCCTATTCCTGACCCTATTCTGGTTAAACGAACTATCAAGTTAACTAACAGTCAGCCCATGAAGCAAGAAAAGCCCCCATGATGCAGATACCGTTATCTGACGCAGTCACACTACGGCACAGGAACGTGTTATCTGATTAGGTCATAACGCTTGAGATCTAATTAGACAAGCGACATTCCTCCAGCCCCTGATAAGGCATACGACGTTCTCATAACAAATCAAACCTATGACAACCTGGAAAATCCGTGCGGCCATTGTTTTGATTTCACAGAGAACTTTAGTAAAGAATGTGCTAACGAGCAAGTCGTATGACATCTTTATTGACGTATCTATGTCCATCCTTACGTCAATCTCGGCACCTTTAAGGTATAAATATTGCCGATCTTGCCCTATGCAAACACACGCGTGGTGACAAGACGGAGCAGCCATACTTGCCGAAGCCGAGAGCAGAAGCAGACCCCGCTGGCGCAGCCCCGCCTTCCTGACGCGCTGAGAGACGCGCTGCTATCTCAAGCCGAGAGACCCAGCACCGGCGCTTTCGGGCAGCCCTCGCAGGCAGCCTGGAATATCGAGAGCAGAGAAAGAGATACCATTCCTCATCCATCCTAAATTCCAGGTACAGAACTGAATAACCCCTCACAGAGAATTCTTTAGTTATTCACTTGGCAAAAACAAACTTAACTTAAACTGTAACTTTCTATTCCCGCCCACGCATTAGACTTAGGTCAGGTACACGGGGTAGGCGTATTTAGAAACACCAGTTGAGTACGTTTAGTCAAATGTATATGTGTATGTAAATATATTTTAATCATTTTAAACATCATATGGCTCAGAAACCATATCAATGTTTTTACAGTATTATTTTATACTATTGCTTTTAATGTATGCACTTTACTTAACTATAAGTATTGCAATAATATCGATCCATTTCTCTTGTACGAGAAAAGAGACTGATCAATAAATAACACCTTTTTATTGAACACGCCCGTCTCTTCCTTTTCTCTACATTCTGATGAGACTAAGAATGCACGTACTGACTGAGTAAAATAATTGCCTTGTGCTCACACGACTCTCGAGATTGACTCTTGATTAGGGGAGAGCAAAGTTGTCATGTTCTATGGTTGTCAGAAACTAAATCCCTTCTTGTCTAATCAGGGGAGTTAATTCCTTCCTTGAACATTCGAGAAAGTTTCTAGCGAACTCTGAGCTTAGCTGGCAAACTCAAAAATTAAGTCTAGTATCGACAGTAGTAGACCTAGTTAACGTCTGGCCTAGGCCTTTACTGCTGTAGGTATTATTCCAATGCGCAGAGCCTATTGGGAAAATAGGAGCTACACTACATGGCGCCCAACGTGTTTGGAAAGGGCGATAAAACTAACGTAAGACATTTAGAGTAACTCAGTCGTGCTTTCTCACTCAGACCCCTTTTCCCATTATACTCCAAAGACGTCTGGAGTGGGTGAAAGGTTATATCCTCCAAAACCTCGCAGGAGGGAACTCCTATGTATGGTTCTTGGTCAAGTCAACGTTGAAGGATAAACAGTTCCAAAATATTGTGCATCTAATCTCTGTTTCCATAAAGAAACCTGATCTGCAAACAAACATAATACCATCCTGTCTGTAAAATGGCAGAGAGTGATGATGAAAGAGAGGCAGTTAGATTAGCAACTGAACTCGCAGATGCTGATGCTACCATGCAAGCAGCAGACCCGAATATAACACTCATTCCGGTCATTAAAAGGAGATCTATAACCTTAAAACTTATAGAAAATGGACTGACACCTAGAGGTGGCACAGTCATATTCGTAATTGAGGCACACGAATATCGGCAGACAGAGGTATACTATTCATGGATACATTTTCCGGCAGCAAATGCTGTAACAAAGTACTTCCACTATTACAAAGTAGAGGAACCTCCTGAAACGTACACTCCTTTCGAGGAGGTGGAATTACCACTCAAATTCCAAGAGCATTTGCTCTTATTTGATGGCGCCCTAAAACATAACAATCACATTACAAGGCTCGGTCCTTTAGGAAGACCAGGAGCAACGTGGCCGGTCTTAGCCGGATACACACCACATCCAGACATCGAAAGAATGCCTGCAGCAGAGCTGTTAATACAGCTAAAGCAACTACTAAAAATTCATAGACAATTAGTTCAGTATGTAATGCGGACTTCAACAATTCAGCCAGCGATTAAACTTCCACAGCTGACCCCTCACCAGGGGAACACAAATAAAATTACACCACAGAACATCCAATCCTGCCTAGGTAAAGTTCCAGCTAAACGGGAACAAATACCATTCTGGTTGGCACAGAAAATCACCCAAATAGAGGCGGTGTTTCCTGACACCACCCCGCTGGAAAAACACAGGATTCTGACTATATGTCTCCCAATGGGAATCGCACCACACATTGAGGACTGTGACACTTGGGGTACAGTCTTTGCTTCCATCTACACAAAAACGCACGGTGTTCCATCCATTTCGGTAATACCAGATGTGCTAAAACAAATTCAAGATGAATACGGTCCAGAACCTGCTTTAACTCTTGGTATGAAATTACTAAAAGACTTCAAGCAGGTCTCGGCTATATTATTAGCCAATATAAAAGGTGAAGCAGCAAACGTGGCGATCCGCCAGAGGTTAAAAGAGACAGATATAGCAGACCAACCAGCTGAAATTGCCAGAATCATAGAAAAATCCTATGAAGAACTAGGCAGAGATAGTCTAGGTGGAATACCAGTAAAACCGCAACTGACTACAAGTCCAGAAAAAATATTTTTTAATAATAATAATTCACCAAAAAAGAACTGGGATGGAAACAAACAATCCAATCCTAAAGAAAAGAAATTCCAGTCCCGAGGAAGGTCTCCTAGGCGAAGAGAGAAATCTCCAAACCAAAGACAGAGGTCACCGCAGAGTGACCCCTCGGGGAATAGATATAACCTTAGAAATAGGGATAATATTAAAAAACCTGATAGATATCAAGACATTGATACACGTCCCTCTCAATCTTTTCAGAATTCCTCGCAGAAATCGGAAAGAAGAGGACGATCAGAAGAGCACGCCAAGTCCAAAGACAAGGAACCTGCTCAACAAAAAAAGAAATTACAATTTCCAAAAAAAGAAGGTAGCCAGTATCAAGGTAGTTAAAAATGCCGAGAATACTGAGGACACAACTGAAAAACGGAGAATGGGCTCAGACAATGCTAGACAGCGCAGCAGAGGTGAGCATAGCTCGCAAAGTCCTTATGAATCATCTGGAGACAGTGGACACGAATGAATACCTTCAAGTGGAAACTGCAGACACCAGAGTTAGCAAGCCCCACAAGATATACGAGATAACATTACGTATAGAGGGAGATAAGACTAGGAAAATAAGGGGACTATTTTGGGATAACCTCTCAAAAGGCTATGACATCCTTCTAGCTGAAAAAGACTGGCCACCAGAGTTTGTCAGGGAGTGCCCTCATGGCGAAGAAGTAATTATGCCTGCCTTCTCGAATCAAATACCGATTCATAAAAAATACACACTTGCTAGAAAGTGGGCAGTGGCCTTAGCACCTGCTTTATATAAAAATCAGGTAGGATGGGATGAGGATTCTCCTCCTCACAAAATCCAGTTAAAATCACAACCTACTGCACAAAGGCAGTACCCAATTAAGCAAGAAGCTAAAAAACAAGTAAATGAAATACTAGATCAGCTAGAATACCAGGGGGTGATTGAAACTTGCACCTCACAAATGAACAATCCTTTGTTTCCGGTCTCCAAACCAGACAATTCATATCGTCTAGTTTTGGATTACCGACACCTTAACACATGTTGCAAAACCTTTGCAGTGCAAAACTCACACAGTGCTGCACTAATGAATAACATAGTGCGCAAAAAATACAAAACAACCCTGGACATCTCCAATGGATTCTTTTGTCAAAACATAGCACCAGAGAGCAGATCTTTAACTGCATTCTCAGTAAATGGCACTCAAAAACAATTCTGTCGGTTAGCCCAGGGGTACAAGAACAGCCCGGGGGTATTCTCAGCGAGAGTAACAGAATTACTACAACTATATGATGATGAAGCATTATCTTATGTCGATGACATTTACTTAACAGATGATGACTTGGATACTCACTTGAAAAGAGTGAACACCATAATACTTGGGTTCGCTGCAGAGGGTTACAAATTCAACTTCAAAAAGTCCAGAATTGCCCATCTGACGGTCCTATTCTTAGGATATGAGTTATCAAGTGAAGGCAAAAGCCTGGCAGACAATTTCCTAGAGAAATGTGCCGTAATCCAAGCCCCTAAAACACTAAAAAACTTACAGTCAATTCTAGGCTTCCTAAATTTCGGAAGAACATACATTGCAAATTACGCAGAAAGGGTCAAACCCCTTTATGATCTAATTAAACCAGACTTTAAAAGATCCAGTTGGACTCAAACACACACAGAAATTTTGAGATCCTTACAAACAGACATGCTAATTAAAACAAAATTAGAAACACGTGATAACACACGCAACCTTGTGATCCGAGTCATCCCAGGGAGATGCGGATTCACATACCTGACTTCTAATGAAGGAGAAAAGGTACCAATTGCATTCAAATCACACTTGTATACAGAAGCTGAACAGAAATTCAGTAATACAGAAAAAATAATTCGTGCAGTTCAAACCGCAATAGCTAGAGAAAAAGACATAGCTGACGGTAGACATATCACAGTCAGAACAGCAGAATCAGCCTTTGAGGCACGAACAACACCTTGTAATTTACCAACAACAACATTGAATCCGGAATGGATACAATGGGTGAATTCAATCACAACGGACAAAGTATACTACTACTTTGATCCAGAACTAGAAGAATTACAAAATCTAAAATATGAAAAAACGTATCCTCTGCCAATCGACATTCTTCCTCTACGACATTACGCCTGTGTAATCTATACAGACGGACATGCTCAACCCTCCGTTTGGGGAGAACATGCATACAACCCCACATGTGAGATTACAAAAGAAGTCTGGCGCGGAGGTATATTAAAACCTCTATTAACAATATCACACTCAGTAGAAACTAATTCAGAACTACAAACTGAAATAATAGCTTTGAAAATGGCGCTAGATAATGCGGATCGCGAATTCCCGACACTTATAGTGTCAGATTCATATTACTGCGTCAAAGCATATAACAAGGATTTGCAGACATGGATTCAGAACGGTTACAAAGATGACACAGATGCACCAATAAAGCAGAAACTGCTCTGGGAACAAGTAGCTCTTTTGAAAAAAGAACTACCAAAGACTCACGTGACTCACTCACTGAGTCATCAACGTGATGGCGTTCACGTTGTGGGGAATTCATTGGCTGAAGCAGCGGCAGCCACTAAACCGGCTCCCGTAGATCGAAAAAAGCGTACATTAAAATACATTGACGGTGAAACAATGCTGGCGGTGAAAACGTCATCAAAAGGCGACTGTTCAGCGTTACCGATCAACTATCCACTCAATTATACATACATAATCGATGCAAACTCCGTCCCTTTTGCTCGAATCCCTGGAGTGGGGGATAGAGTGATTCCAAACATGGACAGGAGAAACTTGTTAATCGCAGACGCACACATGGGCGAGGGTCTCAGACACCTTAAATTAAAAGATTCTCTGGAAGAATTACAATCACGGTACTGGTGGCCAGGCATGAGCCTGCACTACACCATGTTTGTAAAAAACTGCCCAAACTGCAACAGAGATCGCAGTGGGGAGAGAAGCAGTTTAATACCTCGTCGTATCAAGGCAGATAATATTACCAGCAAAAAGAATGGCTTGCGATTAACATATACAGGCTAGTTTCCACTTATAATGTAGATCACCAGCACTCGGCTGACGTCCGGACTATTATACAAGATTTGCGAGTCTAAATGGCATATACGCTAAGAGCATGCTACGTTCGACCATTGTTTTCACTCAGGCAATCCAGCCTGGGGGGGAAACATGGCCAAAGGAGCACAGCCCAGCGGGAATCTTCTCACTTCCTTCCTGAGGGTACGGGATGGTGTAAAGGAAAAACCAAGGCAGAAAGCAATCTATAATAGAAAGGATATTAGGTTCGGGAGCTGGGTGGGTCAAACATCTAATAAGTGTCCAACGTAGTCTAAATAACTTGCCAAGAAATTCTCTGAAGGGATTCAGTCCGTACGAATTATTATTCGGAACTAGGATGTTGATCTCTGACCTTGATAGTCAGACTTCAGTGGTAATAGAAAAACCTTTGATGTCAAAGACCGTTTGGCTATTTTACAGGACTTAAACAAAACAAGAAAAGACCTGAGCAACATACAGTTGAAACAACAGCCAACAACCACTGAAGAATCACCACCTGTCCCAGCAAGACCTGTCTGGATTCCAAAAGTCGGGGATCTAGTCAGGGAGAAGATCGCGGTAAAGAAGGAATTTGGGCCTTCGTACAGAAAAGCAGTTCCTGTCTTGTCTGTCAACGGGACAAGATCAGTTGTACTACCGCCACTTGCTGGAAAAAAGGAGAACCGAGTTGTATCCATCGACCTGGTAAAACCACAACATGTGGCCGATAAGAAACAGTAGGCCAAGTGGACTCCCAATAAGTAGCAGAACACCAAGGTTTGCTACCAGCACAGAGGTCCTAACAAAAAGGCTCATCACATTCGAAACGCCTAAAGAAGAACAAGAAGGACTATGCAACAATGCAATAGAACTCAGACCTCTCAACATCATCTCCTACGCTGACGACACCCAGCTCATCCTCTCCCTCACCAAGGGCCTGCACACCGCCAAACACAACCTCCACGAGGGAATGAGGCCGTCACCGATTGGATGAGGAGCAGCCGTCTGAAGCTGAACTCGGACAAGACGGAGGTCCTCATCCTCGGACCCACCCCCTCAGCCTGGGACAACTCCTGGTGGCCGACCACACTGGGAACAGCACCAACACCCACTGACCATGCACGTAATCTAGGATTCATCCTCGACTCCTCCCTCTCCATGTCTAAGCAGGTCAACGCCGTCTCCTCCTCCTGCTACAACACCCTCCGCAGGATCTACAAGTGGATCCCAACCGAAACAAGAAGAACGGTAACACAGGCCCTCGTCAGCAGCAGACTGGACTACGGTAACGCACTCTACTTAGGAATCCCAGCCAAACACCTACGACAACTACAACGCATCCAAAACGCCTCCGTCCGACTGATTTTCAACATCCCCTGCCAGAGCCACATCACCCCCCACCGGAGAGACCTACACTGGCTCCCTGTTGACAAGAGGATCACCTTCAAGCTCCTCACCCACGCACACAAAGCACTCCACAACGCCGGATCGGCCTCCCTGAACAGCAGACTCAGCTTCCACACCCCCACCCGCCAGCTCCGCCAGCCTCCCCCTCGCTGCTGTCCCCCGCATCCAACGAACGACCTCCAGTGGCAGATCCTTCTACTAACTCGCTGCCAAGACCTGGAACACCTTCCCTACCCACATACAGCTGACCCAAGACCTACTCACCTTCAGAAGACTCTTCAAGACCTGGCTCTTCGAGCAGTAGCAGCACCGCCCCCCCTCTCCTCAGCGCCTTGGGACCCTCACGGGTAAGTAGTGCACTTTACAAGTACTTTGATTGATCAACATCGAATACATCTCACAGAGCGCATAGGCCATTCCATGTGCATAGAATGATTGAACACATTGCCTGGTATGTTGAATCCACAATCATATTAGCACAGTGTAGAGGTCTTGCCTGTTGGTCTTTGTTTTTCTCCTCACTAACACATTTTTTACATCTATTGCTGTCCCTATCCCTTTATCTTTTGCCAACATCCAGCACACCCTGAAACAGGGTTTTGTAACTGGGATGTCTGGTGCTGAGGTGACTCTCCCTCCCTGCGAAATATGAGCATCTATACTTTGGGAGGGGACACATAGGCTGACGCAGCTCTGCTCTGGTCAGCCACATCCCCCTGCCAGCATAAAATCTCACCTTCCCACATTGAGGGGAACGCTTCCGGCATCCTGTCACCAAATTGGGTCTCCTCGCCTGACTGAGCTGTCTGCTCCAGTGGTATATACTTCCTCTCAAAGAGGCACATTGCAAAGTATGCATCAGAGCTTGAGAAAATAGCATCCACCTCACTAAGGCACATTGATAAAGAGCGCAAAGTTAAGTGTGATCCCACATCTAAACTTTTCTACTCTTTCATACTGTAATTTGCTATTACTATGCTCTCTACTTGCTTTCTTTCTAACATAGTATTTCTCGCTGCAAATATCTAAGGCTGAATCCAATTCAAAAGAACTTTTCAAGACTATTATTAAACTATCTAGCCCCAACACTGCCAAGATACAGGGCGACCAAGAATTTTGCAACAAGATTGCAGAATTCTTCAGAGTAAAAATAGAAACTATATTTTCTTCTCTTGTGGATTTGATTAATAATAACCAGACCAACCCTAACGAAAAAGACAGACTATTGCGGGCATTCCCTGTGAGATCATTGGACGCATTCACCCCTCTGGAATGGCCAGATACACTTAAACTGCTGGATCTCATCAAATCGGGAGCACCTAGTGATCTTTGTACAGTGTGGATCATTAAGCAGATCCCTGACTTGATTGGATCTGCACTTACCCCTCTGCTTAACGCAGTTCTATCCTCTTGAATCTTTCCCAAATTATGGAAAAAAGCCTCCGTGCTGCCACTTCTGAAGAAACAGTCAATAGACCCTAAGGACCCAAACAACTATAGACCAATTTCTAGACTCCCACTGCCAGTGAAATTGCTAGAAAAGGACATAAATAGACAACTTAGTGATTTTTTGTCATTCAATAACATCCTAGACCCACTGAAATATGGGTTTAGAGCCTTTCATAGCACTGAGCTGGCTTTATTAAAATCTACGGAGGAACTCAGAGAGGGCGTGGATAAGGGAGGATATGCCATACTTATCCTATTGGACCTATCTGTGGCCTTTGACACCGTCCACTAAGCATGGGCGGATTTTGCGAATTGGCAATCCGCGAACTTGCGTATTTATGGATTCGCAATCCGCAAAATCCGTGAATTTAGCGGATTTTTTTTTGTTGGTTTCGCACGTGTTTCTGCCGTTTCGCGAGGGTTTTTTACCAGTTCGCAAACTCGAACTTACTTGTCGGGTAGCAACGGTCGCGACCATGTTGTTTCTACGTCTGGTTCATCACAGCACCCTCTTTTTCACCACTGCCACCCTCTGTTTCACCACTGCCACCCTCTGGCTCACCCATGCCACCCTGTGTTTCATCACTGTAGATTATGGGGGGAAAAGCACACCTGCCCTGCCTCAACTGACATGAATGAATTAGGGGCTGATTCATTAATGTGTCACTGAATTTGAACTTCCAGTCTGGCACCTGCTTCCTTATCTGTAATTGCTTTCTCTTGCAGTCTAATTTTTTTTAGCAGGACCTTTGGCATACTTGTAGCTATTCTCTGAGCCTGCTGTGAGGGTCAGAGCAGGGTCATAGAATAGTTGCAAGTAGGCAACTGAACTCTGGAGGGGCCCCTCAGGAAGCACTAGAGGGAATGGTTACTGATGTTATGTTTGAACTTTTGCACCTGCTGAGTGCTTTCAGTTTTGCAAAAATCGTTTTTCTGCTATTTTGCGCGATTTGCGGTGCGCGAATTCGTGCGAGATCGATTTCGGAAGCCGCGAATACACGATTTGTTTTTTTTGCGACGTGTTTGTTGGGGATGATTTTTTGCGTGTTAGCAAGCCGCTTGTAGCTCAACGTTTGCGAAGTTACCCTAGCGGTCGTACATGGGCGCGGCTATCTTGTTTGCGTGACGTAATTCCGTTTCCGGGCGCTATGTGTAATCTCGCAAAGTGTGCGGCTCGCTAGTACATGTTCGCGTGTGATCGCGGGGAAAATCTCGCGCGAACTTACCCACGCGGTCGTCAACGGGCGCGGCCATCTTGTTTTTCATTCATTGCTATGGTTCTGGGCATGCTTTCTGTATCCTCTGTCAATCTCTGCCATTCTTTGCTTGTTTGAAGTTTTTTTTGTTCTATTTTACTTATTATCTATCCCTCTATTTTTCTAGCTCTATATTTTTGTGTTTTCTGCTACTTTGGGTTGATTTAAACTACTTTTTTTTAACTCTTTTCTTTTCTTCTTCATTATTCTATTATTCTATTTCTTCTTTATTATTTACCTTCCTTTCTGCCCAGACCATGGTAAAGGGAGCCGGGAAGCAGCCCGCGAAGGGGAAGGGTTCGCACCCCGCGCCCGGCTCCCGTGCGGGCGTTTGTGGGGGGAGCAAGTTATAGCTCGGGAGATTTTTAGTGCCGAGGAGGTGGCCGCACTAGTCTTTCATGTCCAGCGCCGCCTCCCCAAGACCATCATGGGAGGCGGCAAGATCGCTACCAGCTACGGGATCCGGGAGCGCCGGAAGCGGTGGGAGAAGGTGTGCAGGGCCATGTTTGAACACTCTTGGGTCCGCGCACCTACAACCAGGCCACCCACCGCTGGATGGATCTCATGGACCGGGAACGCGACTTGCTGGACGTGCTCGGCGTCGAGATCCCCGGGCTTGGTGAGTAGTAGTAGCTATTTCTAGCTATTTCATCACTACTCTGTTTTCTCCCGCTCTGTGTGTTATTATATTGCAAATTTTTGTTTTTTACCAAGATCAATAATGCTGCAGATTACATTGTAGGTAAATTATATTTCAAAATCTTCTGTGCATTTCAGGTGCAGTGCTCTCCTTCTCTGTAGCCTTGCTACTATGCTTATTTGTTTTCTATTTTGTGTTCATTTAATTGGCCTGAGAAATTAGGTATGAGTGAGGTGTAAAGAACTGCGTAATGCTAGACACTAAGGGTCAGATTTTCAATTAGCGGCGCATCCCTGCAAAGTAGCAGGGATGCGCCAGTAATTGTGTGCCACGCCACCACCACCCATGGTGCGCCGTATTTACAATGCGGCGCACCAAGGGCCCAAAACGTCACAGAAGCCTTACGCATCTGTGCCGTAAAGGCGGCGCATTGCTGGAGTTGCGTGACAACGATGGCGCAGCTCCAGCAATGCTCTGGGGTGCCCTATCTCCCCAATGCTGTGTCAAGCCGTACGTCTGCTTCAAGCAGGCGCAGGGTTTGAGTCACGCATCATTGTCCTAAAAGTGACTGATTGACATCTTGTAAATTTCCCTCAGCCACTTTTAGGATGCGTTCCTGCGCAGGAACGCCCTCCCTTGCGCCGGAACACCTCCTGATGACGCAGGGCTTTACAACGTGATGCATCTCCCGTATGCGTCACGTTGTTAATATACGCCGCACCATGGCGCCTCTTTTGTTATGCCTCTGCGTCACAAAAGTCACGCAACAATGGAGCAAAAGAGCCGCAAGGGGCTTGTAAATCTGCCCCTACAGACTCCAGTCCAGTCCTTCCTTTGTACACCTGGCAATAAGAAGAAATAATGGTGGTGGATTGATAGTTTGAGTATTTTAATGACTGGTTAATGTAGTAGGAAACTTTTTAGTGTCTGTCACTTCGCGTGCTGCGGACTGCTGCCTGCCAGTCCTAGGCGAACCTTTTTAGTAGTTTGTTTAGTGAGTTGCATAACTTTCCAAGTCGACGGTCCGCAAATCAAGCAATACTAATATCGTAGTAGACCACATGAAATAGGTCAATATATCCTGTTCAATAGTAGTCTATTTGCTATTTCGCCAAAAGATTTTGTTATTGTTCTTTTGAAATGTTTGATTTGGTTGACAACAATCATACATGTTTTTGGGTCTTTCTTTCTTTCATGTTGTACATCAGCTCCCCCCAGGGGCAAGAGGACATTGGAGAAGGCTGCTGCTGCTGAACCAGGCCAGGATCTGTCAGGCGAGGGCTCCTTTGCTGGCCCCGGTAAGTTTTAATTTTAATATAGAGTACCTATTTTTTCCTAGCGTTCCTCATTCGATTTTTTCTAAATCGTCTTTGATCTTCTTGTACACTGTATCTAAATTCTTATCCTGCCTCGACTATGACTCCCTGTGGTATTACTAGATTATTATTATTTATCTGTCTGTGTAGCTAACTAAGATTGAACATTTGGCAAAAGGTGTAAAACGAAACTCCCATTCTAGTCAGCAATAGCTCTATGCTCTGAGTGCAGTCCTCT
This sequence comes from Lissotriton helveticus, assembly GCF_964261635.1. Classification (NCBI taxonomy): domain Eukaryota; kingdom Metazoa; phylum Chordata; class Amphibia; order Caudata; family Salamandridae; genus Lissotriton; species Lissotriton helveticus. The sequence goes on from NC_136059.1 coordinate 1,929,880,139, forward strand.
GGGATTGTCCATAATGTCTTTTCAAGTCTTCTAAATGTTTATGCTTTGACAATTACCAACAATAAAAAGGTGAATGACCACCAAGAAAGAATAAGATACTACTTTACTTTTGGTTTGGATAGGAGGACAATCCATACTACTACTGTTGCAGGGACAAATCTGTACAAACAGAACTATGGACACTAAAGTGCATTGTTTATCAATTATAATACGCACAGGTCGACATTCCACATACCTCAGTGATATCAGACTTTGAAGAACCCCCAATCTCCTTACTAACTAGATAGTGTGGCAGAGTCATTTAGCTCCCGAAATCATCGATGATTGATCCCCAATGATGATTATCCAACGCAGGACAAGAGTACGGAGTCAGAGTCCAGAAGTGTCAGAGGCACGGGCTCATGCATTGCAAATTGCAAAACCTTTTGCTCATTCACTCATGACCAAAAACCACAGAGTCTATTTAAGTTTTAAAGCTTTATTAAAAGTAAAAATATTTATTGAAATCAAGCTTGTCATAAAACATAAACGGTTGATTAAAAATGTTAAAGTGCTTATAGTGATTTATTTCACACATTTATTGTGGGCGAGCCGAGCCCTCACCTGGTTTGAATTTAAATTTTTCTTTTTGGTGCTGAATCGTTGGTCCCTCCGTCCTAGTGATGATGATTTGTTCTTAGAGGTGAAGATTCTGTCTGTTATGAGACAAATGGTGCGTGTTAAAAAGCAAGCATTCATCAGTTGTGCCAAAAAGTGCAGCAAGACAACACCCTTCCCTGGAAAAAGGGACATTTTTACTTTAGAGTAGACAGTCACAAATTATTAGCTTGTTTTCGGTATTCACATTTCTTCATTCCTAGACAAATAATTAGTGATTGGTGTATGTCTATGACATCTAACATTCTTAAATGTACTTTGTAGGTGGAACATCTGGTGCTGGGCCCAGCGTGGAGGTGGAGGAGGGAAGTTCTGGGGAGGAGGCGGTGCAAGTGACGGACCAAACTGCTGTGCGGGTTGCCACGGTAGTGGCGGGCAGTGGTAAGCTCTTATATTCCTTACTTATTGAGATTGCAGACTGCATAGTGTGCTCCCCGTGAGAAAACGTAAGGTTTGTCCAGATGAGAGACATGAAGAAGAATGATTGACATATAGTTTGAATGGATGGATGCCTGGATCATGGTACTATCTGACTCTTAGATAGCATATGTGTATCTCGAGAGAGTAGACGGTCACTGGATGAACTAAGTGTTACTTTGAAGAGCATGTAACACCGCACCCGCACGTCCGTCCCAGTGTAGGAAAGGCAAGAAAAAGAAGTAGTAATTTTGTCTGAATACTACCATGAATAGTAGCAGTAGTTTGTATTGCAAGCACAGCATATATCCGGCTATTATGATGGCCGCTCACTACATCTGTTAATAAGTTTAGTAGAACTCGGTCATTCTTGTGTGGATGTATCACTATTCACTCAATAAAAAGCAAAGCACCTAAAGTCATCCCATATGTAAGCAAATACATACCATGTGCAGTGATAGATAATCAGATTATTTATCTTCTTCATTTTCCTTTTCTAGCATCTATTCATTGGCACTGTAGGGTGAAAGTTAAATTAATTAAGCAGTAGCCCTTGTAACAGAGTATTCTCAGTGCCACCCGTAATAGAAAAGTAAGAGCATCACCACCTGCATGTACTGGACTGGTACAGTAACGCAAGTCTGTCTCACTCATCATGGCGGGCGCCTGTTTTTCTCGGGTGCAAGTTGACTGCGCTGGCATTATGCCGGCTTGCAGAAGTTAACGTACCAATTTTGCTAAACAAGAGAGAAGAAGAAGAAGAAGACTGGTGTACTGTCATAGTCGACTCTAATGGAGTGAGTCCATAGTGCTCGTAGAATTGATTCCTTAAACTCCCACTAATGTTAGAGCAAGGATGAAGAAGTGGGAGGTTAGATAGATACTGGCCACAATAGTTATGTACTGCGCTTCCAAGTTGCTAGTTCTACTGTGACACAACTTTCTGCTGAATCATTTTGTGTTAATCTTAAAGAGCATTGGTTACAGACTATGTCTTTCTTTCTTCATATAGATGCTCCTTCCAAACCAACAAGGAAGGAGCTGGCTGAAAGGGCACGGCAACGGAGGCTGGAGGCGACTGTCGCCGAATATCGGCGGCTGGTGGCCCAGGAGGAGGAGGACACGCAGAGTACGTCAACAACATCCACGGCGACACCTGCATCCTCCTCCGTGCTCCCTGGGTCAGCCAGTCAGCGCAGGTCTCCAGCGGTACGGAGCCGGGGTACCGCAGCCACCCGCCACCACCGAGCAGCAAAGAAATCAGCTGCCCCCCACAGCAGTTGCAAAAAAAGGATGCACCGCCTTTCCCTGAGGGTTTCCTACCTCGAGCAGGAGCTCCTCAACACCAAGAACCTGCTCGAGACCCTCCGCAAGGAGCATGCTGACCTGGCCCAAAAAGTCAACAGCAGCCAGTAGGAGGAGACTGTCCCTTGCCCCTTTTTTAAAGACTTCTGGGGGGTGGGAATTAGGAGTTGGGTTTTCTACTTTTTTGGACTTCGTTTTCAGGGACATTCGTTGGGGTCCGGGGGGGAGGGTGTTGGGTCTTGCGGGAGATTTATGTTACTGGATATATAAATATACTTTAAACTTTATCTTAGCATACGTGTTTTTTACTGCTTTTGAGGCTGGTGGGTGGGGGTTTAATAGTCCTGAAACCTAAGTGGCATCTTGATTCAAGTTGTGTAAGTACTAATGGCCCAAATGTTTTCAAAACTAAGTGCCTCTCACAGAGTAAGTGAATTCAATAGTCCTAGGACTAGTGTCAGTCTCTCGTCTCTCCTAATACTTCATTATACTACCTCCCCCCAAACGCTTACCTTACCTGTAATTTGTGTTTGGAAATAGGGCTAGGCACAGGGCTGGCTGTACGCAAAATGGCGATTAAGGTTGGCAATCATTGCGGTGGTACTTGTGGTGTTGCACAGTGGCAGTTGCAGCATCTGAAAAAAAGAAAATGAAACCTTGTTTGTCCTTACTGTAGCATTATAACGGTACGATAGAGAATATAGCAGGTGACAGTACACTAGAACAGTGCCACAATGTAGCCTAACAAATGATAAAGTATTTAAAGTATAACTACTACTTGCGTTGAATTTCTTTGACATTGGCTACTATTACAAGAAATAGTACTGAAGGTGAAGGACACAGCAGCGTAATAATTTCATTTGCCACGTCTAGGAGGAGGATGTTCTTGATGACCAATCAAGTTAATGGCGCACATGAAAATCTGCTTTCATTTGCCAATAGTGACTCGGTGTCAAGGTGAGTAAGAATATATCCTCGGATTCCTTCACCATCCTGTTACTATGACCTTATCCTCCCCAGCAAGTGTGTGGAATTATTGCTGTAATTTAGTCACACATCAATCAAAACCACACAGCCCGGGGGAAGAGGGTTGGGGTTTGGAAAATGGATGGGAATGGGGTTTTTTGGGAAAGTTTTGTTGAGAGAAGAAAAAAAAGCACAGCATGGACAAACAATAATTGAAGATAAACAAATCTTTGGGTACAAAGCTAACCATGAATCTTTTAAGTGACATAAAGGAAGTGCATGCACTACTGCATGCATGGTTACTGAAAAGTAACTAGTACTTTCGACAACCGTGAATGAAAGAATGCGACAGTACCGGGCTGCAGTAATAATTATGCGTTTTCACTTGCCTATCTCTGCACTCAGAGAAACACTTCGTACATTAAATTAGGTTTGAAAAATGGTAGGAATAAAGCCTATCCAATGGCTGTAGGGATGAATTTAGAAGCAGAGATCAAAGAAATGCAGAGTCACACTCATAGAAGTTCACAGCAATAACATTACTTAAAAGATAATTAGAAAAGAATGGATACTGTATCTGTATGTTGTTGTAGTTATCCTGTTGAATTTGGGAAGTTGTAAGATGCATCCAAACATTCCTCTTATTAGCGGGACTCCTCCATTCCATCTGACGCTCCGTCCATCAATGTTGGTGACCAGAAGACACCCTGTCCACTGCCTGCCGGATGCTGAATTGCGGCTCGCTAATGTGAAGCCTGACTTCATCCTTTTTTTCCCATTGCACAGGCTGAAACCCGGCCTGTAATTATTGATGGAAAAACAGGAAGTGATATTAGAACACCACTGACAAATAAATGTAAGGTATGTACGCTGTGTAGTGCAAAAAGTCACACTTTGAGTTTCCTAATAGACAGTACAATATTTTTGAAAGTGCCTACTCTGTCTGAGTCTCCTTTTGAAGGATAAATAAGCATGGGCGAATTAATTTAGCGGATCCTTCTCCTCAAGCTAGGTGTACTGTAAACTGTGTTTAGAACAAAATTAGACCTTCCCAGCAGTGCTCCAAGACCCTTACTAAACCCAGTCGCAAAAATGTAGAAGACCCTAAGAAGACCCCCAATCAGATCTCCAAAAACGAGGCCTAGTAGAAAATGGTGACAAAACGTACTTTGAAAGTAAAGTAGGCCCAAATCCCCCCTTACCCACCGTGGATTGTATTCAAACCACTTGCAAGCAAGCAAAAGTATCCATACCCAGCACCGCTCCAAGACTAACCCTGGGCGTAGTGTGCGGAGTGGGGCTCCGCGGAGCTACGCGAAGTGGGCACACAACTACGCCCACCCGCGCACTCCGCGTAGCCCCACTCCGCGCCGCCCGACTCCCTCCCGCCCCCCCTAAATACATAAATAAAAGTATAAAAAGCTTTTAAAAACACTTACCTTGTCTGCCGCGTCCCCGGGGCTCCCTCTCGCCGTCCCGCGATTCGCGCCGCCACGATTCGGATCCTAATGCTCATGCGCGGGCGGCCGCGCATTCCTCATGAGAAATGCGCATGCACGGCCGCCCGCGCATGCGCATTAGGATCCGAAATGGCGGCGTGAATCGCGGGACGGCGAGAGGGAGCCCCGGGGATGCGGCAGACAAAGTAAGTGTTTTTAAAAGCTTTTTATACTTTTATTTATGTATTTAGGGAGGGCGGGAGGGAGGCGGGTGGCGGCCGGCTACGCACCGTCTGCGGAGCGCGCGTAGTGCCGCCTGGCTACGCCCGCTACGCAAAATGCGTAGGAGACGGCACTCCGTGCACTCCGTGCACGGAGCGTAGCTGGCCGCCCACCCTTATCCAAGACTCGCAAACCCCCCCACAAACAGCCCCCCGCCCAAACACATGCAATACAATACTACTAACCCTAACGAGCCATAAGTTAAGAATAGTGGCAAACGCTTTCTTTACTAGGCCAAATCCCCCCTTCCCCACCATGGATTTTCTTCAAACCACTCGCAACCAAAATTACACATTCCCACGAGTGCTCTAAGACCCCAGAACTCAGTTGCAAAAATATAGAACACCCCGAAACACATGCAACCCTGCTGCTAGTGCTAACCCTAACGAGCCCTAAGTTAATGTGCAAAAATGCTTTTCCTCATGGATTTGGTCCAAACCAGTTTTATCCGGTATTAGAGCTTCCCAGCAATGGCCCCAGAGCCGTCAACCCAGGCAAAAACAAGTAGAAGACCCCCAAACAGCCAAAAAGCAAAAGTACAAAAATGGGCACTGTCATTTTCTGGGCAATTTCCAAAATCACTCCGCGCGCGCTCTGCAGCTAGGCCCTAACTCCCCTCTGCCACCATGGATTTTCTTCAAACCTCTTGATATCAAAACTATCCATACCCAGCAGTGCTCCCAGACCCCGAAACCCACCCACAAACACCAGGAAGCCCCCCAAACAGGCCCCCAAAAACGCTAAATTGACCGAAATGTCAGAAAAAGCAAAAACTTTTTCCTCATGGATTTGGTCCAAACCAGTTTTATCCGGTATTAGAGCTTCCCAGCAATGGCCCCAGAGCCGTCAACCCAGGAGAAAACAAGTGGAAGACCCCCAAACAGCCAAAAAGCAAAAGTACAAAAATGGGCACTCTGTCATTTTCTGGGCAATTTCCAAAATCACTCCGCGCGCGCTCTGCAGGAAGCCCCCCAAACAGGCCCCCGAAAACGCTAAATTGACCGAAAAAACTTTTTCCTCATGGATTTGGTCCAAACCAGTTTTATCCGGTATTAGAGCTTCCCAGCAATGCCCCAAGACCCGCCAACCCACCCGCAAAAAAGCACAACACCGCCAAACAGGCAAAAAGCAAAAATGGAAAATCTCCTACTTACAATATTTTTCGGCCTTCTGTCCAAACGCGCTGTGCAGCTAGGTCAGACTCATAACTCAGGCTCTGTCGCGTGACCTCCTATTGCTTCAGGGCACTTTGGACAATAAACAATTAACACGGCAGCCTGGCCGTGAGGAGGAGCACCATCGCCGCGAAAGCTGGAGGAGAATTCCATATACCAGCAGGGTGAGGCTGTTGTTTTGCACGAATCAAGACAGTACCAGCACAGTGCCTAAATATGCTAAATTTGTCTACCAAAATGCTCGTAACCTACTACAGGATTAAAATGCGCCTTGATATTTTATGAAACATTTGAACTTACCAAAAGAGAAGAATAATGTTCGCACTCAGGACTTCATGTCCCAGCATACATCAAAGACTTGCACCGAGCATACGCCCACTGGGGGAAATGATGTAATTCAATAAAGCCGCAGAGTGAAAAGAGTGCGAGGCTCAGGTGTTTTCATTACTGGCAGCCGAGAAGAAGTGGTTTGATCCCCGAAACGCATTGGCAATTAGATTTATGAAAGAGCAGGAATGCAGGCTGCATTAAGGAGCCGCATGGCGAGGCTCTGTCGCGTGACCTCCTATTGCTTCAGGGCACTTTGGACAATAAAAAATTAACACGGCAGCCTGGCCGTGAGGAGGAGCACCATCGCCGCGAAAGCTGGAGGAGAATTCCATATACCAGCAGGGTGAGGCTGTTGTTTTGCACGAATCAAGACAGTACCAGCACAGTGCTTAAATATGCTAAATTTGTCTGCCGAAATGCTCGTAACCTACTACAGGATTAAAATGCGCCTTTATATTTTATGAAACATTTGAACTTACTAAAAGAGAAGAATAAGGTTCGCACTCAGGACTTCATGTCCCAGCATACATCAAAGACTTGCACCGAGCATACGCCCACTGGGGGAAATGATGTAATTCAATAAAGCCGCAGAGTGAAAAGAGTGCGAGGCTCAGGTGTTTTGATTACTGGCAGCCCGAGAAAAAGGGGTTTGTTCCCAGAAATGCATTGGCAATTGGATTTATGAAAGAGCAGGAAGGCAGGCTGCATTAAGGAGCCGCATGGCGAGGCTCTGTCGCCTGACCTCCTAATGCTTCAGGGCACTTTGGACAATATATATATATATATATAAATATTTATGCCCAGAGATTGCTCAGGACACTGCAAGTATCCCCAGGTGCGAGGCTCTGAGAGGAAACAGGAACCGGCACTGAAGAAAGCAAACACACTCGCTAGAAACGCGTCTGCCTGGCGTTTCCTGGACGGTGCTTTATCTTTATTTTCTGCACAATAAATCCTGGTGGTGAAATCAGCATATGTCGGGCTCAATCTGTTGGAGTGAGCGTGGGTTTCATATCAAAGACCAGTTTGCTGTGTACTGGTCAACCGGCATGCCCTCCTGATCTGGTGTGAAGCACTAAGGCAGCAAACCTTGGGACTTCGTATCAACTACAAGCGCTTCACCCCCCCGAGTGTTTTGCGGTATTTGGCTGTGAAACATTACTTCGGGGAAGGAGGCTGCAGCGCGTCTGCAGGGACCCCGCCAGGTAGTGTTGAAAATAACCCTGTGGATGAATTGGAAGGATGCGGCGACATCGAGACAAGCCACTGTGCGTTTGGCGGCTCTTCACTGCATGAGCTGTCACATTGGACTCGGTGTCCCAGCATGCTCCTGGTCTCAACACCTTCACAGGAGGCACTGCAGCTGTGAGCGGAGGCGGGGAGTAACTATCTTTAAAAGCGTGCCCAGAGATTGCTCAGGACACTGCAAGTATCCCCAGGTGCGAGGCTCTGAGAGGAAACAGGAACCGGCACTGAAGAAAGCAAACACACTCGCTAGAAACGCGTCTGCCTGGCGTTTCCTGGACGGTGCTTTATCTTTATTTTCTGCACAATAAATCCTGGTGGTGAAATCAGCATATGTCGGGCTCAATCTGTTGGAGTGAGCGTGGGTTTCATATCAAAGACCAGTTTGCTGTGTACTGGTCAACCGGCATGCCCTCCTGATCTGGTGTGAAGCGCTAAGGCAGCAAACCTTGGGACTTCGTATCAACTACAAGCGCTTCACCCCCCCGAGTGTTTTGCGGTATTTGGCTGTGAAACATTACTTCGGGGAAGGAGGCTGCAGCGCGTCTGCAGGGACCCCACCAGGTAGTGTTGAAAATAACCCTGTGGATGAATTGGAAGGATGCGGCGACATCGAGACTGTCGTGTATTTCTATAGGTTCTGAATCAGTCCCCCTATTCCTGACCCTATTCTGGTTAAACTAACTATCAAGTTAACTAACAGTCAGCCCATGAAGCAAGAAAAGCCCCCATGATGCAGATACCGTTATCTGACGCAGTCACACTACGGCACAGGAACGTGTTATCTGATTAGGTCATAACGCTTGAGATCTAATTAGACAAGCGACATTCCTCCAGCCCCTGATAAGGCATACGACGTTCTCATAACAAATCAAACCTATGACAACCTGGAAAATTCGTGCGGCCATTGTTTTGATTTCACAGAGAACTTTAGTAAAGAATGTGCTAACGAGCAAGTCGTATGACATCTTTATTGACGTATCTATGTCCATCCTTACGTCAATCTCGGCACCTTTAAGGTATAAATATTGCCGATCTTGCCCTATGCAAACACACGCGTGGTGACAAGACGGAGCAGCCATACTTGCCGAAGCCGAGAGCAGAAGCAGACCCCGCTGGCGCAGCCCCGCCTTCCTGACGCGCTGAGAGACGCGCTGCTATCTCAAGCCGAGAGACCCAGCACCGGCGCTTTCGGGCAGCCCTCGCAGGCAGCCTGGAATATCGAGAGCAGAGAAAGAGATACCATTCCTCATCCATCCTAAATTCCAGGTACAGAACTGAATAACCCCTCACAGAGAATTCTTTAGTTATTCACTTGGCAAAAACAAACTTAACTTAAACTGTAACTTTCTATTCCCGCCCACGCATTAGACTTAGGTCAGGTACACGGGGTAGGCGTATTTAGAAACACCAGTTGAGTACGTTTAGTCAAATGTATATGTGTATGTAAATATATTTTAATCATTTTAAACATCATATGGCTCAGAAACCATATCAATGTTTTTACAGTATTATTTTATACTATTGCTTTTAATGTATGCACTTTACTTAACTATAAGTATTGCAATAATATCGATCCATTTCTCTTGTACGAGAAAAGAGACTGATCAATAAATAACACCTTTTTATTGAACACGCCCGTCTCTTCCTTTTCTCTACATTCTGATGAGACTAAGAATGCACTTACTGACTGAGTAAAATAATTGCCTTGTGCTCACACGACTCTCGAGATTGACTCTTGATTAGGGGAGAGCAAAGTTGTCATGTTCTATGGTTGTCAGAAACTAAATCCCTTCTTGTCTAATCAGGGGAGTTAATTCCTTCCTTGAACATTCGAGAAAGTTTCTAGCGAACTCTGAGCTTAGCTGGCAAACCCAAAAATTAAGTCTAGTATCGACAGTAGTAGACCTAGTTAACGTCTGGCCTAGGCCTTTACTGCTGTAGGTATTATTCCAATGCGCAGAGCCTATTGGGAAAATAGGAGCTACACTACATGGCGCCCAACGTGTTTGGAAAGGGCGATAAAACTAACGTAAGACATTTAGAGTAACTCAGTCGTGCTTTCTCACTCAGACCCCTTTTCCCATTATACTCCAAAGACGTCTGGAGTGGGTGAAAGGTTATATCCTCCAAAACCTCGCAGGAGGGAACTCCTATGTATGGTTCTTGGTCAAGTCAACGTTGAAGGATAAACAGTTCCAAAATATTGTGCATCTAATCTCTGTTTCCATAAAGAAACCTGATCTGCAAACAAACATAATACCATCCTGTCTGTAAAATTGCAGAGAGTGATGATGAAAGAGAGGCAGTTAGATTAGCAACTGAACTCGCAGATGCTGATGCTACCATGCAAGCAGCAGACCCGAATATAACACTCATTCCGGTCATTAAAAGGAGATCTATAACCTTAAAACTTATAGAAAATGGACTGACACCTAGAGGTGGCACAGTCATATTCGTAATTGAGGCACACGAATATCGGCAGACAGAGGTATACTATTCATGGATACATTTTCCGGCAGCAAATGCTGTAACAAAGTACTTCCACTATTACAAAGTAGAGGAACCTCCTGAAACGTACACTCCTTTCGAGGAGGTGGAAGTACCACTCAAATTCCAAGAGCATTTGCTCTTATTTGATGGCGCCCTAAAACATAACAATCACATTACAAGGCTCGGTCCTTTAGGAAGACCAGGAGCAACGTGGCCGGTCTTAGCCGGATACACACCACATCCAGACATCGAAAGAATGCCTGCAGCAGAGCTGTTAATACAGCTAAAGCAACTACTAAAAATTCATAGACAATTAGTTCAGTATGTAATGCGGACTTCAACAATTCAGCCAGCGATTAAACTTCCACAGCTGACCCCTCACCAGGGGAACACAAATAAAATTACACCACAGAACATCCAATCCTGCCTAGGTAAAGTTCCAGCTAAACGGGAACAAATACCATTCTGGTTGGCACAGAAAATCACCCAAATAGAGGCGGTGTTTCCTGACACCACCCCGCTGGAAAAACACAGGATTCTGACTATATGTCTCCCAATGGGAATCGCACCACACATTGAGGACTGTGACACTTGGGGTACAGTCTTTGCTTCCATCTACACAAAAACGCACGGTGTTCCACCCATTTCGGTAATACCAGATGTGCTAAAACAAATTCAAGATGAATACGGTCCAGAACCTGCTTTAACTCTTGGTATGAAATTACTAAAAGACTTCAAGCAGGTCTCGGCTATATTATTAGCCAATATAAAAGGTGAAGCAGCAAACGTGGCGATCCGCCAGAGGTTAAAAGAGACAGATATAGCAGACCAACCAGCTGAAATTGCCAGAATCATAGAAAAATCCTATGAAGAACTAGGCAGAGATAGTCTAGGTGGAATACCAGTAAAACCGCAACTGACTACAAGTCCAGAAAAAATATTTTTTAATAATAATAATTCACCAAAAAAGAACTGGGATGGAAACAAACAATCCAATCCTAAAGAAAAGAAATTCCAGTCCCGAGGAAGGTCTCCTAGGCGAAGAGAGAAATCTCCAAACCAAAGACAGAGGTCACCGCAGAGTGACCCCTCGGGGAATAGATATAACCTTAGAAATAGGGATAATATTAAAAAACCTGATAGATATCAAGACATTGATACACGTCCCTCTCAATCTTTTCAGAATTCCTCGCAGAAATCGGAAAGAAGAGGACGATCAGAAGAGCACGCCAAGTCCAAAGACAAGGAACCTGCTCAACAAAAAAAGAAATTACAATTTCCAAAAAAGAAGGTAGCCAGTATCAAGGTAGTTAAAAATGCCGAGAATACTGAGGACACAACTGAAAAACGGAGAATGGGCTCAGACAATGCTAGACAGCGCAGCAGAGGTGAGCATAGCTCGCAAAGTCCTTATGAATCATCTGGAGACAGTGGACACGAATGAATACCTTCAAGTGGAAACTGCAGACACCAGAGTTAGCAAGCCCCACAAGATATACGAGATAACATTACGTATAGAGGGAGATAAGACTAGGAAAATAAGGGGACTATTTTGGGATAACCTCTCAAAAGGCTATGACATCCTTCTAGCTGAAAAAGACTGGCCACCAGAGTTTGTCAGGGAGTGCCCTCATGGCGAAGAAGTAATTATGCCTGCCTTCTCGAATCAAATACCGATTCATAAAAAATACACACTTGCTAGAAAGTGGGCAGTGGCCTTAGCACCTGCTTTATATAAAAATCAGGTAGGATGGGATGAGGATTCTCCTCCTCACAAAATCCAGTTAAAATCACAACCTACTGCACAAAGGCAGTACCCAATTAAGCAAGAAGCTAAAAAACAAGTAAATGAAATACTAGATCAGCTAGAATACCAGGGGGTGATTGAAACTTGCACCTCACAAATGAACAATCCTTTGTTTCCGGTCTCCAAACCAGACAATTCATATCGTCTAGTTTTGGATTACCGACACCTTAACACATGTTGCAAAACCTTTGCAGTGCAAAACTCACACAGTGCTGCACTAATGAATAACATAGTGCGCAAAAAATACAAAACAACCCTGGACATCTCCAATGGATTCTTTTGTCAAAACATAGCACCAGAGAGCAGATCTTTAACTGCATTCTCAGTAAATGGCACTCAAAAACAATTCTGTCGGTTAGCCCAGGGGTACAAGAACAGCCCGGGGGTATTCTCAGCGAGAGTAACAGAATTACTACAACTATATGATGATGAAGCATTATCTTATGTCGATGACATTTACTTAACAGATGATGACTTGGATACTCACTTGAAAAGAGTGAACACCATAATACTTGGGTTCGCTGCAGAGGGTTACAAATTCAACTTCAAAAAGTCCAGAATTGCCCATCTGACGGTCCTATTCTTAGGATATGAGTTATCAAGTGAAGGCAAAAGCCTGGCAGACAATTTCCTAGAGAAATGTGCCGTAATCCAAGCCCCTAAAACACTAAAAAACTTACAGTCAATTCTAGGCTTCCTAAATTTCGGAAGAACATACATTGCAAATTACGCAGAAAGGGTCAAACCCCTTTATGATCTAATTAAACCAGACTTTAAAAGATCCAGTTGGACTCAAACACACACAGAAATTTTGAGATCCTTACAAACAGACATGCTAATTAAAACAAAATTAGAAACACGTGATAACACACGCAACCTTGTGATCCGAGTCATCCCAGGGAGATGCGGATTCACATACCTGACTTCTAATGAAGGAGAAAAGGTACCAATTGCATTCAAATCACACTTGTATACAGAAGCTGAACAGAAATTCAGTAATACAGAAAAAATAATTCGTGCAGTTCAAACCGCAATAGCTAGAGAAAAAGACATAGCTGACGGTAGACATATCACAGTCAGAACAGCAGAATCAGCCTTTGAGGCACTAACAACACCTTGTAATTTACCAACAACAACATTGAATCCGGAATGGATACAATGGGTGAATTCAATCACAACGGACAAAGTATACTACTACTTTGATCCAGAACTAGAAGAATTACAAAATCTAAAATATGAAAAAACGTATCCTCTGCCAATCGACATTCTTCCTCTACGACATTACGCCTGTGTAATCTATACAGACGGACATGCTCAACCCTCCGTTTGGGGAGAACATGCATACAACCCCACATGTGAGATTACAAAAGAAGTGTGGAGCGGAGGTATATTAAAACCTCTATTAACAAAATCACACTCAGTAGAAACTAATTCAGAACTACAAACTGAAATAATAGCTTTGAAAATGGCGCTAGATAATGCGGATCGCGAATTCCCGACACTTATAGTGTCAGATTCATATTACTGCGTCAAAGCATATAACAAGGATTTGCAGACATGGATTCAGAACGGTTACAAAGATGACACAGATGCACCAATAAAGCAGAAACTGCTCTGGGAACAAGTAGCTCTTTTGAAAAAAGAACTACCAAAGACTCACGTGACTCACTCACTGAGTCATCAACGTGATGGCGTTCACGTTGTGGGGAATTCATTGGCTGAAGCAGCCGCAGCGGCAGCCACTAAACCGGCTCCCGTAGATCGAAAAAAGCGTACATTAAAATACATTGACGGTGAAACAATGCTGGCGGTGAAAACGTCATCAAAAGGCGACTGTTCAGCGTTACCGATCAACTATCCACTCAATTAAACATACATAATCGATGCAAACTCCGTCCCTTTTGCTCGAATCCCTGGAGTGGGGGATAGAGTGATTCCAAACATGGACAGGAGAAACTTGTTAATCGCAGACGCACACATGGGCGAGGGTCTCAGACACCTTAAATTAAAAGATTCTCTGGAAGAATTACAATCACGGTACTGGTGGCCAGGCATGAGCCTGCACTACACCATGTTTGTAAAAAACTGCCCAAACTGCAACAGAGATCGCAGTGGGGAGAGAAGCAGTTTAATACCTCGTCGTATCAAGGCAGATAATATTACCAGCAAAAAGAATGGCTTGCGATTAACATATACAGGCTAGTTTCCACTTATAATGTAGATCACCAGCACTCGGCTGACGTCCGGACTATTATACAAGATTTGCGAGTCTAAATGGCATATACGCTAAGAGCATGCTACGTTCGACCATTGTTTTCACTCAGGCAATCCAGCCTGGGGGGGAAACATGGCCAAATGAGCACAGCCCAGCGGGAATCTTCTCACTTCCTTCCTGAGGGTACGGGATGGTGTAAAGGAAAAACCAAGGCAGAAAGCAATCTATAATAGAAAGGATATTAGGTTCGGGAGCTGGGTGGGTCAAACATCTAATAAGTGTCCAACGTAGTCTAAATAACTTGCCAAGAAATTCTCTGAAGGGATTCAGTCCGTACGAATTATTATTCGGAACTAGGATGTTGATCTCTGACCTTGATAGTCAGACTTCAGTGGTAATAGAAAAAACCTTTGATGTCAAAGACCGTTTGGCTATTTTACAGGACTTAAACAAAACAAGAAAAGACCTGAGCAACATACAGTTTAAACAACAGCCAACAACCACTGAAGAATCACCACCTGTCCCAGCAAGACCTGTCTGGATTCCAAAAGTCGGGGATCTAGTCAGGGAGAAGATCGCGGTAAAGAAGGAATTTGGGCCTTCGTACAGAAAAGCAGTTCCTGTCTTGTCTGTCAACGGGACAAGATCAGTTGTACTACCGCCACTTGCTGGAAAAAAGGAGAACCGAGTTGTATCCATCGACCTGGTAAAACCACAACATGTGGCCGATAACAAACAGTAGGCCAAGTGGACTCCCAATAAGTAGCAGAACACCAAGGTTTGCTACCAGCACAGAGGTCCTAACAAAAAGGCTCATCACATTCGAAACGCCTAAAGAAGAACAAGAAGGACTATGCAACAATGCAATAGAACTCAGACCTCTTAAAACCCAAATAAAGACATTTAGCAGAGACACACCAATCTACAATGAAGTGCCGAGTGACAATGCAAAAAACAGAAATCCTGAACCAATTGGAACAATTGACAGAACTGCATCCGGGTACTTCATCAACTTCGATGATTCCTCTGACGGCTTCAGTGAATCAAAGACACAGCCATCATCAAAATCCTTTAAAGACAAAGCGAAGGAACTTTTGAAACAACTGAAAGAAACATATCTGGTTTCTCCATGGATTGAATTTTGGGTGGGTTTTGGTGCATTTATCCTCATACTTTGGCTCATCATGGTATTTACTTTGGGACGCTTCATTGAGGGAAAATATGCTAAAATGGACACAGCAAGTCAGAACATCAACTTGGTCCTCAAACCACACACATCTTCACACGTCGAGAAAAGAGAACTTTCTTCAGAACTTTCTTCAGCCAACTTCACAGCCAATCCTATACCTGGTGGGGTAGCCTGGGACAACACTGACTATGAAATTTATGGTCCGGTCGAGATCCTGAAATATCCACACCAAATCAAGATCTCCTTGAGTGACTTTGCAAAACCAAACTCATTTGCTGATGATTGGGACTTCGAAAGCATCAACAATATGATGTCTGACTTAGTAATGTCTGCTAAATTTACAAAACATGATTATTTGCAAGGTTCTACAAATTATGACAGTATGTATTGCTATAACCACTATGGTAACCATTTTTTGCATAAATCAGCACAACCTAGAAATGTTTTAAATTATAATCAATGGGAACATTGTGCTACACCTCCAAAAGGGAGCTCTAGAACTGTATATGACAAATATTCATATTTTTCAGGTTTTAACATAAGTAATGCTGAAACATTTTATTTTAAATTGTCAAACAAGACAGGGATGAAAACCATGATAACCAACACAAAATTGATATATTCAGATTCATTCTTTGAAAAAATGAATACATTTGGATTTGATTATTGGGACAAAAATGTTGATTTGAAAAGTGTTTGGGGTACAAAAGAATGGCAAGTACAGGGTATAGAAGCTTTGTTTAGAGCCTGCATGATCCCAGAACAAATGATATTTTTAAATGACACTGTTCAACAAACCACCTGTCTTGGCTTAGCCAAAATCAAAGATTTAAATAAACCGTCTATTCCAAAGCCAATAATGTTTAGCAATAACTCTGATACAGATGAAGAGATAGACGTAAACCATATATTAAACCAAAACAGAACACATCCTGATTGGAAACAATGGTTGATCTGGCCCACAGATACAAATAACTGTCAAGATAGATTCCTGAATAAAACACAGGGTTTCAAAATGACCAGGCCAGACCCTAGATATCCCCAAAGACATCACCCAGGGATAATAACAACCTACAGTGTGGGCAAATTATGCCTTCAGTGGCTACAAACTTCCACACTGCCTGAAATTAAGCAACACCTAACTTTACTTACTGATGGTGCTGACTTGCGTGATTTCATACTGGGACCACGCAAACAGCGTCAAAAGCGTTTCATAGCAGCCTCTGTATATGCAGCATACAATGAGGCCTGGAAGGTTACTCAAATTGAGACAGCAGAAAGAATACGGGAAATTGACCGTATCAATTTGGAAAAATCACTTTCTGTAGTGGACAATGGGTTAATGACTCTGTCCTCCAGAATTTTTTCATTGGACAGCATTGTGTCTTCAGCAATCGATATATTATCGCAAGACTTACTGTTATTACAACATGGTCAGTCACAATTGCGTTCCATTGTACAGCTTGGCTGGACGTTACAAAATCTGCGTTCAGGCTATGTGCCTTGGCGTTTAATCAACACAACGTCACTATTCCAAATCTTTAACCTTACTGATAGACAAATCGGTATGGCGCAAAAGGGTGCTGATTATACAATCTTGAGCATTGAAAAACTAGAAAGATTACCAATGACAATGTCAGAACGACCTGTCAGTGAATGGATAATCCACGGAATCATAAATATTCCAATCTCAACCTTCAGGTTTCAATACTGCCAAAAATATATACAGGCTGGCATGTACGAGAAATTGGGAAAGGGGTACCTTAAAACAACTTGGAACCTGCCCTATTCACATGCATGTGTCAGTAATAAAGGACAGAAAGTGTTTCTTAGTGGCAACAATTGTGCTATGTCACTAAGCGGCACGCTTCTGTGTAACGGAATTAGTTTGCATGGAGCCTGTGAAGGGAATTCATACAACCTTTCATGTCACCAGCAAGGCGCACCTGCAACTGAAATAGAACCATTCTTTCAAAGACTCTATAATGGGAGTTACATTCTTATTGTAGACCGCAGATGTTGTAGTCTTAGGCCCGGGACTCCTTATCTAGTCACTACGACGGCGAAGGTCAAGTGCTGTGGACGTTCTTTGTTCCCCAGCTCCTTTCCAGACAGGGAGGCAAGGGCATGGCCCAGTTTGAAAATTACTTCTATTCAAATAGATACTTTAAGCAGAATGAAAACAGTGCTTCTTCAGACGCCTACAAGGCTCACGTCATCAAAAGAAACGTATGATCTACAAGTCGCAAGGACGACTGCAGAGATACATACATTATTATCAACTAATTCCCCCGTACATTTCGCGGAAATCCTAAGCGAAATCTTAAATATTTCTGATACCAATGGGATCTCAGGGGTATTTAAGACAGTATTTTCGATGGCATTAACACCATTCAAAGCCATACTGGGTATTTTTCCAGATTTCGTCCATTCGATTTTTGGCGGACTTCCCCTGATCCTAGGACTAATTGCAGGAATCCTATTCCTAGTCCTTATTTTTCGTTATGGCAACCCATGTCACAGATCAAACTCTCGCGACAATGGAAGATACGATCCTAGCCATTGGATACCGGGACCGGATATCAAAAATCCTGGGACTCTCCCGGCTTAGAGACCTAAACATGACTTGGTTTCTATCATTTCGACCAATGTGGCAAAGGTGTGTTTTACCTGTACTAAGGTGTCTGCTATGCGGAGAAGAATGCGTGTTAGACACCTGTCTGACGCTACAATCGGATGCGCCAGTGGATGCAGATACACTGTTGGTTCCTACCAAGGTTCACGCTTTGTGCTGCCCTCAAAGGCTGCCAATCCTGATGACGGCATTCCTGGAATCTTCACCACTGCGATTGAAGAGTAGTGAAGTTCA
This sequence comes from Lissotriton helveticus, assembly GCF_964261635.1. NCBI lineage: Eukaryota > Metazoa > Chordata > Amphibia > Caudata > Salamandridae > Lissotriton > Lissotriton helveticus. The sequence goes on from NC_136059.1 coordinate 1,929,898,528, forward strand.
AGATGAAAGCAGCATCGAACAGGTACGACCTTCTGTCAGCAATGCGAATCAGAATGTCAATGCAGACAATCATGCGCACGAATGCATGGTTACACCTATTTCCGACTTAGTGGAACTTTCCCATGAAGCTGTTGACAGTTTTTTCGAAAGCCTGAATGATATGATGTTCTCTCCAGAACAGAAATAGAGAACTTTTGAGTAAACTCGCACACGGCGTTCCCTGAATTCGGCCTTCAACTTTAAAAATAAAGTCACATGAACAATTCTTCCCACCAGTTCACGGACAACAATTTTTTAGCAGCCCCAAATTATTTTTCACAAATTTTTCGGGACACTTATCTTCTGCTTAAAGTAAGAAACTATTCCTAGAGAACTAAGATTTCTATTTTTAGATACTTTATAAACTTTAGTTGCCCGCTGGGATGTTCACAAATATTTTATTATGTGATGAGATGGTCTCGAACTTCCTTTCTGTATAGCCATATTAAGAGCCATTTCATGTGTATTTCTACTTTTGCATTTAGTTCATAGCTTAAGTGCATACAATATATATGACTGCAATTTTTCAGTATATTTGAAAATTTCGAAATGCATTTATGTATTTTGGGGTGGTAAGGTATACACTATACTCTATAGTATGTTGTACTATGTTATACTATGCATAGATTAGTAGATATGACCATAGTTAGCGTGGAGTGGGTGTCGTGTATTTCTATAGGTTCTGAATCAGTCCCCCTATTCCTGACCCTATTCTGGTTAAACTAACTATCAAGTTAACTAACAGTCAGCCCATGAGGCAAGAAAAGCCCCCATGATGCAGATACCGTTATCTGACGCAGTCACACTACGGCACAGGAACGTGTTATCTGATTAGGTCATAACGCTTGAGATCTAATTAGACAAGCGACATTCCTCCAGCCCCTGATAAGGCATACGACGTTCTCATAACAAATCAAACCTATGACAACCTGGAAAATCCGTGCGGCCATTGTTTTGATTTCACAGAGAACTTTAGTAAAGAATGTGCTAACGAGCAAGTCGTATGACATCTTTATTGACGTATCTATGTCCATCCTTACGTCAATCTCGGCACCTTTAAGGTATAAATATTGCCGATCTTGCCCTATGCAAACACACGCGTGGTGACAAGACGGAGCAGCCATACTTGCCGAAGCCGAGAGCAGAAGCAGACCCCGCTGGCGCAGCCCCGCCTTCCTGACGCGTTGAGAGACGCGCTGCTATCTCAAGCCGAGAGACCCAGCACCGGCGCTTTCGGGCAGCCCTCGCAGGCAGCCTGGAATATCGAGAGCAGAGAAAGAGATACCATTCCTCATCCATCCTAAATTCCAGGTACAGAACTGAATAACCCCTCACAGAGAATTCTTTAGTTATTCACTTGGCAAAAACAAACTTAACTTAAACTGTAACTTTCTATTCCCGCCCACGCATTAGACTTAGGTCAGGTACACGGGGTAGGCGTATTTAGAAACACCAGTTGAGTACGTTTAGTCGAATGTATATGTGTATGTAAATATATTTTAATCATTTTAAACATCATATGGCTCAGAAACCATATCAATGTTTTTACAGTATTATTTTATACTATTGCTTTTAATGTATGCACTTTACTTAACTATAAGTATTGCAATAATATCGATCCATTTCTCTTGTACGAGAAAAGAGACTGATCAATAAATAACACCTTTTTATTGAACACGCCCGTCTCTTCCTTTTCTCTACATTCTGATGAGACTAAGAATGCACGTACTGACTGAGTAAAATAATTGCCTTGTGCTCACACGACTCTCGAGATTGACTCTTGATTAGGGGAGAGCAAAGTTGTCATGTTCTATGGTTGTCAGAAACTAAATCCCTTCTTGTCTAATCAGGGGAGTTAATTCCTTCCTTGAACATTCGAGAAAGTTTCTAGCGAACTCTGAGCTTAGCTGGCAAACCCAAAAATTAAGTCTAGTATCGACAGTAGTAGACCTAGTTAACGTCTGGCCTAGGCCTTTACTGCTGTAGGTATTATTCCAATGCGCAGAGCCTATTGGGAAAATAGGAGCTACACTACAAGACAAGCCACTGTGCGTTTGGCGGCTCTTCACTGCATGAGCTGTCACATTGGACTCGGTGTCCCAGCATGCTCCTGGTCTCAACACCTTCACAGGAGGCACTGCAGCTGTGAGCGGAGGCGGGGAGTAACTATCTTTAAAAGCGTGCCCAGAGATTGCTCAGGACACTGCAAGTATCCCCAGGTGCGAGGCTCTGAGAGGAAACAGGAACCGGCACTGAAGAAAGCAAACACACTCGCTAGAAACGCGTCTGCCTGGCGTTTCCTGGACGGTGCTTTATCTTTATTTTCTGCACAATAAATCCTGGTGGTGAAATCAGCATATGTCGGGCTCAATCTGTTGGAGTGAGCGTGGGTTTCATATCAAAGACCAGTTTGCTGTGTACTGGTCAACCGGCATGCCCTCCTGATCTGGTGTGAAGCGCTAAGGCAGCAAACCTTGGGACTTCGTATCAACTACAAGCGCTTCACCCCCCCGAGTGTTTTGCGGTATTTGGCTGTGAAACATTACTTCGGGGAAGGAGGCTGCAGCGCGTCTGCAGGGACCCCACCAGGTAGTGTTGAAAATAACCCTGTGGATGAATTGGAAGGATGCGGCGACATCGAGACAAGCCACTGTGCGTTTGGCGGCTCTTCACTGCATGAGCTGTCACATTGGACTCGGTGTCCCAGCATGCTCCTGGTCTCAACACCTTCACAGGAGGCACTGCAGCTGTGAGCGGAGGCGGGGAGTAACTATCTTTAAAAGCGTGCCCAGAGATTGCTCAGGACACTGCAAGTATCCCCAGGTGCGAGGCTCTGAGAGGAAACAGGAACCGGCACTGAAGAAAGCAAACACACTCGCTAGAAACGCGTCTGCCTGGCGTTTCCTGGACGGTGCTTTATCTTTCTTTTCTGCACAATAAATCCTGGTGGTGAAATCAGCATATGTCGGGCTCAATCTGTTGGAGTGAGCGTGGGTTTCATATCAAAGACCAGTTTGCTGTGTACTGGTCAACCGGCATGCCCTCCTGATCTGGTGTGAAGCGCTAAGGCAGCAAACCTTGGGACTTCGTATCAACTACAAGCGCTTCACCCCCCCGAGTGTTTTGCGGTATTTGGCTGTGAAACATTACTTCGGGGAAGGAGGCTGCAGCGCGTCTGCAGGGACCCCACCAGGTAGTGTTGAAAATAACCCTGTGGATGAATTGGAAGGATGCGGCGACATCGAGACAAGCCACTGTGCGTTTGGCGGCTCTTCACTGCATGAGCTGTCACATTGGACTCGGTGTCCCAGCATGCTCCTGGTCTCAACACCTTCACAGGAGGCACTGCAGCTGTGAGCGGAGGCGGGGAGTAACTATCTTTAAAAGCGTGCCCAGAGATTGCTCAGGACACTGCAAGTATCCCCAGGTTCGAGGCTCTGAGAGGAAACAGGAACCAGCACTGAAGAAAGCAAACACACTCGCTAGAAACGCGTCTGCCTGGCGTTTCCTGGACGGTGCTTTATCTTTATTTTCTGCACAATAAATCCTGGTGGTGAAATCAGCATATGTCGGGCTCAATCTGTTGGAGTGAGCGTGGGTTTCATATAAATATTTATATGTAATATATATATATATAAGGCAGCGCCCGCACCAGCTTGCTGCCTTCTTTCCCGCCTGGGGCCGCCTTCGGCAACATGGCGGCCCCCAACTGACGCAGCCTGTGGACTGGCTGATCACAGCCCGGCAGCCCTGTTTGCATCGGCTCCTTGATCTGGGGGCTTTAGTGGGCTGCGGCGGCTCCTGCACCAGCTTGCCGCCCTCTTCGCTGCCCGGGGCCGCCTCTGCCGCCATGGCGGCCCCCCACTAAAGCGGACTGCAGACTGGCTGACTGTGGGCCTGTGTACACGAGCTCCTTGCACCTGGGCCCCCGCGGATGAGGCGGCCGGCCGAGGACGCCCAGCGGTGAGGAGCATTTGAAGGGTGGGGGGCGACTGAGGCCTGAGTGATCGACCCTGAGGCCCTGGACTTCCCGGCTTGGCGTCGCTGCACCGTGGAGGGGCCCTTGACCCTAAAGGAGGCCGACCCTCGGGTCCCCCCTTCTTCCCTGAGCGGTTGAGCCTCAACACCCCTGTGGGACTGCTGGGGAGAGGGCCTGCTGGGCGGAGGTGGGCCTGGTGTCGCTGGGGGCCCGGGGGCTTGGTCTGGTGGTCTGCCGCGGCGCGCCCTCCTTCTCATCCTGGTGGCTGAGTCACCGGCCCGGCTGCCCCCCCTCTACTGTAAGAGGCGCTATCTGGTGGACATACACTGGCCATTTTATCAGGTGGCATTCCTTCCTCCCTCCTCCCTGCCCCTCCACGGCGCATTGGACTGAGAATCCGGGGTTCTGATGGACTTGGTGTGGGGGCGCGATTCGGGCCCTGCGTCGGGTGGCGGGGGCGCCGACCGAACAACTCTGCTCCCCCTAACAGGGTCCGACCCCTGTCCCGGATCATGGGGAAACCACGTGCCCTTCCGGCCACAGACCCCTTGAATCAAATGACAATGGAACAATTCGCGAAGACTGACCGAGGACCTGGCGGCGAATTGTTAATGGGCTCTGGCCTGGCCGGGGGTGACCTTTCGACCATCCTGCAGGCGATCTCCACGTACCAGGCCTCTGTGGAGACGAAGATCGGCGAGGTTCGGGTAGACGTGGCTTTAATCTGTCAAGACCTTCGCAAGGCCACAGAACGCATCAAAGAGGTCGAGGCCCGTACCTCCACGTTGGAGGACGATGTGACCACCCTCAAGTCTCAAGTGGCCCGACTCCAGTCGCAGACCTCGGACTTGCACCGGAGAGCGGAAGATGCCGAAAACAGGGCACGCCGCAACAACCTGTGCCTTTTGGGTTTCCCTGAAGGGGTGGAGACGGTCCATGTTGCCACCTTTATGGAGACCTGACTCCGCTCCTGGATGCCTAAGGAGAAACTCTTCCCCTGGTTCGCGGTCGAGCGGGCCCATCGCTCCCTTGCACTCATCCGCCGCCTGGCGCCCCATCATACTTCTGCTCCTCAACTTCCGCGACAGAGACGCCATATTGGGGGCGGCCCGGGAGTTGGGGCCCTTGCACTATCAATACTCTAAATATTAGTGTTTCCAGATTATTCCAGGGAGGTCCAGTTGGAGCGTCGATCGTATGACGAAGTCAAGCAAAAGCTCAGAGCGATGGGCCTCCGATATGGACTGCTCTTCCCGGCCCACCTTAAAGTCATCTTCCAAAACAAAACCTTCTTCTTTGACTCACCCCAGGCGGCATAGACTTGGCTTACAGAACAACGGCCCTTGAGATCTGAGGGGTCCCACTCTCCTTCCGGCGGGGTTCCAGAGCGACAGGGTCGGCCTGCTCCGAAGCCTCAGCCACGTAGGATCGGATCCCGGCGGAGGGGGGCCGTCGAGCCGGGGGATCCCGGTCGCCGGGACCCACAGGCTCGGGCCCAGGAGCGGGGATCCGGTACTCCACCACAAGACTCGTCCTTGATTGATCTGAGCGGCGCCCCCGGCTCCAGTACCACCCTACGGTGTGCGCTGTCAGATTCTGACTTGTCGGACAGCCCGGTGGTCCGTGGCTTGGATGGCGAGTCTGGGTCTTGAGTGTCTCTGCCTCAGTTGCTTGAAGTTCTACCCATGGCCTCTTCGCCACTGTGTCTACCCAGGACCCCCCACGCCGATTCTGGGGGGGTCCTTCTGACTGCCTTGCTGGGACACTTATCTTGATTCTGTTCTGGGTCTTGGCGAGACTGTTGCTGTCATCCTGTCTTACACCCATTTTTTAAGCTCTCGTGTTTAAAGCTGTTGACACTTATCCTGTGATATGGACGGAGGTCCTCCTTAACAAACTCTTGACTGGTGCTACTGCCCCCTACTAACCGTTTTAGTTTAGTACCTTTCCCCTAGCGGGATTGGTTGATTGGAATTTGGGGCGATGGATGCTGCCTGCTTCGAAGTGTAGGGTGGGGGGAGTTGGGGGATATGGGGGGAGAGAAGTCCATTGACTCTCACTGGTTTGTTGTTTTTAGCCGCCTACGGGCCGCTTTTTAGTTAAGCTCTGTTTAGCCGCTCCTCGGCCATTGTTGGTGCTACCTGCGGGTGGCTGGTTGCAGTTCTCCTTTTTGACGAAACGTGGCGGGTGGGTCCAAGCCTGACACGCAGCTCTTGGTTCCCACAATTTTGTTGTTTTCGGGCGCCTACGGGCCTCAGGGGGCGTCTGCTGGCGATTGCTCCCCTTCCCCCCCTGCTCCCCGCCCGGGCCTCCAGCGCTCCTGATCCACTAAATGCCCCTGCCTGGCTCTCCTTGGCCCTGCGCGACGCTGCTGGCCCTTTCTTCCTGGGTGTGCTCCCCGGCGTTCCCCTGTCTCCGTACATATTGTCCTCCCCTGATGGCGTACACGTTGATTAGGTCTCTCCACATTCTCTCCTGGAATGTTAATGGTCTCCTGGACCATATTAAGCGCGCAGCCATCCTCCGGGCGGCCCACCGCCACGCGGCGGATGTCCTTCTTCTCCAAGAGACCCACCTCTTAGGCACACAATGCAAATTCCTGGCCCGTTACGGCTTTGCAATGGTCTGGCAGTCTGGGTTTACACGCGGGCCCCGAGGGGCAGCAATCCTGCTCAGGAGGGGCCTTCCCTTTACCCTGCTCAAGGCCCACACCGACCCACAAGGATGTTTTGTGGCGATAACGGGCATGGTGAAGGGTTGCCCTCTAAATGTCCTGAATCTCTACATCCCGCCCGCCCTCCTGCCTCCGACGCTTCGATGCCTTACACGGGTTCTCTCTTCCCTTCCGTACGGCCTCACGGTGGTTGGAGGTGACTTCAACGCCGTCATGCAGCCCCAGCGTGACATGACCGGGACTCCGTCCGCGGCCCGGATCTCCTCCGCTGCTGCTCTATCTAGCTGGGCCCCGGCTCTGGGGCTCTGCGACGTATGGCGGGTCTGGAACCCCCGCAAGGCACAGTTTACCCACACGTCGGCCTCCTACCATGCCTGTTTCCGGCCACTGACTGCCACCTGGTCTCTGGAGCGCTTATCTTGCCCAGGGGACTGTCCGACCACTCCCCCGTCTCCCTCCGTCTTGGCTCCTCCCCGACGGGGCCGCGGACGGTCTGGCTTCTCAACACTTGGTTCCTGCAGGACCCTACTCTGGTGGACACGCAGAGACAGGAGCTCAGTCACTACTTCTCTACCAATGAGGGTTCAGTTCCCTCGCCCAGGACCCAATGGGAGGCTGGCAAGGCCGTGATACGTGGGGTAGCAAGGGGGCTTGTACATGCCAAATGGGCGGACCAACTGGCCCGGCTTGCGGAGTTGGAGTCCCGGGCTGAGCGACTGGAGGCAGAGCAAACCTCTGGTGAGCGCGCGGACCCCACCCGGCAGTTGGCGCTGGTTCGGGAAGAAATCCACCAGATCTCATTGGATTCGGCACAAATGTTGTGGCGATCGTCGGTGGCGCGGTGTATGGCTGGGGGGACAAAAATGGCAAACTCCTCCATAACCTGGTCTCTTATCCCCAAGTCCACTGCATTATTCTGGAGGTCCGTGCACAAGACGGTACCCTCCAGGTAACCTCCACAGCCATAGCCAGAACCGTTGCAAGTTTTTGTACGCACTTCTAGGTGACGCGACCACCAGACTCGCCCCTGACCACCCTGCTGGACGGGGCTACTGCCCGGCTCCCCTCTCTCACTCCTGAGTCCGCGGAGGCCCTGGAACGCCCCTTCACCTTGGACGAGGTTCTGGCAGCTATCCCCCTTCTCCACCCTGACAAGACGCCTGGACCGGACGGATATCCACAGGAGTACTATGCTGCCTTCCGGGATATCCTGGCTCCCCAACTTTTGGCCCTATTCCAGCATGTGGCGGAGAATGGCTCCTTCCCCCTGAATCAGACCTGGCCAAGATAGTGGTCATCCCTAAGACCCAGCCGCCCTCCACGAGCTGCGCAGACTACTGCCCAATCTCACTTATTAACACCGAGATCAACATTTTTGCCACGATACTGGCCCAGAGGCTTAAGCCTCTACTGCAAGATCTGGTCCATCCCGACCAATGTGGGTTCATGCCGGCCAGGGGCACCCGTCACTGCATCCGCCGCCTCCACCTGGCCATGGCTCACCGTGGCCGCCTGTCCCCATACCTGGACCTCCTCTTCCTCGACTTCGATAAGGCTTTTGACAGGGTGGGCTGGGACTACCTACAGGACGTGCTGGAGGCGATGGGCTTTGGCCCGTTGTTCCGCCACCTCATCAGGGTCATCTATGCCAACCCTAGGGCCCGGGTGCTAGTCAATGGGATGCTCTCTGAGGCCTTTCTGATCTGCAGAGGCACGCGCCAGAGATGCCCCCTCTTCCCACTCCTATTTGTGCTAGAGATGGAGCCCCTGGCGACGCTCATCCGGCAGGACCCCCTCATCCAGGTGTGGGCCTGGAGCGAGAGCCACGCAGACAAAATAGCCCTTAATGCTGACGATGTGCTCCTGTACCTGGCGGATCCGGCGGGTTCGGGCCCCAGGTGTCTGCGAATCCTCGCGGACTTCGAAGGGGTGTCCGGGCTCCGGCTCAACGCGGCCAAATCAACGCTGGTCCCGATCCATCCCTCCAGGGAGTGCTATGACTGGCAGTCGTCTATTCCCCTCAGACACCACTCGGTTAAATACCTTGGGATATGGGTAGCTCTCCTGCCGCAACTTGAGTGGGGGTTGAACATCGCGCCCCTGGTGGCCCAGACTAAGGCGGGCTCAAGAAATGGCAAACCCACCCCCTCAACCCCCTAGGACGAAGCGCTATTTTTAAAATGATGGTCCTCCCCCGCTTCCTTTACATTCTACAAAACATCTCAATCCCCCTCTCCCGCACTTGGTTCCGCGAACTTGACGGGACCCTCACCCGATTCATCTGGGGAGGCGGGTGGCTGCAGATGTCCTTGGCGCACACCCGCATCCCCCCCTTTGATGGGGGCCTAGGGGTGACCCATCTTTACCTCTACTGCCTTGCCACCAAACTGATAGTCATTCATGACTGGTATGCGGGCGGCTGGTCTGACCCAGCGTACCACGTGGAGCTCGAGACTACGGACTTTCCGCACATCCAGGCGTACCTGTACGGATGCCCAGTGCCACAGACCAAAGCCCCAATCACTAGAACGGTCCTCCTGGCCTGGCGCGCTGCCCTGCGCCACGTGGGGTGGGACCGAAAACTCACTCGTCAGACGCCGCTCTAGCATGGCACCTGGCTTCGGGAGGTTTCGTCCTTGAGTGGATTCCGCCGCTGGGATCCAATTGGCATTTTGGTCCTAGGAGACGTCTGGGTGGGAGATCTCATCCGTGCCTTTGCGGATCTACAGCAGCGTCACGCTCTCCCTCACGCCCAACACTTTCGGTATCTGCGCCATGCCATTCATGCGCATCTCCCTTCACCGGTTTCCCTCCCAGAGTTCAGTCCGTTAGAAGCTCAGGTGATGATGGGGAATCTAGGCAGAGGAGGAGTGTCCCGTATCTACCGCTCCCTAGTGAATAATGGCCCCACATCCTTGGATAAGTTGCGCGCCCGATGCGAGGGGTGGGTGGGCCCCCTATAGGAGGCAGACTGGAGAGATGCCCTTATGGCCCTTAGAACCCTAACCATGTCCTCCAGGCTACGCCTGGTGCAGCTATACTACCTGCACGCGGTTTACCTCACCCCTGAGCGACTCTTCCACGCCCGCTTGCGACCCTCCCCAGACTGCCCGAAGTGCGGCTCATCCTCCGCTGATTTTTACCATATGGTGTGGCTCTGCCCGGTGCCGGAGAGGTTCTGGAGGGGAGTGGAGCGGGAGCTCACACAAGTCCTGGGATGGGAGGTTGCTCACGAACCATTGCGGATGCTGTTGGGGATCTTCGATGGCCTGGATGGTTGCAGGATGGACAAGCACCTATTGGGGACGGCTGTGGCTGTGGCCAAAAGGGACATAGCGATGTACTGGTCGGGTGCCGTTGCTCCTACTGTGGGGGGTGGAGGATGGGTGTGGACAGGTGTGGCACCCAGGAGGAGGCCCTGTTCGAATCCGGAGGCTTTCCAGAATTGTTCCACAAAATATGGGGGAAATGGTTCAACATGATCCCGCCATAATTCTTGCAGTGTCGAATCTTTCATGATCCACTTTTAATGTAATGCAAGATGGGATGCTGAGCTGGGATGGACTGACCCTGCCAAGCTTTCCTATTCATTCAATTCCGATGTATATGTTGATTTTTGAGCCGGAACCAATGAATTCTTTTTTGCTGTTTTATATACTTAATAAAGTTGATTATCAAAAAAATATATATATACATATAAATAAAACAAAAATATATATATATATATTTTTATAAAGTACCTTTACAAAGTATATGACTTCACCACACATGCAATTGCATTGTAATGGCATGCGTGATAAAGTCATATGCGTTGTAAAAGTTTGAGGAATTATTGCTTTGCCGAGTAATGGTACTTTCGTAGTAAAAAATGCGGAGTGATGGTGTGCGGGATGAAAGAATTCGGAATAACATCATATATTCTGCCTCCTCACCTCCTAAGCGGAAACATGGGCCTTGAAGAGACACAAGCTATTATTTAATTAATGTATTCGATTTTTTCTTGCCTCTCCTTTATTCCCACAGAATTCCCACAGGGCCCTTGAGAGACATCAGCTATTATTTGATTAATTTAATATATTTTCCTGTCTTTCTTTGGCTCCCAGAGGGGTCCCATGGGTTCAGGAGGGACAGAGCCATTATTTAGTTAATTCATTTGATTTTTGCATGAGTCCTATAGAGACCTCATGGGCCCTAGAATGACAGCAGCTATCATATAGTTCATGTGTTTTTATTGTTGCCTGCATTCATTAGCATCCTTATGAGCCTGGAGTGACCCCAGCAATGTTTTAATCAATTTTGACTGCCTCCCCTTTCCTCCCTAAGCAATTCCATTGGCCGTGGAGGGACACAAGCTATTATTTAATTATGTATTACATTTTTGCTTGCCTCCAGTGGTTGGGTTGTGCCTGTTTAGTCCTATCCTGCCATTTCACTTGATTCTGCTACTTTCTATTCAGCGTTCTTCGTCTCCTGAAACTGGTCATTCTACATCCTGCTCCAGATCCGTGTCTATAGGAGGTTTTTTGCCATAAGGCTCTACTCCTTTTCTTGCGTTTTTCTGGAGGGTACTTTTCCACCTAGACGCTACCTAGTGTCCCAGCACTATGACTACTGGAAGGGGTAGCCCTTATCTCTGGCAGACAAGGACTGTGAAGACCTGGTGGTTTGGGTCCAGAAAAATACAGAGGCCTGTAACTCAGCATCAAATTCCTGAAGGACACACTCCTAAAATGAAAAGAAACAGAACTCCTCCATCTTTTCCAATCCCCCTTCTGATGATCTTGACATCAATTGAAATTCAACCGAGACTCTCCACTACAGAGGAGTAAGTGTGGGTGGTGCTGGCGTAGTGCCTTTCGACGTAGCTCCAGGGAGTTTGAAAATAACTCTATGGAGCTATGCATCGCTTCGCTCCCTCTTAGCTCCCTCCCTGCTCCCTCCCGGCTCCCTCCCCACTCCCTCCCCCTCCCAAATGCTTTAAAATGATCAAAAGAAGAAACTTACCTGTGTTTTTGCCACCTCTCCTGTCTGGCCACTCTCCTTCCTGCTCCTTGCCGCCTCGTGTCCTTCTTCATTGAAATAAACAATACGTTGTACGTCTAGCGCCTGTGCATGCGCACCCGCAAGACGTACAACAGAGTGTCTTTTGAATGAAGAAAGACACAAGAGGAGCAGGAAGGAGAGCTGTCAGGCAGGAGAGGCTGCAGAAACACAGGTAAGTGCCTTCTTTTTATCATTTTAAAGCATTTGGGAGTGGGAGATAGTGGCTAACTCTGCTCTGCCACAGAGTCAGAGTTTTGCCTCCCTCCACGTTCGCTAAGGAGCACGAAGTAGGCAAATCACTGCAAACTCCGCTGGCGGAGCAGAGTTACTTGCCCAGGGTTACAGATGAGGTAATAAGAAGGTTGCCAAAAGCCTTCGAAGTGAGGAAGATGATGATGAACTCGTGATTGTTAGTGTGGAGAGTGTCACAGAGGAAGTACAGATCACCTACTCTGAGTCATGTAATTCAACCAACACAGCCTGTCATCATCTTTTCAAGACCACAAAAACCTGCAGCAAATCGAACCACCACTCCTACCGCAGTCACAGCCCAACCAAATGAAGTTCAAACAAAACAGCCTAGGTCCACCTCAACAAGATCTTCAGCTTTTCGCACAATATGAAAGCTCTCCTCCCCAGTCAGGGACTTCCTTACACTCCCTAGTATGTACGTCTGTGCCATGATACTGGATCCATGGTACAAAAAAGTGCTGACCGACTTCGTTCCTTTCTCATGAATTTACAATTTTTTCATCAGGAAAGCTGGTGAACTTAAAGATGAAAAATTGCAAATTTGAGGCCATGACAGAAGAAAAGTGCCACCTTCAATTTCTTCAATCTGCTGTGAGGGCATTGGTGTTGAGTACTCCAGAGACATGTTGTCATGATGGCAGCAGCATTACTTAACAGCATCGCTTGGTACTGCTAAACCTACAACAACAACAGCATTACTACTAGCATCTGAATGTGTTAGTTGCATATGACAGGACTTAAATCAAGTGCACAGCCATGAGTAATAAAGGAACTGCACGTTGCAGCATCTGTACCAATTGAGGAGATGGTCCAGGGTGTGCCAAGATGGATCCCTTCAAAAATATATTATGCATCAAATTACTAAAAATCCACACGTATCCTCTCATTTTTAACTCTCTGGTTTCAGGCTTGCATTAACATTTTTATGCTCATTTAATGTAGCCTGCTTTTGAGGAAAGGCCTTAAAAGCAACAACTCCTATTCCAGCAAAAAAAACATTTAGGAGTGCCTATATATTGTCATGAATATAAAATGTTAGCAGTCTACATGTTCATTAGAACTTTGTAGTGACACTGCACTCATTTTAGCTTTCTAGGGCACTAATCATAAACTCTGTGACAAAAAGAAACCACTCATTTTGTTAATTTATAACAGAAATGTTTTTTGTTTTTTTTACATTTTTGATTTCATTAAGATGGCTTTACATGTATTTTGTCAGACTTGAAGAATGGTAGCGTTCTACTTACCTACTTCTGCCTCCTACCCTTCCTGCGGTAGAGGTCATCAACCAGGACTCTCCAGCCATCCCTGTCCTGGGCTTTTCTTTCAATCTGACTCCAGGTATTGCCCATCTCTTTGCAGTCAGTCTTGAGTCTTCGACTGCAGGTATTTCTTGGCTTTCTGCTTTTCTTTTTCCCTTGCTGGTTCCAGGTGAGGGCTTGCCAGCTGGGTTTTGATGTGATCTTGTGAAGGGTGTGACCTATCCAGCCCGAGTGTCTTTACATGATTTCTTCATGAGCAGGGAATTGGATAGTCTGTCACCATAGGTCATTGATGCTGATGGTGTTTGACAGCAGATTTGAAGGGTTTGCCTCAGACAAGTGTAGAAGAAGGTCTGGACTTTGCTGGTAGTGGTCACTGTTGTCCTACAAGTTTCTGCTCCATAAAGAAGGACCAATTTTATGTTGATGTTATAAAGTCTGATCTTGGTTTGCAGGGTTAGATCCTTGAGGCTGCAGAACTTCTCAAACTTGCAGCATTAATAAGGTACCACCTGATAATGTAAGTGGTAAAATGACCATTACAAAATGGATACCATTTTTGTTGAGTGATGATGACAATTGTGTAGTCCTACCTTTATGTTTGTAACTATGTGCACTATATGGTAATGGTGGCAACAAACATACTCTGACTCGTGACCAAGGAGCGGCTGCTCTGAAACACGTTGGGCATGTTTCGCTATATGGAAAAAATAAGATCTTTTCACTCTAAAGCAATTGGGCTCGGCATTGGGTTTTTACAACAAGAAACTAAGAGATTGGTGATAGACGTATGCAACCTCACCATGGACCCGCTGCAGTATTGAGGCAGGAAAACCTGCGTATCTATTGGGATAGATATTTACAAAGTTTCAGGCCCGCCACAGCATCGTTCTCAATCACAGTAGGACATTTAAAGATACTGTGAAGCGCTTGCGATTGCAAACGAATGGCGGAGTCGGAGGACGCCCGCTGATCAGCTAGTAAACTGGAGCGATGCAAGCAATTCTGTGTCCATTTATTTTCTGAATGAGCAATAATAGGCGGTTGGAATCGGCTTGGCTGAGCGAGTTTAGCCACAGCCGAATACAGTGTGAAAGAGGCTTGCTAACGCGAGCGGAGTGCAGTATTGAGCAACTCAACTCAAATTAAGCAGTATGGCAGGAAATAGAGAGGAAAAGAGAAATCAAGAAGCGGAGCTGCTGTTTGTGCCTATATGAAAAGACACGATTGAAGAAGATAAGCCAAGTGGCAGGGCTGCTAGTGAATTCCAAACAAACCAACAGTTATGGGACAAACTTTGGAAAGCAGCGAAATCAGAACAGGCGAAGTAGTGGGAGGCAACATCATTAAAGAAGTAAGTGGACTGTGAGAGAGTCCTAAGGGGTTTAACTATTTGTATTACCCCAACATTCAATGACCCTGATCCTGACTTGATTGATGAATGGGCCACCAATAACCACAACTGTTCCACTACAATGTTGAAATTGGTAATAAAATATGCACTGAAGGACACACAGAGGCTGTCATTGGAGATTGAAATAATTACCAAAATATTGAAAGAAAAATGCACTAATGATGAATTTGACTTGGAAATGAACAAACTAAATACAATACTGGATAAAGCTGAGGATGAAATTAAAATGAAAAACAATGAAAATGTCATAGAGACCAAATTGACTGTAAAAGGGGCAGCTTTTCATGTTTGGAAGAAAATTTGATCACTTAAGACAAACAAACCAGGATAAATCTGGAGCAATTCAACAGGTGGAGAAAAATAAGGAAACCACCAGTAGAGCTGAAGCTGGAATTGAGGAATATAGAGAACAAAGAGAATGTATGCAAAGTGAAGCAAGTAAAAGTGATACCTCTGTGCAATCAGGACAGTCTGGAGTAAAATCTAAAAGTATAAATGAATTCGACTTAATGGCAAAGGGGAGACAAGGACTAGGAAATCTGGGACCCCAGGCACACAAAGGTTGAGGACGAGGCACCAGAGGAGGCAACAAGCGAGGTGCAAAAAAGTAAGGAAATTTAGATGGCTACATGGGAATGAACACACGAGGCAAATCGGCAACAAAATGAAGGACGCTATGACTGTGGTGAATTTATCTGATATTAGACATTCGGAGTGTCATATTGATGTTTTATCTTTGGGTTTGTCGTTTTGTCCAACTAATAGGTTTAACTACACGGATAGTAAAATTGCTTTAATTCAGTTCACTTGAAAACTTACATTTAAAAAATGGTATATAAATAAAATGGTGGGAGCCCCTCTATCGAGTGGCATGGAATCCAATCTCACAACAGGTGATATAGATCTTTTACATGTGGTGAGAAAATTGGAGGAAGGTGAAGTATGGATTGATAATCCGATGTTGAGTTTGGTAAGAGAGGATCTGGCATTGATTGTGCCACTACAAGTGGGTTCAGACCAAAATACATGTCTTTACCTCAAATACATAATGATGCATTTGAGGTATTTGAAAAAGGTGTGAAAAATGTATTTAAAGAAATTGGATAAGAGTAAACACTCCAAACGTGATATTTTAACCTTTGAACAACAGAAGGTGATTAAAGAAGTACAAGAGAATACATCAGTAGTGATTAAAAAACATGATAAGGGAGGAAGTGTAGTTGTCTGGCCCTTAGCAATGTATCTGAAAGAGGGAATGAGACAATTAGAAGATGTAAGAACCAATCAAAAAACAGACAGACTCCAGTGGGGGAGGAATGGGGAATCCACCACCAACTTCCCAGTTGAGCGGGGGGTGGGGCAGGGATGTGCAATGGCACCCCTGCTGTTCTCCCTGTTCATCAATGGCATAGTGGATAGGATATTGGACGCAATGGTTGACGCACCTTCGTTAGCGGGCATCAGAGTTCCTATTCTGATGTTCGCTGACGACACCTTGATCGTGTCCAAGACCCCGTCGGGCCTCCAGCGTGCCTTGAATATATTCGACACATTCTGTAAAGAACGGGGCCTCGAGGTTAATGTAAATAAAACCAAGTTGATGGCCTTTGGGCAAAAGCGCCATTCTCAACCCAAGGTATTTTTGAATAACATCAAATTAGAGTTAGTAAATGTTTTACATACCTTGGGGTGGAGATAACAAGTAAACTTGGTTGGGCTAGACACGTAGAGAAGGCGGTGCTGAAACACCAGCAGATTTCAGGAGCCCTCAGGGTTGAGCAAGCGAAATCTAAAACTAGGCCTATAAAACCTGTTCTTATGGTTTATGACGCAAAAGCCCTGGGCGCAACCCTTTATGGGGCTGAAGTCTGGGGCTTTGAGAGTCTTACCACCCTCCAAAGATCTGAGAACAGGTTTGTGAGAGGGATAACCAGTCTCCCCCAAAGCACCCCATTAATACCGCTTGGTTTTGATTTAGGCAGAAGATCGCTTAGTGACCGTGCCCGATTGAGGCCTATCCTCTATTGGAGACGGCTATGGACAACCGTGGAAATAAGACACTACGCTGAGGGGTTCCTAGCATTGGCCAAATCAGATGCCTTTCGTAAAATCACATGGCTAAAAATGCTAAGGGTCGTCCTTGCCGAGCTTGGGCTCTCCAAACTTTGGGAAAATCCCCTAGGGGAAGTATTCCCTAGTAAATCCACTATCAAGGAAATATATTGGGATTATATCGATCAGAAGCTTTGGAGGAGCGTAACCTCGGAATCCATGGGGGGTAGATTCATGGAAATTAAACCAAGACCAGCCCTAGAAAAATATTGGGACATTATAACTGTTCCACTAGATAGGAAACTATTTTTCCAATTAAGGGCAGGTTCTCTCCCCTTGAGGTGCTTGACGTCCAGTTGGAGAACTAGCAGTGGTTCGTGCTGCCCGTCATGTGGGGCCCCCAATGAAAGCATCGCACATTTCCTTTTTTTATGCGAGGCTTATGAAAACCCAAGAAAATCTTGGTTGGCTCCCGTTTGTAGGAACCTGGGTGTCCTAAGCGGTGTTGAGGGGTTGAGAATCATTTGTTCCTCCACTGAAATGTCCATCGTAGTTGGAACAGCAAAATATCTGGGGTGGGCATGGTCCATAAGGAGGAGGGCTTTATTCCCTAATGTGTCTTGATTTTTTACCTCTTTGGCTTGTTGATTTATCCTTGCAAGTTTCTACTGGGAGAATGATATGAATTTTAATTAGAAAATGCTGCTAAAGATGTACGTTAGGAGTTCTGATTGTATAAACTTGGGAATGGTCCGTAACGCGGAGGTTTCTATACCTTAACATGCATTTAGTTTCAGCACTTTATGAGAAAGCTTATTTTTAATCCCAATTGGTAATAACTTTTATGCCTATGTAATATGTATTTTTAACCACAAATTTATTGTTATCAAATGCTTGAAGTTTTAAAATGTATGAATTTATATGTGTGTGCTTTTATGAGTGTATAACTCGAATAAAGCTTTTTCAATCAATCAATCAGACAGAGTGAGTTATGAGAGAAGCAGTGAGAGATACTGGTCAAATCTGATTGAATGGAAAAATAAAGGTTTAATATCAAATGAGGAACACAAGTTTTTAAACTGTGAGTATCCGAGATTAGCAGCAATGTATATGTTGCCTAAAATCCATAAGAATAAAGAAAATCCGCCAGGGAGACTGATTGTACCATCCATGGTAGTATGTATGAAAATACTTCCAAGTATATTGATTATTTTTTTAGACCTTTTGTGCAATTGCTTCCATCCTATGTCAGAGATACAGGTGACTTTTTGAGGCTGATCAACGGCATAATATGGGAAAAAGAGTTGTTGTTGATGGCACTTGATGTAAACAGCTTGTGCACTTGTACAGCCCATGATTTAGGTATGAAGGCGTGTTGCCATTTTTAAAGATCACAATCTGTGTCCTATTTGTAGCATATTGAGATGCTGTTAGAGATGATGTATAAGTGCTTGACAAACAATTTCTTCATTTTTAATCATGTAATTTACCGACAAACCCAGGGTATTGCAATGGGGACCAGCTTCGTCCCCAGTTATGCAGGAACGTACCTCGGCTGGTAGGAGGAGCAGGTGGCCAATAACATCAAGGCCTTTGACCAACATGTCGTCTTCTGGGTAAGATATAGCAATGATATATTTTGCTTTTGGAGAGGAACAGAAAATGATGTTAACGACTTTGTGGAAAACCTGAACAGAAATTAATTATATCCGAGATTCTTTTGTGAAATACATTCAAATGAAATTTAATTTTTAGATGCAAAAGTACAAATTGTGGACAACAACTTGGAAAGTATGTTATATCACAAGAAAACAATGGGTAATAGTTTATTACATGCTGATAGTTGTCACCCTATCAATTTAATTAACAGCATACCGTATAGAGAGCTCCTCAGGGCTAGAAGGAACTGCAGCTCAGATGTAACATTTCATGATAAAATGAACCTAATGAAAGTGAGATTCAGAGAATGAGGTTATTCTGATAAAATAATAGCCATTAGTAAAGTAAAGACAGTGAAAAGAGAGGATTTACTGAATGTGAAAACTAAAGATGTCAAGGAGGAGGATCCGATTAGATTTATTACAGCCTTCAGCAATCATGTATGGGAGGTTAAAAGAAGCCTCAATACATTCTGGCAGTTTCTAGGAACTGATGAAACACCAAAGAAACATGTAGGTGATAATCCCAAAATCACGTTCAGGAAGTGTACATCACTCAATGACATTTTAAGCTCCAGCACAGTATAGTCCATAGAGTATCCACACCAAATATAAGGATTCTATATATGTGGGTAGTGCAAGACCTGTAAATTTAATACTAGTTGTAAACAAGTAGAATTGTTAAATGCTTGAGACCATTTGTTGTTAGGAAACATCTTACTTGCAACTCAGATTTTTGGGTCTATGCACTGACCTGTCTGTGTTCATAAATTTATATAGGTATATCAAGAAAGTTAAGAAAATAATATTGGAGCACCTGAGAGCGATCACAAGCGAGGATAAGCAGTATCCCATTGCAAGGCACTTTAAAGAAGTTCATAACAAACATGCTAGGCTTTTAAAATATTGTGCCATAGACAGAAGTCTGATCTCTGAGAGAGGGGAAAACAGTGTTCGAGAATTATGACGCCTGGAATAAAAATTGATTATAAAATATGAAACCATGCATCCGATTGGATTAAATAAGGATGAAGAATTATCTGTCCATCTTGGCTAAATGCTGTAATTCGATTTGTGTATGTATCTTGAATGAAATATCCTACTGATATGTTTTTTCTTTGCATCTCTTTATGTATACGTTTGTTGGTTTTAAAGGTATTAGGGGATCTTTAGTGATCATGCACTCTTTTTTATCTTGTAGGAGACATGGACATCATCATGTGAGAAGACAAAGTACAAAAAAGCTATACATATCTGGTTTGAAAAATAATGTACAATATGTACACACTTGGGCAGAATTGAAATTAGACAAAGGAACATTATGCAAGATATTCACCAGCCAACTGGGGCAGTATTGAAACACATCCCATCTCGGTGGAGGTTTTAAGCAGTGTGATTTCTTGATCTTTAGAAATAGATGATCATTGTATTTTGAATCATGTATTCTTGATTTGGCAGTAGTTTTATGACACCGTGATTAATAAATTTGCATTAGAATCTAGTATAATAATAATGTTGTAATGATGAAAATGTTCTCAAACTTGCAGCATTATTAAGGTACCACCTGATGTAAGTGGTAAAATGACCATTACAACGTGAATGTCATTTTTGCTGAGTGATGATGACAATTGTGTAGTCCTACCTTTATGCTTGTAACTATGTGCACTATATGGTAATGGTGGCAACAAACGTACTCTGACCCGTGACCAAGGAGCGGCTGCTCTAAAATGCATCAGGTGTTTTTCGGTATTTGGAATAAATAAGAACTATTCACACTAAAGGAATTGGGCTCAGTACTGTTTTTTTTCAACAAGAAACTAAGGGATTGATGATAGAGGTACGCAACCTCGCCGTGAGCCTGGTGCCGTATTGAGGCAGGAAAACCCACAAGACTATTGGGCTAGCGGTCACCAATAGGTTGTTATAGTTAGGACCTAGTTTCCATAGGAAAACCATTTTTTGACTTGCCTATAACTTTGGCGTCATTTGACGAATCCTCATGAAAGTTTCCCAAAAAAGTGTCAAAGTAGGTTCTGTGAGTCATGGAAAGTTTGTGGGTGATCCGTGCAGTGGGGAAGAGAAATAGGGATGCAAAAAAAGGGTGCATTTGTAATGGTAATTCCCATAGGAACACCTCCTCGACCCTACAGCCCGAACCGATGGACAGAATTACACCAAATTTGGAAGAAAGGTAGATGTTGTTACAAAGATTGTGTTTGTGGGTGCAAAATCAATCCAGTAGTTTCTGGGAAATTTAAGCTGAAAACTATAGATATTTCGCTTCCCGCAGATATTTCGCAGTGGCTTTGGGCTTAATCATGGAAGCGCTTGCTACTGGTTATGCTGTGATTGGCTGGACGCAACCTGAACAGAAAATTGCGGCTGCCATTTTATCATTCAGGAACAGTTCCTGGGGCTGAACATTTGTGTGAAAGCTAACATAAGGGGCCAGGGTGGGGACACTCTGACCCATGTTTGAGAAATGGGAGTGTTAGTGACACAAGTTATGTGTCAAAAATTGATTTTCTTCATCACTTACAAAATACACAACGATTACATGACCACCTGCGCGGCCCCCCAAGTACCATTGCAGGGGCATCCATGAGTATTGCAGCAACACACTAAATATTGGTGGAAATATAAAAAAAAATATTTTTGAATCACTAATACACATTGTGTTATATTTAGATTCTGATAAATGCTTTAATACAGTTATTTAGATACTGATTTATCTAGTGCGATGGTTAGAAATAATTATATAGAAATCATTTTTTTAAGCCGTGGTGGCTATTGAATTCCAGCTTTTGCTTTCCGCGTTTGACCTGTATTCACATGGATCGTGATTACCGACATCAACGGGATGTCCGGCCTCACCGTGAAAATGACTGTTTGCCCCTGCCCTCTTCTTCCTGTCCTTTGGTGAGATTACTGCCGTTCTGCCCTCCCATCTTCCCTCCCTTTCTAACTCTTGTCCTGCCCTCCATTCCTTCCTATGCCGTTCTCCTGCTTACATCATTCTGTGTGTTTTTCCTTGCCACCTCCCTACCTGGTCCATTGGGCTGCCACTGCCCCTGTGCTGCCACTGCCCTCTTTTCTGCCCTTGCCCATGTTGACGCTCCCTTCCACCATTCTGTATACATGCCCCTCTCTTTGTGCTGACACTGCTCTCCATTGCTGGCCCTGCCCCTCCCTCAACCCCTCTTTCGCTATGTGCATGCCCCTCCTGTCTCGTCTCAGTCTGTTGTGCTGTCACTGACCCTGTATTGACACTGACCTCAGTTGCTTACCCTCTTCCTGTCCTTGTTCACCAATATGTGCCCCTGCTCCATCCCTTTTAGGTCAGTTATCTTCCAGCTGTCCCTTTGCTGCTACTACACTCTGTTGCTGTTCGTGTCCCTTTCCCTATTTTCATTGTGTACCTGCCCACCTATGGATTTTTTCACAAAAATGTACTATACTTAGGTACTGGGTCTCGTAATCCAGCAATGGCAGCCACGCCATTTTGATTCTAGCTGCAGCCAGCCAATCAATTCATTCAGTACTGTGGTACCAGCCCAGGTACCGTGGTACCAAAATGCCCTAAGGGAGGAAATGCTCTTTGCTAATCAGAGGTTCTCTGTTTTTAAAATTACGGTCCCGCTAGACCAACCATCCAGATCCCATCATGACCACCCTGAGCACCTCTTTAAATGCAAATTTCTCAAAAATTACTGAACGGATTCATATCAAAGAACAAAAAGCACACTTTCTGAGGAAAGTTCTAAGTGTTTATCAAATTTAATGTAATTCCGTTCAGCCATTATATCTGTATCACTTCCCAAAATGTCCTATGGGAATTAACATGGGAAAACGTTTTGGACCTTCCCCTTTTCTTGGATAACCCTGAAACTTTCCAGGGAGGAGCTGAGGTGGTTAAACTCTCTTTGGAAAGTTTTGTGAAGATTGGTCAAAAAGCGCCAAAGTTATGAGCAAAACAAAAAGAGGTGTGTGTGTGTCTGTGTGTGTGTGCATTTGTGTGTGTGTGGTGAGCAGTGATGATGGAGACATGTAAGTCTACACCTCTGTGTATATCTAGACTTGGATATGGGGAATAGCAAAAAATGTAGAGTTACATTGAGGTGTAGTAGGAAGTATACACATGATTACATATACAGTTATACATTTTATATATGTGGATTGGACACAGTATGTTTAGTTAGTGACAGGAAAATCTATTTTTGAATCGTTAATCTCTCCTTCAACTCTCTTCTGGGTAAAGAAGTATATTACAACCCCATAAACGTCATATATTTCTAAAATCCATCTTTTTAATCTTGTTTTCTAATTTTCTAAATGCGAATCTACTAACGGCTCCTTACAGAAGAATAATGTCTGCAAGTCTTACAATCTAAGCATATAATGCTGTTTTAATCATTTTCTCTAATGTAATGTTGTACTTTTTGTCTTAGAAAGGATAGATTACACATAAATGTTTTAACTGTTTTTCGAGTCTAATTTAGCACCAATTTCAAGTTGCTAAATGAGTTGAGCATTGCTCTAATGAGAAATGAGGGAGCTTTACCACATGCATATTTATTTAGATTTATACAAACAGAATACAGAGAGCTTAATTGCTTCAACATGGAGATAAATGTAATAGTTACTTATTTAAATCTGATTAAATTCTCTTGTGCCTAATAGATGTTGACACATTGCGACGAATGCACGAACTTTTGTGCTCTCAGAGGTTATCTTGCCTGGAGCACTTGTCTTCTTTTCATAATTCACTTCCTGTCTTATTGAGTTAATCAAAAACCCAACACAAAGTGCAATAAATTGTAAATGCAAGTAGTGCAGCTAGCCAAACCATCAGATCTGAATGTGGTAAAGCAACATTTGAAAAATGTATCAGAAATAGTATTTGAGTCTACGAATTCTGAAGCATGGAACCGGGTATCTAATGTCAAAGATTCCACGGAACCTGCCCCCAAATGTCCTTTTCAGAGTATGGTGATAAAAAAGCTGCAACAAACTACAAATTGTTCTGGTCATTTCTTTCCGAGTAACTGCCTCATTCACAGTTCAGTGGTGAAAATGAAATTAGACGCAAACACCATTAAGCCCAAATTTTGATTTTAGGGCATGTACATTTTCCCCATAAACTTATTTTTTTTCTGTGCACACAACTCAAAATATCACCTGAAGAAACTGTGGGGCATATTTACAATAAGTGGCGCATCACTGCATATCAGCAGGGATGCGCCACTTATTGTGCGCCTCCTTCTGGTGCAGGGCTTTACAACGTGACGCATCTCCCAGATGCGTCATGTTGTAAATACCCCGCACCATGGCACATCTTTTGCGCCGCCGCTGCTTCACAAAAGTGACGCAACAGCGGCGTAAAAGCAGCGTAAGGTGCTTGTAAATCTGCCCATTGTGTGACTGGGCTCTTATGTGGTAAAACTTGTGATTTGACACCCTATCAGTAAAACCCTAACTGCGCCAGAGGCCAAAATGTACTAAGATACAGGTCACAAAAAGTGGTGGAAAATTGTGCACTAACGATGATTTTGCACTGCGCCTTATGGACTACTAAGTTGTGCCTCAAAACCTCTAGTCGCAGAGGGGTATATCCACATTGCACAAAACACTTCTGCATTTCTGGGTTTTGGGAAGTGCTGGGTTTGAAAAAGGAAAGGTGTTTAATACATCAGACTATATGATAACATAAACAGATATCACATTTCTGTAAAAAATTACCATGTTTGCATGTCTAAAAATGTCCACGATATTTGTGTTGCGTGACAATCTTACACCACGTGTAGGAACTTAGCCTGGTGGGGCAATAAAGAGTTACATTTGACCTACCATTCCTTCAGGGCGGACCGTTTAAAAGATGACATGCCTCCAGGGCCGAGTTTCCCATGTAGTATGATGTACTGCATGCAGAATCAGTGTGTAATGCTCTCAGTTTTTCGTGGTTTACCTTTTTCGAACTGTTTGTCTGATAAAAACAAAATCCTAAAGATCCCTTACTGGGCAAGATTTACGGGATGTGGTAATACACTACTCAGATATCCGCATGGTCAGCGACTAGCTGCCGCCTCCCCCCCAATCCGGCACCCAACACCAAGGAACGTGGGCACGAGACGTGTTTTACTTTTTGGAAGGCGGGCGCTAGTCGCCCGGCCGTATTTATTAAAGTATGAAATTAAAAAAGGTTTTAATTGCATAAACAACAATGAATACAAAAATCAGCAGGACATTCAGTTATACAATTGTTATCAACAAGTTTGAGAGCCTGACCTTAACAAAACTCTAATACATGTTGTTCCTAGCTTAAACTAAACATCCTACACTTGATTTTTGTACATTTCTGGCCATATGGCAGGGTCACTACCGGTGTCAGGTCCTACAAGCTGCGCCTCCCCCCTAGAAGTGCGCATGCGCAGTGTTACCCCGGGAGTTGCCCGGTCTACGCCCTAAACTCCATTTACCCACTAAAGGAGGGCCCTTACTCTGCGCCGGTGGCGTCATGAGTCCACGCGCGCGGGGTGGCTACCAGCCTAAGGAAAGCGTGAACTACTCCTACCCGCGCTCCTTTGCATATTACCTTGCCCCTGGAGTACTGGGAGTGGCCCGCAGGCCCCTCCCCCCGGGCGGGAACCTCCATAGGATGATGCCCGCCCCCTCAGACCTCAAATATGTGCTCACCGATAATGACCTTACCGCATGCCCCATACCTAATAAATACGACGACCTATGGAAAAAATTCTAAAGGACAACTACACTGGCTAATAAATAACAGTATCCACGCATAGCTAACAGGGAAAAAAGGCCTAACGACACATGGCATACAATTACAATTCGGTTCACTCATGTTACTCAAAATCACAATATCAACGTATAGCTATAAAGGGAAAAAAGGCCTAAAGACACATATCTTCAAATACAGTTCACTTCACACATCACTTTTCTACAACGGGGAAAAAATTCCTAACAACAGATCACCAAATACACCAACAGCCTACTCTCTCCCGTGGTCCATACCTTTGAAACTTATCATTATACCGGACATAACGCTGCTTAAACTTTGTACCAAGGGATGGTGGGTGGGAAACAAAGAAGCCCCGAACGCGGGGCACAACGTTCAGCGAGGGAGCGTCCAGGGACAAGGGGGTCTCCTGGGCGCTCCCTACCTCTTATTCCCGAGGGGCCGGGTGGCCCCTCCTATCGCCCGCCCCCCCCGACCCGGAACCACTCCATTGAATCCGGGTCAGGAGGGGCGCCGGCCAATCGGCGGTGGGCCGCGCCCCCAGGGCACGCCCCCACCGTCGAATGACACGAGGGGAAAGGTGGGGAGACGGTCGCTGCGCCGCCATGCGTGCGGGGGGGCCGAGGGCCCCCCCTTTTCACATGGTCAGCGACTAGCTGCCGCCTCCCCCCCAATCCGGCACCCAACACCAAGGAACGTGGGCACGAGACGTGTTTTACTTTTTGGAAGGCGGGCGCTAGTCGCCCGGCCGTATTTATTAAAGTATGAAATTAAAAAAGGTTTTAATTGCATAAACAACAATGAATACAAAAATCAGCAGGACATTCAGTTATACAATTGTTATCAACAAGTTTGAGAGCCTGACCTTAACAAAACTCTAATACATGTTGTTCCTAGCTTAAACTAAACATCCTACACTTGATTTTTGTACATTTCTGGCCATATGGCAGGGTCACTACCGGTGTCAGGTCCTACAAGCTGCGCCTCCCCCCTAGAAGTGCGCATGCGCAGTGTTACCCCGGGAGTTGCCCGGTCTACGCCCTAAACTCCATTTACCCACTAAAGGAGGGCCCTTACTCTGCGCCGGTGGCGTCATGAGTCCACGCGCGCGGGGTGGCTACCAGCCTAAGGAAAGCGTGAACTACTCCTACCCGCGCTCCTTTGCATATTACCTTGCCCCTGGAGTACTGGGAGTGGCCCGCAGGCCCCTCCCCCCGGGCGGGAACCTCCATAGGATGATGCCCGCCCCCTCAGACCTCAAATATGTGCTCACCGATAATGACCTTACCGCCACAGGCCAGTATTGTTAACCGACGATCTGGCCTCCCCCTCTAGCCCCTGCCTAAGGACACACTCCTCCTTTCAAAGCCCTCTAGCCAAGCCCAGATATTGTCAGACCATAGGACATTACCCTCTTCTGTCAAATGGACCCCGTCCTTCAAGTAATACTTGTGACCCCAGATGCACCCATGAGGTATTGACTGTAACAAGGGGGTTCGAAACAACCTATCCAACCGTGTGTTGATCCTCTTTACCGAGTGATTCAACGCCCTGACCGAATGACCCCCCCGCCACTGAAGTCGAGGTATGAGTTGTGACCATACTAGTGTGCACCCGGGGCAGGTCCTAGCTATCCAACCCGCTGTTGAGATAATCTCCTCAATCAAGATGCGCCTGCCCAGTGTTGCCAAGTCGTTCTCCCCAAGGTGAAGTATCACCACTGACGGTAGAGACTGCTGGCGTGCTAACAGCCCTTGGAAGAATCCCCTAAACTCGTGAAGACACAACCCTCCTCTGCCAAAGAACGTGATGTTCAACCCTAGTTGTGCCGCCCTTTTCTTCTTGTCACCTGACAGGAAGACACATTCTGCTCGCTTCACATATGAATGACCGACAATCCAGACATTGTTCTTTGTTGTTTCCTGTTCGCCGCTCCGTGCCGATGAATATTGGCGGTGCCCGACGACAAATTCCTCCCCTGCGTAACAGGTCTGAGAAACTGTAAGAGAGCGGAAAGAGACCAAGCGTGAGTGACCAGTAATCATAGCATGTCAATCCGAACATAACGTTTATAGCAGTCTGAAGACCACCTCCCAATTGTCTTCACTCTTTCCACCGGGAGGCCCCCCGCCACCGCCTCAGTTGCTGCCCCAATCCTGAAGGAATGAGATCCAAAATCTCTAGGATCAAGACCCGCTTTTGTAACCCCTATTTCGAACACTCTCCTGAATTGATACCTGGTCAAGGGGCTCCCGTCGGCGTGACAGAGCAATGCCCTGCCCGCTGAACCTACCAATAGTCCAATGAGTGATTCTACGTGCCTCACCGGGCAGCACGGGTTGGCGGGGGCCCGTTGCAGAACTATGGTGTGACCCCTAGCTTCTTGGTCGGTCTTTGATTTCTGGATAATCACCCACATGGTGTCACCCCTTATCGTCACCCCAGCCCTCTGCAAGCCGCCTAGTAGGTCAGACTTGGACCCTGCCACAAGTTCACTAATTCTCAGCGCCCCATAGAATGCCAGGGAGAATGCCGCCTTAAAAAGAAGCACTTCCCACTCCGAGTTACAAACAATCTCCAGCATGCCCAGTAAGGCTGTTAGCCGGGCCAACCCCATGGGCTTCCTCTTATCCTTCTGGTGTCCCTGCATACGGCGCCATCCCCTTAAAGCCTTACGTATCATAAAGGTATTAGTGGGATCCCGAAAGCCCCTAGCTTGAGCGAAGAATGATACTGCTGCCCTATGTCTGGTCGCCGCTGCTACTGAGCGCCCCTCCTTGTGCATCCATTCTAAATAGGCTGCAAACCCATCCTCCTTCGCCCAAAGCACTTCCCACTGTGGCCCCAAGAAAGAACAATAAGACAGAAACGCCCCTTCGTAAGCCGTCTTGGTCCTGGGGGCTAGGCTAGCGACCACGAGGTCCTGTAATCTGGGGCACCAATCTGCCAAAGTACTGCTGGGAAGTGTGCTGGCGAGGGGTCTGCTGTGGGAAGATGTTCCCTGAAAACCTGCATTTTGAAGCGAGAAAGGGAGTCAGCCGCATTGTTTAAAACACCAGGGACATGTTTGGCTCTAAAATTAGCATTCAGTTTAAGGCACCGCAGAACAATTTCTTTGATCAGACGAAGTATGAAAGGACACCGCGCCCCCTGCTGATTGATACATTCCACCACTGTCATGTTATCTGACCAAAACACCACTGATTGGTTACATAGGTGTTCGGGCCAAACCATCAGTGCCACCCATATTGGGAAGAGTTCAAGGAAGCCAATGTTGCTGATCAGACCCCATGTTTTCCATTCTTCTGGCCATTGTTGAGCGACCCACCTATTCCCTAGGATGGCACCAAAGCCCACACTACCGGCCGCATCAGTCCATAATCCCAACTCCGCCGATGTTGTGAGCGGGCCGGGCCAGACCACCCTACCGTTAAAATCCTCCAGGAATGCCATCCAAATAAGCATATCCTGGCGAATTTCAGACGATAGGCGCGTGCGGTGGTGCTTTTCCCTCAGCCCCCTCATCGCGTGTGCGATGGAGCGAGAGAAGGGGCGAGCCATTGGGATGATTCTTAGTGCGAAATTCAATTGCCCTACCACCTCCTGTAATTGCTGCAAAGTGACCTTCTCCTTCCGGAGGCATAACTGTAGCGATGTCTTGAATTTGCACACCTTGTCCTTAGGTAATCTAAAACATCTCTCCATTGAGTCAATCTCGATGCCAAGAAATTCTAAGCAGGTGGTCGGGCCCACCGTCTTCCCAGGCGCAAGCGGGACCCCAAAAGCCCGCATGAGCACGCAAAATTCCTGCAATGCCAGTGCGCACTCCTGAGATCCCGCTGTACCGAGGAAGAGGAAATCATCTAAGTAATGCATGACCCTTTGATGGCCCGTCACTTGTCTCATGGCCCATTCAAGAAAGGAACTAAACATCTCAAAGTAGGCGCAAGAAATAGAACAACCCATAGGCATGCATTTGTCCATGTAGAACCTATCCCTAAAGGTGAAACCTAACAGATGCTGGTCCGCCGGGTGGACTGGGAGGAGGCGGAAGGCGGATTCTATGTCTGATTTCGCCATCAGCGCCCCGGGTCCTGCGGCCTGCAATAAGGTAACAGCCTGATCAAAAGAGGCGTACTTAACACTACAAATACCTTCGTCAATGGCATCATTCAGTGACGCCCCCCTTGGTGCTGATAGGTTATGAATCAATCTGAATTGCCCCTTCTCTTTCTTGGGGACAACTCCCAGTGGGGAACACACAAAATTGGGTACTGGCACTTCAGGAAAAGGGCCAGCTATCCTGCCTAATGAAAGCTCTTTGTCAATTTTGGCGGCCACCACAGCCGGATTGTGTTTGACTGATAATTGATTTCTACAGTGCGCATTGCCTGTGTATCCCCCGGCCGGGATCCTAAAACCTTTAGAAAAACCTTCCTGGAGTAGGGTGGCCGATTTGTGGTCAGGGTATCTGTTCAACCATGGAATCATTGCCGCAACATCCACTGGAGTGGGGGGGCGTAACCTGTCTGACTTATAATGGCTTTCCCCTACCCCTCTGTCCTGTGTTACCTTGCTTGGACCTACAGGTAGTTTCTGGATGAGAGGGGTGCCCACAGGAGGAACATGCATGCCTAAACTTACACGCGGCCCTTGTGCAGGTGCGCCTATTAAAATCCCAGCACACCCCTTTTTTCTCTGGCCCACCTGCCCTAAATTTCCCAGGTACCTCACTCGTTTGGGGGGGCCGAAAGGGCTGCTGCGGTCTAGTGAACACCTTGTCCGCACCGAACTGAGGGGGAGGTGCAGTGTCAGAGAACTGTTTGTGCCAAGCCATGGAATCTACCGAGTCCCATGGCAACGATCTATTGAATTCCAATGCCTTCCTAAAATTGACATCATAACCCTTCCATGCTTCCCCAGAATACTGTTGACTCCACCCCACAATCCTGCTCGAGTAGCAAGCCAATGCAGCCTGTAGATCTGGAGGACGCTCAGCTTTAATTGCAGTGAAAACAGCCCATGCTTGCATCCAATTATTGAGATTTTCCTCAACCCTGAATCTAGTACACTGCGCCCTCCATTCACTTGGGAGCATCCACTCTTTTAGTGCTTTTGCCTGCTCCATTTCCCTATTATCCAACAATAAAGAATAAATGTACACGTATTTATCAGCCCAAATCATTTCTTTCACAGCTAATGACACATGCTGAGCTAGATTTTCGCTCCTGGAAGGTATCACACCGTCCCCCAAGAGCGGCAATGCCACTTCCTTACCAGGTGTGGGCACCGAGGGCGGCTGCCCCTTAACTCCGTCCAGCTGGGGAACACTTGTACCTGCAAGGGGAGAAGATATTGGCAATGCAACACTGTCGGTGACCGGTGCCGATCTGATTTTTTCTACAAACCTTGCCGCCTCTGCTGCATGGTCTGCAGAATTCGGGAAGGCTCCCCCTTTTTGGAGCCATGGCATCATGGCCGTTAACTGAGATACCAATTCGGGTGGCATCGAATCTACATTACCCCCCGGGACAACAGGTACCACTGGGGTTAAGCCCGGTGGTCCTGGCACAGGTGGCAGGGCGGGCGCCGGGTGAGGCCAGCCTGTCCCCGGGATTGTGGGCACCGGTGCGGGAGCAGACCCAGCGTCTACTGGTTGACCTGCCGGCACCGGCACCACAGGGGCAATGGGTGTAGGCACATGCGGGGGTGGGACCACCGCGGGCGGTGCGGCGGGTAACGGATCCACTGGGCCTGGGGTGGGGACGACCTCCCTGGGTCTTTTGGACCTAGGTTTCCCTTGCGGGGTGACAAATTCCCCTCTTGGCACTGGTGCCACCCTCTTGCGGATCGGTCTCCCGGACGGGCCCGGTGCCTCACCCTCTCTGTCATCCAACTGAGCTTCCCGCTCCTTAATTTGTCCTAGCTGTTGCTTAATGTCGCTCATCTCCCGCATCATAGCCCGCATCATAGCCTCCATGTTGGACCCCCTTTTTCCACCCCTTGGACCTGGCATGACGCTTACCCCAAAAAACACCCGCTGCCTACTCTCTCAGTTCCCAACAGGTCAACTGTGTGTACCTTTCAGATGGAGGGTCACCAGGGGGCTTTCAGCACCATGCAATGGCGACCGCAACACTAGCGGCTTGTCCGCTTATGTAAGGGGTGAGTAAACCTAATGTAGACCCACCCGGCGGCCACCAGGAGCGATGAGTGCTAGCCCCCCGTACCCCTCTTACCGATCAGTCCCGTGTCCTCGCCGGCGATGATGATCTGCGCTCACGCCCCACACCACGTTGCGTGCTGAATGCCACCACGTCTTGTCTGCGAGTGACTTGTACCGGTAATGTTTGTAAAATATCCTAGAATCGAGAAATATATTAACACCGTGTATAACAGTAGGAGCAGAGGAGGAGAAACCAAGTCTTAATACAGAGGAATATTTGACCCTTCCTGACAGATCGCACTGCAGATGTGCGCTAGTAAAACAGCTATATACACGTAATTACGCGATTATTTAATCATAATCTTACGTACAGATTAAGCAATTACTAGGTTAGATCAGGCAATGCAATACGCCTACCACAGTTACTGACTATGGGGACTATAAAGCTAAAACCGTTTAATTCCGAGATAATCTATTAAAAGTCCTTCTGTGACAGAGTTATAGCCAACCGTGAATTCCCTAATTACTCGCAACTATACATTCGTTAATAGTAATCAAGCAGCATTCACAGATCTATAAACAGCAATTCACTTTCATTTCATAATTGTCAAACAATTCTGGGCACCTATTTCCCATAAATACATTCACATTTATTAAATTCAAATACAATACAATCCTTCAATGGGGTCTCCCATCCAGGTGCTGCCCTGGTCGACCCTGCTTAGCTTGCTAACAAAGGAGACGCACCACACGCTGCTCTAGGAGCCTTCACGTGAGCAATCAACACAGGGGGCCCCCGGGTCTCCAAACAAGACGGAAACAGCCTTTACGGCGGAAAACGGAACCCGCGCTCTGCTCAGAAGCCGGTCCCCAGCTTGCCCCTGCCCCGTCCCACAAATACCTTATGCGGTCGCCGTGCGCGCCGCTTCTGAAATACCAACAAGCCTGGGGCCCACCCGCAAAGCGCCTCTGCTCACGCCGCCTCTACTGCCGACTCGCGTCCTCTGGAGACGCTGATCTCCCCGGCGGCTGACCCAACGCGGCTGGGCGGTTACTCCCGCGACTCGGCTGACTCCTGGCTCAACGCGGCTGGGCTCCCCACCCTAAGAAATTCACGCTGTCGCCTCGCGTGCTCGGTGCTCCGCGCCGCCACGTATCCGCCTACAACCTGAAACAGAAAAGGAAAATATTTAAAGAAAACAAAGAAGCCCCGAACGCGGGGCACAACGTTCAGCGAGGGAGCGTCCAGGGACAAGGGGGTCTCCTGGGCGCTCCCTACCTCTTATTCCCGAGGGGCCGGGTGGCCCCTCCTATCGCCCGCCCCCCCCGACCCGGAACCACTCCATTGAATCCGGGTCAGGAGGGGCGCCGGCCAATCGGCGGTGGGCCGCGCCCCCAGGGCACGCCCCCACCGTCGAATGACACGAGGGGAAAGGTGGGGAGACGGTCGCCGCGCCGCCATGCGTGCGGGGGGGCCGAGGGCCCCCCCTTTTCATTCCCTTCACAAACGTCTCAGAATTCCGATGTCGCGGGGAATGCAATTCGTCACCGAACTAGGAATTGGGGCTGTTGTGAGCTCAATTAGTGCTCAGTTCTTAATTTGCGTTAGTGTTAAAATTGGTGCTAAAATTGCTGCACGATTTTCAAATAACGCCTGAGGAGTCTAAATCGTGGCCTTTGGATATGGATCCTATTTCCTCACATGAATATAGCTGTCGGTTTTGTGCTTTATGTTTTCGTGTAGGATTTGGATAAAAATAACAAAAAGTACCCTAACTCTATATAAAAATACATTTATCAGCACTCAGTGCTGTGTAGCTTCCTAGATTTGAATTAGAGATCAGAATTTCTTTCAGTGCGAAACAGATATCATTTTCCAGAAGCGGAATGGATTTATTTGAGTGTATTTGGGTAAGGTTGGAAGAGTGGGTTATTTTATTGGCAAAGGGGCGGATGGATGCACACATGTGCAGATGTGTGAGCGGTTAAATGGATGTGTTCACATGCGTGACGAGGTGGCTGGCTGGATTCATGCATGAATTAACAAATGAGTGACAGACTGTATCAATGGGTGGACTAATGAATGGTGAGCCAGAGAGTAAGTAGGTGAGTGGATAGATATATGATGGTCCAGATGGACAGACAAACAGGCCAGCCAATAGGCTGTTGGACATAGGACTGGAAGATTGGATGGATTAGAGTATAGCAGAGGTCTTCAAACATATTTGCTCCGAGACCCCCTAAGCAAAATGTTTTGAGATCGGGCCCCCCCTCCAAAACTTTATGGAAAGGATTGGGGGTCCGCAAGGGACATGGCTGTATGCTGGACTTATGAGATGATTTCAGGAGTACTTTTTCCATAGCTCATAAACCGCACAAATATGAGATTTATAAAACAGCAAATGCATCAAACAAAAACAAGTAGTATTCCAAATATACTGATCCCTGTAATTGGGGTGATGTGAGCCCCTCACACTCCTGGACCCCAATGCAACTACACCTGCTGTACTACTGATAACTGCAGCCCTAAGTAGCAGGCTATCTCCTAAGCATCTTTTACCTCTTCCCCACAATGACGGACCAGCACCTCAGTCCCTAAGGCTAGAAACAAAAATAAGCTCTCATGCCCATTTTGAAAGGTACACATTCATAATTGTGATGCAGTGGGCCCCTGAATCCCATGGGCTCCAGTCCTGCTGCATCTGCTTCCAGCAGTGGCCACTTATACACCTGGCAGAAGTACCTGCTGTACTGATGAATGGCGCTTTAAAAACATAAAGGCCACTTATATTGTTCCCTTCTTTGGGGTACCTCTCTGAAGAAGCGGTCTATGGCCATTTTAAACATAAAAATGAGTCCCCATACAGTGCTCTCTATTCTGGGTCATCTCTAAGGCAATATCTATCAATCTCCTTCCTTTCTTTTTTCTCCTCAACCATTACTGTGAGGCACCAGGGGTTGAGAGGATTAGGGCTCTGCATCTGAGTGCAGCCCTGCTGGCCTTCTCCCTGCCACCCTTCTCCCTGCCACCCCATGGACTCACCTTTCACAAAACAAACTGCCCCTGAACGGTTTAAGCTGACTTTGTGGTGCCTCTGCCTGAAAGCAAAGGGTCTGGTGGTAGTGCAGAAATTTAAAAAAGAAGCCAGCCTTCTTACCAGCTGCTAACTGACCGAGTCACTTAACGCCAGGGCCACTGGATTTATGAGTTTCTGCAGCAGCTGTGTTTTCCACATAATTATGAATTTACCACATTTGCTACATAATCCAAAATCTGCTGCATAAGCTGTAGATTTCAACAAAAACTTGATTCTAGCTCAAATGGAACAAAAGTTACTTAAAACGTGGCAAAGTGTTGTGGAGCAGAGGAAGGCCCTTTGGAAACATTCACTCGTAATCTTGTAGTTGCCTACTTTTGTATTTGGGTGTTAAACTGGTACTAATGAGGTGAAATATTTCCCCTGACAGCATTGCCATGAGATAAAATGACAAAATAATGAAGTGATGCTAACCAAAAAATGTGCTGCATTGAGCCGCATAGTTTACCTTTTCTTACTGCATAATTTAGTCAACCCTGCTGCATAATGTAGTTCTCTCCTGCTGAATAATTCCAGTCGGTCTGCTTAAAGCTTTATGGTGGCAAAGATTTATTCTTTTTGACATGTAATGTAGGGTGTTATCTGATATCTGATATCTGGGGAACTGGGTTCGAGTCTCGGCAATGACGCTGAACATCCTGTGATTCTGGGCAAATCACTTAATCTCCCAATGCCTAAAAAAAATGAACGTGTCCTCAACTGGTGCTATGTAAAGCGCTCTGATACACGATACCTGCTGGTCAAGTTCGCGCTTTATAAAACTCAGAAGAAAAAAAATGGAGATACTTATAAAAGTATCTGCATTGGATACAATTTGATTACTTACAATTTTTTAAGAAGTTCTATTATCTCAATCACTGCATCCTTTTGCAGCAGCCTAGCTTAGAATATGTAAATACTATTTTAAAATAATGACTTACATATTCACAGTGCTCTCTGCCGTAGGCTGGGACCTCGTAGCACTATAAACAGGGCCACTAAAATTATGCGGCATGAGAAGGCCAAATTATGCAGCAGGGTTGACTACATTATGAAGCAAACAAGGGCGAATTATGCTGCATAATGCTGCATATTTTGTGATAGCTTTACTACACTATTTCATATTTTTATACATGTTAACACTGTCCTGGCATATATTGCCCCTCATAAGTACCAGTTTAACCCCCACATATAGCAATAAGTAACAGAAAGTTAACCAGTCAACCTTTACCAAGGGCCTTCCACTGCGGGGGTAACGTGTTGCTGCATTTTTTTAAACTTTTGAACTGTTAGAGCTCTAAACAATTTTTTTTTGTTAAAATCTACAAATTATGCAGCAATAGATGATGAATTATGTGGCAAATGCAGGATATCCATTACTATGAGCAAAAAGCCAAAACCACACAATTTCATAATTCCAGTGGCCCTAACTATAAATACAAAGGTCACTATTCCTCTGCACCAATTAGGGTTCAATTATGTGTTGCTCAGCTTTAACACACACAGACATCTGGAGTGATGGTAGTCACTAACTCAGGTTTCATAACCTAAAAGAGTGCATTTATCACGTTAGTTTAACTTGCATTTATTTTTCAATTAAGTTATTACTGTGTTTACATGACTGTGAACACACAAAACAAGTACTTTTTAGTTTTTGTTTAGCAACCTCTTTGACCCACTGCACTCTGATAACAGTTCTCAATTCAAGGGCCAGAGTAAATGAAGACAGCCTGGAAATGCAGCAAATATACATTACGCACTTCCAGGCCATCCTCATTTACATGTACTTGCAGAGGCATTTGCGCGCCTCTTGTAACCCACCCATGCCCCACAGTTTGAAGACCTCTGCAAAGGACACAATTCAAATATTCTGTGTGATTTAAAAATATGTCCATGTACATTTGACACCAATGACCATAAACCAATGATGGATTATGCAAATGTTAAAGTTTGTGTATCGCCTAAGTTGTTAATTTAGTCACCACACAAGTATACTGTGCCTTTCTTAATTAGCTCCCATTGAATTCTTTTTGAGAATTGTGCCCTTTATCTCGGATCCTTAGTAGGAAGTCTAACGGGCAAATACTAACACAAGTTTTCTTTTCTTGCAGAAATATTGATTGTGGGAGACTCAAATAAAGAATTCAAGTTACACTTGGAAATACCCATAGAGCCTTTCAAATTGAACGCAATTTCAAAAGCACAAGCTAGACAAAATAACGAAATGTGAAAATGAAGAAAAATAACAACCTTGTATTGTATAGCATTTGGTAAGCACATGTATGTGGCAAAATAATTAGACACTTACATGACTGTCAAAACACTTTATTTAGCAGCCTCTTTGACAGCCTCCCCCACAGTACTCTAATCTCAGTTCTCATTTCAAGGGCTCGGAGTAAATGAAGACAACCTGGAAATGCAGCAGATCAACATCGCCGCACTTCCAGGCCATCCTATTTATTTATTTATTTATTTAGGCTATTTGTTAAGCGCTCAATTACCCTTAGGTATCTCGGCGCTGAGTGAAACGAATTAGTTCATGAGGAGATTATTGCTTAAACAGCCAGGTTTTTATCTGTCTGCGAAAGGAGAGCAGAGAAGTGGAGATTTTGATGTAGGAGGGTAGACTATTCCAAAGTTTAGTGGTAGTTACTATGAAGGATCTGTCTCCCCAGGAAACTCTTTTTGTCCTCGGGACTTGGAGTAGTCCAGCGGTTGATGAACGTAAGGATCTGGTAGGTTCGTAAGGACGAAAGGAGTCTTTCAGATACGTTGGTCCTTGATCGTGGATTGCCTTGTAGGCAATACAGAGAGCCTTGAACTTGGCTCTTTTCTGCACTGGCAACCAGTGGAGCTCCCGGAGAGTTCCGGAGATAGAGGCGTACTTGGGAAGTCCGGTAATCAATCTGGCCGCGGCATTCTGCACAAGTTGCAGTTTCTTTAAGACACCTTCTTGGGCATTGACTAGCAGGCCATTGCAGTAGTCAATGCGGGCCATGATAAGTGCGCTGATCAAAGTTTTTCTTGTATTCATTGGAAGGTAAGGTAGAAGTTTCTTTATCATTCTTAAAGTGTAGAATGAGGAAGATACTACCGTGTTAACGTGAGACATGAAGGTGAGTTTAGTGTCCAGTATAACTCCAAGATTCCTGGCCTTGGTTACTGGGGAGGGGGGAGGTCCCAAGGCATCAGGCCACCATGTGGGAGACCAGGCAGGGGAAAGATTTCCGAACAACATCACCTCCGTTTTATCGGAATTCAGTTTCAAGCAGTTTTGTGTCATCCAGTTACTTATGGCCAGCATTCCCAGATTGAAGTTGGAGGCCACTTCATCTCCGTTTTTGTTTATGGCTAGGACAATCTGGGTATCGTCGGCATAGGATGTAACCGCCAGGTGATGGGTTTTTATGGTCCTTGCCAAGTCCGACACATAGATGTTGAATAATGTCGGACTTAGCGACGATCCCTGGGGTACACCACAAGGAAGAGTGAAAGAAGGTGAACTGAAATTACCGAAGGTAACAGATTGAACTCGATTGGTAAGAAATGAGGCGATGAGGTCCTTCGCCGAGCCCGTGATGCCGGCCGATTCGACACGGTCGATCAAGGTGGGGTGATCGACCGTGTCGAAGGCCGCAGACAGGTCCAGTAAAATAAGCACCGCCGAACCTCCACCATCCAAAGACTTTCTAATTTCCTCCGTGGCCCTGATGAGTGCAGTTTCCGTCCCATGTCCTTTTCGAAAGCCAAATTGTGTTTCGTCCAAACAGTTGTTGTGCTCTATGAAGTCGGAGATTTGTCTATTCATGATTTTTTCTACAATCTTGGCGGGGAGCGGGAGGCAAGCGATTGGACGGTAGTTGGCAACTAACGTGGGGTCAAGTGAGCTTTTTTTAATAAGAGGCTTGACGATGGCTCTTTTCCAGATGGAGGGGAAGGTCGTGGACAGGAACATGGCGTTAAATATCTCAGTGAGTATAGGACAAAGGATTTCAGGAAAGTTTTTAAGGATAGAGGGGGGGCAAGGGTCTTCTGGGGAACCGGAGTTCGTGGTGTTTAAAAGTTGGGACACAAGATCAGAGGAGATCTGGGAGAACTCCCGGAAGGAGTTGAAAGGGATTGATCGCGGGGGAATGGAAAAATTCGAGGCAGAAGGAAGATGGTCATTAGAGACAGAGTGAGAATGTCCAGTGTCATTGGCATGAGCTTCAAATTGAGAGAAGATGTCAGTGACTTTTTTTTGGAAGTGATTAGCCAAGGAGTTACATAGTTCTTGGGTATACGTGACTGGGGTAGATGTAGTTTGTCCTGAGAGTTGGGTTACTACCTGGAAAAGTTGTTTGGTCGAATCTTGAGCAAGATTAATTTGTTTGGTGTAAAAATTACTTTTCTCAGTAATAATAGATTGTTTATATTTCAGCAACATGGATTTATAGAGGGCTTTTTGCTCAGGGTCGTAATCATGTCTCCATTTGCGTTCTTGACGCCTGCACTGTTGTCTTTTTAGCCTTAGAGTATCACTGAACCATGGTGAGGACTTAGTTGTTCTGTTGGAGGAATGTCTCTTAAGTGGCACTGTCTGATCGATAGTGTTTTGAATCCAAGTTGTATAATTATTGGCACCTAATTCAGGGTCATCCGTCGTAGGAGGTCGTGAGGACGCGAGTGATGACTGAGAAGCCGGAATGTCGATGCTTTTCCAGGCTCTAAATGTGTTTACTGATTGTTTAGTAAGGGCTCTGGGAGGAGTAGGATGGAGTAAAAAGTTAAAGAGAATGGCAGAATGGTCCGTCCAGGTGAAGGGAAGGAGATCCTTTATCACTAGGGATTTCTCGCTGGAGAATAGGCCATCCAGGAGATGACCCGCGGTGTGGGAGGAACCGGTGACCAGTTGGGGGAGACCTATATTGGATAGTTCAGATAAAAGAGCAGAAGTATCAGGGTTGTCCAGAAGCTCTAAATGAAAGTTAAAATCGCCCAGAATAGTGTGCTGACTTTCACCTGCCAATGGTTCTAAAAGCAGGGGTAAACTGGCAAGGAAAGGACTGCGAGGTCCTGGTGGGCGGTAAATGAGTATACCTTTGAAAGGAGGTGCATTTGGAACAGCAATCGAGAAGGACAAAGCTTCACAGCTAGAGATGGGAATGGTTTCTGTTCGTACTGTTAGGTTTGAACGGTAAATAATAGCTAATCCGCCTCCCCTTTTGGGAGGAGGTCTATCCAGTCTAACGATAGAGTATCCTTCAGGCGTGGCCGCGACAAAATCAGGTCCGCAGGAGAGATCGCCCCATGTTTCAGTAATGAAAAGGAGGTCGACATTGTAGGTCTCGATGAAATTGAAAATTTCAAATTTATGTTTTGGGAGGGAGCGCACATTTAGCAAAGCGGCTAAATAAAGTTTAGATAATACTTTTTTGGTGGTAGATATCGTAGGCAACAGTTGATAATTGTTAGTGACAAACGAGCAGTTTGGACAGGTGTACGGAAGGTGGAGAGGTTGATTTGCTAGATTAATACGCTGGCACTGATGGGAGATGGAGTTTAGCGCACGAAGGCGTAAAGCATTGTATCTAATGGGGGTTCTAGGATTGTGAATGGTAGAACGGGCAGGGGAAGGGGCCCTGGGCCCGGTCCAGGCGCGGACGAGCGCAGACGGGCTTGCCTTAGGCGCACCTTCGGCGCGCAAACGGCGCTCCCGCTGCGCTCGTCCGCTGCGCTTCCGGTGACAACACATAATGAAGCTGAAGTAAGGGGCGTGGCCTGCAAAGTGGGCGTGGCCCAAGATCTCGCCGGAATGGCGTCTCACTAGTCGTTGCTCATTTACATGTCATTGCCGAGGCATTTGCGCCCCCCTGGCAACCCATCCACACCCCACAGTTTGTAGACTTCTGGTTTATAGGATGACGTATTTGTGAGTAAAGGGGAAGAATGAGTGGGTAAATGGATGGGTGAATGGATGGATTGTTTGTGGTTAGGTGAGGGTAGTGTGTTCTGAAGTAAACAATGGTATACCAGTTTCTACATTAATGTAGTAAAGGAATAATCTCAGTAATAGTTATAATATTCTCATTATTATTAACAGTGATGATCAGTTGCGCCTCTTAATTAGAGTGTTCAATGTCCTGAACCTAAAAGACATGGGGGTATTTTTACAAAAGGATAGCGCCACCAGAATGTCACATTTAGAGACATTCAGGTGGAGCTTTACCTTTCTCCATATTTACGAAGCGGCATTATGCCACTTTCAGTGGCTTAACACTGCCTTGTAAATACGGCCCCTCTATATGCATCTCCTAGCATGAAAGGGGCATGCAATGGGTGTTGCAGTAGGCATTCCACCACAACACCAATTGATTTTTGACCCTGTCCCAGATTTACAAGGATGTATGAATCTGAGGCAGTGCCAAAAATTAATGCCATGCAAGGTCTGGCGTTAGAATGACGAAACAATGGGAAATACTTTTATTTCTCCTTGATTTTGCTTTTTCTAAGTCTGCTTAATTCTGCAGCACACATAGAAAGAGCAAATCACCATTAATGATTGTTTATGTGCAGGAAGCTGTGCCTTCTGCACATAAAAAAAGAATTAAATAATGCCGATTTGTTACTTCTATGTGTGCTCAATTCTGCACCAAACATAAAAACAACAAATCACCATTATGGATTGTTTATGTGCAGGAAGGGACTCCTTCCTGCACACAAGCAATAATTCCGGTTTTGGAAATGCCGGAGCATGGCCCTGACATGTTTGGCGCAGCTCCGCGCTTCGACATTTTATTGAAAATGTGCTCCATAATCTCTCTGTCTCACACCAACATGCAAATACACACACACACACACACACACACACACACAATAAACACATACTCACAAAAAGACACACAGAAACATTTATCCTTTGACATACACAGCTGCACTTTGACAGGGACACGCTCAGAGAGGCACACACTAAGATAGGCACACACCCACACAAATAGATGCATAACCACTCTAATGTGTGCATGCCCACACAGAAAAGCACAGGCGCACTCAAACATGCACACAGACAGGAGCCTGTCAGCGCAAGAGACGCACAAGCACAAACATCCTCTTTTACACATCCATACAAAGCAAACACGGGCTGGCACGAAATTACATTTTATTGTTTCATTTCATTTCTGAGTATTAATCTAATTTCTGCTTATTAAGATGACAATTTTCAGGTCTTCCTCTAGTCCAAGAAATGTGATTTCCTGGGTCAATGGTAGCTGCCAGCCCACTATACTGATGAAATATCAGCAACTACCTTTTGAAAGCTTTGGGCAACAC
Source organism: Lissotriton helveticus (assembly GCF_964261635.1). Lineage (NCBI taxonomy): Eukaryota > Metazoa > Chordata > Amphibia > Caudata > Salamandridae > Lissotriton > Lissotriton helveticus. The sequence continues at coordinate 1,929,940,206 of NC_136059.1, forward strand.
TCCACTCCAATCGGTATGGAAGACATCTTAGATAGCAAAGAGACTGTGATACATTCACCCACCGGTGGCCTTCGCGGGGTAGCATCTACAGCCTCTGCTGTACTTGTCTGAGGCAGGATGCATCACATCGTGTTGGGAGCAAGCCACCTAAGCCACCTAAATCACACAAACCACCGAGTATGGGCTTGAGAAGAGGTGGTGAAAGGTCATTATTTTTATTCTTTCTGTGTCTCAAGACATTCTAACTTGTTAATGCTGGCTTTGTTCTATCAAACAGATCCCTTTAGAAAGCTGATGTGCAATGGGGTTTTAATGTTATCCCATTAACAGGAGATGCTGGCATTTCAATTTGAAAGGCTATGCTTAGTTGTCACTCACTGGGCTGTTTAATCGTGATTGCCTACAAGAAAAAAAATCAGAAAGCCAGGAACTAAATCTTATTTAGTTTTTCAGTACTCTGGGGCATATTATCAAGTAAGGGCGTTACATTATCGCCGCTTTTATCGGCAGGAAACGGCCGATAAAGCGGCGATAATGGGCTTGGTAATATGCTCTATGAATTCCAATCGAAGCCCATGTTAGATGTCTTCACATCTAACATGTGCTTCGATTGGAATTCTTAGAGCATATTATCAAGCCCATTATCGCCGCTTTATCGGCAGTTTCCTGCCGATAAAAGCGGCGATAATGTAACACCCTTACTTGATAATATGCCCCTCTATTCTTTGACAGCACTCAACGGATATATTCTCTATTTTTTTAGCATATTGCATTATGAGGCATGTTGCTTTGCTTTTAACAGTTTCATTATGGTATTAACACCCCAGCATGCAAAGTGTTGATGGCTAAAATGCCAATATCGCCTGGATGTTTCATAGTTGTCACTTGTCAGCTAGCTTTTAAAATGTTATAAAGTCACCTACTCTATTTTAAAAATCTCTTTCACTCACATCATGCATTAAAACAAGCATTGGCAAAGTGGATACTTTTTATCTTAAGTTGAGTGAAAAGTTGTACTCTGAGGTTCACAACACAATGAAGGTACAGCATGCACAGCTCCAGTGCAACCTTCCCTAACAAAAATTATAGGTTATGAACAGATGGCAGCAGGAAAAAGAACATCACACAATTCCATTGCACATACAGAACATGTACAACAGAGGTAGATAACACACTAAAGAGCGAGAGGTGTTAAATGATGTTTGTATAATTTTTGTAAACAGACAAACATTCACCAACTACAACCTCTTGCAAGAAATAGCCAAACCCCTTTATGGATTTTCATGTACTCATATATATGATAAAGTCTCACCCACCTCATGCAGTGTGCTTAATCAGTGTTTTCCATGTCTTGTTCTGGGACGCATTCAAATATACAACTGTTCACTGGTTTGAGAGTCTCCTAGTTATTGGGTTCTCTACTTTGGGTGAAGTTATGTCACATCCACATCAATATTTAGTTGCTCCCTTTGTTAAACTGTTACAATTATATTAAAATTCTAGGAGGAGGAGCCCATAATGTTTTTTTTCTGGTGTCTTCTTACCACAAAATTAACAAGAGGGGACTCTAGCAATGAACACCTCTATTTTTCAGTGACTTGTTTTGGACCTTAAATATTGCCCCTGTGGGGGCAGGTGTCTTTCCAGAAATATAGATATTTTACATCGAATATTATGAAACAATCAGTGGATCATAGAGCACATTCATAATCCTCAGAAGGGAGAAGGGTGATGGGGCAGGCCTTGTAGCAGACGTTTTGCAAGGTTGTCAGTATGCAGCAGTTTCCCAGGGTAAGTCACTTTCATCTCAGCCTGCACTATGAAACAGACCATGCCCATGCGGCCAAGCGACATTTGCAACTGACTGGGTGTGGGCCGAGAGAGTACATAGGCCTTGAGACCGCAAAATATACATACAACATCAAAGCATCTCCTACCTCACTACAAGCACCAAAAGGGTGTTGGTAGTGAGGCAGTGACTGGTGGGTCTTAGAATTCTCTGCATCCCCATCTGTGTTGCATCCTGTCTAGAAAAGCAGTGCAGTGGAGGCTTAGGGGAACAGCTCTTAGCTGAGTATGCACATTCAGCTATCGTGCTAATGACGGTGACTGCAGCTTTATTTGTAGCTGTGGTATGATCTTTTACAGAAGAAAGTGTATTTTGGATTGTTTCACTTTAGCACCTCAGATTATGTCACTGCCCTGAGCGGCTTTATTAAAATTACTGAACCAAAAATTTTCTGCTGTGACAATCTTATTAATGACTCAAGAGGCAAGTCAGTTATCTTGTTTCTTCCTATATAAACAAGCTATTTTTGTAGATAAAGCAGCATTCTGGTTTATTAAACCATGCACAAGAGGTTGTTATACAGTAAGCATCTTCCACTATTTCAAGGTGCTCTCAAATGTGGTTATCATGGAAAAGGAAGGATAATGGAGAAAAGCAATTGTTAGGGTCAAGCTGTTTTGTCAAGCTTTTAAGGTGGGATTGAAACTAAATTCCCTGATTAGACATTGGGGCACATTCTCAAGAACGTGTGATAACCATCGCAAAAGTAACTTCACGCAACTTGCAACATCGCAGTCTATTTCAGGAAAAAGACGTGTTAACTAAGTATTCATAACACGGCAGTACTATGCGTTGGTCTCTAGATAACGCATTAAATGACGCGTTAAAATCAATGCCACGCCGCAAAAATGCGAAACACGAACGCAAAAAAAGTTGCGATGAGGCCAATCGCGATACAAAAAGCAGCGAAAACCAGCGACAGGCCTGCAAATCTCATGCGTCAGGCAGGAAAATGCACCATAAAAGCAGAGTAAATAAATGGTGAGATGACAACGTATAAGCACAAACCCACAGCTGTGACACAGAACAAATGACCATTGTCCAAATGAGATAGGCATATCCCCACAAACAGCCACAATGTACATTGACATGCATTCAGTATGTAACCTTCACCAGAGCGGAAACATACATGGAACACACTGTGAAAGCGCATCTCCTCTTCACATTGCAGAGGGACAATCAACCCTCCCTGCACACAGTTGTGCCATGTCCATGATAAAACAATAATAAAACCATGGACTAATGTAGGGGCAGTGACTCCCCCTTATATACATGTCGCCCATGTCATGGGACTTGAGTCACTGGGTGCATCCCTGCATCATGGCGCACATATCAGAGCCCAAAAGAATCCCTGTTGTCATTTGTAGGCCACAAATTACAGCCAAAATGGAATGAATTGGGACACATGAGAAATGCTGAATAGTGGGATACTGTAACAACTGTGACACACAGAACTGGCAGTTCGAATACATGACACACTAAATAGCCTCACTGCACAGAGGTGACACACCCACAATCCATTAACAAATTCGAAAATTGTCAGCACTACACGTCGCTCCCACAATTGTCTGAGTGAAGTATCTGTAGAGATGAGTGACATGCACCCAGGGAATGTGTATTGGAATGCATTTATTTGCACATGCTGTGCCTGTGATCAGTCATCGTACTGTCCCACTACTGCTAAGGACCCTCACAATGTGACGTCAAGTCAACCAGAGAAGAAATTGTCAATGATGTAGTCCCTACGGGCTATTCCTGCTATGGCTGCAGTGGGGTGTGGTCCACCTGCCTCATCTTCATCATCCATTGCAAAAAAGAACAATTAATGGACAGAATGCAGAACAATGTCATACATTCACCCCAGTACAGAGATCTGCGCCTAAATCCATCGTTTTTGTTGCTCCCCATCCCATTCCAGTTTGGACCCAGCCACATGCAAATCAGTGTTGACCCTGCGCCCAATGAGAACATTACAGCCTGAACTGCCAGGCCAGGTCCATCCCTGGACAGGAAACAAGCATCCTAGGACAGGTTTCTGTCTTTCAGCCCTCATCAGCCAGGATAGCTTGACTCCAGTGGCATGGAGAGCTCAGGACCCACACCTGGGCATACCCATCCCACTCGGGGTGACAAGTGCAAAAAGAACAATTGATGGACAGAATGCAGTACAAAGTCATACATTCTGCCCAGTACAGAGATCTGAGCCTAAATCCATAGTTTTTTTGCTCACCATGCCATTCCCGTTTGGACCCAACCATATGCAAATCAGTCTTGACCCTGCACCCAATGGGAACAGTCCAGCCCGAACTACCAGGCCAGGTCCTCCCTGACTGAAAACAAGCATCCTAGGACCGGTTTCGGGCTTTCAGCCCTCATCAGCCAGGATAGCTTGACTCCAGTGGCATGAAGAGCACGGGACCCACGTCTGGGCATACCCGTCCCACTCAGGGTGAAAAATACAAAAAGAGCAATTGATGGACAGAATGCAGAACAATGTCATTCATTCACCCCAGTAGAGAGATCTGGGCCTAAATCCATCGTTCTTTTGCTCACCATGCCTTTCCAGTTTGGACCCAGCCATATGCCAATCGACGCAGCGCTCAATGGGAACAGTCCAGCCTGAACTGGCAGGCCAGGTCCTCCCTGGACTGGAAACAAGCATCCTAGGACCAGTTTCGGGCTTTCAGCCCTCATCAGCCAGGATAGTTTTACTACAGTGGCATGGAGAGCACAGGACCCACGTTTGGGCACACCCATCCCACTCGGGGTGACAAATTCAAAAAGAACAATTGATGGACAGAATGCATGACAATGTCATACATTGCCCACAGTACAGAAATCTGGGCCTAAATCCATCGTTTGTTTGCTCACCATGCCATTCCAGTTTGGACCCAGCCATATGCAAATCAGTCTTGACCCTGCGCCCAATGGGAACAGTCCAGCTCGAACTGCTTGGACTGAAAACAAGCATCCTAGGACAGTTTTTGGCTTTCAGCCCTCATCAGCCAGGATAACTTGACTCCAGTGGCATGGAGAGCCACGGGACCCACATCTGGGCATACCTGTCCCAATTGGGGTGACAAAGGCAAAAAGAACCATTGATGGACAGAATGCAGAACAATGTCATACATTCACCCCAGTACAGAGATCTAGGCCTAAATCCATCGTTTTTTTGCTCACCATGCCATTCCAGTTTGGATCCAGTCATATGCAATTCAGTCTTGACCCAGCGCCCAATGGGAACAGTTCAGCCCGAACTGCAAGGCCAGGTCCTCCCGGACTAGAAACAAGCATCCCAGGACTGGTTTCGGACTTTAAGCCCTCATCAGTCGGGATAGCTTGACTCCAGTGGCATGGAGCGCACAGGACCCACGTCTGGGCATACCCGTCCCACTCGGGGTGACAAATGCAAAAAGAACAATTGATGGACAGAATGCAGAACAAAGCCATACATTCACCCCAGTACCGAGATCAGGGCCTAAATCCATAGTTTTTTTGCTCACTATGCCATTCCAGTTTGGACCCAGCCATATGCAATTCAGTCTTGACCCTGCGCCCAAAGGGAACAGTCCATCCCGAACTGTCAGGCCATGTCCTCCCTGGACTGGAAACAAGCATCCTACGACAGTTTTTGGCCTTCAGCCCTCATCAGCCAGGATAGCTTGACTCCAGTGGCATGGAGAGCATGGTACCCACGTCTGGGCATACCCATCCCACTCGTGGTGACAAATGCAAAAAGAACAATTGATGGACAGAATGCAGAACAATGTCATACATTGTGCCACTGGATTCAAACTAGCCTGGCTGAAAAAGGGTGACATACCCTGAAACCAGTCCCAGGATGCTTGTTTCCAGTCCAGGGAGGACCTGGCCTGGCAGTTTGGTCTGGACTGTTCCCATGAGGCACAGGGCCAAGACTGATTTGCCTATGGCTGGGTCCAAACTGGGGTGGCGTAGTGGGCAATAGAACAATGGATTTAACCCAGATCATTTCACTGGGGGAGAATGTTTGCATTGCCAGCATTCCGTCTATCATTTGTTTGCAGTAACACTTTTCACCCTATGTGGGATGGGTATGCCCAAATGTAGGTCCCTTGATCACTGTGCCACTGGATTAAAGCTAGCCTGAAGAAGGGTGACAAACCCTGAAACCGGTCCCAGGATGCTTGTTTCCTGTCCAGGGAGGACCTAGCCTGGCAGTTCCATCTGGACTGTTCTCATAAGGCACAGGGTCAAGACTGATTTGCATACAGCTGGGTCCAAACTGGGGTGGCATAGTGGGCAAAAGAACAGTGGATTTAACCCAGATCTTTTGACTGGGGGAAAATGTTTGCAATGTCAGCATTCCATCCATCATTTGTTTGCAGTAGCATTTTTCACTCTAAGTGGGATGGGTATGCCTAGACATGGGTCCCTTGCTCACTGTGACACCGAATTCAAGCTAGCCTGGCTGAAGAAGGGTGACATTCCCTGAAACCAGTCCCAGGATGCTTGTTTCTGGCCCTGGGAGAACCTGGCCTGGCAGTTTGGTCTAGACTGTTCCCATGAGGTGCAGGGTCATGACTGATTTGTATACGGCTGGGTCCAAACTGGGGTGACATAGTGGGCAAAAGAACGATGGATTTAACCCAGATCTTTTGACTGGGGGAAAATGTTTGCATTGTCAACATTCCGTCCATCATTTGTTTGCATTAATCATCATCATCGTCTGGTGCATCTGGCAATCGTATCCATTGGGCTTTGATGCGTACACAAATGTTGTGCAACACACAACATGCAACGATCATCTTGCACACGAGGTCTGGGCTGTACAGGAGACTTCCACCTCTGACATTCAGGCACCTGAAACGTGACTTCAACATGCCGAAAGTGCGCTCTACGATGCCCTTGGTGTGTTTGTGGGCCAAATTGTACTGCCTCTGGTCCTTTGTGTTCGGGGCTCGGAGGGGTGTCATCATCCAAGCGCAGAGTGCAGGGTATACTCAGACATGAGTCCCTTGCTCACTGCTCCATCAGGATTCAAGCAAGCCGGGCCGACGACGGCTGAAATGCCAGAAACCGGTCCCCGGAAGCTTGTCTCCTTTCTGGTGAAGAATTGGCTTGGTAGTTTGGTCTGCCCTGTTCCCATGATGCACTGGGCCAGGGACAGACTAATGTGCATATAGCCAAGTTCTGAGCTGGGATGGTGCAGTGAGCTAAAAAACGGTGATGGATCAAGCCCTGATCTTTGGACTGGGTAAGAGTGGTCTGCTTAATTCAGGCACTCTGTTCATCACCACCCCCTTTTCTGAATCATTTTGTCCACCATAAGCGTGGAAGGGTATACTCAGATGTGAGTCCCTTGCTCATTGCACCATCAGGATTCAAGCAAGCCGGGCCGACGATGCCTGAAATGACAGAAACCGGTCCCCGGAAGCTTGTTTCCTTCCCAGTATAAGAATTGGCTTGGTAGTTTGGTTTGCCCTGTTCCCATCATGCACTGGGACAGGAACAGACTAATTTTCATATAGCCAAGTTCTGAGCTGGGATGGTGCAGTGAGCTAAAAAACGGTGATGGATCAAGCCCTGATCTTTGGACTGGGTAAGAGTGGTCTGCTTAATTCAGGCACTCTGTTCATCACCACCCCCTTTTCTGAATCCCTGACCCCGAGCGGGCATGCCCCTCCCCATGTACCCCATCGCCCGAGCACGCACACTGGGGGCATGCCACATAGCAACATTGTCGATTGTGGGATGGGCGGTGCAGACACTACAACAGAGACACATGCATCAGCCACAATTAGGCAAGGCCTACAATGAAACACACCCAGATCCACGAGAGGAGGAGTCACACCCCTATGCTGTACTGTTGTACGCCTGTCCACCCCGCTTCAGCTCACATGGAGGACACAGTAACATGTCCCAGGTCAACACCACTGCCTGCGGTGACATGGTTGCGCACGCTGTACACAGCACAATGTAATGTGGAATGGCCACGGTCCCTCATGCATACATAATGACCACACGGACACACTGAATATGTTTGTGGAACTGACTTCGGGTAAGTGCACCCGGCCCCTTTTATTGCCTGGGTCACATCTCCAGTGACGCCTGTGCTGGATGGCTGTTAGGTAGTGTAAGCCACCCCTCAGGGGTTGGTTGGTGCTGACAAAAACCACACCAGTGAGCAGACAATCAGCAGTACAAGGTACAAACAGCAAGGGTCCCTGACTTGAGCAGCACAGAGTTAGTGGCCCCGGATGCACAGCAGCCCGCACAAGCACACCACCACGGGATGCTGACTTGTGGTGAACTGAGGTAGGGCCACGCAAGCTGAGCGTGTACTCATCGATGTCCAAGGGGAATGTTGTGGAGGGTTGTGGGGGACTGTGGAAGGTGTACTTCCAGGGCATGATGCAGAGGGGAGAAGCAAGCAGAAACAGGCAAATGGCAGAGTTGAATGCTACAGACTCCTCTTTTCCACCATGTCAGTATCAGCTACATGAAGATGAAGACAAACCCCAGCTCATGGGCTCAGATGTCACTGAAGTTCAACCAGAAATTTACCATGAATGTCAGGGCACACACTAAGTGGCACCAGAGCTGAAAGGGGATGCAGTCTGCTACAAGGCCTGTTCAATGACATGGATTCTGCCATCTAGAGAGCAAGACTCAGTCCAAAATGTGTGACCTACTCCACTGTAGTGTGTGCCGGAGGCAGCGGTCAGCAGTGGCCCACAGCCACGCATGGTAGGCCTGCACTGCACAGAGTCAGTTGCACCAGTGTACTTGTTGGTAGTGTCCCATCACCTCCATAAAGGTGATGCTTTTCTCCTCCGGTCTAAAGCGCGTCTTCCTCTTACTCCTCTCTTTGCGTACTGTGACATAAATACTGCCATGAAGAAATGAAGGCTCAGTTCCAAAAGTGTGATCTAGTTGGCCGTTAACCACTGTCCAGCCATCTCCTCCTCGATCTCTAACGCTCGGCGTTGAAATTGCAAGTGGATTACATTGTGGCTGATGGAGGTAGTGGTACCAGAGCTGAGCGGGTGTGCAGCCGGCGACGATGCCATGTCCTGCCTGTGACGGACTGCATTGGATTGGTGTGAGGCCTGCAGGACCGCTGTGTAGGCCGAAGGTCGCAGTCAGCAAGGGCCCACAGACATGTTTGGTGGGAGTCCTAGGCACAGACTTGGTGGCACTACATCGAAGGGAGTATAGTGACATAAACCCAGCCATGAATAATGTTCTCTGCCATGGTGTAATCAAAACTCAGTTCCAAATGTGTGACTTACTTGTCTGCTGTGTATGCTGGTGAAGTGCGTCAACGAGAAATGAGTACTGCGGGCCTGTGTCACTGAGGCTGTGATGGTCCGAGGAGGCTGCCAAGGTCAGGGGCCTCAAGCTTGGTGCATGCAGCGGCACATGGTGAGCCCACTTTGACACACACCGGTGTTGGCAGGTCAGCAGTGATGCCTGGATGCGCAGGGGTGGGCAAGAGGGCTTCGGGTACCAGTGGCCCGGGGTACAGCAGGCGCACAAGATCACAGGCAACACTGGTCATGGCGTCGGCCTCATGGCGGGGTGAGAGGCGCCGTCCTGGCAGTCACGTTGGCCATTCCGGAAAAGAACCACAACCAGGGCTACATGCTTTTTATTCACATACGCCGGGCCAGCCGACTCCACACACGCTTACAGGGGGGGACGTAACAAGCTACATTTCCTTGATCTCCCCCACTGGCTGGGGTGACATGGTTGCATCCACTGTCCACTACACTTCAAACACCAGCGGTGTGTGTCAACATAGATATGTCTGTGGTCTGCATAGTGCAGTCTGCCCAACACACCCATGCCACACTTGGCATTGTGTGCAGTCTCATTCATTGGTCACAACGCCTCCTTCTGGCTCATGTACATGGCTTGCTTAGTTTTCACAGTGAGTTATGCTGTCGTGTCGGGTGTGTGGGCATGTTGTTTGGCATGTTGTATGTGACTTTGTGACGTGTGCATTCCCAGAGTTGTGGATTGCATGATTGTGTATTTGAGTTGTGTGGTGTGTTTATTTGATACTTACCAACGTTGTGGATTGCATGATTGTGTATTTGAGTTGTGTGGTGTGTTTATTTGATACTTACCAACGAGCAATGCATTTCCGTTGGTGCCATCTTGGACGCGCTGGTTGACGATGGACTGTCGGAAGATGTAGGAATCATGCACACTGCTTGAATAGTTGGTGACGACGTTGGTGAAGAGTCCCCGGTGGTCCACTATTGCCTGCACATTGATGGAATGCATGTGCTTTCTGTTGCGGTAATTGTGTGCAGTGTCAGCAGGGGGCAAAAGTAGGACATGTCTGCAGTTGATTGCCCCCAACACGTGCGGGAAGTCAGCTATGGCGTAGAGGCCTTGCTTGGTCTCCAGCTGTTCCTGCACAGTGTGGGGGAAGTATATGTACTGGGGCACCAAGCTGATGTTGGCATCCAGGACAGGTTTGAGGAACTTTGATAGGGCTGGCTGTGAGACTCCTCCGACTCAAGCTGTTGGTTGGAAGGTACCAGAGGCCAACAGATGCAGCACAGCCAGCAGCTTTGTTTGCGGAGGGATGTTGGTTGTCAGCTGTGTTGGTACCATCAGCCTGTGGGCTATGATGTTCAGTATGCAGAGAATGGTTGTCCTTTTGAGCCTGTAGTGGGCAATGACATACTCTGGTGTTAAGTCTGTGAGTCTGGTCATTTTCCGAAGGTCCGCGGTTTGTGTCTGCGCTGCCTCTGTGGTGGTCCGGGGAGGATGCGGGGTTGTCCGGGGGGGTGCCAGGCCTGGGGGTGGTGGCGGTGGGTGTTATGGCCCTGTTGGGGCTCCGAGCTGCATGATCAGTAGCTCCATGGCATCTGTTACCCTTCAGGTGTGACTCTGGGCTGGGCACCCTTGTTTGGTGCAGGCTGTCGTCTTACTTTACTCCAGGTCAGGGCAGGTGTTAATTTCCTGCTGCTAACTCACCTTATTGCCTGTTTTGATTTCTTATCGTCAATCCGGCTTGCTGTTGAGAATGTTGCAGAGTGGTGTTGTCGCAGCTTTCTGCACCGGAACACCTACTCTGCATCTCATTAGCGATAGTTGTGGGGGTCATCTAAAGCGATGTTTTTTGCGGCTAGGAGTCCATGGAGACGGGACAACCACATACCTCCTCACTAGAGTCCACCCTCTAAACTGGTGATATGGGCTGTTTGCACCAGATTGTGAATGGCGCGATAAATTGATTGCAATTTTGGCTGCGATAAAGTGCTGTTAACTCGGCGATAGTTCCTTGAGAATATGCCCCATTGTGTAATTCAGTTTCTGGCTTTATATCACATTTTTTCCCCCTTCTGTTGTGATTACAATGTTATTAATGACCCAAGTCAAACGTCAGTTGTCTTATGTCTCGTATACAGTGCCTTTACTATTGCCATTGATGGAACAGCAATATGACCTATTAAACCATAATCAAATGAGCATAAATAATACCTCGAAGACTGGTCGGGTAGAGAAAACATTCAGGAGGAACAACAGTGAGACCACAATAGATTTTGTTTTAGTTTCCAGACCATTCCAAGGCAGAGTGAGTCATTCATTCATTTCATAAGGCTTTATTCGGAACAAAAAACATGTCCATAAAAGCGCACATATAATAAATGCAAAACATACAACATTTACAATACAATTACTTTTTCAGTTCAACGCTCAAGATTTTAAAAAAAAACATATTATACAGGCAGGACTGAATGAATAGTTAAAAACTCATGCTTTTCCTAACACTAATTGCTTTAAGGAGGAAGGTAGCAGTATAAAAACATACATCGGGGTGGTGCAAATTAAAAAGCAATTTCATAGAATCATGAACTGTTCTAACACCAAACTTGATAAAAATAGGTTTTAAAAAAGTTTTACGAAAATTCCCATACAATTGACACAGCAGGAGAAAGTGCGTGGTGCTTTGTGCAGAAGTATTGTCACATGGACAAGGGCCAACAGGATGCTGGTTCAGCGAAGGGAAGGCAACTAGATTATGCACAGTCCCCATCCTCAACCTTGTTAAGACAAACTGATGGGAAACTCTTGTCACTAGAGTCAAATACGATTGGAAGCCCGCTATTTCATTCAGACTGTTATAAAACACACAGGTGGATAACTTTCCATCATTACTTACCCGCCTCTCTAATTTGTGATTAAAAAAGATTTTCTTCATTTCAGACTTAGAAAAGTCTGAAGCCCCATATCGATCCCCAATAATATTAAGGCCATAGATCTCCTGGAAATTGTTGATGATATATTTAATCCACGGGATCTTTAGATGGTAATCAACAGTGAGACAATCATTGATGATAGCTCTGGTTAAGGATGTCTCTTCATTCAGCCAAATTGACCGCCACAACATTAAAGGTCGCAGAAGAATCAAATCAGTTAAATGTTGAATTCCCAGTTCTCTATGGACTAAGTCGTTGGAGGTAGATTTTGGCAAGCACAAAAGTCTTTTAAGGAAAGCATTTTCCTCCACCTGAAGGCTTCCAACTGGGGCCAGACCCCAGACCCCTGCCCCATACAGGGCTACGGAAAGACATCTAGACTGGAAGATCTTGAGCATGTCTTTTATCCGTTTATTCCCTAGTTTGGTAGCAAAAGTAAACACCCCATTTGCACTTCTCATCATCTTAGTCCTGACATTCTTATGCTCATTAGCCCAGCAACAATTCTTAGAGAAGGTGATCCCTAGGTAGCAGAAATTATCGACTTTTTGGACCCTTTTGCCTTCAATGTAATCAAATTGGGGCTTACTCGCCCATGGTCCACACTCCATAACATAGGTTTTAGTTTTATTAATCACAAGTGTTCTACTCCTGATAAATTGTGAAAACCCATCCATCAGGCGTTGTAGTCCTATCGGGGTCCTGGACAGCAGCACGGCATCGTCCGCGTAGAGCAGTACGGGGACATTGAAATCACTTACTCTCGGGGCGTCTGCCACTACTGTCTGTAATATCGAGTCCACCTCATTGATAAAGAGAGTAAAAAGCAGGGGGGCTAAAACACACCCCTGCCTTATACCCCTACCGATCTTAAATTTGGTGGTGCACTCCCCACTAGAACCGTATCGAACGCTAGTACGCAGTTTAACATAGAGTCAGGCCAGAAAGAAGACAATACCCTCGGGTGCCCCCATTTCAATCAGTTTGGCCCAAAGGATTGCGTGGTCCACCATATCGAAGGCGCTGCTCAAATCTGCGAAGCAGAGGTAAATTGGGCCCTTCTTGGCCTGAGTGTATTTCCCAATCAAAAGTTCGAGATTTAAGCATTGCTCAACTGTCCCACGCCCTTTTCTAAATCCAAACTGGCAGTTGGCCAGGATCCCGTTAGTTTCTGCCCATTCTTCCAGTCTAACCATAAGTACCCGGCTCATAATTTTCACCAAGGAATCCAATTAAGATATTGGACGATAATTTTTCACATCCCCGCGGTCACCTTTTTTAAAGATGGGAATAATAATTGATTCTTCCCAGGTTGGGGGTATCCCATGGCAAACTGCAGCGTTAAAAACTTTAACCAGCAGTGGGCCCCAGACCTCAGGGGCTGTCTTATACACATCGATGGACACCCCATCCGGTCCTTGAGCTTTTCCTCCCTTACTTGCGCTGATACTATTCATAACCTCAGTAATAGTAATGTTCAGAGGGATGGTGGGCCAACCATCCATATTGTTGCCCAAGGCTTTGTCAGAGTCAAAAATATTAGAAAAGTGGGAGATCCATGTTTCCATATTGACCATGGAGGTTAGTTCCGGTACCTTCTCATCTTTGAGGAACGGGCAATTGACAGTAGCCCAAAATAGGGTACAGTTTTTTGATTCTGCTGCCAGAGTCAATTTATCCCAAGCCTCAAGCCGTAACTCGGCCTTCCTTTGCTTTAGTATTATCTTATAATCTGTTCTAAGCTGGGACACCTGACTACCAACTCTAGGTTTAGCTGCCAGAGCCTCTTTGAGCTCTTTGAGTGCAGTGGTACATGCACGATCAAACCATCCCCTGGGTTGGGTGGGCTTAGATCCTGCTGTTTTAGTAAACTTATTGTCAATAATGGTATTGATTCTAGTAAAATATCCGATAAAATCAACAGTGACGTCAGCGTGCTCAAGAATTGCAGTGATTTCTAATAAGCAGCTGCTAATAATTAGATCAGACGTCAGTTCTGCTTTATCCCCTTTCCAGCTTAACCTCGTACCGTTCGGTCTATGGGGTTCAATGTTAGCGATAATACCCGAATCCGGTACAGGTTTTCCTTTCCAGAGTGTGACTTCAAGGGTGATACAGTTATGATCGCTGAGCATAATATCCACAACCCTTGGGATTAAACTCCAGGGGATAAGGTTAGAAGACATACATATAAAATCTATAACGGTATTTGCCCCACTACCTGAAAAAGTCGGGATACTCTCCCCTAAATCGTTCTTCTCATTCTCCAATATTTCCATATCATGTGCTGCTAACAGATTATTCAGGGATTCCCCATACATGTTATGTGGAAAATGGAGATCAACATCTCCTACGCGATTGGTAACCCCACATGTACTTTGATGAGAGAGGGGGCAAACAACAGTGTTAAAATCTCCTGCCAAAATAAATTCAAAAATAACATTCGAACCATCTATAATATAAGCCAGTGCACTCTCTAAGGCATTAACCACCAAGTGCCTGGTACTGTCGAATATATTATTATAAAAATTGATTAGGAGAATATTTCTTCCTTCATCTTGCGTCAACCATAAAATTTGAGAGTGAACCCCCACTAAGACATGTTTTTTAACAATTATTGGAGTTTTCACAGAAATCAAGACCAAGAGCCCAACCTTAGATCTACCAGAGGTTGATGCTACAGCGGGCAATTGGTAAGAAACAAACCCATTGTAGCCAGTAAAATTTTTGCACCAAGTTTCCTGGAGACATATAATGTCGAATAAACCAACAAATTCTTTCCACCCCAAACAGTCCTCTTTAGACAATAAGCCCGCAATGTTCCAACTGGCAATAAAACATCTTGGGTGTCCGTCGGTAACATCAGTAGTGATAGTGGGGCTAATACATTGAGTGTCCGGGATATCGTTAGAATTAGGATGAGTTATAATTAACCTATCAGCTACAAAGCGACCCTCGGTACACTCAATAGATTCACCCACCGCATCACATATCGTACGGCAATCATAATTCTCACTTATAATGTCAGGGAGACCTGTGGCATTTCCATCTCCATCACAGAGAGCCTTTTTTATTTCATACATCGGGAAAACCTGATCAAAGTTCAGTCAATCATTAGAATCTAAGCCACTCAGGGGTTGGTATCGATTGGATGTCGCCAGCTCAAAACCACTAGACATACCAGCAACACAGCCTCTTCTCCCCCCAAGGTCAAGTTTGGGCTGGGCAAAAAGGTGTCTATAAAAATACCCCAGAGGTCGGAGTGAGATTCCCTGATCGTTCAGTGGACGGTAAGTAGCTCTAATCAAAGAGGTAGTGGCAAGATGTGGATTTTTAAAATTAACTATTACACAGTCGCCACTAATATCTTTACGTGATTTCCCTATCCATTTAGTTCTAGTGGTGGTTAGAATCTGATCAGACATAGCTACTGGGAAACCACACTCTCTATTCAGCCAATCCACTGTTTTATTCTTCAGTGACTCATGTGATTCTGAGTCACCATATAGTCCTGTCTCCCTGACTGGTGGGACGTTAGTCAGAACTGCCACATAAGGAGCACAGTCTGGGGGAAGATCAGGTTGCGAGTAACCGTATAACCTTGTCTTTTCTTTGGGAGGACCTGGATTATCCATAGGAGCTAAGGTGATGGAAGTCTTTGAGCACACAGGTGCTATGCTGGATACAGCTTCCATGACTAGGCACGATCCATCCTCCAGTGTCCTTACACTCTCCTTTATAGGACCCTTAGCCATTGAACTAACTTCAGGGCTTACATTAGACCCAGTTTGTAAACTCAAAAGGCCACCCAACCTTAATACTTCCCCCGAGATGGTATTAAGTTTCTCAATTAGGGGGTTAATAATTTTATCAAGCTTTGCATCAATGATGCTAATCAAAAGCTCTAGCTGTTCAGGATCTAATTGTACATTAGAATTATTAACTACAGCTACAAGATCACTTATAACTCTGTCCGGTGGAGGCTCCGATCTTTTTTTTATTGTGTTCCCCCCCCGTTTAGGGATATTTGCCCTGTCGATATTCTTCCCAGATCTCAGTACCCTATGGGCTCTAGGAGCCAGGGAGTCAGATTCTATACCATCTGGTGGGGGCTCGGGCAAAACCAAATTTGGCTCTAATACAATCGGGATAGCCATAATTGGGGGTACAGGAGGATCGGGGTCACAGCTAATATCCACTAAAGAAGTCGACAGGGATATAGGTGATTTGGGTGGACTCACTAGAGGCACAGAAGGGGTTCCACGACCCAATAAAAGCCTTCGTTCCTTATTAATTTTATCTACTACCTTGACAAGATAATTATCAAGAGTAGCGAGGGCTGGGCGAGTATTTGCATTGGTGCTTTTAGACATGATAAAATCCCAGTTACTCAGACAGAGTGAGTCACTCAGCCAACCTGTTTACTTCATATAGTGACCACGCAATTCTATATACTTACATGAGCATTTTCCAGAAAATGGAAAGATCCCAACAGGTAGTGGGTGATATCGCACTAGCCAGGAAAAATGGATACCAGCTAAAGTGGGCATAGGTCCTGAAGCAGAGCTTGGCCCCCTCATTATTAGCCCAAGTAAGGATAATATTTTATACTGTGTGGGTGAGGAGCTGTCTCCTCCTACTCTAGTCACTCAATTCACAATCCTCCTATCGGAATTAAAAGCTACACTCACGCGACATAAGCCAGCACCTGATCTACAAAAGAGCTGCTGGTTTGATACACTGTGCTCCTTAGCAAAGAGACGTCTCGTTACTGCCCTAAAATTCCAGCCTAGAGACGTGGCCTTGGTTAAAACACTAAGATATAAGTATAAACAAGCCAGAAACAAACGGGTAAAAGATATAATGGAGAAAGCTTGGTAGAATCTTGAAGTAGCCTCCATTTCTGGAAATAGTAGGGAGTTCTGGAATGTCATACATGCCCCTTATGTCAAAGACATAAAAGACCCGTCTCTGGACACACATGTAGAGCAAGAGGCATTGATAGAGCACTTTAAAGGCATCTTTGGGCAAAAGTTTGCCACAAGCCACCCCTTGTCGCTGGTAAACAACCTTTACAACAAAACTTTTACAACGCACTACCATTACAACGCGGTCATTACAACGCAAACTATTACAACGCATTGCGCTGGGGGGCACTCTAGGATAGGGAATAGGTTAATTTACTATCCAATAACCTTCCCTAGTGTCCACGGGGACTGGAGTTGGAATAGTAAATTAAACTATTTACTATCCAACACCCAAAAGCACTATGCGTTGTAATGGACTGCGATGTAAAAACCGCGTTGTAAAGGCAGGCGTTGTAACAGCCTGCGTTGTAACGTCATACATCCCTTGTCGCTTCATTGTCTCTTCCCCCGAGACCCCCGAGACCACTGACATTCATGATACACAAAGTCAGATTAGGGCTAGAAGCTTGCACACCTAGAAAGGTCATGGGACCCGACGGGATTCCTATTGATCTGTTCCAGGAAAAATTTGATATCTGGGTCCCCCTACTAATAAATGTCTTTAATAGCATAGCTATCCTGGAAGCACAGCGTCATAGTCCAGATTTTCGAGGAGGGTGCTACTAGCCAGGCTGGAGGATTGGGTGCAGGAATGGAATATTTTAATGGAGGCACAATATCAGTTCCAGAAGGGGACGGTGGACCAATGTCTCAACCTCTCGCTCTGCATAGATAAATATACAAAGGCCAAAGATGGTAAGCTATACATGGCCTTTATGGATTTGTCAGCCGCTTTCGACTGCACATCCCATCAGAAGTTATGGCCAATTATGGAGGAAATGGGTGAGATCCCCATGTCACCTGTTTTATACGCTAGATGCACACAAACGCTGCCGCCTGCGTGAGGTATGGCGTTAATGGGGAGTGCATGCGCCAGTTCAAAATCGAGAAGGGGTCAGGCAGGGCTGTGTCCTCGCCCCTTTTTTGATTTCCATCTATACTAACGGGGTGGAGGCAGCCCTGTCTGGCGCAACCTCAGACGTGCCTATATTTGACAACCTCCGACTGCCAATATTGGTCTATGCCGATGACACAGTCCTAGTTGCTAGGAGTCGCCCTCCAGAGCCTCATTACAGTTTATGCCTCACTTATGGCCTCCCTAGACCTCCGAGTCAATGAGAGCAAATCCTTTGTCATCATAGCTGGAGCTGCCGGAGGCACAAAATCTCCCCATTTCCATCTGGCCTCAAAGAAAATTGAAGTGGTCTATTCTTTTGCATACCTGGGAGTCCTGTTCGACAGCAAACAATCTTGGTCGAAATTGGTGGCAGCAATAGTCCTTGGCATGGAAAGACACCTTCAATCAATAAAAGGTCTCTTTAAGAAGCTAAAAGCAAGCCCTGTTGGTACAATTAAAAACATATACCAAGCTAAAACAAAGGCGGCCGTAACCTACGGGGCTGGTGATTGAGGGATGGTGCAGTTTGAACAATTGCAAAAAACGGTAGACGTCTTTTTCAACTCTAGGGTCTCATTACCAACCTCAGCCTCCAAAAATATTTTACCTCTGGAATTAGGGCTCCCCTACCTGTCTGACTCTATTAGAATGGCACTGATCCTGCTAAGGCACTCCCTCTGGCGAAGGTCAACAGTCAACTTAACCCAATGATTAATCGGGGATTGTATGAGACTGGATGAGTGCAGCAGGATCGGGTGGCTCCAAAAAGTGGAAGCAGAACTTTCCGCTATACGGTAGGTAGATCTTTATAGAGATCCCACTAATTGCAGAAAGGTCCCTAAACATAAAATAATCGAGCTATTCATACAGAGGGCTAGTTTTGCTCGTAAGGAAAAGAACGGGCAGACAAAATCATTTAGAACCTATGCCCTCATTCCGTCTAGCACAGGGGAAGCTCATTCTTACCTTTCACGTTTTACACTAGCCCACCATAGATTTGTTTTGTTACGCTTTCGCTTGAACTTCATCTCACTGACGCCTGGGTTTCCAGAGAGGAAGTTCAAGCATGCTGATTTAAGTCTTTGCCCCTGTGACAATGCCTCTTCTCAGACACATTAACATTTGGTACTTTTCTGCAAATTTTATAAAAGAGAAAGAGAAGCGGTTATGCTCCCTATTTTAAGATGCCATAATTTTTTATCAATGCAGGGTGGCTTGGTACTTTTTAAAATCCCTACCTAACCCGTATGTATGTTTTTCGCTCGCATAATTCTTGTGGGCATGCACAAGGAAAATAAAGCCGCTGGGTTTGTTATCTTAATGATTTATAAGGGGCACCTAATTTTAAGAATGATTTTAAACTGTTTTCTACGGTTTTTTATGAGAGCAGTTTGTTATGATGAAATTGTGCTTTTATAATCTATTTGTAAACAGATCGAATAAAGATTTTAAAGAAAGAAAGACCTATTGAACCATAATCAAGAGAGGTTGTTGTGTAGTGCACATCCTGAACTAAATTATATTAAAGTTTTTTTTTATTTTTTTTATTTGAAGAGTTTTATATAGCACTGGCTAGAACCGGAGGTATAAGAGCGCTTTACATGAGGATCAGCGGGTTACAGGTTACGAAAATTACATCAGTTACAGTTAAAGTTGTTGTTACAAGTATGGGCTTAGGAGCAAAACATGAAATTACACAATAATATAAGTTATTAGCGCGTAGTTTAGCCAAGACATGCATCTTATGGGGAATGGTAGACCGGAAGGGGGAGAGTACTTCAGGGGGAACAAAGCAGTCAAAGCAGTCAAAGAGAAAACCAGATAAATCTGTGAAGAACCGTGAGAAACAATGTCCGATGTCCGGCTGGGTAGGTGACAGCCACGAGGTGAACCAGAGCCAGACTCCTCTTTAGCTGCATAGAACAGTTCCACCTGGCAGCGGCCAAGGGTACTGGGCTCAGCGGTAAGTACAAACAGTTTTAGTTTCGCCCATGGGGCATTGTAACATCGGTTACATAGGGAAGAGATGAAACAAAAACAAGTCTCAAGGACCACCATAGAGGGAGATGGGGGAGGGGAGTTGAGCTAGAAGCTGGAAAACAGTCAAAGGCAGGTCTACCGGAAATGGGGAAGGTAAAACCCTTAGGGGTCCCTCCAAAGGTCAAAGGCAATGAGCTCACAGACCAGTTGGGGTCATGGATTCCACAGCATCTGGGGCATGACTCGCTCTCTGCACCGGAGCAACTTGACTGTAGAAAGAGTGGCCTCTAGTGAAGAGGTATGTGGTTGGCCCATCTCCATGGACTCCCAGCCCCTCTCATTGGCAGTGAGGGCCTCCTTTGTTGGTCACAGCTCCACCAAGACTTCAGGAAACAGAACTCAGCACAACCACTCGGGCTCATTCAACGGCGGTCTCTTATCCCTGGCACTGCATTCCCTCCTTGAGTTTTAAAACACCTCCAATTATTGTTTCCTCTCTGTGGGTTTGAATCCCCCCTTGCGCCACCTTTTTAAACTCAGGCATGCTGATTGCACTGTTATTTGGGCTTGGAGAGTCTCTCAGATGAGTGGCAGCCAGGGAGCACAAATTAAATCCGATCCCCGCCTGCCACATTTTGCAGTAACTGTTCTCCCCTCAACCTCAGCGAGCATAATCTGGGACTCTGAACCTCGGGCGTGGGTCTCTCGTCATCGGGCCCGCGTGCACCAGCTGCTACCAAAGTTCACCCTCTTTGGCCGAACTGATCCCTCCAGTCAACCGCAGAGGTGCTGACTGCCCCGGGATGCGGGGTATTCCGCTCTGGAGCCTCCTAAAATTTGCGGCCCCACCCCGACTCTTCTTAGTTGCCGGTTGGTTCCCCCCGTGGTGCCATTTTCACTCACTTTGGTGGCTCAGAGTGTCCCAGGGTCTCCTCCTAAATGTCGTTGTCGTCGATTACTAGCTCATGAATAGAGCAGGTGGTGTGGTGTCGAGTAGCATCTCAGCGTCGGGAGACAAAAGGTCCGACCGGGCTCCGGACGATCGAGAGGAAGATACAAGTCGCTCGAGATGGTGAGGTCCGGAGGTGAATCCTCTGAGAGAAGTAGCTAGTGGTAGGAGTTGGAGCAGGTTGGAAGTATCTCGGAGTGAGTGAGTTTGTGGTTCAGAGCTAAACAGAGAGTTTTGCTCGATAGAGCAATCTTCAACCCCGAGAGCTCGTTACTTCAACTCCAACTCCTCCAGCAGCCATCTTGTTTCAAATGTGATGATCTCTAGAAAAGAAATAGAAGTAAGAAAAGTATTTGCCTTGGGCACACAATTTGATCAAGCTGGAAAATTGTGATTGAAAACAGGGGTGTGGTAGGACTGTGCTACTAGTTTTGCACTGGGTCCAATGAAAGCTTCTCAGTGGCCTGGATTTGTTATGCAAGGGCATTCAAGTTTTCATATATATGTATATTTTTTTTTAATAAGATGTGGAAACACCTGTCTCTATACAATATCTACAACTTGGGCAGAAACAGTGCAAGCATCCCTCCTTCAGAGGACAGGTATCACAAGGTTGGAACATGAGCTCAAGCAGGTGCAAATTGGGCAACAGCAGTGCAAGCTTTAGTTCTTCACTGAATAAGGACAGCATGGCAATAGGAAGGCAAGTTTCCCTCTCTTGAAGAAGGCAATACATGTAATCTTCAATTTCTTCAGAATAGATCCAGTTCACAGATGGTTCGCAATTTTTCACTGTACAAGGTACATGAACAGTTAAGGCATGAGTGGTATGAAGGTTTAAGACTCATTTCTGGAATTGTTGCTTAGCCCACTGAGAGGACTGTATAGGTGGATGAGTGACAATATGTGAGTTCGGAGACCGTACTCACTCAGGTGATATTCCATGTCAGCACCCTGAAAATTCTGCTGTGGTCACTCTGAGACCTGTTTTTATCGATTCTTTGTTTTTTGACATTTTGAGAAATTGCAGTAACCTAGTAGGCTATTGGTATTTGGAACAGCCTCTCCACAGCCTAAGAAACTAATCTCTAGTCAGACACACCGGTGCCAACTTAGGGGCCTATTGCGATGCGGTCGGAAACGGCTCCTACCAATCAGCTGTTCGGATTCTTTTCCGTCAACCCATTTTGTTGGGGTCGGTCAGAAAGGAATCCGAACTAGATTTCCGAATGGCTTGAGACTGGCTTGGTGAGCTCGGCTGCCATTCCGAAAATCCTCCATCAATCCCCCAGGCGTCTCTTTCAGGCTGAGGGATTTGGATGGAGGATTCCCACAGCCTTTCTGTTCCGGCCTTTCGACATAGAAAGGCTGTTCAAATCCTACTTTGGGGGCCCCCATAAGTGCAAGGCCTCTGAATGGTGGGCCAGGGGACACCTATGGTGCTCCTCTGTTGATCCCTGCACACGTTGGCAGGTACCTTGAGGTGCCTGTCAAGGGGAGCAGGGATGAACTGCACCTCTGCTCTTTGCAATGAGAGCATGCATTCTGTTCAGAATGCATGCTCTTATTGTAAAGAATGGGAATGCGACCAAACCATGTTCCTACTTGTGGGGCTGGAGCCGATGACAGGAGGTCGTTCGGTTTCAGTTTCCAAACGATGTCGGACAGACTCCAGTCCGTCCAACATTAGAATCGGCCCCTTATTTGAAGAGGGTTTGAATGTTAATGCATCAGCTTGTGTGCAATCCCACCCTCAGTGCTGTACCTGTATGAAATGTTGAGGGCCCCCAGTGCATTCACCACTATCTCACCCAGGTTTGTGTTCTGTGGAGGTAACTGAATTGAATTTCCAGTGCCCCATAGAGATATCCCTAGGCACCATTTTCCCTCATTCCACTCGTCCTTGGTCGATCAGCCGTATGTACCAAACAACGCTCTCTCAACCGAGACACAAGATCAGAAGTATTAATCACTAGTGGTTTGCTGGCCTGGAGGAGTTTGTTAGTCAGTCAATCAGATGTTTATTTAACTTACAGAGGACAGAATTCTGGCAAAAGTGCTATACCAAACAGATGGGCCTTGAGGGCGTATCTAAGTTGTAAAAACTTACAGAAAGGGCTGCTGTTCAATTTGTCTTCCAATAGCAGATCTCAGAATGATTTAAATGGCCCTGGCTAAGCACATCTGCCACTTTAGATATTGTAATTAGATTAAATCGCAAAAACTTTTCAAGGGTTATCCACGATGTCTGATCCAAGGTTGATCTACAGTCCTGCATAGAGACCTTTTCCTAGTGAGGTGCCCCACCCCCTTAGTCATATTCAGCACCTCTCGCCACTTACTGAGCATGATCCATGTCGTCCCTTCAGAGCTGAACACCATATAAAAAGCTATTGACTGTGATGCCGTCTAATACACAGCAGTCATGCTGGCATGGCTCGCGGGTGGGAGGGCATGGGGGTCTTGCAGGGGAGAGGGGTTACGGGGAACACACAGGGAGGGGTATGTTTAATTTGAATTAAAAAAATAAAATAACTTACCTTAGCTGGCCAGATCCGGTCCCACGTCTCCACGCTGCCACAGGAAGTAGGCAGCTTCCCTCCCCTCTCTTTGGCCAATCACAACTCTGCAATGGCAGCATTGTGATTGGTGAGTACGGCGCCCTGCCAGGCGCCTATGGGAGGCCATTTTCACCATGTAGGTTGAATGCAGCCTACATGGAGGAAATGACAGAGTGCGCATGACTGGTTTGGTCGACCAAACAGTCAGGGCCTGCAACATTGGACTAGTGACTCCTCCCCTGCCCTGCAGGTCCGCACTGGCTACCGGGCGTTTTGGAATGCTGCTGAGCTGGAGGCTGATTTTGTTGCTGGGGACCTGCGTGTACTGAACGAAATTCGTTTTGCTTTAATTATTTCGAAACAATCGCAGGTCTCCATCAACTAAATCTGCCCCCACCGCAGTGAAATCAGCCCCCAGCTCGGCAGCATTCCAAAACGCCCGGTCCGGCCCTACTGTCCTGTTGCAAACCCACCCACCCGCCTCCCCTCAACCAAACCCTTCTGCTTTCTTACAGTTAGAGAAGTAGTAACATAAAATGGTATTTATACCATTTTATGTTACTGCGTCTCGCACTGCAAGAAAAGAGTGTGGTGACGCTCCTGTACCCACATGAAGGAGCAGCCCCTGGTACACAGTGCTCCTGCAGAGTCGCCAGTTCGATCCTCTGCTCATTGAACTATAACCCTTAGCCCTGAGTGTGAAATTTAGGTCGTACTTACAGGCCACCAGTGCGAGGAAAGCAGATAGAAATCATTTTGTTGTGGTTTAAAAAGTCAAAAATCTATTCATGTGATGTCCCTGGCATTGTAAAGAACTACATTAAAACATTTTGTCATTTGTTAATGTTAACAGATTTTAATTCTGACCCTGCATCAATTTAGATTTGTTGAAAATCTACCTTAATATACCAGCATGTGTTTTTTTGTGACCAGGAAAATTCTAATCTCCACATTGACGGTTTTAGGTCTCTTAATAAAAAGTTATTAGTGCAGTCTTTTCCCTCTGACTTATTTTTTGGTTTCTGTGGTAACAATGCCAATAGTGAGGTCAAGAGTCCTCAGGTGTGTTTATAATAATCCTAATACCTGCGAGCTGTCCCGTTATTGAAGCATCGCCAACATGGAGTGAAACACTGCATATCTCACTCATCTGTAACATACTTAAAAATAGGAATCTTGGACATTTGGAAAGATGTACCTTCAAGACCTGTAGAAAAAAGACAATGTGTACATTCTTTGTGCTTTGGCAGTAAAATCACACTTCTAGAAATCTGCGGGTGTTGTGATTTATAATATTCATAAAATGTATTGTGCACATTTTAGAGCTACCGTCGGGAGGAAACAGCACTCAAAATTGGCTTTTTCAAACTTTTTAACAATAATATTATGATTGCATTCAGCTGAGCTTGCCGTCCTCACTGTGCATAAATGCATGATTTCAGAAATGAAATAACATATTTTCATCAAGGGTATTTTTTGTTTCGTTCGTCTTTTAAAATAAAATCATAAAGCCATTCTATAGACATATTATTTTGAGTGTTCCTGTAGCTCGTATGGCATTACCTGCAATATGGAAGCATAAACATAGCTGGCCATGAAATGCAATTGTATCTTCAGGCGTGGGCTAGTGAAGCCATTAGAGTGAAAGGACTGTTTACACTTGTCTTTTGTTGCCATAGCGGCAATTTAGATGCTGCTTTTTTTGACAGACGTCACGCTGGATTTGACAAGGACACAGAGGTCAACAAAAGAACATGATCAAGTGATTAGAAAAAATATCTTGGAGAGGAAGCTACGGTCATGGCAAAATAAAATATACTATTATGCGGTAATGATAAATAATGTATTACTGGGATAAAGAGAAAGGGGGATCGCATATTCATCCCAAGTTTAACTGTCCAAATATTGTGAAGAAACGCATTAAGGAAATATAGTATAATTGCAGCACTTAACAAGTCATGGTGGCAATTTAAGAATAAAATATGACAGAATCGATCCAGAATGTCAAGAAATAGTGGCATGCAATAATGCAATCGTTTGAGTAAGATATTGCATTTTCCAAATTTTAATTTTAATAGAGCACCTTCTATCACTCACGCTTTTTGTTCAGCACTGCTTCCAGTTACCACCTTACATCTATGAACTGCCCGTATAGTCCATGTATCTAACTGATTAATCAGTAGACACTATATGAAGAACTGATGTCTACAACGTGGACTGACCACTCTGTGAAATGGCCCAAATGATGACAAAGGGGCGGCTCAGTGTGTGTAACTGATGGGAACAAAATCACATTGTGAATCGTCCCGTTGTATCCTATAAAGTTCATTTAGGTATTAGTTTTGAGATTAGACACTGACAGATCACAGAGTTAGTTGTTACTTCAGACCCACAGTTATTCATTGGTAGTATACTTACCTGCCACCATGAGCCCAGGAAACTGCGGGGTTAAATGCTTTAGTTGTAAGCAATGCCATCATTGCTCTACGGGACCCACTAGATAAAGACGCGGGGCACGGCTGAGCATAGATTGGGACCCCCTTCCCTCGCTTATAAGAATATTTCACAGAAGATATGCATGTTGCCTTGGGGTCATTGGTAACCTGGTCTTGAAGTTCATGCAAGAAATGATCTGGTTACAATTGTGTCTCAGGGCTGACAACCTAAAACACTGCCCTTTGGGCTCTAGCTATGGAAAGAGGACCCTAGGCCCGTCTCCACTCCATGACTGAGTATGGTGGGTCCATGTTGTGAAAGGAATTCTCCACGTAACCAACAGTCAAATGCTGCAGCTGGGTGACGGACCCTAGTTGAGATTACTATTCCTACACCCCAAACTGTTTGGCAAACCACAACGCAATATATAAGCACTACACCACAAACAGTATTGTCCCTACTGATTGCCAGCTATTTCACTATGGGGCAAACGAAAAGCAAGACATCGGAGATGCCACCTGTGGACCAACAGACCCAAGGAGAATCGAACATAACTTTGCAATCATCCTCGATCAGTTGTGTCCCACAGACTAACGGAGAAACCCCTTCAGACAAACTGGACTTAATCTTACAGGAGATAAGGGACTCTCGTAAATCTGTTGAACAACAAATAGGTTCCCTGTCCACTGGGTTTACCCTTCTGAAGGCTGATCATGAGAAGTTATCTGCTATAGTCAAAAGCAATAAACAGTCTCTGACGGAACTTCTACTGAAGCGCAAAGAACACTCCAAGCATATTACCCAAATACAAAAAAAGCTGGCTGACCTACAGGACAGGGCAGAGGACGCTGAGGGCATGGCAGGGCTTCCCGCAACAATATCCGTGTGGTAGGTTTGCCGGAATGCTCGGAGGGCCCAAATGCAACACAATTCATGGGGCAGTGGCTACAAGAACAGTTAGCACCAGAAGGATTGTCGCCTTTCTTCTTTGTGGAACGGGAACATCAGATCGCGCCGGGCCGACCGACAGCTGGAGCACAACCAAGAACAATGATTGCTCGTATCCTGAACTACAACGACTCCGATCTCCTCCTCCAGGGGGCCAGGGAAAGAGTGCCCATCCAATACGAAAACCACTGGATTTCCCAATATCCCGATTACACAGTTTTGGTTCAAAAACAGCGTGCTTCTTATCTCTCTTTGAAAAAGAAGCTTCAAGCACTCAATCGTAAATAAGCTCTACTGTTCACTGCTCGTCTGAAAATCGTGCATAAGCAGAAGTCCTATTTTTTTGAAAGCCCAGAGGCGGCAAACGACTAGCTGGAAATTACCCTTTCCTCACAAGTTCTGGCCAATATCGACCTGAGGAAAT
Source organism: Lissotriton helveticus (assembly GCF_964261635.1). NCBI lineage: Eukaryota > Metazoa > Chordata > Amphibia > Caudata > Salamandridae > Lissotriton > Lissotriton helveticus. The sequence continues at coordinate 1,929,967,480 of NC_136059.1, forward strand.
GAGAGGCTCAACAACGGACAGATTCGGCATACCTCCTGGTTATGTGAAGTGGGTCAAACTGTTAAACATTGCACCGACTGCCCGGGTCCGTACTGAATCCCTCATATCTCGCCCCTTCCCGGTGACAAGGGGAACAAGACAGGGCTGACCTATGCCACCGATGTTGGCATATGTCGACAACCTTAAACTGTATGATAAAGATTTAACTAAAGACCTAGAGCCTATCCCTACTATTTTGCAGCAATTTCAATGTATCTCGGCTACGAAATTACACGCATTCTTTATGCAAGACTCATCCACTTCAGTCCACTTTTCTTGTCGGTTGCACCGAAACCTTCAGATATTTGGGTATTCAAATATATAGAACACCTAAGGACCTTCTAGAATGGAATCTCATGAAAACAATTAGATCAAAACGTGCCCGTATACCCTTCTGGTCATCACTACCCCTCTTGGTTATGGGGAGAATAGCCATCTCCAAGATGGTATTACTCCCAAGACTATTGTATTATTTCAATAACATACCTATTTTGATACCGGCCAGTGTCTTTCGTACACTAGATACTCTCCCTATGGAGCTGATATGGGGTAGGGGATGCCGGAGGGTGAGCCTTGTAAAATTACAACTGAGACCGGAGGAGGGGGGACTGGGAGCCCCCGACTTTTGAGCATACAGCATGGCTAGCCAACTGCAATGGCTGTCATACTGGCTGGCAGGTCGCAACTTAAACAAAATTGGTTATACAACACGAAAATTTGAACTGTGAATTCTGCACACACTGCTTTTGCCTGACTCATACCACCTGAAACTCCCTTGTTGCTCAAAACAGCCATCCTATATTGGAACCGTGCATTGAAATACACCAAACAAACCATCCCATACTCGCCTAACGTTCCATTACTTGGTGTACCCACTACAGTGAGACCAATTACGAAATTAAGGATCGTATAATGGACACAAGAGGGGGTGACAATGGTGGGAGCCTTGTTCATAGATGGCAGGCACACTAGCCGACCACATCAATTTCACTCATACTCAGGGAGTTCCCCACACATTATTTATGATACACGCTACCATTGTTAATTATGCAAAGAAATGCTGGTCCCCGAATGGGAGCAAACCCCCCACACATAACCTAGTGCATGCAATCTATCTGATGGGAGAGGGACGACACCTAACCAGCTGCTTATATAGGGGCATTAGAATGCATGCTGGGGTCTCCTTGGTACCCTTACAAGAAAAATGGGTGAGAGACCTCAGTAAAGAAATCATGGATAAGTAATGGGCGTATGCACTGGAGTTCCCTAAAAAGGTGTCCCGAAATGCCAAATTTAAATATATCCAATACATGGTTCTCCATAGGGGTATAAAGCAGGAATATCGACGGGATAATATCGACTAGCATAAATATCGAGGTAAGAATATCGAATTTAAAAAATATCGATGAAGTAAATATCGTTGTTGTAAATATCGATTTTGTATAATGACAAAAATATCGTCAAAATAAAATATCGTTGTATAGAATATCGTTTAGAGCAATATCGTTGAATATAATATCGACAAAATAATTGAATGTGTTATATAAGTGTAGAAAAATGTGTTTTATGTTTAAATATTATTAATTAAATGTCTATTTTTATTATTATAGGGATCAAAATGTAAAAAAAATTAAATGTTTGTGAATATTTTAGGAGCGGGTTATTGGTATTATAGGGGATAAGGGTGGGTAGTAATTTAAAAAAGTAGTGTAAATAATATGTATAGAATGGTAAAAAATTAGAAAATTTTAATTGATTTTTTATTTTGAATGGCGAAATTTGAAATTTAATTTTAATAACAGAATTATTTTTTTAATGGGTTTTTAAAAAGATTTAGTAGCGGGTTGTTGGTGATATAGGGGATAAGGGTGGGTAGTATATTAAAATATGTTTCATAAAATTTAAATTTAATTAAAAAAAATTATAAATTGAAATACGAAAAAATATTATATTTAATTGAAATTGAATGTATTATATAATAATTTTGTAATTAAGTGTGGGTTTTATTTATATAGTGTTTAATAAAAAATTCAATTGCTATAAAAAATACGAAATTTGAAATTTCAGTATTTAAATTTGAAATTTGAAATTTGAATTTAGAAATTTGATTTTTATATTATATTAAAATAAGTCAAGTGTGTAATATTTTATGTTTGTGTATTTGTTATAATATATGCTAAGAATGATTCGAAAATAACAAAAACAACCTTTCGGTTAAAAATTATAAAATTAAGAAAATTATGTAAAAAATTTTTAAAAATTCGAAATTTGAAATTTCAATATTTAATTTTGAAATTTTAAATTAGAAAATTATTTTTTAAATTATATTAAATTAAGTGAAGTGTGTAATATTTTATGTTTGTGTATTTCTTATAATATATGCTAAGAATGATTCGAAAAACTAAAAAACAAAGTTTGGGTTAAAAATTAAAAATTGTGAAAATTATGTAAAAATGTATAAAAAATTCGAAATTCGAAATTTACATTTTGGTTAAAAAAATGTGTTATTGTTATGTTCAAAAAACACATATTTTGTGATTGTAATTTAATAGACTATTTTGTAGTATAATAGATAAGAGTTGTTATTAATATATATAAAGTGATGTTTATGTGTTATAATATCACAAATATTATGGTTTACTGTCCAGCAGTTTCCCTGACTTATGTAGGATTGGAGTTAGAATAGTTATTTATTATGGTTTCCTGTCCAGCACTTTATCTGACTTATGTATGATTGGAGTTAAAATAGTTATTTATTGTTGCTTACTGTTAAGTATTTTCTATGAGTTATGTTTTATATTTTTTAATTTATAAAACATTTTTTTACATATATTTTTTTTAATTTTTAGAATTATTATTATATATAATGTTGTAATATTATTTTTATAAATAAACAAATATGAATATTTTCTACATTTTTACATACATATCACAAGTGTCAACATTTATTAAGTACAATAGTAATATAGTTTTGTACACATTTTTTTATTCATACTTTCATTTGTTGATGCAAACATTTACATAATTTTAATACACCTTTTTCAATTATTTGTTTACATTTTACATTGCAATTTTACTCATATATACATTGTTATATTACATTAATTAGTATATTAAATTTTAATTTTTCTTTTTTAAAATTTAATATGTTAATTAATTGACATGTAATTGTATTTTTCTAAAGTATGTACATAAAATAGTGCTCAGTTTTATACATATAAAAAATATTTTTTAACAATCAAATACATATTTTTAATATACAATAATTAATTAATATATAAATATATTATATTTATTATTGTATATTTTACATTAATCATATGTTTATTTACAAACAATAAGTAAATTATTACAAAACATGGAAAATAAATTGCTATTCATCTCTATTGTTTATTTTTAATAATGGGGATTTAGTCCTATTTTTATTTTTATTGTGCTGCCATTTTGTTTTTTGAAATTCACTTTTTAGTCTATCTACATCGTTGTTTGGGTCATTTCAGAAAACGGAACCTTGTTGTAGTGTGTACGTGTTGCTATGTGTTGTACTTTACAGTTTATGTGAAAAATACGTGTTATTTAAGGTCGTTATTGATTACGTACTTTCTTAGATATTTCTTATGAAATTAAGGTTTATGTATTGTGTAAATGAATTAGTTCAGGTGTTTTCCTATGTTTTATATGTTATGTTTAGGCTTTCTGGCTTTCGTATTTATTGTGGGTGGGTTTTGTTAGTATTTATTTACAGGTGTTCGTTTTGGTGAGCAGATGGATTTTATCTCGTATTTTTTGTAAAATACAGGTAAATGTTTCACTACATTTCTTGATTTTTCGGGATTTTGGAGAGTTTTTATCGTGATTATTTTTCGGGTTTTTTATGGTTCCGTTCTCCAGAGTATTGCTACTGGGACCCTTATAAAACAGTTGTATATTTGGCATTTTGTGGGGATTTTTTTAAAACATGTGGATTGATTTTGGTTCTAATCGTCTTGAAACCATGTTCTTGGAACACATTCTACAGCTGCAGAACAGTTAAGTTATTATTATATTTTTGTTTGGGGTGGATTGTGCTATATTGTGCAATTTTTTTAAATGTCGTTTTATTATGTCTTGTAATAATAGATTACATTTATTTTTACATGACATAATTTAACTACATTAAAAAAAAAATTGTTTTATTTATTGTTTGAAATGTTTTGATGTGTTGCTTGTTAAAGGATAGATTTGGCTATTAGTTCTAAGTATTCAAGACCTTTGATACTTGGGTACATTCTTATTTTTTGCTGTAGGTATTCGTACATATTTAATGTTTGTTTACTTAGTTTAGGGCCGATTTTAGATAGAGATTGCTCTATTCTTAGTTCTTGGTAGCTTTGCTCTTTTTTGATGCTTTGGATTAGTTTATGAAGTGTGGGTTGTGTTCTTCCTATTGTGGCTTGGAAGGCATTATGCCATCCTTCGACCGCGTTGTTAGTTTTGGCTTTCTGTGCCATAGTACTAGCATACACATTCCACCATGGAATTTGGAATTTAGGTTGTCTGCGGTGGCCAGAACGATGTAATCTTCCCACCCAGGTATCTTCAAAATAGTCTAAGAAGGGAGTTAATTTTTTCTCATTGGTGCGGTAGAAAGGGCTGTCAAGTAGTAAATTGTAATAGTTAGCAACTTCTGTTGTTGGTACAAATGCCAATGCTATTAACTTTTTAATCTGATAAGCAAAGTTACTGTTTGTTGAATATTCAATGCTTAAAGTAGATTTTTGTAAGTGCCTCCATATACTTTGGTTGTAGTGATAATAACACCCTTGTATAGATGTGTGAGGATATATTTTAAGTATAGCTTGAATCATGGCTATTTCAAAGTCTATTATTATTCTTTGTGGATAGTAATTATCAGTAAAATCATTGATAGTTGTTAACATTTCTACGTAGGTAGCATTTGTTTTATTTGGCAGCAGTGTATAAATTAAAGGGATATTTGTTTCTTGGTATTCACCATGGATGGTGTAAAGTTGATAGAAAGGTTTGGGACATACTTTAAAAGTTCCGTCCATCATCCAGGTTTCACACGATTTTAGTTTTTGCAAATTGCTATTTGTTGCAAAAAGTAAAATTCTTTTATCATGACTGTGGTTATCATACATTAAGAATGTATCTTCATTGTGTGTAATAGTATATTCAGGATATATTTTAATGTCTTGAAAAGTTTCAGGTGCTGGTGGAGTTGGATCAGAATCTCGTTTTGTTTTAGCAATTAATCTTTTCAAGTTGGGTATTGAAGGTAACTGTCCTGTGACATGTTCTGGCACCTTGCTTAAAACATTTTTCAAAATAGTGGTGCTTGTTTCTTGTGAGCCTGTACTAGCTTCTCTCAATGTCTCTAGTGCTTCTCTTACTTCGACTTCTGTTACATTGGGTGGGTGGTTATGCTCATGTACATTTACAACATTGTTATCAACAGTCTGTGCTCTACCAAAGCATGCAGTTGAGTAATATTTACTACATTTCCAGTAAGTTTTATTCCCTTTTATTCTTTCTTGGGTGTAGGTGTAACCCATGTAGCTCAGCATTATTTTGTCTTTTTGAGAAGTAATAAAAGTAGCTCCTGTTGCCATGTCTAAGGTAGATCTGTGAAGACATATATATGTTTTTTTAGTAAAAGTGAAAAACATTTCTTGAGATGTGTACGTTAAAAGGAAAAAGTGCAAAAACATACTTACAATGTTGTTTTCCTGCTAATTTTATGTTTTCTGTTCTTATATGTAGATTTTCACTCTTTAATGTTCTGTAGTTGTGGTAAAGAATAGTACAAAAAAATGATTTAGTTTTATAGTTGTTTATTTTGTCTTTCTGATTATTAATAGACACAGTGGGTATACTTATTAATGTAGTAGAAGATGTTGTTAGTTTAGTTGTAGATTGGTAGATGAAGTTTGTATATTCTGTAAAAGAAAGTTAATTTGTGTTATTTATTGTATTATGATATATTAGTAGGTAATAACATATCAAGTCTTTTGCAACTTTCATTTTCAACTTTTTAAAATTATTTAAAAGCTTTCTAAGTAGACATGGATAAGGCAGTTCATAATTTCATTTAATTATTATCTTGTGGTGGTTGTTGATAGGATGTTGTAGTTATATTTAAACAAATATAAAGACCATGTTTTTAGTTTAGGGAGTTTAGCTACTTTTCGACAGGTTTGTATGATAAATGAAATGGGACTTGACTTACTTGAGTTGTAGTATGCTGTGTTGTAGTCGTTGTAGTAGGTGTGTATTCTCTTCTTTTCAGCAAGGTAACCGTTTCCCTCCAAGTTTGGCCAAAAAAAGGTAATTTAAGTTAAGTTTGTAATTGTATTTATAGTAGTGAGTTAATTAATGGTTATATTTGATTGGTTCAATTAAATATAATTTAAATTCATTGGCTGACAACATTAGTTTGAATTTGAAAGCCGTTATTTTGTAAAGAGTTAGTAGCATCAATAATAGTTTTCGATTTTTATAACCAAATGTATTATATGTGTTTTATTTTAATGGTAAATATTTATTACAATGTAAAAATTAGTGAAATGTGATTTAAAGTAATCCGATAAGAGTGTATGATAGTGTTTGGTAATGTTTATATTGGTATACAACCTTTACAACGCAACTTTTACAACTTACTACCATTACAACCAAACTTTTACAATGCAAAAACCATTACAATGCATGTATTTACAAGGCATGTTTTTGAAACGTAGGTACATTTACAACGCATATCATTACAACGTAAGTATTGGTAAGTATATAATTATATTCTAAATTTAATATGTTTGGGGTTTTTTAAGGGATATTTTTAGGGTTCAGGGTCAGTTTTGGCTTTTAGAGTAAAGGGGTATTTTTAGGGTTCAGGGTCAGTTTTGTGTTTTTGGGAAAAGGGGTATTTTTAGGGTTCAGGGTCAGTTTTCAGTTTTTGGGTAAAGGGGTATTTTTAGGGTTCAGGGTGAGTTTTACGTTTTTGTGTAAAGGGGTATTTTTAGGGTTCAGGATCAGTTTTCAGTTTTTGGGTAAAGGGGTATTTTTAGGGTTCAGGGTCATTTTTCAGTTTTTGGGTAAAGGGGAATTTTTAGAGTTCAGGGTCAGTTTTCAGTTTTTGGGTAAAGTGGTATTTTTAGGGTTCAGGGTCAGTTTTCAGTTTTTGGGGAAAGGGGTATTTTTAGGGTTCATGGTCAGTTTTCAGTTTTTGGGTAAAGAGGTATTTTTAGGGTTTAGGGTCAGTTTTCAGTTTTTGGGTAAAGGGGTATTTTTAGGGTTCAGGGTGAGTTTTACATTTTTGGGTAAAGGGGTATTTTTAGGGTTCAGGATCAGTTTTCAGTTTTTGGGTAAAGGGGTATTTTTAGAGTTCAGGGTCAGTTTTCAGTTTTTGGGTAAAGGGGAATTTTTAGAGTTCAGGGTCAGTTTTCAGTTTTTGGGTAAAGGGGTATTTTTAGGGTTCAGGGTCAGTTTTCAGTTTTTGGGTAAAGGGGTATTTTTAGGGTTCAGGGTCAGTTTTCAGTTTTTAGGTAAAGGGGTATTTTTAGGGTTCAGGGTCAGTTTTCAGTTTTTGGGTAAAGGGGTATTTTTAGGGTTCAGGGTCAGTTTTCAGTTTTTGGGTAGAGGGGTATTTTTAGGGTTCAGGGTCAGTTTTGTGTTTTTGGGAAAAGGGGTATTGTTAGGGTTCAGGGTCAGTTTTTGGGTAAAGGGGTATTTTTAGGGTTCAGGGTCAGTTTACATTTTTGGGTAAAGGGGTATTTTAAGGGGTCAGGGTCAGTTTTTAGTTTTTGGGTAAAGGGGTATTTTTATTGTTCAGGATCAGTTTTGTGTTTTTAGGGTACAGGGGTACAGGGTAAAAAAAAATTAATATATTAATTAAATAAATTAAATGAAATTAAATTAAATTAAATTAAATTAAAATCTATTCATTTTAATTAATTTATATAAAAAATATTATTATATATTTACTAATACTTACGTTGTAATGGTATGCGTTGTAAAGGTACCTGTGTTGTAAAAATATGCGTTGTAAATAAATGCGTTGCAATGGTTTTTGCGTTGTAAAAATTTCGTTGTAAAGGTATGCGTTGTAAAAGTATGTGTTGTAACGTCATACATACTTTATATTACTAATGTATTTTTTCTTATTATATATAAATAAATAATACATATTGTATATACATATATGTTAGAAAAGCTTTTTTTGAATTAAAATAACTATGAAAAAGTGAATAACAGAAAGGTAATGCGTATATAAGGTTATAAAGAAAATGACGATATTTTATTTATATTATTATGAGTAGAAAGGTAGTCGATATTAGTGTTGTCGATATTAGTGTAGAAGGTAATGTTATTTTAAATATTGTCGATAATGTAGTAGTCGATATTTATGTAGACGATATAATTGTTAACGATATTAGAGTAGTCGATAAAAAAATATCGATATTTGTGTAAATCCTTGTTTAAGTATATGGTTACGATATTTTTGTAGACGATGTATTTGTGGCGATATTTTTGTAGGTCGATGTTTTAGTAATCGATATTTCGTCATGGAACCCTCCATAGGGCATACCTTGCCCCACACCGCCTCAACTGTATATTCCCAGATGTACAAACTTGGTTGTGCTAGATGTAAATTGGTGGATGCTGATATTCTACACATGTTATGATCAGTCCATGGCTGAGGGGATTCTAGTCAATGGTGACAAATGCAATTCAGAATACCACAGGCCCCTTCGTCTGGGACACGGCAGATACCTGTATACTCGGTCTATACACTCACCCAAAAAAGCAGAGAATACAGTATTAATTTGCAGATATGGCTATTCTCATAGCAAAATGAGCTATTACAATGAGGTGGAAGTTGGCCCATTACACACATGGCACACAGAGATGGTTAGATGGGGAGGGGTGGAAAGCACCATCATTAGAAGAGAGGAATTACGTGGGGTGTGCAAAACTCCCATTTCAATGGATTAGGACCAGATGTTGGAAACACTGAAGGCTAAAGATCTGGCAGACACTTTTGGGGCCCTAGCGAGTGCTGTCCCATCTTTCCTGAGTTACTGAGTCCATGCAGTGTGGTGCAGTCCCCCTCTACAACACTCGCCATTAAGGAATCTAACACTAAAAGTACTTGTTAAGATCTGGTGACCCAAAAAAATACGCACAACTGAACCCTCTGTTGATAAGTACAGGAGTGAGCTGTGTGGTGGGTGAGGGGTGGGATAATGGGGCGTTTGGGAAGATTATTATGCTCCAGGTCGATTCTCTTATTACAGAGTCCTCAAGCAGATGTAGAGACACACAATTTATGCAAATGGTTGTAATTGAACATACATAAACTGTTTGTCTACAGCAAGAACAACGGAAATGTTACATGTTACGGAATGATACTATGTTAATGATTTGTGTAACATACAATAATGTCATGCTCGATTGTAATGATTACATGAATAAAATCAATAAAACTATGATTAATAAAATTAAAATATCCCCTTGCAAAACTAACAGCCCGCTAATAAATACATTTAAATTAAATTAAACAAACCTTAAATTGATTGCCAAGGTAAAAAATAAATATACTAAAATAATTAAACATAATTAACATTAAGATAATAATAACTTTCTTTCCAATAAGATTATAAAACGTTACAAAAGTAAATATAAAATTGTATTATTTGCAACTATAGTAATACCAAGATATCAAACACTTAAAAAGCAATAGTCTCATCTGTGATATTGGGTTACACAATATTCTTGACATCACAAAATGTTAACACAATAATTTGTGACCAATAACATTTTGTAACGATATTATGGTCGTGCACTATCCACACCCTTGATGATATATGAAAAGTTAGGGAAAAAGATTATCTTTTACCCAGCCACATGGAACAGTCCTGTGAACTAGAATAGTAAACACAGTCAGAGAGGTGATGCATTTCAATTATATTTGTAAATTACTATTTAACTCATTCTTGTAGACAATAAGATAGTAACATTCTGTTATGGGACTTATTGTCGTAGGCATTAAGTTGGTGTTGGGTGCGGTGTGAGACATTGAGGCATTGACTTTAAATATTCTTTCAGCTCAGATACGTATTAAACAGTTAAAGATTTCTGGCATATTACTTATCCTGTTACAAGGCCTGCCTCACTGTCGATCAGCAGGTTGGGCTCATTGCTCAAACACTTTGTGCTACATAGGCAAGCGTTTATCTCAAGTGTAATGGACGGACCAGCCTGGTGTTCCACTTGGTGACAGAGCCATCTGACTGCATAATCCTGAGCGGTGCACCAAGGATTTTTCTTGTGTCAGATCAGCCACAGATTAAAACCAGTGCTGTCCCTGTCTTCAGCATTTATTTTTGAGTACCTCGATAACAACACCTTTATCAAGCCTTCCAGCAGGACTTCTTTGGCACTTTGTGGGTGGATCATGGAGACTGTTTAGGGTCGCCAATTTATGGACCTTCCGTCTTAGAGTCTACTGTATTCACATATATATTATTTACCATGTTTTTGTCATGTATGTGAGAAAAAATTGTTATTGTTCGCATGCTACTGTGCGAAGTGTATGCTGGGTGCAGACTGGAACAGTGTGCCATATCACAGCAAATGCACTGCTAACAGTGCAATCATTAACCTATACCTGTATTGAGAACAGTGCATTGGTGAAAGATAGACCAGATGTTTGTAGATGATGGTCTGCCACTCCCTGTGCAGGTGACAACCCAGACTGCATTTCAAAGGGAGCACAGGTCCCCACCAGGATCAGTGTGCCTCCTGACAGCCTCTCAGTGCAGGCGCAGATACAAATTGTTTCCACATGGGGACTATTCCCCCATGCAAATGAGGGACTCTTCTTGAGATAGTGCCAGTGCACATTCAGCACAAGTACAACCTTTATTACAGAAATGCCAGTGTTTGTAGCCCCTTCTGTAATAACAAAGTACAATGGAAATGAAAAAGCAATTACACACACCTGTTGCACACCCATGGCACTTAATAATAAATAATGTGGTCCCTGGTGTTCTATTTTCTCTTAACAATGTACTTCCCAGAGCAATCTTTAACCAATCTGTCAGGTAGGTAGAATTACCTTTATTTGATTTCTTTAAAATCATAAAAGGGTGGAGCAGACCACCATGGTGCATGAGACATTTGGTGCCAGATGTAGGAGGCCATTTACCGACCGGTAACGGCCGATTTCGGCCGTTACCGACCGGTAAATGGGTATCTGTGATGTAGGGGGGCAATTTTACCGATTCGGTAAATTTACCGAATAGGTAAATTTACCGAATCGGTAAAATACAGAATCGGTATTTTTACCGATTCTGAAACTGCCAGATGTAGGTGGGACTCTTCTGAGTCCCAAAGGCCTTACAGATTCGGTATTTTACCACCCAATCCAATTGGGTGGTAAAATACCGAATCCAGGTGTGCATGTACATGTGTGCATGCACACCTATGCCATGTGACAGACAGACGTGCCCTTATTTGGGGTGCTAGAGGGTGTCAAAGTGACACCCCCTGCACCCTTGCAGGATTCGGTATTTCCCATTGATTCCTATGGGCTTCAAAGCCCATAGGAATCAATGGGAAATACCGATTCTGTAATTACAGAATCGGTAAATACCGATTTTTACAGAATCTGTATTTCAAATACCGATTTTACCTACATCTCCCACATTCTATTTTACCGATTCATAAATACCGAATCGGTAAAATTCGGTATTTATGAGTCGGTAAAATAGAATTACCTACATCTGGCCCCTGATCCGGTTAAAATTACAGAAAAAACAAAAAAATAAAACAACACATAGGACTACATGTATGTAAAGTATAGCAAACTTCTAAATAAATTAATTAAAACTGTACACAGGCTTGCATGCTTCTCCAGGGTATAATAAAGTGCAAGTGCTGAGAGGATATCAGCAGCGGGGTTTAAAAGGAATAAGCAAAGCGATTCTGTGTTGTCGAGTTCAATTCAGCACTTGTTCTTGTCTAGTTCTTTTGCCTCTGAATTCCAAAGTTTTATTACCTTGCATGACAGTTGGATAGACGAACCTCCGAGACATTTTATAACTGCTGCTTTGCAGGTCCTCATTTTTCTCTCCTCATTGTTTTCGGAAGGACACTTTTCAGAGTGTCTTGAAGCACTGGACAAATACATAGAAGATGTAGTAGTGACTCATCTCCTTGTCAATGGAGACGGCATTCCTATGTCGTCCAAGTCTGTTTTAATTTTGGAGTGAGGTCTTTCAAGGGGAAAGATCCCACCCTCAATAGGTCCGAATTCCTCTTGTAATGGCTTGAGAAGTGCTCTAACAAGAATGGTTGGGGTTTTACTGATCTGTAAGATGACATCACAGCCCAAGTATGAGTTTTATGGGCCAGGGGGGCTTTGTCTATTAACAGCGAATGTTGCTTGATAGCTTTGTTTGCTGCGTGTTAAAACCAGGAGTAGGTCATTATTGTAAGCCAAGCCACATCTAGCTTTAGTTCAGAAAGCGATTCTTTTAAGACTGGGAATACCGACTTGCTTAGCCTGGATTGTTTTTCGATCTCCTGCCAGCAATGATGGGCTTAGGTGTTGTCTTCTGCTGCACTCATCCTCCAATAGTATTTAACCAGGGCTCTTTGTCTTGCTGGTATCTATTTTTTTATCTGTATTCTAGTCTTATCTGTGCTGTGAAATATGACATGGGATTGAGAACAGTTATTAAAGAGGCTAGATTGAGCTATATTTGAAACTGTTGAGTCCTTTGTGTTTATCATTTCCGATCTGTACGAAATGGATGGCAGAAATTTTGTCGCAATTACCTTTAGCACATGGTTTATTGAACAATAGCTGAGTTTTTTCCTGCAAGATTTTGAATGCGAATAGCAGTTGTTTCGCTTTAATTAGCCCTACCCCTGATGTTGCTTGAGATTAAGGTGGCGGTCTAGATGGAACCCCTGATATTTGTATGTGTCCAACTGGGAGAAAGATTTATCATTTGGTGACCAGATGTATTGAGGGTGATTTTTTGTGGGAGCTGAAAAAGCACACAACCTTCGATTTTTAATGGTTGATTATTAATTGAGCTGAGGTGGTATATGCTGCTAGTTGGAGGATCAACTGCTGCAAACCTCGATCCGTTTGAGAGAGAAGGACGATGTAATCTGCAAATTGGAGACTTACTATTCGGATTTTACCCAATTTTTGGAGAGTCACCTTGTGATAATTGGAGATTTTTTTCTTAGTCCGCTGTAGAGATATTGAATAACTAGGGGCCAGCATGCACCCCTGTTTTAAGCCGTTGCTGGTTGGGATTTTTTTGGTTAGACTTCGCCCATCTCCTTTTTTTATTTGAACTAATGTTTGTGAGTAAAGATTGAAGATTGCCCCTAGTTGTTTGGAGGGGGCTCCCCATGTGTTCATTTTTGTCCATAGCTCAATTCTCTGTACTTTGTCGAAGGCTGCTTTGAGGTCAACAAAGCAAGCATAAAGGATATTCAATGTTGCGATGGCTTGGTTAGCTAGAGGGGTGACTGTGGATATGTTTGTTAAAGTGCCATTCCCTGCCTGAAATCCTGTTTGTGTGTTTGGAATGAGGTTTATACTATTGACCCAGTCCTCAAGATCTGCCAGCAAGTTGGGGGGCGTGGCTAGCCGAGCAGCGACATTGCCGCTTTCTAAGCGAGCTCCACCGGCTGCGCTATTAATCCTGCTCATAATCCTGCCTGGGATGCGAAGTTAACTCATCTATCCGGACTCCGAGGTTGCTGAGGGCGAGGAGCGGCTGAGGAGAAAATTTGCCGGTCCTGGCGCGATCCTACATAAAGTTATTAGCCCCGAAGGATCGGCCGGTGTGCGGCGAGCGCGGAACCCGCCTGGGTCGGAGCCCTGCTTGGAAGACACGACCCACTGCAGTCCGGTGCTTAGTGGGCCCGTCTGCGCAGACCGGTAATCACCACTCGAGACCCTGACATAGTGAAGGTGAGCGAGACACCCCGCCTGATGTGAGCTGGGCGCATGCATAAACGGACGACCATATCTCCGTGAACGGGTGTAAAGCAGTTGCTATGGTGTGTGCTGTCTGCCTGACCTTCGCGAGGCCTGGAGAACCGCCATCTTGCAAGCGGAGAGGCGATCTGCTAACCTCGGTCGGCGAACTCCGAACATCCGTGCTCAAGGGAACCACAGAATGGTCATGCGGGGGGGCTTGGTCACACTGACTCTTCAGAGTTTGGGCCGTATTATCTGGCTAAGCTGCGGCGCATCGCCATTTTGCGCGCTTTCTGGTGTGTGTGCTTGGGGGCCCGCCCGAGTGGTGGAAGGGGTGCTGTGCGATAATTGAACTGGTGAATGCCCCGGAATTTCCTCAGATCGGCTGGCGCAGACAGGAGCGGGGGCAGGAGCCGCCGTCGATCTGCGCCACCTTCAACTGACACAAGTATTGCTCTCGCGGCATCAGAGGGTTACACTGGGCACCCTTTTGAGTCTGGCTTATTTGCTCATCGATGGTGCCGAGCCTGCAGGACACATCGCACCTGACACTTGGCCGGCAGCTCTCGCCCCGTACCAGCCGCGGGGTGGACCTAGCTGGCGAGCATTGACCTCATGGGTGGTCGGTAATTAACAGCGAGCTGCACGCAGAGCTTCCCATACCTGAACCACTGCGGAGACTCCGGGGAAGTGCACATTGGTCCTGCACATTGGCTGACAGAATTTCGATAGCGTTCACTAACACAAACACACGGTTGCCTGCATCACCCCCTAACAACTTACGACTTCCTGGCCAGGACCCTACTGTATTGATAACAATGGGCAAGGGAGACCCGAAGCAATCTAAGCTCACGTTTGAGCAGAAACGTCAAGCAAAACAAAATTAACAGGATCGCAAAACTACAGAGCATAATGCGCCTGATGCTGAACAAGACATTGATGTTAAGGCGCTAATGCTGGAGGTGCGATCTAGTCTTAGGAGCATTGACACTAAACTCGACAACATGACGTCTGAACTTGAATCGGTTAAAACTCAGGTCGGAACACACGAATTGCGCCTAGACTTCCTCGAAAACAGACACACGGAATGCTGTGAATTCCAGCAGGAGTCCAAACAGCATATAACTAATCTGGAGAAAGAGGTTGAACTCTTGCGCGCCAAGGCTGATGACTTAGAAGCGCGTTCCCATAGATGCAACGTGCGCATAACTGGTATTCCGGAGTCCACCGCCATTGATAAGATGGAGTCCTTTGTCACGGTCCTAATGCATGAAATATTCGATCCACACTTGTCTCAGGTCTTCACAGTGGAGCGTGCCCATAGGGCGCTGGGTCAGAAACCATCTGTGGGTGCACCGCCGAGACCGATCCTTGCCAAGCTACTTAATTATCAGGACAGGGATCTAATACTGCGTCTTCCACGTGAGAAGGGTAAAATAACATATAAAGGCAACTCCATTACGTTCTACCCTGATTTCACCCCACTAGTGCAGGCGTCCAGAAAGGAATTCCTCCCAGCTAAGAAGCTCTTAATGCAGGCTGACATCAAGTACTCCCTTTTGTACCCAGCTAAACTGCGAATAGTGCATGATGGTACTACTCATTACTTTACAGACGCCAAGTCTGCTTTGAAGTTCGCAAAACATGTTTGCAGTACTGGGCCAAAGAGAAAACATGCACAGCTGGGGGATGAAGCTGGTCGCCTTAGTGACAATGATTGATTCTACTAGATTTGTTTTCAAAACCTTCTGTACTTACATAGAGAGCTCTTAATTCCGTTATAAGAATATGTTGGTTAAATGTACCATTATCATGATATGGAGCACCGTTGGTTTGCAGTTGTTGCTATTTTGTGCCCTTCAGATTGCTAGGCTCTGATGCTGATCTCCACTGAGCGCCCTGCGCGTTGGCTGCCGTATAAATTTGATATATCACAGTCAGTGGCTAGCAACCTAGGCTGAAATGCGCAGCTACCCTGTGCAAACAGGGGTGTGTGCTCAGGATACCACGCCCTCAAGGGGTGATTCCCAATGTTTGTAACTTTTCATTGTGTTTACGCTATGCGTAGATTAGGGGGGCTATGACACAACCTGGATGCTGTGGGTGGAGGGGGGAAGGGGCTGTTGGGTTGTTTGGTAAGTGCTAAGTACTATTCTCAAATGCGCAGCGCGGTCATTGGTCTTGGACATGCGACTAGACGACTACTGTATAGTGGTAATGCAGCATCAACTTTGCAATGGAAATAACTAGGGTGTTAACTTGGAACATCCGCGGACTTAGTGATGGCAAAAAAGCGAGATTGTTGCATGGATATCTTATAAGACACAATATAGACATTTGCTTTTTGCAAGAGACGCACATCAACTCCACACCATCCACCAGGCTTAAACTATCTAGATGGGGCTCGATTTATTCTGCCATCTACTCTAACTATGCCCGTGGGGTGGCTATCCTTATCCGTAGAGGACTAGATTGGAAGGAACATACTGTGCACTGCGACCCGGAGGGCAGATTTGTTGTGCTCTACGGCACCCTACTGGGAAAGCCATTGGTGTTGGCAGCGATGTATGGTCCAAATGTGGATGACCCAGAATTTTTCAGAGCTGTATGGGCTCAAATAGCGTTGTCGGATTGCTCAACTGTCATTTGGGGTGGAGACTTTCATGTTGTACTAAATGATGATCTGGATCGAAGGGGAGCATCGAGGCCGTTGCACCCGCACGCCAGGCAGACATTGCTAGACATTCTCCAAGAGAGTTCACTGCTTGACATATGGAGGTCTAGGCACCCGAACGTAAGAGAGGGCACCTGTATTTCAAGTCACCATGCTGCCTGGTCGAGGCTAGATTACTGGCTAGTATCGTCTGATGTGGCTGCATGGACTGTGAATGTGTGTCATCAGGCTAGATCGCTCTCTGATCATGCTCCATGCCTATTGGAAATCAGAATACCAGATGCTCCCACTCGGGACTTCACCTGGCGCTTACCACCACACTCATTGTTAGACACAGCATTTACCGAAGAAATAAGAGCAGACATAGTCCAATACTTTGAAACGAACGCGGGCTCGGTGTCAACAGAGTCTGTACTATGGGATGCATTTAAAGTGGTAATCAGGGGGCAGTGTATTGCACGTAGGGCAGGGGTGCTGCAAGCCATTAGAAATACGCTCAGCAAGATTGAAGGAGAACTAAAGGAGATGGAATCCCGTTTCTGCGATACTCCCACGCCTGAGTAAGCGGTTCAAATGAAGGCTAAACTCCTAGACTTTAACGAGGAGGCACAGCGGGAGGTAAAGTTCTTGGGCAAACAAGCAGAAGCCCGTAGGTACAGGGAGGGAGATAGACCCAGCAGGACACTGGCCCGCCTCATCTCCACCAGATCACAGTCCACATACATACACTCCATTAGGGACCCGGACGGGGAGATGGTGGTAGGTCAGGAAGCAGTTCTTCACACTTTCACAGAGTTCTACTCTAACCTCTATAAAACCAGACAAAATACGACTCCGGAATCCCTCGATACATATTTAGACACGATAGCCTAGGTATGGTTTAACAACGCCCACCGCACCTACATGGACGTCCCGATCACAGCTCAGGATATAGCCAAAGTAATAAAGAGTATGCCGTCAAATAAGGCTCCTGGCCCTGATGGCCTCACGGCAGCCTTTTATAAGACTTATGCGGAAGAACTGGCGCAGCGGCTGCACGCTGTGTTCGCCGAGGCCCTTGAAACTGGAATCTTGCCTAAGTCCATGCGCGAAGCCCTAATAATAACGCTTTTAAAACCAGATAAAGACAGCCAGTCATTAGATTCTTATAGGCCTCTTTCCCTCATCAACGTGGACGTCAAAATCTACGCGAAAATAATTGCTGACAGACTGCAGCCGTTGCTACCGATTGTAGCCCTGCCAGACCAATCAGGCTTCATACCGGGTCGCGCTACCTCCATAACTTAAGAACTATATTCTCGGTGTTGCACTACCTTCACCCAACTGTACAAGCAGCGGTCGTGTTTTTAGATGCTACAAAAGCCTTTGACTCGCTGGTATGGCCTTATTTATTCAGGATCCTCAGCAGGATGGGATTCAGCCCACTATTCATTAATCTAATACGACTGTTGTACACTTCCCCTACAGCAAGAGTGCAGGTGAACGGATTACTATCCGAGCCCTTTGACATCTCACGAGGCACGAGACAGGGATGCCCCCTGTCTCCACTACTCTTCGCCATCGCCATGGAGCCCCTTGCCGCACGGGTTAGACAACACCACACGGCGAGAGGTATAAGTTTTAGTTCCTGTAGTCTATTGATATCTCTATACGCAGATGATGTCACTCTGTACGTCTCAAACCCCACTGAAAACCTTAATCCTCTACTTCGCAAATTCGTAAAATTTGAAGGCCTGGCAGGTGTATCGATCAATTGGACTAAATCGGTTGCATTCCCGCTAACAGATACTACCCCTGAAATGAGGTCCGACTACCCCCTACGCTGGGAAGCGGACTCTGTTAAATATTTAGGCATTTGGATTAGCCGTAACATACAGAATGTATAGGCCTTAAACTTTGGAAAAGCGGTGCACTGGCTGGAAGCCAAAGTAGCTATTTGGAACACACTCCCTCTGTCCTTAGTCGGGAGGATCGCACTGTCAAAAATGGTGGTATTGCCGAAGTTCCTCTACCTATTTGTGAACATCTCAATCCCATTAAGGAAACATTTTCACACCTGTCTGCGATCTTCCTTATTGTCACTGGTGTGGGCTGGAGGTCAGGCCAGGGTATCGTGGGCACTCTTGACACTACCACTCCGACAGGGGGGATTGGGCGCTCCTGATATGCAGCTTTACGCATTGTGTGCGCAGGCCCAATTTGTTCATTTTTGGGTATATCCCACGCCATACCAGCCTCATGTTGCGGTGGAATCAGACTCTGTGGCCCCATTACCACTGAGTGTAGCCTTATATAGCAAAACACCACGGCCCTCCCTGGACATTGATACAGCCAATATGCTTAGGTGGGCGTGGTGAGAACTCCAGAAGAGAGCTCGGCTTCCGCTCCTGTATGCACCGGCTATCCCGTTAGAGGCAACCCTATGTTGCCCTGCTTGGCTGTAAGTGGAGGGGATATCTCTATACGTGGAGCACCATTGCGTACATTTGCTGATTTATACCCGAATGGCACGTTTCTGGACCCCCAAGCAGGTGGCGACGACGAGCCCCTGTCTTTCAATGATCTTTTTACCTACCATAAGCTGAAATTGTCCTGCAAGGCGTACTGGGGGCAGTTTCCTGAAGAACCTCCACAATTGCAAGCGCTCCAAAACGTGCTCGCTAGGGCATCCCCTAAAAAACTGGTCTCTACATTGTACAACAGTATGCAGGAGCAAGCCCCTATTGTAGTATCAACATCCATGCAGGCATGGAATGAGGAACTGGAGGAGCCTCTGACAGAAGATCAGTGGTCCTTTTGCTGTAAACAACTCACTGAGCTATCACCTAACTATAGACTCCGGCAAATTAATTTCAAGTTTTTACATAGATTTTACCGCACACCAGTGTCTCTACACCGCATGGGACTGAAAGATGACAATAACTGTTGGAAATGTGGCGCCGAACAGGCTTCTTTCTTACATGTCACCTGGAGCTGCCCAATGCTTGCTGAATATTGGTCCGCCATTTTTTCTGCTATTAATCAGATCCTCCTTAGAGCAGATGACCCTTCCCTAGCTCTTGGTCTGTTGGGATATGTAATTGATACTGCACCTAATAATCGTAAACTTCATGCCTTACCGCTTCTTTACGCTAGATGACAGGTAGCTGTACACTGGGGTCACAGGGCATTGCCTAAGTTTGATGCATGGTTAGCAGACGTAACTTATGGCCACACGCAATAAGATACTTATTAGGGACTCATGCCATCTGCTTCCCGACCCAAAGACATTTGGGAACCCTTCCTGCACTGGACTGTGCTAGAGTAAACCCCCCCAGCTCTGGGCAGTCTCCCTCTGAGGTGATGGATGATGTTACTAGATGAGAAGATGTAATATCTGGGTCTTTGGCTACGTGGGGAGGCCCTGTCTGATGTTTGTTGTATAGGAATATGTAACTGAGATCTCTCAGTGTTGATTATGTTTCCAAACACTGTGTGCACTTCTGCGTGTGAGTGTCTCTACATTTGCCTGGACGAGTAATTGTGTGTCCTCTCGCTCGCTGTACTGGACTGCGTCACATGTCCGGATATAATGGCAATGTTGACTGCAAAGACTGGATATGTAATGATCACGCGCGTTGATCTGCCTCCATTTTACTTATAGCACTGAGTTTTGTCTGTATTGGGTTTTTTCAATTGTTGAAAGGGGGAGTAGCCAGGGGGTAAAACAAGAAAATGTACACATCCTATGAGCTCTTCATTGCAGTGTAAAATCCTGATTTTGCATGTTCTTCAGCAGTTCTCATTGCTTATGCCACTGTAATGTAATAACTGTGCAACTTTGAATAAACAAATAAAAAAAAAAGATCTGCCAGCAAGTTAGATGCATAGATTTTTGCCTCAACATCAATGAGTGCTATCAGTCTGCAGTTAGATGGATCAGAGCGTGCTCCTGATTTGTATATAGGCTGTAGAATACTACCTCGCAAGGAGTCGGGAATGGTGCTAGACTCTAGGATGTGTGTGAGGTTTGGCTGGACCGGAAGGATGGATCTTGTCCAAATAATGTGTTTGGCATGCCATTTGGCTCTAGTGCCCCTCTGATCTTAGATTGTTTATGGTGTTCAGTACCTGCTTTTGTGTAATCTGTGGGTGGTGTTCCGTTAGTTCTAACCTTGTGGTCTCTCAAGCTTCAGGATGATAATTGTCCTCTTTTTGTTTATTCCGATGGTGGAATAGGTTTTTGGATGGTAATGTGTCATTTTTAACCTCTGTTTTCTCAATGGTATAGGTTTTTGAGCCTTGTGACTTGTTGTCTCACTGGCATCCGCCCCCATCGTATTTGCAGGTTTAAGAGTGTTTAACTCACCTGAGAAAGACCGCGTTGTACGTTACTTCAATGTGGGCTCTCCATGTGTGTTCCGTGATTTCCGAGTTGAAGTGTCGGTTTTTGCCATTTGATAAGAGATTGATGTTTTCCCAGAAGAGTTTGGAATCTCTTTGCTTACTTGCGTAGAGAAGTTTTATCCAAAATTGTTCATTGTATGCTTGCTTAGCCACCTTGGTTTCTTTTTTTAGGTATTGACTTGAGGGTCTGTTGTGACTGTTCTGGGCCCTGTTGTTCAGATGCTTTTTTTTGTCCTCAGATTATTTGTGTACCAATCTGCCCCAGTTGGTCTGTGGGCTTTGTGGCCGTTAGCTTGGTTGGATAATTTTTTGTTTCATTTGTTGATGAACAACTCCCAGGCCTCAATGTGATGTGGTTAAGCTTTTGGTGATGCCAATAGTGTGAAGCAATAGTGTGAAGCACAGGATAGCTTTTAGCCCCTGAGAGGGCAGATCCACGGGGGATGTACGTCATGACAACGCGGGCTTTTACACAGCCCTGCCATTAAGACGCATCCATTACAACGCAAGTCGTTACAGTGACTTGCGCTGTAGGCGCTGGATTTTGGAATAGTATGATTTACTATTCCAACTCCAGCCTACGCAACAGTAGGGAAGGTGTTGGAATAGTAAATCTACTATTCCTTAGAATCTAGCGCCATCCAGCGCAAAGCGTTGTAACGACTTGCGTTGTGATGGCAGCGTCGGAATGC
The DNA here is from genome assembly GCF_964261635.1 of Lissotriton helveticus. NCBI lineage: Eukaryota > Metazoa > Chordata > Amphibia > Caudata > Salamandridae > Lissotriton > Lissotriton helveticus. The sequence continues at coordinate 1,929,989,276 of NC_136059.1, forward strand.
CAGTGCGGTGTAGGGCCCGCGTTGTCATGGCTGTCTCCCTCCACGGGCATAGGTACCATCTTTGGTAAGGGTCCTTATACCCACATCTCCCCTTGAGGTACCCCTATTATGTACGCCAGTTTCAAAACCCAAACTGAGTCCTCACTCTCTGGGTATGTTGCACCAAAGGCACAAAGCACCTGTAGGAGTCCTGTCGATTTGTAGATCATGGAAGAGTGGAATAAAAGGCCAAACCTACTGGAGTCATCTTTTTAGTGGATCCTTCACAGCATAGTGCGTGGTGTATTTTCTTTGTGAGTGTTGTTGTTTAAACGGAGGGAAGTCAAGGAGGTGGACATTTAACATGGAAACTGTTCATAAATGTTTTCCATTGCACAAGTATTTATAGTAGAATATTTGTATTTTTATGTATTTCCCTCACGAAATTGTCAGTGACATTAGTGAGGCCTGGTGTGAAAAAAGTATACAAAAATATTAACCGAAAACTGACACTAGTCTGGTAGTGAAATTCGATGTAAATAGTGTTTCAAAATGACACTATGGTGAAGTGGAAGATAAAAGACTAGAGATAACTATTTCTGTGGCACTGAGCCTCAAATTGATATTGAAAATTATAATCATACTGACATGGAAGCATGTCTTTCCAAGAAGCATTGCCTGAAGGAGACTGGTTTGGGGCTGTGACTTAAAAATGAGCAAGACAGCTGAAATTAAAAAATGTGAGCCTGAAGAGGCAACTATACAAACACTAAAATGTTGTTTACAGACTAATGTGTACCATGCCAGCCAAAATGTGTGGCACTTGGAGAATGTTTTAATAAAGCCGGTGTTACACACGAGAGAGAGAGGTAACACACGTTTCTCTGGATGGAGACCGTTTCTAGGACAAGAAGGTTACAACTGAGATTTAGGGGCCATATGAATTTAAGCAGTTCGGTTTATTCAACCTCAGCCACAAACAGCTCCTGGTCAACTGACCAGAACTCAACCTGAACATTCTCGAGATGAGAATGTCACTACGAAATACATTCTAAGTTCCGTAAAGAACATTAGCAATACATGCAAAAGAAATAAAACACACCATTACACATCTATTCACCAAATTGCCAGGAGACAATTTATTTTGTCATTGTTTGAATTATTAATTTTTGTCAAATTTTGAAACAGCATGAGGCGATGCAACCAATGTCTGAATTAACCAATCAATCAGGATTTGTAAAGTATGGCTGCTTCACCCGAAAGGGTCTCGAGGCATTGTGGGGTTCATGCTGCTGGATCATGCTGCCTGTGACTGTTGGTTGAACATCCAGGTCTTGAGGTCCTTCCTGAACTGCTGGAGCGATGGTGAGGATCTGAGATGTAAGGGGAGGGTGTTCCAGGTCTTTGCTGCCAGGTGGGAGGAGTGGCCTCCGCTAGTTGATCGGTGGATGCGTTGGGTGGCTGCTAGAGAGAGGGATCCCAAACAGGGTTTCCTGGTAGGTTGATGAAATTTCACTCATTTGTTGAGGTACGCCGATCCTTCGTTGTGTAGTGCCTTGAAGGTATGGGTGAGCAGCTTGAACTGGCATCTTTTTGCGAATGGTAGACTTAGTAATGTGAATCTATCTGGGGAGGTCGAGCATGAGTCTGGCTGCTGTGTTCTGGATGGTCTGGAGTTTCCTCATGAGTTGGGTGGTGATTCCTATATAGAGGGAGTTGCCGTAGTCAAATCCGCTGGTGTCAAGAGGTTGTGTGACAGTTCGCCTAGTGTTGCATAGGATCCATCTGAAGACTTTCCTGAGCACTCAGAGGGTGAGGAAGCAAGCAGAGGAGATGGCGCTGACCTGCTTCTGCAAAGATAGTTTGCTGTCTATGATTATGCTGAGGTTGTAGGAGTGTTCAGTGGGTTTGAAGGTAGGGCCTAGCTCAGTTTGCCACCTTTGTTGTTCCATAGCATGGTTACTCAAAAACTTTTTCTCGGGGCAAAATTTACAGTGTGGTTTGTGTCCGAGGGCCGCACCGGTGGCAGCGGGGTCAGTGGAGGAGGGGGCGGGGCTAGAGCAACAAAAAAAACTGTGACCATGAGGTTGAACACAGGTCCCTGCAGCGGACACCTTCGTCCACTGAGCCACCAGACCCGGCATGCACACATTACTCTCTCTGTCTCCTTCTCCCTCACTCTGTCACCCTCACTCTGTCTCCCTCACTCTGTCTCCCTCACTCTGTCTCCCTCTTCCCTCCCTCCCTCCCTCCCTCTGTCTCCCTCCCTCTCACTCCCTCTCTCTGTCTCCCTATTCCTTTCTCTGTCTCCCTCACTCTGTCTCCCTCCTCCCTCCCCCCTCTGATTCCTTCCCTCTCGATCCCTCCCTCGGTCTCCTTCTCCCTCCCTCCATCTGTCTCCTTCCCTCTTGCTCCCTCTCTCTGTCTCCATTTCCCTTTCTCTGTCTCCCTCACTAAGTCTCTCTCCTCCCTCCCTCCCTCCCCTCTACTGTCTCCCTCTGTCCCCTTCCCTCTTGCTCCCTCTGTCCCCCTCCCTCCTTCTTCTTCCCTCTCACTCCCTCTCTCGGTCTCCCTTTCTCTGTCTCCCTAACTCTGTCTCCCTCACTCTGTCTCCCCCTTCCCTTCCTCTCTCTGTCTCCTTCCCTCTTGCTCCCTCCCTCTGTCTCCTTCTCCCTTTCTGTATCCCTCACTCTGTCTCCCCACTCTGTCTCCCTCCTCCCTCCCTCCTTCTGTCTTCTTCCCTCTCGCTCCCTCTCTCAGTATGGTACATTGCAGGTGATGTTCTTAGGGAGTGAGGTCTAGGGAGTGTGGATGATCTTCTGTGTTCTTCCTGTGAGGTAGGATGTGATCCACTTGACGGCTGTTCCTTGGATTCCGATCTGGTGGAGTCTGTTGATCAGTGTGTCATGGGATATGGTGTCGAAGGCTGCTGAGAGGTCATGGAGGATGAGGGTTGCTGTTTCTCTGTGGTCTAGTATTATTCTGATGTTTTCCATGGTTGAGACTAGAGCTGTCTCTGTGCTGTGGTTTGCTCTGAAACCATCTTGGGAGGGGTCCAGAAGGTTGTGGTTCTCCAGATGTCTGGTTAGCTAGATTTTAATAGCTCTTTTGATGACCTTGGCTGAAAAGAGTAACAGGGAGATTAATCAGTAGTTCTTGGGATCTCCTGGGTCGATGGATGGTTTCTTCAGCAGCATCTTCATGTTGGCATGTTTCCATTTCTGGGAAAAGTGGGCAGTAGTGACCAAGGAGTTGAGGACCTTGGTGAGTTATTTGCTAATGGGTTGATTGCTGAGGTTGAATATGTGGTGGGGGCATGGGTCAGCTGGGGCTCTGAAGTGGATTGATCTCATGATGATGGATGTCATTTGTTTCCCGGTGAGTGTGTTCCACAATGTGAGCGGGTATTGGTGGGCATCAGTCGGCATGAGGAGGTTGATAAAGTCCTCGGTGGGAGAATGGGGTGAGAAGTCTGTTATAAATTCTGAATCATAGAGGATGATATCAGGTAATTTATTTGGGAAAAAATTAAGAATGGAGTTGCATAAAATGCCATATTCATAACTATCAGTGGACTGCAAAAGACATTTTTGATGAAATCTAAAAAAAGGTAAACAGGTATTATTGTGATAAATATTTCTTAAATACAAATACCTGCTTCAATCCAAGATTGCCAGAATTTAATGACATGATTTAACTTTATCAAGGGTAATACCACAACAAAACTTAGTAGCTGAAATAGGTGATTCAAATAATGAATCAAAATTCGGTAAAATTAATTTGTGAATTTAAGAACGATAGAGAATTTTACTGTGGCAGCAGAATTAAACATGGATAACAACGCAGGTAAAGGAAAGGGTGCAACCAATTCTTGTTCAATATGAAGCCATGTGGGTGAATTAGATAAGTCAATGTGACAAAGCTATAGTGAACCTTGCTTTAAAATGAAAGTTTTATAATATTTAGAAAATCTAACCAGCCAAGATTGCCATTAACTTTTGCAATTCTGTTTTTTTTGTATCTTAAACGAGGTGGTTTCTTATTCCAAATAAGGGGCCAATTCCGATCCAGGTTGGAAGGACACTGAACGCGATCCGGCTGGAAAAACTATGAGCCGTACGTGTGTTTTCCGCCCGACTCGTACAGCTGTACGACTGAGCCAGTACGATGCGAGCTATGTGAAAATCTCCGACCGAGTCGTTTCCGGGTCCAAACCGCTCTGTACGTCTCGGCCGTAAGTGGCGTGCAATGTATGCGATTTACGACTGAGCCAGTACAATGCACGCGTCAGACAGCCGGTGCAAGCCAAATTGTCCGGCTTGCAAAATGTCCAAGAAGTTGCCTTTGGGGGTCCGTGTCGTACCCCCTGTCACCTGCAGCCCTACGACTCAGACACAGGGGGAGACCCAAGGGTCTCTCCAACACAGGCATGTATGGTGCAGATGGCACTGACACGGGGGCGCCATCGCATGAGACGTATCCATTCAGTCAATGGGAGCCCATGTACGTGTCCTACAACCAGCTCCCATTGACTTCTATGGGAGTCCAACCGAACAGAGCCTGGCAGCATATGGCCGCATCATACTCGCTCGGTCAGATTGCAGGACTCCGGCTCCGTCAGAAAACACTCCGGATCCGGCTTGGTCATAGAGCTTTCCGGCCCAGATCAGAATCGGCCCTTAAATATAGATAGGTGGTTATCTATATGTTTATAAAACTAAAGCGGTAATTGAATTGGGAGCATAGATAAAAAATGTGAAATTTTAGAGATAATAACCATTTTGATAGACTTAATTTTCCATTACAAAGATAAATGCAAGGAAGACCAGTTGTGAAATTTATCTTTAATTCTAGTGAGAATGTGATCGCAATTCAAAGTAATTTATTGTTTAATAGAGTGAGATAATTGAATAAGTAAATATGTTATTTTTTCATTTTGCCATATTGTATCATCATTTGTGAGCATATACAGAGTGCAGTGGACACTGAAAGGGAACAAATCTGTTTTATTAGTGTTTTATGTGTACTCTGAAACCTGGGAATAGTTTTGTATGAGAGTGAGAAAATGACGAATGGAGGATTTTAGATTATTAATATATAAAAGAAAATCATTTAGATAAACAGAGACTTTAATACTAACATTGTTAATAGTAAGACATTAGAATTCATTGGAAAGTCTGATGGCTGAGAGTAATGGTTCAATAGCCAGTGATAAAAAAGTAAAAGTTGAAAAGTACTGGAAAATTGGCCACTGATAAATAGTTTGGCAGAGGGATAGGAGTAGAGAGCTGATATAATACATATTAATGAATTGCCAAAATTGAATGCATGAAGAGTACGGAATAAGTATTACCAATGGACTCTATCAAACGCTTTTTCAGCATCAAGTGCCAAAAGGCCAAAGGGCAGATATAAAGATTAGCTTCAATTGTATGGAACAAAAGTCTAGTGTTATTAACAGAGTATCAGTTTTTCATAAGTACAGATTGATCTACAGGAATTACAATAGAAATAACGGGGATTAGTCTTGCTGCTAGAATTGTTGCACACTGTTTAGAATCTTGATCAATTAAAGTTATGGGTCGATAGTTAGAAACTGTGGTATGGTCTTTTTCTAGCTTTGGGAGAACAATGATCAACGCTTCAGTGAAGGAGCCAGAAGTTGTCCCAGTAGTATTAAAGTGAGTAAATAATTGGAATAAATGATGTAAGAGGTGAGGAAAAAATGAATTGTAAAATTCTGTTGGGATGCCATCCGGACCTGGGGCATTAAGTGGTTTCAGTGACGTAATGGGTAACACCAAGTCCTCTATGGAACTGAGCAAGTCTAATTTGGATTTAACTGATTGGGAGATCATAGATAAACCACAAGTCTCTAAAAACTTGTCAATAATATGATTGCCAATATAAGTACGTTCACTGTGAACGGAGGAGTAAAGTTTTAAAAATGCATGAACAATTTCTGTATGGGTTAATGCGATTTTCCCATTAGGTACATGAATAACTTTTGTTTTATTTTTGCCTTGTTTAATATAAAGATAATTTGGCAAAAGCTTCCCTGATCTGTTAGCATTGAAACAGAATTAAGCTTTGTTATTTGAAATCTATATGCCAGCTCATTTGCTTAAAAGTGAGTTGAATTCATAGCAAAGTTTTTGTCAATGTAATTTGCACGTAATAATATGAGATATTATAAATTGGTGTTCAAATGGAAATATTTGTTTATCCAATTATTTAAGTTTAGAATTAAATGATGTATTTTCATGCGCCAATATAGATATTGTAACACTTCTTATATAAGTTAAATGCATCCCAATGGTTGTTGTGAAAAGTAATTCCTTTAAGATGAAATGAAAAATAGTCATTAATAGCAGATATAATTTTTGACTTATAATCATTATTGAGAGCAACATCAACATTCATACACCATCTAGGTTACGAATTTTGAGTTGTATCCAATTTTAGAACCAGAGAAGTGAGCGCATGGTCAGAAATACCAATTTTACTAATAATAGGTACTGAAAGTGAATTAACTAAGTTATGTGAGATGAATAAATAATCAATTCAAGAGTAAGAATTATGAGGACTAAAAAACAAAGGAAAATCGTTTTCTGTTAGGTAGTGTAAGTTTCAAATATTCACAAATTTGGTGGTATTAAAGAAAGTTTTGAGCACATAAAATGCTTTGGAAGGGCGATATGCAGTGGGAGAAACTGTATAACAGAGGATCACGTATCAGGTAAAGTCACCTTCAACAATAAGGGAGACACTACCTAATCTGAGACCCTCAGAAGTGAAATGGTTTCAAAAGGTTGGATCATCTTCAGTAAAGACTAAATAAATGAAAAATTGTATTGTCAGTTTTATTTTTAGCTATTGGAAATTAACCATCATTATATGAATGATTATCTAATATTTGGACCGGAAGTTTTTTAGAGAAAAGAATAGCAACTCTGTTTTCTTTCTTTATAGCAGGGGAGGACAGTATTCAACCTACCTATTTCTTATACATTTACAATAAAAGTTTATCATCTATATATGTTTCTTGAAGCAAACAGATATCAGTTTTATGCCCTACCAAGTAACGAAGATGTGCATGTGTTTAACAGTGTATCGTAAGCATTTACTGTAACAGAAACAATTTTAATCCTGTTGAAGTTATCCAAAACCATGAATGATAGTAAAGAAAACTATTTGAGAGATAATTATAAATGTGAAAAGAAAATAAAGGTTATCACATAAGGTATTAATTAGCTTTAAGAGAAAATTAAAGAAGGAAAGGAAAAAGAACAACAAAGACTGACATATAAAAGACAACAAGAAAACATTAATAAAGAAATTAAATTACTCACACACATCAACACGAGTAGGCAAAAGTAACAATGCCCTGAACAGCAATATCATACTAAAGGCATGCCAAAAAATTGAGGAGAAATTGTAAATACAATAATACCAGGTGGAAGTCTGTTGGTTTCCATAGATGGAGGAGAATGTTGTTCTAGGAAGGCGCAGAGGTCATCTGGGCAGGGGAATGATTTAGAGATGCCAAATTTCCAAATTCTCATAGTGGAGGGATCAAAAAGACCACATTTAAATCCAGTTTTGGCCGTAGGGCTATAAATTCTATGGAAATATTAACTGTCTTTGGTGGTTTTGATGAATGAAGATTTTGGTGCCATTAACGAGGAGAGAGGGAATATCTCATGAAGCTGGTCTTATCATCACTAAATTGTGGTGCTGCAGGACTTTGAAGATCACTTGACAAGGTTTTATTTGACCTGGTTTGCAATGTAATGGAAGCCCATGTGTTTTATCAAGTTCAATTGTTTCTGGAAATTTCAAATGTAAAAGGCTAGGTAATAAGTTCTCCAGGTATCATCTGCATTCATTTAATCAATAAATAATGTATTGGATTTGTAAAGCACACTACTTACCCGTGAGGGTCTCAAGGCGCTGTGGGGAGGGGTGCTGCTACTGCTCGAAGAGCCAGGTCTTGAGGAGCATTCTTGAATGTGAGCAGGTCCTGGGTCTGCCGCAGGTGGGTTGGGAGGGTGTTCCAGTTCTTGGCGGCGAGGAAGGAGAAGGATCTGCCGCAGATGTTGTTCGTAGGATGCACGGGACGGTGGCGAGGGCGAGGCTGGCAGAGCGGAGCTGGCGGGCGGGGTTTGGAAGTTGAGTCTGTTGTTCAGGTAGGCTGGTCCGGTGTTGTGAAGTGCTTTGTGTGCGTGGGTGAGGAGCTTGAAGGTGATCCTCTTGTTGACGGGGAGCCAGTGCATGTCTTTTAGGTGGGAGGTGATGTGGTTGCGTCGAGGGATATTGAGGATCAGGCGTGCGGAAGCGCTCTGGATTCGTTGCAGCCGTTGTAGGTTTTTGGTGGGGATTCCTGCGTAGAGTGCGTTGCCGTAGTCCCGCCTGCTGCTGATGAGGGCTTGGGTCACCGTTCTTCTGGTATCGGTCGGGATCCACTTGTAGATCCTGCGGGGCATACGGAGGGTGTTGTAGCAGGAGGAGGAGACGGCATTAACCTGCTTCGACATGTAGAGGGAGGAGTCAAGGATGAATCCTAGGTTGCGTGCGTAGTTTGTGGGTGTCGTGCTGCTCCTAGTGAGGTCGGCCACCAGGAGTCGTTCATTGCCTACAACATCTTCAGGCAGGTTAGAAATGCGCAAGTTATATTGCTCTTGTGATTTTCTAAATCCAGTAAAAGAAGAACTTTGGCTGTTATGGGCAGAAGGCTATCTATTTTTGATTTATTATCTTGAATTTTGAATGCATTATCTGTACCTGCCATACCTTTGCAAATATTTTTAATTTCTAAGAGAATATTGTCAGTATTAGAATGGACAGCCTTTAATTCCTCCGATAATGTGGCTAAAGAAGGTTCAGGAGAGTCTACAACTTTTAATTGACCAGAGGTGGAGAAATTTCCTTTTTGCATTTATCATTAATAACATGCTCATCTTTTCCCTCCATGGTAATAAAATGCCACAAAACGTTGTAAAAATGAAAAGAGATGTTAAAGAAATTTAGAACCGTTCACCAAAGAAGCTATATACGCAGCAGCTAAAACTGTCTTGTGTTTCTTTCATGGCCAATTGTCGTTTTACCTATGTTAACCTAGTTGCACATATTGTTGGTGCATTTCTTTTGCATATGTTACTACATGAACACACTTGCTTTTGTGCAACGTTGTATTTTCACATGGAACCTGCTTATGTTTTCATGTTCTCTGGTCAGACACTAGCACCTAGACAAAATATTAGAATGCAGCTGCTGTTTGTGAGCACTCATGTCTTGTCATATAACTATGAACGAGAGTTCTAAAAAACTCACTGAGTGACGGTCCTAAGGCAAGAGTACCACATCAGATGAGATGTAGAATGTCCATCTGTTTATGCTAAGGTACGAAGCCTGCCACTCATCCCAGAGCTCTCTGATATATAATCATTCAGCTTCAGGAGAAAGGGTTAGGCTAATCTGTCTTATAACATGACCAGGCTTTTTATGGTATGGTAAATGGGTTGTTAAACTTGCAAGCCATATTTTTTAAATTCATTTGTCTTCTAATTGTGGGTCAAATACTGCACCGTAGAGCACAATAGTTCAAATAAATATTCTAAACTTCCTTTGTGTCTCTTGTTTATCTTATTGTGGACAAGTAAAAGTGAGAGAGCAAAAGGGTGTGTCCTGTTATCACAATCCCTGAGAGGAACGAGCATGTTGTATTCTGGGGTGTCAACTCACTTGTTTCTCCAGAAAGGTTAGACGAGCATGTGAGCTACTACAGCTAATCGGACTCGGGCTCATAGATACTGAGGTAGTATGCTGACTTGGTTCCTACATGCCAATGCACTATGGTCCCAAGCATAGTTCTGTTCCTAAGCAGAATCCCTGCAACAAAACCAGCAGTAAGAGTGGTCTAGGCCTCAGCCACGCCTTTTCCTGAAAGCAGCTTTTCCCTCCTGAGAAGAACTTCAGCTGCCAAGTTCAGAAGGATTCTGTAAAAAGCTCTGCAGTCCTACGTGCCAAAAATCCCCCAAAAACACCAGATATATGAATCCAGGCAAAACACTGCAATCAGCAGTGAAATGTTGGTATGAAATAAGGCATTTTGGTAGCCTTAATGGGTAGAAAAGGTTGTGGTTAATGTGGGCATCGGAGGAAGCTAGCAAGGGGGAGGCTATCTTGCTTCGTACAACTATATCTGGTATGACTTTTTGACAAAGACTGCCACCGAAACGCGTCAAGTCAATAAATACTAACGACTCCTTAATTGCAAATCCTGTGTGCGACTATTCTTGCGTTCTGGCAGCGCGAGGCAATTTAAATATATATATTGACAAAGGGTAATGCCGAGACTCGTTTGTTTGAGCTATATTTATATATATCCAACGTAAAGAGGTTGCCCCCTGATGGAAACACCGTCACAGATAAGAGTTTTCACCTTTCTTTATTGTGGGCAATCAGCGAACACACTTTCACTCCTTCAGTAAGTATCGATAGCCAAACGCGTTTCGGGCAACTGCGTGCCCTTGTTCACTGGCTCAGACTGCGTCCACGGCAACCGTAAGGGCTCCCTTTTTAACTTGAAGACCCGCCCCAGTGGGCGTGACAACCCAATGATTCCTGGTCCTTGAAGTCCCTTTAAAATATTACCCCAGTGGTTGTTGTCGAAGAAACATTGTAATTGATCAGTCCATTGTTATACCCATGTGGGCTTCTTCGGGAGGTCTACGATGGTTAGCTGCTTATTTAGTCACCCCAAAACATTGGTCTCTCAGTCCTCTTGGTTCCCAACACTGCAGGAACCACTGGTTCGCTTTCATGCGGAGGGGCGTTTCTGCGGCTGGGCTGCCGCTAACAAATCCAACTTAAAGAGGTTGCCCCCTGATGGAACCGCCGACACTGATAAGAGTTTTCACCTTTCTTTATTGTGGGCAATCAGCGAACACACTTTCACTCCTTCAGTAAGTATCGATAGCCAAACGCGTTTCGGGCAACTGCGTGCCCTTGTTCACTAGCTCAGACTGCGTCCACGGCAACCGTAAGGGCTCCCTTTTTAACTTGAAGACCCGCCCCAGTGGGCGTGGAAACCCAATGATTCCTGGTACTTGAAGTCCCTTTAAAATATTACCCCAGTGGGTGTTGTCGAAGAAACATTGTAATTGATCAGTCCATTCTTATACCCATGTGGGCTTCTTCGGGAGGTCTACGATGGTTATCTGCTTGTTTAGTCACCCCACAACATTGGTCTCTCAGTCCTCTTGGTTCCCGACACTGCAGTAACCACAGGTCCGCTTTCATGCGGAGGGGCGTTTCCGTGGCTGGGCTGCCGCTAACAAATCCAACGTAAAGAGGTTGCCCCCTAATGGAAATAAGGGAAGGGGGTAGGGTAGAGACATTCTGACCCTCTAGGCTTGCTCAGGGGGTCGTACATGGATGTTTAGTCTCTATTGTTTATTTTTTTTAAAAGAAAAATCGCGGCGTACGCGTATGGAAATACGTACAATTGTGGCCACTTTAGCAGCAGTTTGCTGCCGATAAAGTGGCGATAATTTTGTCGCCAAGGCTTGATAATATGTCCCTCTCTCGTTTCAAAAATAAAGGTAACATTACAGTTTTACGAGTGCAGTGTACCTGGTACATTTTACTTGTTATAGTGCCGCGTTCAAGTGGTGTCTATATGGAAGTGCCTACTGCGTTACTAACGCCCGTTATGCCAAATTATTTGTAATGCATTCCTATGAAGGATTTGTAGATCTAGGCCTCTGTGCTTACCGTTGTATAAACCTTGCGGCCAAACACATAAGGACGTAGACTTCACAACTTCACTTCAACAATTCTTCTTCACGTCCAAGCAGACAGCAGTGTCTAAGTTTAAGAGAGAAAGAGAAATTATGTCACAGAGAGTGAGAGAGAGAAAGAGCGAGAAAACAACATTAAAACTGTGTCGCAGAGTCTGGAGTTGAGATTTTTTCTTGAAAAGTTAGACGTATATTTACTAGCTCCTTGCATCACTTTACCCATGTTAAAAGTGACTCAAAAGTGGTGTAATAAGGTTGTGGATCTGTTTGTGAGATTGTTGTAAGCTATCTGTTGTCACTGCTCGGAGGTAATTATAGATTTTACAGAGAAGCTACTGTACACTATGCACTCTGGGCTATAATATCATGCCTGGGCGACAAAATTATCGGCACTTTATCGGCAGGAAAGTGTCGTTAATGTGGCGATAATGGGTTTGATAATATGGTCTATGGAATTCCAATCAAAGCTCATGTTAGATGTCCTTCACATCTAACATGAGCTTCGATTGGACTTCAATAGAGCATATTATCAAACATATTATAGCCACTTTAGCAGCAGTTTGCTGCTGATAAAGTGGAGATAATTTTGTTGCCAAGGTTTGATAATATGGTCCTCTCTACTTTCATAAATAAAAGTTACACTACAGTTTTACGAGTGCAGTGTACCTGGTACATTTTACTTGTTATAGTGCCGCATTCAAGTGGTGTCTATATGGAAGTGCCTACTGTTACTAATGCCGGTTATGCCAAATTATTTCTAATGCATTCTTATGAAGGATTTGTAGTTCTAGGCCTCTGTGCTTACCGTTGTATAAACCTTGCGGCCAAACACTTCAGCCAGTTGGATTGACAACTTCATTTGAACAATTCTTCTACACGTCCAAGCAGACAGCAGTGTCTAAGTTTAAGAGAGAAAGAGAAATGATGTCACAGAGAGTGAGAGAGAGAGAAAGAGAGAGAAAACAACATTAAAACTGTGTCGCAGAGTCTGGAGTTGAGATTTTTTCTTGAAAAGTTAGACGTATATTTACTAGCTCCTTGCATCACTTTACCCATGTTAAAAGTGACTCAAAAGTGGCGTAATAAGGTTGTGGATCTGTTTGTCAGATTGTTGTAAGCTATCTGTTGTCACTGCTCGGAGGTAATTATAGATTTTACAGAGAAGCTACTGTACACTACACACTCTGGGCCATAATATCAAGCCTGGGCGACAAAATTATCACCACTTTATCGGCAGGAAAGTGTCGCTAAAGTGGCGATAATGGGTTTGATAATATGTTCTATGGAATTCCAATCGAAGCTCATGTTAGATGTCCTTCACATCTAACATGAGCTTTGATTGGAATTCAATAGAGCATATTATTAAACCTATTATGGCCACTTTAGCGGCAGTTTGCTGCCGATAAAGTGGCGATAATTTTGTTGCCAAGGTTTGATAATATGGCCCTCTCTCGTTTCACAAATAAAGCTAACACTAAAGTTATACGAGTGCAGTGTACCTGGTATATTTCATTTGTTATAGTGCCGCGTTCAAGTGGTGTCTATATGGAGGTGCCTACTGCGTTACTGATGCCTGTTATGGCGACTTATTTCTAATGCTTTGCTATGAAGGCTTTGTAGATCTAGGCTGCTGTGCTTACCTTGTATAAAGAGTGCGGCCACCAGAGTTCACCATTTGACTTGAACTCTTCTTCTATACGTCAAAGTATATTCAATAAGTTGCAGAGAATTCCATTGCTGTTGCTCGATAGGCCGTGGTTGCTTCTGAACGATGTTTGGTGAAGGAAACAAAAGGACGTTTTGATTAGTCATCGTAAACTGAGTTGCACAACTACTATCAAAAGTTAATTTTAATGTGGGTTCTTAATATTCCGTAGTTAGACTGTTGCAACTCCAGCAAACAAAGGAAGATCAATAAGCTAATAGAGGCCTGGGATGGCCTCGTGACGCAGAAAAAAAAATACTATCATGGATGCACATTTAATAATAATAGAGGCCTAAGCACGTGGCGTAGTACAGAAATACGACACAGAAATTTATGCAGGCACAATTTTTAAGATTAGAGGTGTATAGGACCTCGTGACTTATAAAGAAATATTTCAATTATGTAAGTACAATTTAAAACCATTGAGGGGTAGGAAAGCCATATGAAGGATAAAAAAATAGCATTATGCATATACAATTTACAGTGGAGGCTGATGTTGTGACGTCTTCTCTTACCTTTGCTTCTGTCGTCTTTTGTCGTGTCTTGAAAGGCTGCGGTTTCACTGAGTCTGGGGTGTTTTCGACAGTCTGTCTTTTACCGCAGCAGAGGCAGGCAAAAGAGAGCGTGCTCACCTCAGTGCCCACATTATATGGGAACCGCGGGGGCTGACCACACCAAGCCCAGGGCCGTCATTGGTAGTGTTTTCGCGGTCTGTAAGAATGATGGCCCTGGGAGACATGCCATTGGGTAATGTATTGGTTTCCAGGCTAAATGATAGCAAGCATGCTAGGTGGTGGCATGTGGGTAGTGTGGGCGGGCATGCACCGCGCATGTGCAAGTATGAGTGTGTGCACTAGCAATTAACAACAGAGAGAGATGGGGGCGGTGTTATAATGTGCGCAGAGGCAGGCCCAGAATCGGATCTGCAATGAGTCAGCACTTCTAATCATTCTCCTTAGCGCGCCCTGAGCTCTGATTTGTCACTGAGAGGGTGATCGCACAATAGTTTGTACTGCTTATCTCACTCAGCGTGTACCCGCGCATACGGTACAAATATGCTTTGACGTTACGCGTCGCATTAAAGCTTCGGTGTGACGTCATGTACGGCGTTCTGTACGCGAAAGGGGGCAATGTTTCTACTTGGTTTAAAACATGTATGTATTTAATGTACATACTAAGGGCAGACATTTGGGATAACTATGAATTTTTTTAATACTTGTAATAATCATATATTACTTTTAAAAAGAATTACACAATCGCGGTAGAACATCATGCGTACTCGCATTGAAAGAGCCGCGCAATCGCATCATAAGTGTACGCAAAGCCATGTGACTTTAAAAGTAGAGATTTGATTGGTTCATAACTTTTCCTATTGCGACTATTGAAAGTTCCGTCCCATTATAATTATTCGACTTTGACTTTCTAAGAAGAAGCATTTGTTCTGAAAATTTTCTCAAATAGAAGGAAGATCACAATAATAGGAGCAATGGAGTCATCTTCCAGCAGTTCTTCAGAGGAAGATTTCATTCCTGAAGAACGTCCAAAGAAGAGGAAATAAGCTCTAATTTGGAAGTTTTTCACTTTTCCAGAAGGTCAAAAAAAGGTTAATGCTCCAAAAGTAACCTGTAAAATTTGCCAAACAACTCTTTCAAGGGGTGATCCATGTAAAAAATACTCCTTTGGCACAGCAAATATGGTACGACACGTGAAGAACTTGCACCCTAAGAACTTTGCTCGAGCTGCAAGACGGAGGTTGCACGAGAACCCACCTGCTGCTACACCAAGCACATCAACTGTGGCAGCAGCATTTTCAGCAAGCAGTCCACACCCACATATTGATTCTGACTTTGCTAAAGTTAAAATTCTATGCATTTATTGCGATAAACTTTTGTGTTATGGGGATCAGTCTATAGACTTGATGAAACGCAGGATGCAGGATCATTGCTGTCCTCGACATTAGATGTTCTTTTTTTCATTCTTTTGTTCCCCTTGGAATTTGTTGAGAAAACACAAAAAAAATACAAAACAAAAAAAACTGTTCTTTTTAGAACTACCTTCACTGGTCAAAGAAAGAACTATATTTCTATGATAGAGTGTAAAAGTTTGCCAGAAAGAATGTGTAGTTCATAAATGAATGAATGAATATGTTACTAGTGTATGGAGAATTTGTGAAAGTGCAGAATTATAAGGAACTGCTACAGCATAAATCTATAAGGTGTTTATCTATAGTATACTGTAGTATGTCCAAAGCACTTGAATGTATCATATGTACATAAATATGTTACAAGTGTATGCTTCAATTTGCGCTGCTGGTGAATGTGCCTGGGTGAATTTGTATGTGTTAGGGGCTGATTTACAGTCCCCTTGTGCCTCTTTTACACAGCCGTTGCGTCACTTTTGTGACACAGCGGTGGTGCAAAAGATGTGCCATGGTGTGTGCTATTAACATTGTGATGCATCTGGAGGGTGTATTACATTGTGAAGCACTGCGCCAGAAGAGGCTTTCTTGTGCAGAAGGGGGTGCAGCAAGGCCTCGTAAAAGTGACTGAGTGAAATGTATAACATTTTATTCAGTGAGTTTTGAGCTTATGCTGTGTCAAAACCTTGCACATGCTTGAAGCAGGTGTAAGGATTGATACAGCATTGTGAACATAGGGCCCCAAAAGAATTGCTGGAGCTGTGTTATATTTGCAACCGACGTCAAGCAATAATTCATCCAAAAATTACTTTGCAATTTACTTTTGTTATTATTTTATAATAATAATATGAAATATAATCTAAAAATTAAAAATATATAAATATTTATATTAAAAATATAAAAAATTAGTATAAAAAGAAAGACATAATAATTAATACACTTATAAATTATCATTTACAAAAACTTTGAAATTCACTGAAAAAACCATAGGTTTCACACACGTTATAGTTAGGAATTAGCATTTAAAAAACCTTGCAAATTAATTAAAAAAACCATAGGTTTCACACACGTTATAGTTAGGAATTAGCATTTAAATGTAAATGTATGTATACTTGTAAAGCGCACTGCCGCCCCATCTCGGGGCATCCTGGTGCTGTATACCGCTGTGGAACCCTTCCTGGCTTTCCCTGTGAGATGCTCCCTACTGGGCACCCCCAAGGTGAAGCCAGGCATCCCAGCTCTATAGGGGCCGTTGTGGAGATTAAGCAAGCTATTGCCCAGAGTTGCAGAGTGGGACCCATGATTAGAGTAAGGGACAGACTAATTTGCATATAGCCAGGTTCTGAACTGGGATGGTGCAGTGAGCTAAAAAACGGTGATGGATCAAGCCCTGATCTGTTGACTGGGTAGGAGTGTTCTGATTAACTCAGATACTCTGTCCATCACCACCCCCTTTTTGTAATTATTTTGGCCACCATGAGTGTGGAAGGGTATGCTCAGACATGAGTCCCTTGCTCATTGCACCATCAGGATTCAAGCAAGCCGGGCCGAAGACGGCTGTAATGCCAGAAACCGGTCCCCGGAAGCTTGTTTCCTTTCCAGTGAAGAATTGGCTTGGTAGTTTGGTCTGCCCTGTTCCCATGATGCACTGGGCCAGGGACAGACTAATTTGCATATAGCCAGGTTCTGAACTGGGATGGTGCAGTGAGCTAAAAAACGGTGATGGATCAAGCCCTGATCTGTTGACTGGGTAGGAGTGTTCTGATTAACTCAGATACTCTGTCCATCACCACCCCCTTTTTGTAATTATTTTGGCCACCATGAGTGTGGAAGGGTATG
The DNA here is from genome assembly GCF_964261635.1 of Lissotriton helveticus. NCBI lineage: Eukaryota > Metazoa > Chordata > Amphibia > Caudata > Salamandridae > Lissotriton > Lissotriton helveticus. Next base: position 1,930,006,521 of record NC_136059.1, read on the forward strand.
CTCAGACATGAGTCCCTTGCTCATTGCACCATCAGGATTCAAGCAAGCCGGGCCGAAGACGGCTGTAATGCCAGAAACCGGTCCCCGGAAGCTTGTTTCCTTTCCAGTGAAGAATTGGCTTGGTAGTTTGGTCTGCCCTGTTCCCATGATGCACTGGGCCAGGGACAGACTAATTTGCATATAGCCAGGTTCTGAACTGGGATGGTGCAGTGAGCTAAAAAACGGTGATGGATCAAGCCCTGATCTGTTGACTGGGTAGGAGTGTTCTGATTAACTCAGATACTCTGTCCATCACCACCCCCTTTTTGTAATTACCATGATTAGAGTAGGCACCGAGGCGAGAATTATCGAGTCCGCGGACATTGAGCCCAAGACCCTGCCGCGTCGGGAATTGAACCCTGGTCCCGGGCCAGACCTCTGCATCAGGGACTGCCGCTTCTAACCAGTAAGCCACACTTCTCCACAAACTTCTCAAAAAAAACTATGCAAATTCATTGAAAAAACCATAGGTTTCACACGTTATAGTTAGCTGAACATTTCTCTCATACAAAACCTTTGAAATTCCTCCGTTATAGTTAGCTTAGCTAACTATAACTTGTGCGCCCGCAATGCACTGCTGATGACGTCACATATTACATCACTCATGACATGGTCAGTGACATCACTCATGACATCTCAAATTACATCCCTGATGACATCACTGATGACATCATCCTTGTGGCAGACCTCTTCTTACTGTAATATAACCTTTGATACACACGATCAAAAATGGAAACTAACATTTTCAAAAAAATGGAGATACCAATTCCAGTTAGAACAACCTATTGAGTAATCCCAAAATCTACATACACATCCACTCATTCACCAACAGTTCTATATAGTCACTCATACATGTACTCACTCATCATATGTACTCATACACCTATATATACTGTTATACACCGACACTCATCTATAGAGTTACTCATACTCACACATGCAAATAAACTCAAATATCCATTTACTTGCATATACAGCTATACACCCACCACTACACTAACTTCTACAGAATCGTAGACATACTTACTCTCTTGAACAATTGCTTATAGAAACACATACTTATTTATACAGGAAGTCTTAGAATCTCTCGCTCTCAGATATACTCACTTATATACATCAATCCTCACATATACTAGTTCAAAACATATGTAGTTACTCATAAAGATACTATTGAGACAGTCATTCACTCACTAACACACCCATACACACACTCATCCACCCATACAGTCCTGCACACATACTGTCTTCAAAACACATACAAACAGTGAGTCAGTCATTCATGCATCTGTGGCTAAGTAATACTCCCCACCGAACCGTACAAACACTCATTTTGGTACTCAAAAAACCAACTAATAACCCATATACAAACTCATGTAGCTACTCACCAACCCATACAGCCACTTATATACAAAGTGAAACACTGATACAGATATTTAAATATTTAAAGATTACTCGCTAGTACACCTATTCACTAAGATATACTTAATAAGTCAGTTACACAATCAATTTTACAAAAAAACATCCATTTAGACACTTATTTACCCATGTATTCTTCCATCGACCTTTAGATATACATATATAAAAAAAAATGTTGTTCAGAAAGACACACATTCACTGGATGATGTCATCAGGGATGTCATTTCAGATGTCATCAGTGATGTCATGAGTGATGTCACTGACCATGTCATGAGTGATGTAATATATGACCTCATCAGCTGTGCATTGCGGGCGCGCAAGTTATAGTTAGCTGGGCTAACTATAACGGAGGAATTTCAAAGGTTTTGTATGAGAGAAATGTTCAGCTAACTATAACGTGTGAAACCTATGGTTCTTTCAATGAATATATATATATATATATATATTACCTACTGGCGGTCGCCAGTAGGTATATATAGTTAGGATTTTTTCCCTATGGGATTTTTGAAAATTCTATGTCTAATAACTTTGGCGTTTGTGGACGGAATTGGCTGAAATTTTCTGGAAAATGGAACATTTTACTTCTGAGCAGCCCCTGGAAATTTGGGGGGGGTTCGTCCAGGGGGGGTCGAGAAAAAAGGGGGGTCCCAAAACGTGTTTTTAACATTGAGTTTTCCATAGGGCGGTTGGCCTCACTTTTAGCCCGAACGGCTGAATGGATTTGCATGAAACTTGGCAAAATTGTAGGGACTGGTAGCCCGATGTGCCTTTTGTAGGTCTCAATATATGTGCTCCAGTGGATTTTGAGAAATTAACGTTTAAAAAAAGATATATATCTGTAACAGCGGACCGGTCCGCGCCCCGGTTCGCGGACCGGGGCGCGTACCGGAACTTCGCGTAGCGAAGCTGATTGGCTCTCCGGTGTCTGTCAACATTCTAAACAGTCCGTAGCGGCCGCCATCTTGTCTCTCGGTAGGATTGAGAGACAAGAGGAGGCCAAAACAAAGGGGGAAATGACCATAAGGGGGCATAGTAGATCCTCCCTGACCCCCTAGGTTTAATGTGGAGGCTTTAAAAGGGCCCCGCGGGGCAAAAAAAAAATTTTTTTGTTTGTTTTTTTTGCGTGGGTAGCGCCCGGTACGCGAACCGGGAAGCGTTCTGGGCAGCGTACTACAATGAAAAAAGAATGAGAGACTTTTCAAATGCAGTATGTTAATTGATTGTTGGTTTTGTTGATTATTTTTTATTTTCTTTATTTTTTAAGCATTTTTTTTTATTGTGATTGTGTTTCATAATTTATTAAACTTTCTAACATTTCATTGTCAGAAATTTCATAATTATCATGGAATATACATTGTAGTCTCTGAGGGTGTAAAATGTCCTCATTTGCAAGGAGGTTATCTACTGCTTGTACACATTGCAGTAGTTCATTGTCCCAAGTTTCATCGAAAAATTCAATGTCAATTTGATCAATTGTATCAATCAATTCTTGGCTGCTCTCTTGCAGGTCCATTTCAAAAGAAACTTGGTTTTCGCCTTCCATTTTGCCTGAAATTTGGATTAAAAAAATATATATTAGTAGAGATAGGGCAATGTTGGGAATAATTTTAGATAGGCATTTTTTATCAGTGAATTTATCTTTGGGCAGTGTATAGTATCAGAGTGGAAGTAGGAATTTAAAAAAGTGTATGTGATTTAACGTAAGTAAATTCATAATTATACAAGAGAAGCCTAACTCCATCCATAACTATAACAGAGAAGTCTCTCTAAATCTATAACTACTACAGAGGGATAGTATATATCTATCAGAAAAAGTTTACCATATTAACTTATAGTGCACAATATACTTCAGTTTTAAAAATAAAAACTTACCTTTAGAAAGAAGTTGAAGGAATTAGTGAAAATACTATTGAAATGTACAGCAAGAAGTAGTAGTCAAAATGGCTGTGTTTTCTTCTCTTCCTTTATATATATTCAGGTATATAACCAATGAAATGTCAGGTAAAAAAAGTAGAAAATGAAAGTAACATTTTCATTGGTTGTCAATTCCAACACTTCAGATGTGTTTTGTGAAGTAATTTACCTCAGGGTATTTAGAGAGGTCTACAGGCTAAATGACTAAATGGAATTCCAATCAAATTTGTGAAAATGGTAGGGATTGGTATGTAGTATGAGCTAATCTATATTTGGTGAAATTGTCTCCAGTGGCTTTTCTGTGAACTACTTTCCCACCTTTTTTGATGGTGCGCTTCCCAGGGAGCGACCCGGTACGCGAACCGGTGAGCGCCCCGGTACGCGAACCTTAAGCGTAACGGGAGTCCACCATTTTGTGTTTCGGTCGAATTAAGATACAAGATGGAGGGCAAATAATGTTCAGAATAGGTAGAAGGGGGCACGGTAGACTTATCTTGACCCCCTAGGTTTTGTGAGGGTGGCTGAGGAGGCCCATATGTGCGAAAAAAAACCATTTTTTTAAAAAATTTCGCGAGGTTAGCTCCCGGTTCGCGTACCGGGTAGCGCCCCAGGGAGCGTACTTTGTTGAAAATTAGTGAAAAATGTTAGAGTAAAATAATAATTGTGAGTGATCAGATGTAGGGTAGCTCTGAGAAGAGCTTTTGGGTTTATGGTACATTTAGGTACTTATAAGTAGGTACCAATGCACATTCTTAAATTCAGAGTGAAAATTCTGTTGCCCTCATCTGAGAAGTGAACTCCATCTCCTCTGTAGATATCTTGCATGTAGTAACGCAAGTTATTGTTGTACAGGGAGCCCATTCCATGGTCTCTCATGTAAGCTGAAACAGATTTGTTTACATGCTTCCTCGACTTCTCAATTTGTGGACAAAATTGGTTCGACCACCTCCATTTCTGTCTTTGGCATATATTTGAATATACCAAGGCAGTCTGAGGAAAAAGTGCCATTAATTGCTCAAAGGTGTCCTTTAAAAGCATTTCCAGACCTACACCAGTCAAAGTGCCCAAGTCATTACCTCCACAGTGCACAATTAACAGGTCAGGTTTGGGCAAATGCATAAAGGTTTTCACCAATGGTATCAATTGGTGACATTTTAATCCTCTGTGGCCAAACCACTTAATTTCCACATCTTGTAAATTGAGGTTAGGTAATTTCCTGTTTTCAACGTACCTTTGAGCCCAGTGAATATAACTATGTCCAACAATCCAGACAGAAAACATGGTGAGAGAAGGTTCTCCTGCAGTCAGATGAAGTGTGGCAATGAAATGGCAGTTGAAAAAATGAGAGTTTAAAATGAAAAAAACTGTGGAGTTTCTGTGTTCATGAAGCAGTAACAGTGATTGGTGGATTTTGATTGCTGAAAACAGAAAGTTAGGGTGCACGGATGTGTTCTTTGAAAGATGTATTTTGAATGGTCAATAAAAAATCATTAAATGAAAGAATGCACTGGATATGCAGGTGCACTGAGAGTTCAGAGTTCAATTGCAACAAAGTTGTGTGAACTTGCAAACACCAGAAGTCTTCCAAGAGGTGGTTGCCATGCAGAAAAGGCATGAAATGGCAGAGGGGGGAAGGGTTTTCATTTGAAAAAAAGTGAGGGAAGAGTTTTGATTGGGTGACATGAGAGATATGTGTGAAGAATTACAGCATTTCTGTGCTTTTGATAGCTGCAGACTCTGGAGTGCATACCTTTTGCTCTGCTGAAGACAAATTGGTGTGTTTCTGAGACTGTTTTCAAACTCAAAGTATTTGCTAAGGTGAGAAAATATTTCTTTAATTTAGATAGAGAATAGTGTGCTTTAAGGAGAAAATTATGAATTATGTGGCGCAAATTGCTTGTAAATATGATCCCACATGTGCATGGAAAATTTAGATTTTGAATGTTTGTGTTACATAGCCATGTTAAAAGTTATACAAACATGCTGCAAAGGCAATCAAAAAACGCTTTTATGTGTCTTAAGGACATTTTAAGTAATTTTCCCATGTGCAGTGTTTTGAAATTATGATTTGAAAATCGTTTTTGGGGAAAAGGAATTGTTTTTAAATTTATGACAAGGACATAATGGTGTATGCTTCTTTATACGGCAATTGACTGTCCCTGATGTTATTTTTCCCATTTTAATGTAAGACCTTTCTCTGTGGCGCAAGTTGCTTGTAAATATGCTCCGACCTGTGCATGGGAAATTTAGATTTTAAATGTTTGTGTTACATAGCCATGTTAAAAGTGACCCAACCATGCTGGAAAGGCAATAAAAAAACACTTTCATGTGTCTTAAGGACATTTTAAGTAATTTCCCTGTGGGCAGTGTTTTCAAATTATGAATTGAAAATCGTTTTTGAGGTAAAGGAATGTTGTTAAAATTTATGTGCGCCATATGCCCACAAATTTCGTTTTCAGGGGTGCAGCAGGGTGTTCTTGAGACACCCCTGCACCTTTGGAAAAATTCCTAATTTGCGATGAGCTAATTGCTAATCGCAAATTGCACCTTCATTCCTATGGGCCTCCTGCTCCATGGAAATGAATGGGTAATTTGCAATTAGCAATTTGCTCATCGCAAATTAGGAATGGTAAAGAATCGCTATTTATTCCTTAAAATTCGCTATTTTGGAAATGCAAAATAGTTATATGATACATATGGCGGTTGATGTCTAACAAGATAAGAAGCTTAGGGATACATTTATGATGACTGGCGCAATGAAGTGGACATCACTTACTTCATTGGTAGAGCTTTACATGTATTATGTCCTCTGTATTCTTCATCAAGCGTAACTTTAATCTGCAATCCTGAGTAGGCCTCACCTTAAACAAACCTCTGGATAGGCCACACCTTATTGTCATCCTGAATTAATCATTTAAAATGCTAGGGACAGATTTATGATAGGTGTATGCCTCTTTTGCGCCACTTACAAAACACTGTCCACGGGGAAATGACTTAAAATGTCCTTAAGACACATGAATGTGTTTTTTTAAAGCGTTTGCAATTTTTTGGGGTGACTTTTAACATGGCTATGTGACTCAAACAGTCAAAATCTAAATTCACCATGCACAGGTGGGAGCATATTTACAAGGAATGTGCTCTATGGGGAAAGGTCTTATAATGTAATATGGGAAAAATGACATCAGAGACACTGAAATGCCTTATAGAGAAGCATACACCATTATGTCCTTGTCATAAATTTGCAAACCATTACTTTTCCCCAAAAACGATTTTCAAATCATAATTTGAAAACACTGCACATGTGGAAATTACTTAAAATGTCCTTAATTCTTAAATTTGCTATTCCTTATTTTGCGATTGCACTGAAGGATTTGCAAATTTTGCGATTCCTTAAATGCAATGTATCAAACAAAAAATATGTAAAAAATGATATTAAGGATTTGGAAACTACCACCAACTTCTAGTTTGTGGTAATTTGCGAATTCTTTTCAAAAAGCATTTTTTTTCCAAAAAACAAAAGGTGCCATATGACGCCTATACATGTCCTTAGGGCATGTATGTGTGCCATATGCCCCCAAATTTCTTTTTCAGGGGTCTGGCAGGGTGTTCTTGAGATACCCCTGCACGCTTGAAAAAATTCCTATTTTGTGATGAGCTAATTGCTAATCGCAAATTGCAACCTTCATTCCTATGAGCCTCCTAGCCCATGGAAGTGAATGGGTAACTTGCAATTAGCAATTTGCTCATTGCAAATTAGGAATGGTAAAGAATTGCTATTTATTCCTTAAAATTCGCTATTTAGGAAATGCAAAATAGTTTGATGGTACATATGGTGGTTCATCTGTAACAAGATAAGAAGCTTAGGGATACATTTATGATGACTGGCGCAATAAAGTGGACATTACTTACTTCATTGGTAGGCCTTTACATGTATTATCTCCTCTGTATTCTTCATCAAGCGTAACTTTAATCTGCAATCCTGAGTAGGCCTCACCTTAAACAAACCTTTGGATAGGCCACACCTTATTGTCATCCTGGATTAATCATTTAAAATGCTAGGGACAGATTTATGATAGGTGTATGCCTCTTTTGTGCCACTGTGCGTCACTTTTATGATGCAGCGGCGGTGCTAATTTGCAATTAGCAATTTGCTCATTGCAAATTAGAAATGGTAAAGAATTGCTATTTATTCCTTAAAATTTGCTATTTAGGAAATGCAAAATAGTTTGATGGTACATATGGTGGTTCATCTGTAACAAGATAAGAAGCTTAGGGATACATTTATGATGACTGGCGCAATAAAGTGCACATTACTTACTTCATTGGTAGGCCTTTACATGTATTATCTCCTCTGTATTCTTCATCAAGCGTAACTTTAATCTGCAATCCTGAGTAGGCCTCACCTTAAACAAACCTTTGGATAGGCCACACCTTATTGTCATCCTGGATTAATCATTTAAAATGCTAGGGACAGATTTATGATAGGTGTATGCCTCTTTTGTGCCACTGTGCGTCACTTTTATGATGCAGCGGCGGTGCTAATTTGCAATTAGCAATTTGCTCATTGCAAATTAGGAATGGTAAAGAATTGCTATTTATTCCTTAAAATTCGCTATTTAGGAAATGCAAAATAGTTTCATGCTACATATGGCGGTTCATCTGTAACAAGATAAGAAGCTTAGGGATAGATTTATGATGACTGGTGCATCACCAGGGATGTGTCAGTCATCCTGCGCCGCTGTTCCGCCACCCATGGTGTGCTGCATTTAGAATGCGGGGCATCATGGGGCAAAAATGGCACAGATGCGTGATGTATCTGTGCTGTAAAGGTAGTGATTGCTGGAGTTGTATCGCAAGTGCGATGCAGCTCAAGCAAGGCTCAGGGGTGCCCCATCTCCACAATGTTGCGTCAAGACCTATGCCTGCTTAAAGCAGGCGAAGGGTTTTGACGAAGCTTTCTCCTATCTGATTGTAAATACGGCACACCATGGGTGGCAGAGTAGTGGTGCACGTTAACTGGTGCATGCCTGGGGATGTGCCATTTAACATAAATCTGCCCCTTTACATTTAAGTATGTGCAGGACACACAGAGTCGGTGAGGCTTATCCAAGGTTAAGAAGAGATGAGTCCTGTTCACTGAAAATTTAGACATAGTCTTCACCTGCTCAGCATTGCTGGAGATGGCTAAATAATAGCTGCAAAATATTACTCTTGTTAAACAATTTTACTATTATAATCTCTGAGATTTGTCTCTTACTCTGCAACATCTCATTGTTGTTATCTTTCTTTAAAGATAAAGACAACCTCAACATGAGCGACAATCTGCAATCAGTTGATTTTGACCTCATCATTGAACTTGTAATTGAAACATCAGTGGATGTTGATCCCTTGGATGATTTAAATCCTGAGGATGAAGAAGAGCGTGATGAGGATGCAGATTTGTCCGAATTATATGACATAGGATGGGAAGCTGACCTGCTTGAGCCTATGGAAATATAAACATTTATTTTTAAAATTTATAATTAATAAAAAGTAAAAAGGTAAACCGTTTAATTTAAAAATAAAGACACCTTCAAAAGCAGGTTATGTGTAGTGTCTTCAATAAAATATTAAAATATGCTCATAAAATTAGATCAGATTCACATATAAAATAGCACAGGTAACATAAATATAAATGTCATTTCTTTTCTGCTATTTCTGTATTGTAAATTTGCAAGGACTAAAAAATCTTCTATTTAAAATGTCAAGTAGTGTGTTAAGTTTTTGATCACTGTTATTGTTTTACTGTTTGGTAATAATGGTTAATAACATTTTTTATTATATTTTACCACAGATTCAACTGCAGATCATTTCAAGATTTCACCATGCCAACAATAGAAAGACAGAGAAAGGCTGCAAAACGTCAAAGACAGCAGGTGAAACAAAATAAGCAGCAGTCCTCTAACAAAAAGATTTGTCAAGTCACGAAGAATGCACCGGGTAAGAGCACAAAATATTTCATAAGAAATATGTGTAGTAAAAAAAATATTACTACAGAAAATGTTTCAGTCCATAAAACGAGAAGGAATTCAAATGGAAAGGAAAGGCCAATGAAAAATGTTACTGCTAGAGCAAGAGATAACTCTGTGCATGATAGTAGAAGGAAACAACAGTTTAGGGAGATTCGTAAACGAATGTTCCGCAACAGGATAATTGGCAATTTGTTAAAAAATATTAAGAAAGGTCAACAGAAACTGGTTTTTTATAAGAGAAAAAAAAAAGTTGAGAAAGTTATTGATCAGGCATTTGAAATTAAACGTAAGTTATTTATTTTGATAATCAATAGAATTAGGAAGCTAAACAAGGCAATTTATGATTTCAAAAGAAATAGTAGATGGAAGAGAATAGTTAATCGTAGTAATTTTTGTGAAGTTTTTTCTGGAGAATGGATGCATAGTTCAAGCTGTGAGGCATTTTTTAATGAGGAGAGTTATTTCCAGGATAATGATTTGGTGCATGCAGTTGACACCAGTGGTCGTGCTTATGAAGTGAAAGATGGTTGTCCAGTTGAAAAAGAAAAACTTGTGACAACAGAGGCAGAAGAGGTGTTAGGTAATGAGGTTTTAGGAAGACGTGCTAAGGGTCCTGTGTACACCTGGAAGTGTAGTAGTATTTGCAGTGTGCGACAGGATTCCATCAATTTGCTTTGTGATTTTGTACGGTCATTTAATAAGAAAAGTTTGAAGCAGAAAATGATGTTGTTGCAAGAATTAGATCCTTGCAGAGTGAGAGAAGTGACAGGTTTGCATGGTCATTCACTGGCTTGTCTTTCCAGGAGAGTATGCCAGAGTGTTTTTCATCATTTCAGGATGCTAGCAGTGCATCATAATAAAGTGAGGAAATTAGTTAGAATGTTGTATTATGCTAAGAGTCCAGCAATTATGCTTAAACAATTATGCGCTGCTCTTTTGCATGGTTCTGAAATAGATGTGAAGAATATATGTGAAGAAATTGAGTTTTGTTACTTTGGAAGTAAAGAGGAGAATGTTGAAATTGACCAAGAAGAAGCGGGTAATGTGGAAGATAGTGTACAGGTTTCCAGTACAGATAATTTCCAGAGGGAAATTGCGACGTTTCAGGTCAAATCAAGTGAGAGGCCAAATTTCACTTGTGTGTGTTGTCGACGCACTTATTATAAGAATCAGACTAAGTTAGTGGATTTATATGCAAAAAGTGAAAGGGAAAATAATAGTGAATGGAAGGATTTCGCAACATACTTGATGGTAGAAAATTGTTTTGATTTGGGATTGGATCAACGTGTGTGTACTTATTGTTGTAACAAATTAAATCAAAACCAGATGCCTGCTAGAGCAGTTCATAATAATCTGGAATTGATTGAGATTCCTTCTGAATTGAAGGATTTAAATACTTATGAATCTATGTTGATTCAAAGTATCCATCCCTTTCAGGCTATTGTAAGAATGGAGCCAAAGACAGGGAAATTGCCTCCATCAGATTTACAGAGAGGATTAAAGGGAAGAGTTGTTTATTTGCCTCTAGATTTGAAGAAAAACATTAACACAATTGGAGTAGAAAAAGTGGAAGAGGAACCTCTGGTTATCTTAGTTAATGGGGTTCCGACAAAGAATAAGAAAATATGGCCAGATTTAGTAGATGTTAGGAAAGTTAAAAAGGCAACATTGTATTTGAAAAAAAATAATAAATACTATAAGAATGTATATGTTGCAGAAGAGGAAGTAAGTGAGGAAGAGGATAGCGATTTGTGTGCTGGTCAAATTGAGAAAGTAGAACCCTCTACTAGTGAAGAAATATATGAACATTATAGTGTTCATCCTTTGCATTCCAAGGAAGTCATGGGGAATGCTATTGAGTTGTTTCAAATGAAACAAGCCAAAGGAAGTCCCATTAGTGTTTGGGAGGAAAGTTTGGAAGCTCGGTGTTTCCCACAGCTTTTTCCAACAGGTCAGGGAGGAAGATATGATGAGCGACCTCATCAAATTCCTGCTTCTGAATACCGGACTTTGCGATTGTATGCAGGAGATGCTAGGTTTCGACAATGCATTCCCTATTTGTTTCATCTCCTGTTTGAAAGCAATCTGTCTGGACTGTCATATGCAGTGAACCACATCTTGAAAAGTGGTATACACATGCAAAACATCTCGGCAAGTGACTTTATGGATAAAGTCAATGTCCAAGACAGTATTTTGGATTCTCACCTGATTAATCTCATGGCGTGTCAGCGTGGTACTAATGAGTACTGGTACCGTCGTCATGGTGATTTAAAATGTATGTTGAGGAACTTAGGTACTCCCACATGGTTCCTCACTCTGAGCTGTGCCGAGTATGGCTGGGAAGACTTACTTGAATTTCTACGAGAGGCAAATGCTAACGTAGATAACATCGAATTCAAGACACCCAGAGAACTGTGCTCTTTGGATCCAGTCAATGTATGTAGGTACTTCAATCATAGATTTGAAGCTATGATGTCTTTCATCATGAATAAGAAGAATCCACCTCTTGGAGAGGTGTTGGATTTCTTCTGGAGAAAGGAGTACCAAGCAAGAGGTGCTCCTCATATACATATGTTGCTGTGGATCAAGGATGCACCTAAATTTGGAACGGATCCAGAAGACTCAGTGATGAGTTTCATCCAACAGTATTCTACGTGTGCTGTTCCAAACGCAAAGGAGAAGAAAAGCCTAAGAGAAAAAGTTCTGCGTTTCCAAAGCCATCGATGTGGAAAGTACTGCCGTCGTAAATTCCGAAACAAGGACAAGTTCTACACTAAATGTCGTTTCGGCTTTCCACGACCGGTGATTTCTAAAGGAAGAGTAAACAGTTTGATGTCTTCGCTGCGACACAATGTCATGAAGAAATCACCTAAAAACACTTACAATTTGAAGAGGAACGAAGAGTCCAAGTACATCAACGACTACAACCCGGTGATTTTGTCCATGTGGAATGCTAACATGGATATACAGTTTGTGGCTGATAACTGTATGGCTGTGGCTCAGTATGTGACGTCTTACATCACCAAAAAAGAGAAGACAGAATTGAAGGATATGTGGGAGGACATTTCCCATGAAAAGAGCCTCAGCAAGAAGTTGTACAGTTTCAGTCTGAAGATGTTGTCGCATCGAGAAATCGGAGCGTACGAATGTTCTGACCGGTTGTCTTCAGCAAGTCTCTATGCCAAGTCCAGGAGTATCGTTTGGGCGAGTCTTGGTCTTGCAGCAACGCGTAATCGAGTTCTCAAACCTGTGCGGGAAATTGAGTATTTGGCGGAAAAGGAGCCAAACAGTACCGACATTTTGAAGACAAACATGTTGGATACATATTATCCAAATCGAAGCAGTCACCTCGAGAATGTTTGTCTGTATGAGGTTCTGCAAAATTACATATTCAAGAGGAACATCAAAGAAGATACTGAGAAAAGAGTGTATGCTGTAATAGGAAGTGAGGGATGTCTGGTCAAGCAAAAAAAATGCCACTTGGTAAACCATCGAAAATTGAGTGGCGAATCTCCTGAAAAAAAGGAGTTTTTCTATTTAGCACTTTTGCAACTTTTCAAGCCTTGGCGTGCAGAAGAGGAACTGCTTGGAGATTTCCTCTGTTACGAAGACTCTTTCAATGCCGCCAAGGAGACCATAGAATGTCCTGCTTTTCCCAAATATGTAGAAATGTTGAATGCGGAAATTGAGCAGGAAGCAACGATTGCAGCCGAGATTGCCAGAGACAGTTCTCAGGACAGTCAGAGTTCTGCTTCATTGAGTCAGGATCCACTAGGAGGACCTGTTATTGAAAATGAAGCTGCCACTGCTATGAATGAAGTGGAAAGAGCCATGGCACATGCTCAAGAGGATGCGGTTAACTTAGAAGAGTTGGAAAGACAACTCAACGTTGAGCAGAGGAAAATATATGACGAAGTTACCATGCAAATTGATCATGGATTAAGTCATGATAAGAAAGAGTGCTCATGTACGTCGTTGAAGCCTGTCCGACTGTACGTGAGTGGAGAAGCGGGAACTGGAAAAAGTTTCCTCATTAAAGCAATTTCATGCTATTTGCAGGAAAGGACAGAGTCATCGCTGTCTTGTGTTGTCACTGCTCCAACTGGACTGGCAGCACATAATATTAAAGGGATTACTTTACATCGTTTACTGATGCTGCCAGTGGAGCATGACAACAAATTACAATATCACAAGCTATCTGGAGATGCTTGTTTTGAAGTTTCAAGAATCTTGAGGAAAATGAAACTTCTTATCATTGACGAAGTAAGCATGGTTTCCAATGTCATGCTTGCCTTTGTGCATTTGAGGATGCAAGAAGTTCTCAAAACAGAGTATGATGTGTTATTTGGTGGCAAACACATCATTGTTTTCGGAGATCTTCTGCAGCTGACACCAGTGAAAGGGCAACCTGTGTTCAAAATGCTCACGCATGAAGATACCAGGAAGTGCCTAGGCAGCATTGGCAACGTCAATATATGGTTAAACTTCAATTATGCTGAACTGCATGAAAATATGCGTCAGGCGAAGGATGAAGTTTACAAGACTATTCTACAAGATGTTAGAATTGGAAAAGTGACCGAGCATGGGAAAGAAGCTTTACATGCACGATTACTGTCAAATTTATATCCAGAACAAGATGTTGTGCCTGAGAATATTTTTCAGAAAATTACTGAGAAGAAATCTGGAATATGTTTGATGCCAACTCTTGCAGAATGTGCCAAATTTAACAACAAAATGTTGCATTTAGAAAAGCAAGAGATTGTGAAACTGGAAGCTATTGATAGAGTAGAGCATATGGGATCAACAATTATTTTGTCTGAGAATCTGAAAACAAAATTGGATTCATTAGAGTAGAGTATATCTAAAACTGCAGGTTTTGAAAAGACTCTGAATGTGTGCTTGAACTGCCGTATAATTTTAAGAAGGAATTTACATGTTGAAAGAGGTCTGGTAAATGGATCAATGGGTAATGTTGTTGATTTTGTGAAATACAGAAATAGAGATGGAATTGAATTTTTAAAAATTAAATTTGATGGCATTGAGGAAGTACAGCTAATTGCTCGTTGTTCTGCTAGATTTTTGCTTGTAAAAGACTTATATGTTCGCCGTAAGCAGTTTCCTGTTTGCTTGGCATATGCGGTGACAATTCATAAATCGCAAGGTTTAAGTGTAGACAGTGCATTGGTGAATATTGGCAGTTCTGTGTTCAAGGAGGGTATGGCATATGTGGCATTGTCACGAGTTAGAACTTTATCGGGATTGTACTTGATTGAGTGTGATGTCACAAACATTTGTGCGGATCTAGATTGTGTTAAGGAATACAATAGGTTAAGAAGAGAGTATGCGCCACATTTGCCTCAGTATCCTTTGTTTGAGAAACGTGTGGTAGGCCGGAAACGAAGAAATGAGAACAATACTGGGGAGGTTGTAGCAAAAAGACAAAAAGTCAATGAACCTAAAATTACAAGCAGAAACAAAAAGGATTCTGTTGAAGATGTTGTTGGTTTTCAGTTTGAAAACAGTTCTGGTGTCAACTGCTATGCTAATGTAGTGGTTAATGTTTTGTTTTCTCTAAAAAATGTAAAAGAAGAGATTGTGGTCAATTCTGATCAAAGATTTTGCAGTTTGTTAAATTCTGTGTTAGAGAAATGTACCACTGATAGAAGAAACATAGAAAGTGTGTCTGAAATTCGAAATCTGTTAGACAGATGTTCAGGCCAAACACAATTCTCTCAAAATATTCAGCAAGATTGTCAGGAGTTTTTAATGTATATGCTTGATGTATTACATGCTGAAGGTGTAGATGTAGATCAGCTGTTTGGGCTTTCTTATCAATGGCAGCATGACTGCGAGAACTGTATGGTATCAAGTACTACTAGTGTAGACTCAGAAAGATTTATATATTTAACTTTGCCAGACAGTAAATCAGTTTCCTTTAATAAGCTAGTAAAAGCAGCTGATCACAACATGGAGTGTAGCCAATGTAAATCTGAAATGATGTCCACATTATTTATACGAACATATGGCCAGTATGTCATTTTAATGTTCCAACGATGTAGGCCTGATGGAACAAAATTGACAACTTTAATTAAAAATTTTGTAGCTTCGCAGTTGTCAATATCAGGAAGGACTTTTGTAACTGCAGCAATTATATATCATGATGGCCCTTCAATAACATCAGGACATTACACAGCTTATTTAAAGTCTAGAAATGGCTGGTCATTCTGCAATGATTCTGTTTTAATTTTCAAAAAAAAATTGCCGTATGACCTTAAAAACTCTTACCTGGTGTTTTTAAAACCAAAATCTTAGGGAAATAATCTCGGGATGTGCTCTGTGGAATTTCAAGAAGTTCTAATGGCTCCTACACAATTTGGCCTTGAGGATAAGTGTATTTCAGAGACATAACTTCTAACCATAGGACTGGACGTCATGGAGAAATATGTGCACTTTGAATGAGTTCAGAAAAACTGTTTCTTTTTATAAGCTAATTGAAGCAGCCAATCAAAACATGGAGTAGAGGGAATGTAAGTCTGCAATGCTGTCTACTGTTTTACATTGCTTTGTGATTAAAAGTGATGTAGAGAATTAAATAATTGTAGTAGTCATAGAGGTAGTGTAAGTCTGCTTCATAGTAAGCAGTATCAGTGTCATAGGAAATGTAGAACATGACTGAGCAAGAAGGGGAAGATATTACTATTCCAGGATTGTGAAAATGATCTTCAACATTTTAATTCTGAAAGTTGCGGAAATGCCAAATGACGGGATTGGCTTACAAGAAATCCAAGAGTTATAAATGGCTCTGACCAGATTTGGCCTTGTGGAAACTTGTGGTAGAGAGCAAGAAGTCATTTATTGCATGTAACGTGTTTTTAAAAACGATGGAGATTTTCTTTCAGAAAGTGGCGGGCTGAAAGTAATAACAGCACAAAAGAGTGTAAGCTGTTCATAGGACATCCTTGGACGTCATGGAAAGTAAGTTAACTTTAAGGAGTTCTGAATTTTCATTTCTTATGTTGTATGGGTTTTTTAAACACAATCATTTTGATTGTGGTTTTTTTTCCCCGCTGTTATATGATGAATACCTTCAAGTCACTGTTTTTAGTGAATTTTGATACATTCTGAGAACAGCAAAAATAAACCATTTAACATGTATAATTAATTCTATACTGTTTGCATTTATGATGTATATGTAGAACTGTGTAGGAGGCATGGAGAAGCTGAGGCTTCTGTAAGTGTCAAAGTTGTTGCATGCAGTGCTGCACTTCTGCGTACTCTTTCATATGATAGACTACATCTGCACAATGAGATACCTAAGCAAAGGAAACACAAGTGATGTGATTGTGAAATGAGCAAAATAAATTGCACGTATTTCATTTACATCACCTGTGTTTCCTATCATTACGAATCACATTGTGCAGATCAAGTTTAGGTCTGTCCAGGGAAACATAGGAGGTTTGAACTTTGTTGAAGAGTGCAGTGGACATGACTCACTTCATTGGTAGACCTTCACATGTATTATCTCCTCTGTACTCTTCAACAAGTGTAAATCTCATCTGCAACCCTGAGTAGGCCTCACCTGAAACAAACCTCTGGATAGTAGACATCTTATTGGCATCCTGAAGCAATTATTTAAAATTTTAGTGTCTTGCGACACTTTTCTGAAACAACAGCAATGCAAAAGATGCACCATGTTTTAAGATAGGCCTCACTTCATCTGCATCAAGATACTGGTAGTTTAAAATGTATATCTTTAGGACTGTGTAGGGGGCCTGGAGAAGCAGAAGCTTCTGTAAGTGTCAAAGTTGTTGAAAAACTGTTTGTCCTTCAATCTTTTCCCTTGTCTTTTCTAATTTTTAAATACATGTTTTAATATTTTTCAAATGTTTGTTCTCTCTTTCACAGATTGAAAGTATAAAAACAAAAAGTGAGTAAGTTAATGACAATTATAAGGTAAATGTTTTGTACTCTTTTCGTTACATTTCTATCACATTCACCTACTAGTAGTTTGACAGCTTCATTTCTTTAACCCTCAGTTTCCTGCCTTTGCTACTTCCCTCATTCCTTTCTCTATTACCTACTTACTCAACTCCTTCCACTCTTTTTCTCAGTCCCTCTCTTCTCATAGTTCCTCACTCTTGTTCACTCACTGCGTCTCTATTACTCTTAGTGTCTTTGACTGATCACTCTATCACTACTTGTTCATAATGCTTTCTCTGTGTAGTTGAAGCACACTAAGGGGAATATTATGAACACAGCCAATAAAATTATTGCTCTTTTTATTGGCAGAAAACTGGTGCAAAAGTGGTTTTAGTGGCAGTTTTCTGCCACAAAAGCAGCTTTAGCGACACATTTCTGCCAATAAAAGCTGCAAAACTTTTATTGCCTATGTTGATGATATGGCTCTATGTTACTTACATTTCTTTGCTGTTTCAATTAATCTTTTTCTGTTATTTTTTGTTTTCTGTTTTCTATTTTTTCTCTCTGTTATTCCTCATGTTTTAATCTTATTTTGAACATTCACTCACATTCTCCAAGAAACTCTTCTTTGTTAATGTTATACTCTCTTTTTTTTTCTTTCACTTCGTTATCTATTTTGTTTTTCACAATTATACCCTCTTCTGTCTTTTCTTCGGTAAATAGATCTATTAAACAGTATCTCTTCTTTACTCCCTATAGCTGTCTTTCTTTTAACATCACTCTCTGTTTCCTTTCCTTATACTTACACTTTTTATTTTTTTATTTTTTTTTTGGTTAGCTCCCGGTCCGCGTACCGGGAAGCTAACCCGGAAGCGAACCAAAAGAAATAGAGCTTGCCAGAGTGCTAAACATTCTAGCAATTTTTTTGGAAAGGGAAGGTAGTTCTGAAAAGAACTTTTTTTTTATATTTTTGTTGTTTTATATTTTTTTTATTTTTTGAACATTTTTTGTTTTTTTTGTATTTTTTGAACGATTTTATATTTTTTTGGTTTTTTTGGGGGGGGAAACAACAAAAAACAGGCGTTGAAAAGGGCTCAACAGGAGCAAAAAAAATTACTGGGGGCGGTTAGGGCAATCATGGTGTTCATACACCAGGTTTATAGCATTGATGCTCATGTTGCCACAAGCTAATAATGCACGACAGTGCATACATAAGTGAATCATGTGCCCAAAATTTTCTTGAATATTTGGCACAGTTTCCCGTGCCTCTTCTGGTGTTAAAGAAACCGGTATTGTTGGTCTGGACACAGGAGTTGGTCTTGGATTGTCGTGCATATCCCTTAATTCCGCCCGGCTGTAATTTAGGGGATGTTTCCTCGTCATGTGCCTGTGCATTGTATGATTTCCAAAGCTATATTTTTTGTCCGTCCCTCCGGACAATTGTTCCTTGCATATCAGGCAGGTGACATACCTCGTGTTGACTTTTTTTTGGCCACGAGGTATTGAAAAAAACTGCCAGATGAAACTGGCTTTCTTTCTGGAAACCCGGGGCAACTCTTCTAAAAATTGTGGTTCTTCTCCCTCCTCATCCATTTCTTCCTCTTCCTCCTCAGTGTTGGTCAGGACCTGGGGAGGTGGTCCTCTCTTCCCATGAGGAGGTGGTGGTGGTGGTGGGGGTCCACCAGCTGAAGCTACCAATGAAGCCATTTTCCAACAAGCAAAATAGGTCTTCCTCTCACAATGATGAAAGTCAGAGTGAGGAAAGAAGGAGGGGTTTTCATCATTTGGGAAAAAACAATACTTCTCAACCAATGAAAAGTGTTATTTTTAAGTCACCTGACCTAGCCTTCCATCATTATGAAACCAAAAGTGAAATGAACCAATGAAAAGTTTTATTAACAAGTCACATGACCTCTCACGCTCATGTTACGCGCTGCGGAACGCTCCCCGGTTAGCTTCCGGGTCGCTAAGCTTCGCGCCCCGGTCCGCGCCCCGGGACACTTCCGGGTGCGCTAACGCGATACGTCACAAGACGCATTTCGCGGCAACGCGATACGTCGCGCTTTCGCGCCGCGGATCGCTTCCGGGGAGCTGCGTTTCGCGCCTCGGTCCGCGCCCCGGGGCACTTCCGGGTGCGCTAACGCAGTACGTCATAAGACGCATTACGCGGCAACGCGATACCGTCACTATGTTGATTTCTTACCGGTTCGCGGACCGGGTCGCGGAATTAAATTGAGCTAACGGGAAGCTTCCCGGTTCGCGGACCGGGAGCGAAACAAAAAAAATATTTTAAAAAAATTATTAATAAACATATAAAATATATTTTTGGATTTAAAGAAGAATACATTTTACAGCTATAGATATTAGCTTTTAAAAAACCAATGAAATTCACTGAAAAAACCATAGGTTATAGACCATATATAGTTAGGAATTAGCATTTACAAAACCTTGAAAATTCACTGAAAAAACCATAGGTTATAGACCATATATAGTTAGGAATTAGCATTTAAAAAACCTTATTTTACTCACACAAAACCATTGAAATTCCATATATAGTTAGTTGTACTAACTATATATCGCGCACCCGCAATCCACTGCTGATCATGTCACATATTACATCATTCATGACATGGTCAGTGACATCACTGATGACATCACTGATGACATCTCAAATGACATCACTGATGACATCACTGATGACATCTCAAATGACATCACTGATGACATCTCAAATGACATCACTGATGACATCTCAAATGACATCACTGATGACATCACTGATGACATCTCATTTGACATTACTGATCACATCACTGATGACATCATTCATGTGATAATACGATGAACCTCTTCAGACTCTAATATAACCTTAGATACAATCAGTGTAAACAGACACTCATAGACTGTCACTCATCCATGGAGTTACTCAGACACTTAGTCAGTCATACAAAGAATCAATCACACCTCCATTTCCTCAACTATACAGTTATACACACCTTACTTATTCAAACATATACTAAAACATATTTACTCACTTATACAATCCTGGATACAAGTTCACAATGATCCATACAGCCACTCACACATTCACTGGCTCTTATGCACAGTTATTTATATATGTCAACTCTCACATGTACTGTATTTTAGATTTGTACTTACTTTAACATGTAGCACTGAGATATCCATTCACTCACCAATACACTCATGCACACAGTCAACTGCCCATACAGCTGTTTCCACATGCACTTTTGAACCCATACATCTAGTCAATCAACTGCTCACACATCTATGCAGAGAGTCATACACCTCCCAGCCACCCACACACACACTCAGTCTCCCATACAAATGCTTGGGCAACCAATCAATAACCCATATAGTTAATCATATAGCTACTGATCAACACATGCAGCAGTTTACAGAACAACAGACATAATGATGCACAAATTAAGACAGTTTAGTCACTAACCCATGCACTCAGTGAGACACATTTAATCAGTCACTCATACAGTCAGTCATGCCCCTACTAAATCCTTCATCCAGACACTTATACATCCACTCAAGACATATTTTAACTTTACAGAAAAATACAGTCACTGGATGTTGTCATCAGTGATGTCATCAGTGATGTCATTTGAGATGTCATCAGTGATGTCATCAGTGATGTCATTTGAGATGTCATCAGTGATGTCATCAGTGATGTCATTTGAGATGTCATCAGTGATGTCATCAGTGATGTCACTGACCATGTCATGAATGATGTAATATGTGACATGATCAGCAGTGGATTGCGGGTGCGCGATATATAGTTAGTACAACTAACTATATATGGAATTTCAATGGTTTTGTGTGAGTAAAATAAGGTTTTTTAAATGCTAATTCCTAACTATATATGGTCTATAACCTATGGTTTTTTCAGTGAATATATATATATATATATATTTATTTTTTTCCTGAAATAATATGTCATTCAATATAAGCTATTTATTCATTAGGTAGCTGAAAATGGTAATATTATTTATTATTATATATAAATTCATATATTTTTTAATTAATGTGTCAGTTTCAAGGGAAGAGTAGTTTTTTGGTGTGTGTGCCAATGTCATCCTTTTTGCCCTATTCACCCCCATTTTATGACTGATACTGGTAGTAACTGACTCTGACTGCGCAATTAGCTCTTCTAAACAGGCCCAGGGCCAGTGCTCTGATGAAAAGGGTATATGGTAATTAGGTATAATTATAATTGACAATGACAGACGATGTAAGCCCCTAATATATAAAGGGGCAAGGGGAGCAAAAACAGCCTATAAGTTCCTAGTATATATGAGGGCAAAGGAGTTTAGAGGCCCAGTAGATTTCCTGCACTTGTATGTGTGCACTTCTGTAGGCCTGCTATTATTTTAAAGGCAGCCTTGCTTTGCAGACTGTGTTTAAAAAGTTAATTGTACACAAATTCGACTTTGGTGTTATGGGCACTTTAAAAGTAGTAATCAACCTTATTTTTTCATATGAGGCACCCCCAAGGTCTCCCATAGTTATACCTGGGGTGGGGTGCCATGTAACTATAAGCAGGGACCTTATAAAAGTAGTTTTTGTGTACTGGTGAGGGGATAAACTGCCCATTTCATGTTCCCCTTTGTAGATACTTAGCCCCATGGGCTGCAATTGCAATATTTCATTCAAGTTTAACTATTGCTAGGAAAGGAATCAAAAGGCCATTCAAGGACGTAAAAGATTGGTATTGATAAATTCAACAACTTGCCACTGTTGAATTTATCATAACTCGAACAAGACTTTTGTTTCTTTGAGCCAAGATCCAGCCTTGTAACAGTCTTCCCGATTGGTCAGCTCTAAGAGGTTTCACCAGGCTGATTTGATTAGATGATAAGTGGCCTTGCCGGAGCAGAGCTTACCCGATGGTTGGGGTACTGCAGCTGCACAGACCAGGCCAGGCAGGGGGATGGATAATAAAACATGAGTTCAAATAGAGCAGAATAGTAAGGAATTCAAGCCATAATCACCCCCTCTTCCTGCCAGATGCCAGGGCCTAGAATGGAATTTGCAGGGGTATGTAGGAGGAGGGTTCAGGTAACTGAGCCACACCAGAAAGTTGGTTTAGCCAGCTCTTACTCCTCTGGAGAGAAATCACCCACGTTGGAATTTGGATGTGCAGTGCTTTTTGGGGTAAGAAAATGCCAATCTTTGGAAGAATCTGTCATGCATTTGGGTGGCACTCAGTACTTCATTGTACAGGGGTGCCCCCTGCTTATCACCACAGATCATTGAATAAATAGTTGAGAGCTGAAGAGCAACTCAATTCTGAATTTGAATTTGCTGCTAGAAATTACAAGAAGGATTGCCCTTCTGGACTCCTGGTCTGCACCACATAAGATTGCTCCCTGAAGTACTGCGCCTGTTTGCACACTTGGAACTACAGCCCTAAGGCCTATACCAGTGGAGTGGACTCCCTGAAAGCAACAGGCTAAAAGAGTTAGCCTGCACCATCTCCTGCTAGAAGTCCCCAGCCTGGAGTGCGTCCAGTGAACTTTCAGGGATTTGGTCAGGTGCATTTTTGGAACTGTAGTCCAAATTTTCAAAGACCATCTCAGACCTTTTAGACCCTTAGTTTTGTGTTTTGGACACTTTGGACCCTCAAGAGTAACTTCAGGAAGAAGTTCTAAAGGTTTGGAGCAACCTGTGGGAAACATCCAGAAGTGGACTGGCACAACGTCAAAGGTCAAGCCTGTTATCTTCAACTCTGACCCAGCCTGGATTTCAGGTTCAGCCCGATGAAAAGCCCCAGAGCTCCTGACTTCCAATTTGACCGGGTCCTCTCCGAAACTCAATCCTACGATGTTGCATTGAAATCAGCCTGCTGGAGGGGACTGTCAGATGTTTGGAGAAACTCCTCAAGAAAAGTTTATATATTTGTGAAAGTAAACTTTTGTCCCAGGTTGCCACTATTTGTTTTTAAGCACTATGAAGTGGTTAATTTTTTTTATAAATCATACCTACCATTACCACATTCGAATTTTGTCATTTCTGTGTCACTTTAAAGATACAAATATTTCCTATTCTTCTAAAATGGTGTGGGAGTTTTATTGTGTGTTGTGTCTTACTTATTTATTATATTGATGTTTTCAAATGCTTTACATACCTTTCTCCTGAGTTAAGCCAGCCTGCTCACAGCCAGATACCGAGGGCTGAGCCAGGGGCTAATGTTTTGAGACCTTGTCTGAAACTTATGTGGAGTGGTTGGCCTTGTTACTAGTGGTAGGTGCATACCTAACCCTTCTAGTAATCCATCCTCCAATAATGTGGGATGAACGTTTTAGGTTTTTAGGATGGGTACTGTTTAGGGGTAAAAATTAGTTTTTAGGGTTGAAGGATGGGCAGTCTTTGGGTTTAGTGAGGGGTTTTTAGGCGTCAAGATGCATAGAGATAAGAGGTATTAAGGAGTTTTTAGGGTATCACAGATACGTAGAGTTAATGGTTCAAGAGCGTTTTATGATTCAGTTATGGGTAGTGTCTAAGGATAGTAAGGAGTTTTTAGGATTAAGCGATTGTTAGTGTTTGTGAGGAGGTTATAGGGTTTAAGGTGGTGCTTAGAAGAAGTAAAGAGTTTTTAAGGTCCAGAGTTGGGCCAAAACATTTATTTTTTAATAAATTATGTAAAGAAAAATACATTAATTGCATTATTAAATTGACTAATTTAATTAGTGTAATTTAGAAATAAAGTGAAAAAAATGTAAATAAAAAAATTAATTTTAGCATGTAAATTTAAGTTAAATTAGAAGTTACTACATAACAAATGCGTCTCACACCAGAGAGGGATGACCCTAGCTGTAACATGCTGTTTGGTACACGGTTAAGAAAACAAAGGTCTTTGAATGTAATGCTTTAAACAGGATTGATACTCATATCTGCTGTGCTCCACCAAAGATCTCAGGAAAAACGAAACATGTGCCTGGGACTTCGAAAAAAATTGAAAGACATTTCTTTCTTTCTTTCTTTCTTTTATTTGAGAAGCTTATAGAGCGTGAAGATTCCCAAAGGGGTCTCCTGGGGCAAGAAGCAGGCAGTAAGCACAGGGGCTAAGGCAAACTGGAGACACAGCTACATACAAGGTGACAAGAAACTCAGTCAGGGCAATTGAAAAGCATGGTTGTTAGGTTCTTACGGAAAGTAAGCAAGGGGATGCAGTTTCTGAGAGAACTAATGGAAGAAATTCCAGAGTTTTGGTCCTAAAAAGGAGAAGGAGCGCCCCTTAATATGAGCCCAGCGAAACCTAGTTATGGTGAATAGTGCGAGGTTGGCTGATCTCAGCGATTGAGTGGGGACGTAAGGAGACACCAGATCTTGAATGTAAAAAGGGGCAAGTGTTTGTCTAGCTCGAAACATTTAACATAAGGCCTTGAATTTAATACGTTTGTCAACCGAGAGCCAATATAATTTTCAGAGTAAGGGAAAGACAGAAGCATATCTAGGGAGCTGGAAAAGAAGGCGGGCGGACGCATTTTGGATGATTTGCAAGTGATGAACCAAGGATTTATCAGCGCCCAGATACAGTACATACCCATAGTCCAATCTGGACGTTACCAGGGCCTGTAGCACTGTTCTCTGGGCACTTAGAGGAATCAGCCAGAGGATTTTCTTGAGCGATTTGAGAGTGGAGAAGCAAGAGGCTGCGAGTTTAGAGACCTGCGACTTAGGAGAGAGATTCTTATCAATGATGAAGCAGAGGTTCTTAACCTTATTAACTGGCACGGGTAAATGCCCCAATGTGACTGGTCAGTGGTTAACTCCCCAAAGTTCGGGATTTTTCCCAGGATCAGAACTTCGGTTTTAGTGTCATTAAGTTTTATGGTGTTTCTGTTCATCCAAAGGGTTACATTAGACAGGCCTTGCTTGAGTGGGGAAGGATCTTGATTATGAGCATCAGATAGGGAAAAGATAATCGGGGAGGCATCCGCGTATGAAAATACGGTGAGGCAAGACTCTTCAATCACTTCCATCAAGGGACGAAGGTAAATGTTAAAAAGCAGGGGACTCAATTTGGATCCCTGTCGAACTCCCGAGGTCAGTGTTAGGGTCGTAGATGTATTGTTAGTTGATGAGACCTGAAATGTTTATTCTTTCAAAAAGGACGATAGCCACCTCAAGGAAATGTCAACAATGCCTGATAGCTCTAATCTGTTCAGAAGAGTGGAGTGTGAGACTGTATCGGAAGCTGCCCTTAAATCCAGAGGGATAAGGGCGGCGGTCCCACCAGAATCGAGTTCTTGCCTTAGGAGTTCTGTGACTCCAAGTAGGGTGGATTTGGTGCTGTGACCTGGGATGGATGCAACAGATTATGAGCAGTGACGAAGAAGGAGAGGTGAGTGTTAACGTGTTTTTCCAAAATTCTAGAAGAACAGAAAGGAGAGAAATTGGCCTAAAGTTTGACCAACAATAAGGGACAAGGACGTTTTTCTTTAGCAGAGGTAGTACTCAAGGCATGCTTCCAATTCTGAGGTAACTCACCCAAGTTCAAGGAGGAATTAAGGAGATCTAGAACCACTGTGAGGAAAGTCTCATTCAACAATCTAAGTTTTGATGGTGGGAGGGGATCAATTAGAGAGCCAGACTTGATGGTAGCCAGTGGAGTTTGCAGTAGTGCTTAGTCTAAAATGGGCCAGGCCCCGAATTCCAAAGGCTTGTCTGACTTAACTGTGGGCTGACAGTCAAAGGGATGTGGGTCCAATGGCACAAATGATTGGGTGTCAGTGATTGATGGCGTCAGTAACATGGGAGCTTCTGCTTCTAATTGCAGGTGAATTAGCTCTACCTTGCTAAGAAAAAAGGAGGCAAGCTCGTCACACTGTTGTTGAGAGAGGGAGGGGGCAGTGTGAACGTGCTAGCTGCAGACAAATCACTTACTTCTTTAAACAGAGTTTTCTGACAGTGTTAGGCATTGGTAATACATTCTGTATAGTAACCTGCCCGTGCAGATTTACACGAGGTGTGACATTTTTTCAAGGCATCTACACATTCAGCCTTGGCCTCGGGTGCATAGTGCTTTCTCCAACTCCTTTTGAGGGATTTACAGCCCTTTTTTTTCTAAGTGAAGGGTTTCATTAACAGGGGCGGCTCCTTCATTAGAGCGGAGAAGCGTCGCCCCGCTGCTTTCTCACAGTGAGAGAAGCAGAAACATAAAATAGTATTTAAAATATAATTTTCAGTTTCTGCTTCTCGCGCTGTGCGAATGCAGAATGGTATGCCTGGTTGGGGGTGTGCGGGTCGGGGAGGAGTGACTTGCCCAAAAATGTGTGCCCTAACTGTTTGGTCGGCCCACCACGGCCGACCAAACCAGTTATGTTCACTCTGCATTTTCTCCAAGTACACTGCATAAAGCCCACACAGAGAAAATTGCCTCCCTACAGGCACCATCCGCACCAATCACAACTCTGCCATTGCAGCGTTGTGATTGGCTTAGGGGAGGGGAGGGGAGGGAGGATGCCTGCTTTCTGCGTGAACCCCGCATGACCCCCCCAACCCGCGAGTCATGCAACCTGCAACTGTTCATTAAATCAGGGAGCCAGAGGAAACATTCTATCTTGTGTTTTAGATGTTCGAGGTAGGATTGAATCCATAGCCATTTCAAGCCAGTGATGTTCAGCGATTTGATCAGTCTCCGGAGTGCAAACAAGGGTGGGGATGGTATGCAAAAGTAATTTGTTTAGTTCCATCATGTCTAATTTAACCCAATGCCTGTTAGTAGACTGACGTACAGACCAAGGAAAGGAAGATATAGAAGGTAGTGATCAGTCCAATAAAGTTGAAGCAAGAGTTCGACGAAGAGGGAGGAGAGGTTGGATAAGATGGGGTCGAAGAGATGGCCCACAATGGGTGGGTGCAGAGTTCAGAAGCGAAAGAGTAAGAGACTCAAGCTAAGGAAGCTTATTTTTGGAGTCCTCAAGATGCAAATTGATGTCTGTAAGCAAATCAAAATTTGCTACCTGTAAAATGTGTGCACCAGTTGCTAGGAGGCCCTGGGGGACAGTAAATAAGGCCCCCTGAAAGAGTAAATTTAGGCGAGTCAAGAAGGGAAAAGTGTGTAGCCTCGCAATTAGGGATTTGTAGGTCTTTGATATTGCATTTGTAATCCTTTTTAAAAAAGAATAGCAATGCCAAACCACCTGTTCTGTGTGGTCTATTTATCCCCATGAGAGCAAAATTAGCATGGAGAGCAGAAATTATATCAGGTGAGGTTCCATCATTGAGCCACGTTTAAGTTAAGAAGACTATATCAGCGTCCATATCACAAAGAAAATTGAATAAATGAGTCAGATATTTTGGGAGGGAGCGACAATTTCAATTGAAGCACCTGAGAGTTTTGAGTGGAAAGAGACAGTTAGGTCCTTAGTACTGAGCTGAGATGCCGCCTCCTGATCAGGGGAAACTGGCACTGCCTTAGGAGGAGGATAGGCCATCCATTTGAACTGACAACATGTGCAGAGGAATTTATGTGTCTCCGGAGTAAGAGTCTGACATAAGGCATTGAGTGTGGGCATTAAATTAAGAGAGCCAATAAAGCATAGACTTTAGGGGCTCGTTGGGTAAGACCAGGGTCTCTGGCCCCTGGGCCGGGCCGGACGCGATCGGGCACAGACGGGCTTGCATTCGGCACATCAGCCACGTCCGCACCTGCATTGATTTAAGTAGGCAAGCAGGGCAAAAATAAAACTAGAATGCTGCCCACCCGGAAGTAATATGGCGGACGTAATGTGATCAGGGCCTCTGCCCTCCACACAATCAGCACTGAAGCAACAGCGGACCGGATCAAGGGGCAAGGAGAGAACCTCGAAACACAACAAGTAAGGAACATTTTAGTAAGTATTTAAAAACGCTAAAAACAAGGGAAGAGTTTAAAAGATTTAAAAACCTAGCAGAAGTGTCCTACCATGCAGGAGCATAGGCAGAGTGGCGTCAGCAGACCTTGCCACTATCTGCTTATTAATAGTTATGAAGCTTTGCTTCATTAGAAACTGCAACTTTCCAAAGATGGACAGCATTGATCAGAATGCACTGGGAGAGCTACTCCGTATCAGTCTACTCAGTCTGGTTTTACTTGAAGCTCACAGCTGGAGGCGATTGGTGAGTGGCAGTCCTGTTTTCAGTGCAGCCACATGGAGGTTGTATTGCCTAAAATTATTGCATTGGCCAGCGGCTCGCACCTGAGTGAACTGACCCTTGCAGTAGTGGGCTGTTTTTTGGACAGTTAAGAAGACACTGGTCTTTGAAAGTTATACTGCAAATAAGATTCACACTCAATAGCTGCTGTGCCCCAATGAAGAGCTCATAAAGAACAAAACACTAGTCTGGGTCTTAGAAAAATAAAATATTTTAAAGAAATAAACAGTTATCAAGGTTTGCATCTGCATCTTAGGAAAGATAACCTACATTGAGAAGAATGCACTGGGAAAAATACTGAGTCTGGCTTCACTTGTAACGCCCATCTAAAGGCTATTGCCGCGTGGCGGTCCAGTTTTTAGTGCAGCACATGGGGGTTGTTTTGTATGAAATGGTTGTTGGTGCCGATAGCTCGTATTTATTGTAGGAAAGTGACATTTACAGTAGTATACTGTTTGTTGGACAGTTAAGAAGACACTGTTTTTTTTAATGCTTTTCTGTAAACACTGTTTTGCACTCAATACCTTTTGTGTTCCACCACAGAGCTCATGAAGAGTAAATGTATCTGTGCCTTCGAAAAATTAAATATTTTAAAGAAATTAAGTTAGCAAATTTTACTGTATTGGAGGAACCGCAACCTTGCAAAGAAGCGTTACATTGACCAGAATCCACTGCGTTGGCTATTGAGTCTAATTTCACTTGAAGCACACAGCTGAAGGTTAATGGTGAGTGTCATTCCTGTTTTGAGTGCAGCCATGTGGAGGTTGTTTTATGTATAATAGTTCAAGGGGCAAATTGCTCACACCAGAAGGGGATGACCCTTGTTGTTGCCAACTGTTCATTGGACAGTTAACACTGGTCTTTGAATGCTATACTGCAAAAGAGATTGGTGTTCAATACCTGCTGTGCTCCAGTGAAGAGTTCCTTAGGAGCCAAACACATGTCTGGGGCTTAGAAATATGAAATACTTGAAAATAACTAACAGTTATTAAGCATTGCTCTACTAGAATGACTGCAAGTTTGCAAAGATAAACCACATTGATCAGAATGCACTGGGAAGGCTACTGAGTCTAGTTCTACTTGAAATGCTCCACTGAAGACTATTGGTGAGTGCCAGTTCTGTTTTGAGTGTAGACACATGGAGGTTGTTCTGCTTAAACTGGTTCCATTGGCCAGTGTCTCGCACCAGAAGGGACTGACCATTGCAATAGTGTGCTGTTTTTAAGAGGACACTGATCTTTGAATATTATGCTGCAAACAGCATTGGTGCTCATTACCTTCTGTGCTCCACCAAAGAGGTCATGAAGAGTACAACATATATGTCTGGGCCTTTGATAAATTACATTGTTGAAAAAAATTAAACGTTATCACTCCATCCTCCAAAGGAAGAACTACAACTTTGAACGATGGATGACCACACAGTCCAAAATGCACTGGGAGGTTAATCAATCTTTCTTCACTTGAAACTCACAGCTGATGGCCATTGGTGAGTGCCAGTCTGGTTTTGAGTGCAGCCACATGGAAGTTGTTTTGCAGAAAATGGTTCACATGTCCAATGGCACCAACCATAGGAGATGACTCTTGAGGTAACCTCCTCCTTTTTGGACAGCCAAGAAGACACTTGTCTTTGAATGTTATGCTGTAAACAGGATTGGCACTCATATCTGCAGTTTTCCAAGGAAGAGCTCATGAAGAGTGACACACGAGTCTGGGGATTAAAAAATTAGTTATGAACCTTTGTTCGTTGAAGACCTTTAACTATGCAAAGATGCATATCATTTACCAGAATTCACTGGAAGGGCTACAGAGTCTGGTTTCGCTTGAAACTCATAGCTGAAGGCTATTGGGGAGTTCCAGTCATGCCTTTAATGCTGCCATTTGAGGATATTGTACCTATTTAAATATATACATGTATACATATGTTTTAAATGATAAGGGGTTTGTAATAATATTTGCCAACCTATTTCCTATTGAAACGCACTACAAATGTAAAATCATGTAATGTAAAGGCACTCCTGAAGCATGAACCCTAATGTGATGTTTCACAAAGTACTTATCTGCAAAGTAATGACTGATATTCTTACAGATATCGGGGCTCAGTTATACACTTATAGACATTACTGTTCTGAATTTCTACTCTCTGGTAGCTACCGTAATAAATGGTTAATGCTTACATTACTAGGATTATGTTTAGAGAAACAAATAATGTATTGTGTTGCCGTATGTTATTGTTTACATAATTTACGGTGACAGATAACATGACCCAGTGTTAACCTTTCTAACTGTCCAGAGGTCTGCCTATCTGATGTCTCCACTCACTTTCAGGCTAATCTTTAACTAGAGAGTGAAAGCAACTTGCCCAATTGGGTGTTCCCCTTTCTAAACTCATATGGATTCTTTGCATCTCTTCCCAACATCTAAATACAGGAACACCACTGCCCAGTTTAGTGGAGGGAATGAACACATGTTTAGCCAAAACAATGGCGGATCCTGTTGTGTTGCCCCATCTACTTAGACGCCTCATTTAGTGGCCCATGTATATCACCAGAGAAGACACTTCCAGAGGACACACACTCAACTCCTCTTTTTGATTCACCAATGTGTCAGGCTGATACACCAAAGATAGTGACAATTCAGAATGACATCTACTGCTGTATTTGGCTGAGTTAACATTGTCAAAGACCACCTGGGAAAGTGTGGGCTATTTTCACAAAACATGTATGCAATATTCGTAATATGCTACGGAATACTCCCTAACATTTTAGCAAGATAAGATATGTGGCCACTTACAATGCACCCTGTTTGGCAAAACTTCTTCTAAGATTTCCCCCTTATTGGCTCCCATGTACCAGAGACAACCATTGCAGTGACATCAGGATGCTGGAGGTTCTCCATTGCCCATATAGTAGAGGAGGTAGACCTACCACACAGTTGAAATGTAACTCCATTTGCAAAACTGGACATCAGCCTAATAGTACTTTCTGGGATAGTCCCCCTCTGTGAGGATAGCTGTTGTAGTCTCATACTCAGTTTTTTTAGTTAGGTTCTAGTGCAAAATACATTTGTGCTTCAATGTTTGCCCCAGGAATGCACTTGAATAACACAACGTGAACCATAGCAGTTAGTGGTTTGTTGTTCTCAAGAATTCGCTGTGGATTTTTAGCCCCTGTGATATACTTGCGGTAAATCTTTAACAAGAATGGCATGTAATTATGCAAAGTGGCATAATGGCCTAATTTCATCTATTTCATGTAATTCGTGTTTCAAACGTAATGTGAAATTCTCCAAATTACGTGAATTACACTGGCATCATTTAAATTTCACCTAGGCCTAGTTAGAAAGTTTGGAAGTTAGCCCTCGGGGATATAACTGGGATCTGCCACCCCTAAAAGCAATTATGTGAATGGAAATATTCCTCAAAGGTAGATTTACTATAAGGAATATTTATTTACCCAAGAAAGGGTCTAATTTTTTGGAATGGACGTTCCAAAAAGAACTTGGTATTACGCTTGACCATAACAGACTTTCGTTTTGGTGGATACTTCCTTCTTTGCAGAACATGGTATTAAGCTGGACCCTAACAGAATTATCCTTTCCTTTTGGTGGACATGTCTTTCTCCTTCTCTATGTAGAGTATTCCTGGATGTGTTTATGGACCAACCAATGTTGTTAACCCATTCGCAATATAGCATTAAGTTAAATTAAAATGACAATCCTGTAAGTAAATACAGAGTGCCTCATTCCCCACTCAATGCAGGCTCACTTTAAGGCTAAACTGGGCAAATTGATTTGTCAAGGTATTATTGATCCAATTGAGAGTAGTTTGCAATGGCTAGCTCCGGTTGTCCTTGCCACTAAAAGGCAGTGTGGATAATAGATTATGCATTTACTTATGCGACCTTAACTGCAGGGTTAGCTTGGACAGGCATCCCCTACTCGGGATGCATAATGTTCTGAGTCTATTCAAGAGGACTAGTTGCTTCAGTGTCCTTGATTTATCTTCCGCATGTCACCAAGTAGAGCTACATCCTAATTCTTGCCCCCTCATGACATTATTAACTCCACTTGAAGCTTTCCAGTATATCAGGATGCCTTTTTGGTTTGCACCCACCACTGCCATTGTTCAGTGAAGAATGAACTCAACATGGATAGAGGAATGATATATTGAGAGAAAAAATTGGTTCCACCAACTAAGCTCAGAGAGAAAATAATGAACCTCATACATCAGGGCCAACTGGGAAGAGGCCTTAACAGGAATAAGATTATATCAAACTACTCGTAGCCTGTTATTGGCTCACAAATGTACTATAAGGTCATGTTATGCTACAGTTGTGTAGCTAATGAAATGGAAAGATAATTTACAAAGTCCATCCTTTCTCCTGTGGAAGTTCCCAATGAACCATGGGTACAAGTAGCTTTATTTATTGTGGGACCCATAGCTTTTAAGCGTTTCCATTAAAAAATGTATGTTAGTGCTAGTTGATTATCACTCCCATTTGGTTAATTTGAAGTGTGCAGATGATCCACCACATATGTACTAGTGTAATTCCTGCAGAAGGTGTTCTATAGTGAAGGGATTCCCAGAGTCCTCATTACAGATATTGTGCTGTATTGCCCCAAAGCAAAAAGTCTATTTTACAGAGTGAACTGCATTTTAAAAGAATGCCTACAGGGAGCATGTGAACGATGAGTCAATAAGGAAAGCATTTCAAAAGATGGTGCGGTCTTATAAACCCACACCAACTGGTGTTATCAGGATTTCTCAAATTTTAGCCCTTGAATGAGAGAAGCTGGAACCAAAGTGACTCCAATGTGGTTACATGGAAATAGCCATGTTAAAGAGAACTCAGAAGATGTTATCAGTAGGATCAAGCACAGCCAGGCACAATTCAAGCAAATATACTACCTTACCAAGGGTGTCATGGCTCCACATGTGAAACTTGGTGGTTAGGTGCAGGTAAAGAATTGCAGGCGAAGGAGGGATGGCACCAGCATGTTCTCCAAATACCACAAGGTTAAGTAAGTTAGATGCAATGTAGTTGCCCGGAAGAATGGCAAGACATGAAGTGTAAATATAATTTTTTAATGCAATTTTCAAGAGATTGGTGGTAGTCAGAGTTTAACCAGTACAACCAGGTGTTTCAGAGCAGATTGAGGCAATAAGATGTGGAATCTATGCACTAAACCTGGAACCCTTGCATAATACCAGGACTTGAATTGAATTTTGAATATTCAATATACTATCTGTTACTCTGTAGCCACTTGCCAAGGAGGGAAATGTGTTGTATTCTGATATTTGTTTTTTTCAGCCTAATGCAGTAGTTTGAGTCCTTTCTCTTTCCTTTGCCCTTGCTCCATCCTCCTCTTACCCGTTATTGTAGGATGGCAGTCGTGTCACTGGTTTATCACAGTTGGATATATCTAATTGTGTCACTGGTTCTAATGGCAGTTTTTCTGTAAAGAGTTGTGGATGACTTAATACATTTTGCAGAATTTCTCCTACCTCAGTGAGTTCCTTCTGAATAGTAAGCCCTGCTGATTATTTTCTTTGTAGTCACATTTGCATACACATACAGACACGCACAGACGCGCACACACAGCTGCACCTGAATGAGGGTATCACTTTAGTTTGTACAGTCGTTAGTTATCATTGCTGACACATGCAGAAGTGGGTGCACAATGAAATAGTAGTTTGGTTTCTCTTCCTCTATTACATATCTGTAGTGACACACTATGGGGCTGATTACGATGTCGGTGGGACCGACACAGACGTGCTGTTGGTCCCACCGTCATCTATGTCCGCGGTCAGACCACTGCATTACAATGCGGTTGGTCAGACTGCATTGCTCTGGGACCAACTGACAGCTTCTGACTGACTTAAGGAGCCCGTCGGGTGGTTTGCCGGATCTCATTCCCCACAATGGATGCAGAGCCTTCTTAGGCACCACCATGGTGATTGCAATCCACCTTTCCGCCAACCATTTCATGTCAGTTCTTCCGACATTACAAGTTGGCAAAAAGGCTGTATTGGGGCCTCTAGCGGGGCACTTGTCCACCGTGGCCCTCCATTACGGGCCCTGGGGGGCACCTCTGCTGCCCCACTAAACATCTCTGCATTGTGTAGTAGGCACCGGATGGTGCCTTCCACAAGGTGTAGGGATATTTAAAAACATGTCTTTTGGAATTGGGACTTGTACTGCTGCCCTTTTCGGTCGGCAGCACAAGTCTCAATGCAAAGAGGCATGTTTATGACCTCCTCCATGGTGGTTGGATCCTAATTTGGTGGTCGAGACCACCGACTACCTGTTGGCCGGTTGCTTTATCGCAATGATGTCTGACCGGCTTCGTAATGAGGCCCTATATTCAGAAAAAGGTTTGGTGACGAGTTTGAAAACTCATAAGTGTTCTGCTTCACGAGACACAGAATTCAGTCCGTAGGGGCTTATATACTAGACCCTTATGCCACCAATATGTCACCTTTTGTGACTCACTGGCGGCGCAGTGTGCTGCCCCATATTTATAAGGACAGGTAAAGCCTCCCTGCGTAGCTTTCGTGTCCTTGTATATACAGCCCTTTTTCACGCAGCACTTTGTGTGAAAGGGAAGTTCAATGGGTGTTGCTGTGGGTGTTCCCACATAACACCCATGAAACCTGACACATTCCTAGATTTACAAGAAATCGTAAACCTGGGAGTGAGTCAGAATGCTACGCCTCCCCAGGAAAGGCGTAGGTAGGCGCAATGAGGAGACATTTCTCCTTGTTTTTTCCTCCTTCGATGCATGCTGCATCCTGAGCACACATAGAAAGAGGAAAACACCTTGTGATTGTTTTTTGTCCAGGAAGGTGTTCCTTCAGGCACAAAAACAATCTCCCCACAATGCAGGCACCCTTACACCATGGTTTGCACCATGGTGCAAGGGTGCCTGCATCCGCACAGCACCCAATTGTGCACCTGCATAGGGGAGAGCACAGGTAACCGTCATTTTGTTGTATCCCTGTGCTTTGAAAGGACTAGAGTGGCTTAGTTAAAGCTTCACAGTCAGTCCCTCCTTTTCGCAAAGCAATCGCACTTAAAAGTAACTACGGGACTCCTCCGTGCGAATCTCGGACACAAATAACTGAGACTGGTGCTGAGCGCTTCCCTCTGGCTTTAAAATCGAGAAAGCGCCATGAAGACAGACATCCATTCAGAGATGTAAAATTAACACCGGCATGGATCCAGCTGCACGCCGCTCCCAGCGCTTTTAAGTGTGATTGCTTTGCGAAAAGGAAGGACTGACTATGAAGCTTTACTTAAGCCACTCTGGTCCTGATGAGAATCCCCACACTGAGAGGGATTTGAAACTCGTAGACCACGGCGTTAGGTAATGCGAATGTTGTACATGTCTTGAATTTATCTAAATTCATGATATTGATGGCCTCTGCCTTGTATTGGCCTGTAACATGCCTTGTATTGTTTTGTATCAAGTATATGTTTTGTAAATACATTGTAAAAGTTTCTTAGGGTGTGTGTGGTAAGAGTGCTAGTATGACAGAATGACTGAGGTGGTGAATCTGATAGAATGAATGGAGTGTGGAGAATGCACATAAGTGAAACCAGTATGTATGCTAGTAAAACAGATGTATGCATGTGAGGGGTATTGAGAGGTTTGATTTCACTGGTTTCAATAATTTGAGCTTTATGATATTTGTATTCTATTGTGTTTTTGATGAACTGTTAATGTAAAAATTTGAAAGAAATTCTTTGGGATTAAATCCAACGGAAAAGGAGGTTGTTGTGACATTGTTTTGTTCAATGCACTGCGATTAGGTTTTGAACTGGTTAGCAGTATTGGCGTATTCTTTGTATTGGCGCATGGCAGTCCATTGTGCACTGGCACAGGGGGAAAGGGCAGGAATGCGCCTTATATGATAGATACAGCACATTCCTGCCATTTTCCTTTGCCAAAGGGCAGCGCAGCACGAAGGACTGCAGCTTTGCCCTACAGCAAAACCTCATAAATGAGGCCCTGAGTTTCCAACACAACGTTCCCGTTTTGAGACTGTATTTTTTTCACAATGGTTAACTGATAACCAAACGCGACTTCCTAGACCCATTTCTGACCATCCTTTAGCTTTATGTACACTAACACAAGAGGTCCGTGCCGCTTCGTTATGTATGAGTTATTTAAGTAAGGGGCTTCATCTGAATACAAAAAGCCTGTACGTAAAACTCTGTGAAACACAGAGGAAAAAGGTCGATTGAGACAGAACCTTAAAGCTGCAAATACCTGGTGAGGAAATGATTAAAAAAAACATAAAGAAAACTTGAAGGCAAGAGTGAGGTTTGAAGATGAACTACATGTAAATGAAGCAGATCATGGCGCACTCTTATGGATCTAATAAAAGGCAGCGGTGCCTGCTGAACAGACAGTTCATTGTAATGATGTGACAAATTAGAGGGGAATGAAAGGAAGACATCTTAACAGTAATACTCAAGAGGCAGCAGACGGCAGGCAGAAGCAGCTTTAAGTACTCGAACATTTAATCGTGTGTGTTTTATTCCCAGCATTATATATGCTCGTCATGAGACTGCGGCGCTTGTTTCCTGTATTTCTATCACTCAAAGCTTCAATCCGAGTTACAGTTGTACAAGAGAACAAGAAAGGAAATGTAAAGGAAAATGTGACGTGACGAATATCACATGCATAGCTGTCACTTCACCTCACTCGGTGAGTTTCATCTTTAGCCACGCATAATTTTTTAGGCAATACGACTTTCCTTGACAGGATTTGTGGCCTACACATTCAAGGACACATTGAAACTGTAAATCCTAGGTTGCAGCAAGATTATTTTTTAAAAGCGTGGACCGGCAAAGGTAACATTCACTAAATGGGGTGAGAGTTGAAAGACATAAATGTATTTAATGCAACTTTATATAGCGCAGACTTTACCCAAAGGAGCGCTTCACAATAGAACCAAGACCGTTGCATGAGGAAATGTACATACTTACACATTACAAATAAAAACGAGATAGATAAACAAGCAAAATAAAACAATAGATAGCAGTCACACAAAAATCAAAAACACAATTGAATTCGGATCGTACAGGCATAAATTACATATTTACAACATTGTAAGAACTTCCTTAAGGGGCATGAAAAGGGATGCATTAATTCTGGAAGTGTCTTTGGAAGAGAAGAGATCTGAGGTCAGCTTTGAAAGTCCGGGTAGAGGTGGTGGTACAGAGTAGTAGAGGAAGCGAGTTCCAGATTCTGACCGCATTGCCTCAGAAGGATTGAGACAGCGATCTTTCCCTTTTGAAGGTGGGGGGCTGAAGCAGTAACTTTCTGCATTACGTGAAGGTCTAGAGCTTCCAGAGATTTTAAGTTTATTTGCCAGGTATCGAGGGGAGGAAGTGTGCAGGGCTTTGTGGGTGATTGAGACAAGCTTGTATATTGATCTTGCTTCAATGGCAAGTCATTGAAGAGAAAAAAGAATGGGTGTGATGTGGTCACTTCTTTTGGCCCCAATGACAAAATGAGCCGCTGAATGGAGTATGGATTTGAGAGGGGAAAGGTGAGATTTGGGGAGGCCAGCCAGCAGAGAATTGCAATAGTCCAATCTAGAGAGAACCAGAGATTGGACAAAGGTTTTTAGGTCTTGCTCCGGAAGGAAACGTCAAATTCCCCCAGAGAAGGTGCAGTTGGTAACATGCATTCTTTGCACTGGAATTGATGTGTGGGTGTGGATTGAGCTTTTTATCAAGAATGACACCAAGGGATTTAGCGCTGTTGACAAGGATAGGTTTGTTGTTCAGTAAGTTCTGGTTATTGATCCAAGATTGAACAGGAGGAGAGAGTGAGGTAGAGAGGAGGAGGAATTCAGTTTTGGAAGGATTCAGAATGAGTTGATGAGCTAACATCCAGGTTTGAATAGAGTTGAGAGTAGAGTTGAGGATTGAGATGTCGTGTGAGGAAGACAACTTAAGGTATATTTGGGTGTCATCAGTATAGAGGTGATAAAGAATCCCAGATTTCCCTAAGAGAATACCCAATGGTTCCTAGTAAAGATTGAAAAGAGTGGGTGCGAGTATAGATCCTTGAGGGACGCCTTAACCTACCGCCATTGAAGACGAAAGGCTGTTCGCTATTTTAATCACTTGAGATCTGTCCAAGAGGAATGAAGCAAACCATTTAAGCACTGTGCCTTCCAAGCACATTCTCTGATTTAAAGGAGAGTTTTGTAATTAACAGTGCCAAAGGCTGCTGAAAGGTCAAGAAGAATCAGAAGACAAAACTCCCCGAGTTCAGTACACGCCGGGCACCAGCGATCACTTGCAGCAGGGCTGTTTCATTACTGCAGTCCTGCATGAAACCAGATTGAAATTAGTTGAGGAGGTTGTTGTCCTTAATATGTAGGGAAAGTTGTTTTGCTTCACATCTTTCTGTGAATTTCGCAAGAAAAGGTAGGTTGGTGATTGGGCAGAAGTTGTTGAGGTCGTTTGCATCAGCAGACGTTTTTTTTAGAAGTGGGGTAACCTGTCCTGTTTTAAAGGCAACAGGAAGGGAGCCTTGGCCGAGGAAGAGGTTAATCAGACTGGTCCAATAGGAAAGAGTATGGGTGTAGAAGTTAATGGCGATGTCACTCGGGATGGGGTCGAAAGAATGATTACAGTGTTTCATTTCAAGAATGCATTTGAGGAGGGCATCTTCAGAGATAACGTCAAAGTGTTGCCAAGTGAGTAAGGATTTGCGGTCCTTATCCACCAGTAATTTCACTTTTTCATCAAAGAATATAGCAAATTGTGCTGCTTTCTGTGGAGGATTGTCAGGCTTGAAGGTTGAGGGAGAGACGTTTGAATGTTTGAGGAGCTCAAATAGTTTTTTGGGTCTGTTTTTTGCTGAAGCAAAGAGGTTTCTGAAGTGTGACGCTTTTTCCTGGAAGATGTGTTTGTGGTATTTTGATCTTGCTGAGCGCAGAATAGAAAGATTAGTGGTGGATGGTGATTGACTCCATTGTTTCTCCAGGAGTCTCAAGTTCTTCCTTTCTGCATGAAAAGATGTATTGAACCATGGAGCAGAAGGAATAGGCCATTTCTGTTTGCTTTGAAGTGGAGCAACATTATCAATTTCGATTGCAAGGCTGGAGAGGCATTGGGAGGTAAGAACATTGACATACAAATTAGGGTTGAATGTTGGAAGTGATAGCATGGCAGAATCGCAAAAAATGTCAATGTCACTATTTTTGGTGTTACGGAACCAGGTAGTAGTCCTTTTAGGTTGGCCAAGAGTTACAGAGTGATAAAGGTGAAGAGAGAAGGGTATGAGGGAGTGGTTGGACCAGTATACTGGAATAGGGACACACCAGGGATAAACCGAGGATGCTATGAGGTTGAGAAGGCAATACTTATACAGAAGAAAGTTCTTTCACTTGTCTTTTTTTATGCAAAAAATATCTTACTTCACAACATAATGGAAGTTTTGTTCTTGCCCTCTCTGCAGGATCACCCTCAAACGGTTTACCTTTTTCCCTCCAGTTTTTGCGGACTTTGTTTTTGTCTGAGGACTTTACCACTGTTAACTAGTGCTAAAGTGCTTGTTTTCTTTCCCCTAATCATAGTTTAATTAGCGTACACCTGATTGGCATATTTAATTTACTTATAAGTCTCTTCTAGAGTTGCATACAAAATACCCAGAACCTGTAAATTAAATGCTACCAGTGGCACATGAGTACTTACTGTGCCATCCACTTAACTAGCACTTTAAAGCATATCTCAGGCCTGCCACTGCAGCCTGCATGCAGTTTTAAACTACCATGGTGACTTGGCATTAAACCCCTTGCCAAGCCGTAAACTCCCTTT
Source organism: Lissotriton helveticus (assembly GCF_964261635.1). Classification (NCBI taxonomy): domain Eukaryota; kingdom Metazoa; phylum Chordata; class Amphibia; order Caudata; family Salamandridae; genus Lissotriton; species Lissotriton helveticus. The sequence continues at coordinate 1,930,046,833 of NC_136059.1, forward strand.
TATTACACATAAGTCACCCCTAAGATAGGACCTCGGTAGCCCAAAGGGCAGAGTGCTGTGCAATTAAACAAGTGGTTCATGCAAGTTATGTAGGCAGAGAAAGTGAACCCGCATGACAAGGTTCCTGGGGGCGGCATGGTGCGTCACAGTCTACGGCAGCAGCAGTTGGGCAACCCTCCGGCAACTTAGGCACAAAGGTAACCAACCGAACGGCGGCTAAGCCGGGCAAAGCCAAGAAGCCACAGTCCTTCTTGCCCCCCACACCCCACACCCTCAATGCTCCCACCTATTCCACTTTCACCCTCTCATGAGCTTGCGCCTCTCCCAGTCTCTGTCTTTATAGTGAGTTTGTATCCAGGCAGAGTAGGGTGAGGCTGGCAGCTTACAGTGCGACTCTGGGGGGAATGGGGGATGGAATATCAATTGAATTGATGCTGGCAGACCAACCATTTTCACTGCTATTTTCGCTGCCTGCTACTGCCGGACACTGCCTGTCTTGCTCCAGCTACTGTTATTTAGATACCACCTTTTACCTGCTACTTGCTACCAGCCTACCCAGCTGAACCAGCCCAACCAGCCTAACCTGGCCCTTTAGTAGCCCTATAATAGTGTGCCAGTGTGCAGTGCACTAGTGAGAAACTAAAAGAGGGACTTTTGGACTAAGCTTCTCTACCCAACTTACAGCCGCACAAGCCCCAAGCCCACCCAGCAAGGTCACGCCGTCCTGAACCTGCATCAGGTTTCTGATGGTTCCCTGTGCAGGCAGAAAGGTGTGCCGGAGCGCCCAATCCAGTTGATGTGCATCAGTGGAGTGGTGTGGCTGAAGCCCTGTCGCTGTGGCCAGAGGGTTGTGTAAGAGGGGGCGGAGATGGTCAGATTAGGTTCTGGTGTGGTCTGCCCTTCTCTGCGATCTCCCACGTCTCATTACCTCTGATACCTTTGAACACAGTCTGTGCTCTGCACACGCGTGGTTCGTTCTTCAACGTCAGAAGAGGGGGAGGAGCTGGTAGGGGAGTGGGTGGAGGAGCAGGAGGAACTCTCCCTCAAGAGATAAGGAGGACTTGAATCTAAATTCTGCGGATGGCCTACAACAGGGCGCAAGATTTAATAAAAAAGAAGACGGTCACGCAGTTCAAATAGGAAGGAATTGTGAACAGGGCAAGGCACTGAATCAAACCATAGAAACAGAACAAATGCAATGGATGGGAGCTGAAATCTTCATACAGAGAATCCCTGAAGGGATGAAGGCGGTAAGACAATACAAGACTATTTCACACCAGTAGGTACAAAAGCAGAAAGTGGACACCCCAGGAGAACAACAAACTTGAAGATCACTTAGTGATAGGGCAATCACCCTAGGCTCAATCTAGGAAGAACTGCTTCCCCTGAAAGTAGCCCAACAGTCAATGCTAGACCTAACACAGCAAGCAGGATACCCACTTAAAAAACCCACAAACAAACCAAATGCAGTGGAACACAAGCTTGCCAAAGGGGGCATCTACTGTCACAGATAGTCATCATAAAGGCCCGTGTACAAAGCCTTATGGAAGCAACTGGGCCTGTTTCTCAAGCTGGACACCAGACAAAGGTGCTCACACGAACAAGAACTCATGAATGCAAAGTTCACCCTTAAAAGAAAAAGAACTTCAGATGATTAGCTGGGAAGACTCACTCACTCAAAAGGTATCGGCGGAAGTGTTTAACCAGGATGAGGTGCTACCCTCAAAGAATGCAAATGGTCAGTCTGATTCCCCTGAGGAAAGAACTTAGTGCACTCCTCCAATACCACAGCAAGACCTGGTCCAAATGACTGAATCCTCAGTCCCAACCAAATCATCATCTATGACAGGGGGGGATCCCCTAAATAAAACTCTAATCGCCATAACTAACGCAACAATTCTAAATATAGATAAACTTGACATTCAAATTTCGATTTTGCGAACACTGGCAATTGTCACAATTTCAGTAGATAGTAAACTGGACCATTTCAATTCATTAATTAGGAGGGCTCAGGCAGAGGCCTGGCTGGAACTATGAGTAACACGAGCATGTCAATGCAACCCCGACCTGGAAAAACTCACAGAGCTGTCTAAAATCATGTCTAGAAAGGTAGCCGAACTAAACCAGGAACCAGAACACTTAAATAACAGAAGGAAGCCAACTCCTGGGCCTCAAGGAAAAAATGACAGTGATAACCAACCAGTGAAAAAGCCAGACGAAGAAACAAACATCAAGGAAATCCTAAGCCAAGAATCACCTTCATCAATAGAAAGCCCAAATCCACATGAGAAAACGGAAGCAGGACCATTCGTACCAGTACTACCAAGAAAGAGCAAACAAATCTTGATAAAATAGGGCAACATGCAAGTTATAAAACAGGCCAACAATGGTTCACAGCTCAAAGCACACCTCCATAAGGTCAGTGGAAACACTCATCATCTGAGAGATCTTAGCCTCAAAGATACCCAAGCAGATCTGAGAAATACAACATCAATGATGGGCCTATCAAAGAGGGATGCCTCCAGTATGGTAACAATTCCTGTCACTCATTTGAGCAAGTTAGAATATTTTGAACCTATAACTTAGATCTGTTTTCAAGCCTTTAGCAATGTCCACTACATCTGACTTACCCCCTAGATCCCCAACCACACAGAGTCTGAAAATACATGACAGAGGAGATAATCTCCCCATTACTACAGGTATGTAACAAAACACTAGAGTCAGGCAATGCCCCACAGGCCTGGAAAAATGCTAATGTTACCCCTCAAAATATTGCTATTGCCCTTTCCTGTAAAAATCTTAGAACGTTTTGTCAGCAAGAATTTGTCCCAGCATCTAGAAGACCAAGTTCTCCTAGAAGAGGAGCAGTTTGGTTTGCAAACCAATGCATGAAACTGAGTCTGCTCTTCTTATAGCTATGGTTATGGTATACTCCAGATGAGGGTAAAAGCGGCCAGTCAGCGGTTGTGATGTTACTTGTTCTTTCATCTGTTTTTTGGATCACTGACTAAATATAGACTACCCAAAATATAGATTCCAAAATATAGACAGACAAAATATCGAATTCCTATCTACAAACAGGTAAGTACAAAAATATCGACCCCAAAATATCGTTTATATATATATATACATTATAGAAATATCGAATTTCTTAAAATTAATGTCAAATTTAAAAAATATTAAAAATAAATAGTTAAAATATACTTAAAAATACTTAAATTACCTTAAAATTATTAAATAACTAATTTAACTTATATAAAAAAATACAATCGTATCTGTTAAAACATATATATATATTAACATAATATTAATAAAAAATACACAATAATATTACCCTAGAATAGCGGAGGTGTAAAAAAAGAGTGCAACAGTAGGGAAAGCGTTGGATAGCGTAGGGGTAAAAATTACTATTCCCACTCCAGAGAGTGCAACAGTAGGAAAAGCGTTGGATAGCGTAGGAGTAAAAATTACTATTCCCACTCCAGAGAGTGCAACAGTAGGGAAAGCGTTGGATAGCGTAGGGGTAAAAATTACTATTCCCACTCCAGAGAGTGCAACAGTAGGGAAAGCGTTGGATAGCGCAGGGGTAAAAATTACTATTCCCACTCCAGAGAGTGCAACAGTAGGGAAAACGTTGGATAGCCTAGGGGTAAAAATTACTATTCCCACTCCAGAGAGTGCAACAGTAGGGAAAGCGTTGGATAGCGTAGGGGTAAAAATTACTATTTCCACTCCAGAGAGTGCAACAGTAGGGAAAGCGTTGGATAGCGCAGGGGTAAAAACTACTATTCCCACTCCACACAGTGCAACAGTGGGGAAAGCGTTGGATAGCGTAGCAGTAAAAATTACTATTCCCACTCCAGAGAGTGCAACAGTAGGGAAAGCGTTGGATAGTGTAGGGGTAAAAATTACTATTCCCACTCCAGACAGTGCAACAGTAGGGAAAGCGTTGGATAGCGTAGGGGTAAAATGTACTATTCCTACTCCAGAGAGTGCAACAGTAGGGAAAACGTTGGATAGCGTAGGGGTAAAAATTACTATTCCCACTACAGAGAGTGCAACAGTAGGGAAAGCGTTGGATAGCGTAGGGGTAAAAATTACTATTCCCACTCCAGAGAGTGCAACAGTAGGGAAAGCGTTGGATAGCGTAGGGGTAAAAATTACTATTCCCACTCCAGAGAGTGCAACAGTAGGGAAAGCGTCGGATAGCGTAGGGGTAAAATTTACTATTCCCACTCCAGAGAGTGCAACAGTAGGGAAAGCGTTGGATAGCGTAGGGGTAAAAATTACTATTTCCACTCCAGAGAGTGCAACAGTAGGGAAAGTGTTGGATAGCATAGTGGTAAATTTTACTATTCCCACTCTATTGAAAATAAATTAATATAATTCACATAATCATCAATTAATCAATTAATAAAAATTATTTATTATTTAAGAATTAATTAATTACCAATTAAAAATTAATTAATAATTCATTCTAAATAAATACCAATTAATTAATTAAGATATTTAATTAATTATAATTAAATTACTTCCCACCTTATTCCCCTATAAACCCACAACCCGGTACAGAACATAAATTAATTTAATTCACATAATTATCAATTAATCAAAAATATTTATCAATTAAGAGTTAATTAATTACCAATTAAAAATTAATTAACAATGTATTAAAAAAATACCAATTAATTAATTAACATATTTAATTAATTATAATTAAATTACGTCCCACCCTATTCCCCTATAAACCCACAACCCGCTACAGAAAATAAATTAATTTTATTCACATAATTATCAATTAATCAATTAATAAAAAATAATTATCAATTAAGAATTAATTAATTACCAATTAAAAATTAAGTAACAATTTATTCTAAATAAATACCAATTAATTAATTAACATATTTAATTAATTATAATTAAATTACTTCCCACCCTATTCCCCTATAAACCCACAACCCGCTACATAATTAAATTACACAATAATTAAATAACATTAAATTAATTACTTAAAATAAATTACAAAAATATATACACTTTTCACACATATACTAACATAAAAAACACTTAAAAAATTGCGATATTATTAAAATTTCGATATTTTTAATAAACTATATTATGTACTTCGATATTTTGACTGTCTATATATTTAAAATCGATATTACATTACTTACCTTCAAAACGATATTTTTGATGTCTATATTCTGTCCATTCGATATTTTGTCCTTTCTATATTTTGGACTCGATATTTTGGTTTGTCTATATTTTGGAATCGATATTTTGACCATGTACCTAGTGTGCATGCAGGCTCAATGCTGAAGCATTTCTCGGGCTTTAGAAAGGTTTTTAGTCTCTGCTCTAAGACACTATACTTGTAGATTAATTGCCGGTGTGTCAAGCATGGAGACCGTTTACACTTTTTTGCATAAATAAACCCTGTTTCTTTAACAGAAAACATATTTAAATAACTTAAGTTCCCCAAGTCCTACGTGGGCAGCTAATCCACTGCAGGCTTTTGCTTTGCATTCTGGGATTGTACTCCTGTTTATCCCTTACCAAAAATAAGGAATACAAGTCCCAGAATGCAAAGTAACCACCTGGATTGGGTGAGATATTCACATATGAAATAAAAGGTTGCCATATTTCTTCTTTTTTGAGGGCACCACTTTGAAAGGCCTGTGCTTTCCAATGTAATATCGTTTTCAGTTATCTGAGTCCACTTGATTGAAGGGGAAACAAAGTGTACAACTCACAGCTTAGTAAAATGCACAGCAAATACACAGTAAATGGTAAATAAAGGCACAGCTAAGTAAAAGGAAGTCCAGATTTGGAAAACTCCAGTACCCTTGACAATTAAGATTGTAGAAAGGGCCCTCCGGGCATTCGTGGTACCAATATCACGTTAAGTGAAAATGCACAGCTTCTCTCCCAACAAATAATATAACAAATTATGAATAAAACCTATTTTTGCTCAACACAAAGATTCATGAAATAGAGCCGGGACTGCGGTGGTCGCCGGCTGAATAAGCTGAGATCATTCAATGGTAGGAGAATGAGGCCTCACGGCATCTTCACTAATCTGGGCTTGGCTGGTGTTACTGTGCAGGGATGTTCCTCATGGTTGGTACCCAGCTCGGCTTCTGTTCTCGTGGGAAAAAGACCACACAGCTAAGCGCCCCCACCCGCTTCACTCTGGCGAAGGTAGGCAGCATCTGAAACATTGCATGTAAGACGCAGTGATAAATATGTTGCCATAGTGACTACCGAGTGTGGTATTTTAGCCTTAAACTCAGAACTGATGATGAACCGTTTGCGCTTGGGCAAGCTAAATAGTTTTAAGAAAACGACCCAATACAAGCAAGCCATGCAATCTGGTAAAAGGCATGTCCAGAAATGATCCCGGTTTAAGCAAGGCAGGTATTGCCCTCTAGCATGACTGGCCTGCGGAAAGGTTACATGTTGTCCAGTGTGGCGCAACACACATTGAATCTGCTCTCTTCCCTGCTATGGTTGTATGACAATCCATCGCATACTTTTTTTGCTGTTGACACGATATGTAGCATGACGGTCTCATGCGTTGTAATGGCATCTTAACATCGCATGCGTTGTAATTGCATGTGATGTTAATGGCATCACGCCTTTGTAGCATGCGCAGTAAAAGCCTGTGGTGTGAACGATCCTGCGATGTAAAAGTCGCGGTGAGATAGCACCGCGATAAATTGACAGCGAGGTCATTGGTGTTTCCTATGGGATATCTGCTGGCAGGATGGAGGAGCGGAGCTGAGCACAGCCCCACTTGCAACTGAATAGCCAGTACTCTGTGTTCACTCAATGGGACTAACACCTATCCATTGTCACTGCAGCTTGGTTGGAGGATGGGCAGGGAAGGCAAGAGATTCCATGCACTTCAAGCCACCCTCTTGAAACTTATCCAACCTTCTAGAAGGAGGGTACTAGGGTATAAAAAGAATACTTGAAACATCAAATCTCAGTACATTTCTGGACCTGTAGATATTCTGCCAAGTAGAAGGACTGCTGTGCTGCGGGAAGGACTGCTACTCTGCTGCTCTGGAAGACTGCTGCCTTACTTGATTGCTATCCTTTCCCCCTGCTGCTCTGCAGTCTTCTGCCTGGGTTCAAGGAATGGATTTTCATTTGTCCCAGTATCTTCAAAGTGACTCACAAGGGCTAGTTTGCTGACCTCCTGTTCAGGACCATAGGGACACAAAAGGCTTTCTCATTCTTGAACCCATACCTGGACCCAGTCTGGGCGATTTATGACACTCCAAGTGTTACTCCTCCAGTCCCAGATAATTGGAAGTGGTGCTAAAGGTGACCTAGGAAATTCGATGAAGACACTCCTCGGATATCGCCTCCAAGGGTGTGTTCTAGCATGCACTGTTCAGCATGGTATTCTCTGCCACTTTGACCAATTTCTTCAAGCACTGCACTGAAGGAGTAGGTCTGAAGTACAGAAATGATAGAAAACTCTCCAATTTAAGGTGACTTTGTGCCATCACCAAGGTGAAGGAAACTGTGCTGCAAGACTTTCTCTTTGTCAGTGACTGTGATCTGAATGCTAGACCAGAGCCAGAAATGCAAGCCAGTATGGACAGGTTGTCATCTACATGAAGCAACTTCAAGAAGACTGTGGTCATGCCTCAGCCATATCCCCACCCTCTGCACACAGAACCACCTATCACTGTAAATGGACAGACACTAAAGGCAGGGGAACACTTTGTGTAGCTGGGCAGTACCATTTACCAAGCAGTGTAAATTGATGCTGAATTAAACTGCAGAATTGCAAAAGCCTGCTCTGCCTTCTGCCGATTGCCATCCATTTTTTGGAACCATTGATGAATACGCCTAACAACAAAGCTGAAGGTCTACTAGGAAGCAGTGCTTCAAACTCTACTGTACGCCTGCGATATATGGACTGTACACTGGAGTCATCCATGATGCCTCCATCACTCCTACATATCCTGTTTGTGCAAGCTTCTGAGAATCAGCTGGCAGGACAAAGTGCCTGATACTGAAGTCCTTTCTAGAGCCAGTCTGCCATTACTTCATACACGTATGATGAACGCCCAGACAAGATGTGCTGGGTATTTTGTCAGAATATCATTTCAGCACATCCCCAAACAGCTCTTTTATGGAGAACTCACTCAGGGGAAGCGCTCCCATAATGGTCAAAAGAAGCACTCAAGGATACGCTGAAGACCCCCCTAAAGTACATAGAGATCACCACATGGGAAACCCTCGCACTGACCTGTCCAGCATGGCACAGCCTCATTCACAAAGGCTGCCAAACCTCTGAGGCAAGCAGTACTACTGAGGCTTCAATAAAGTATGACAAGAGGGTCTACATGAAATCTTTGGATACATAGAGTCCGGTCAACCAATCAATGAGATGTACAGGTCTTCATCAATATTGATGGACAAACACCATTCCACAGGGGGTTGGTGGATATTTGGGGTAGTTATGGTAGTAGCTGAGTGGTGTCTATGGTGCGGGTGAGGCACTTACCCTGGCGGGGCTAGTGTTCAGGGGTTCTCCAACCACTCTTGGCTTAATACAGTAAGTGCCTGGGCAGCACTATAGCAACTAAGCTGGGTCCCACAGAGACTATTGATATATACAGTAGAAACTGGTGAATATTGCTGCAGCATATTTGTTAAACACAATACTAAACCTCTGGGTGCACCGGTGACACCAAAAATATTTGCACCACTTTGTGAACCAGGAGGTTAATTTAGTACAACCCCAGTTCCAGAATTGATCTATAATCCATAATTGATCTTTGAGCCTTAAAAAGTTGGATCCTTAACAGTTGACAAAGATTTGGGGATTATTGGGCAGTTTATCAAATCTGCTGGGCACCTGTTGCATTGGTATCACTGTGGTACATGATTAAAGAAAGTATATCGAAGATAGCGCTCGGGGTCAGTGCACTGGCCAATGGATCTAACACAGTGGAACCAAAAATGTCTTCCAACTCAGATTTAAAACAGCTCATCCTGGATGGTAGCAGCACGTCACACCGAAGACAGACTGTCTTTCCTGGTAACCCTGCATTTGGTAATGCTGTTAAGGTAGGGTGTGGAAAAACTCAGTGGTGTTGCAAGGGTGCTGGGGAGGCAATCCGCCCCAGGCGGCACCAGCTTCAGGGGGGCGGCCGCCCCTTCACTCTTACCTGCTGCTGTTGCGGGGCATCAAACTCAGGAATCACTTGCACCCCAACCTCCCCACTCTTACCTGTGGCTGCCGCGGGGTAGCAAACGCAGGAATCGCCAGCCCCCCTTGCTCTTACATGAGGTTGCCGCGGGGAGGCAAACGCAGGGACCGTCATGGGCAGCCAAAGGTCTAGGAAAACTGTAAGATCATACCACAGACACTGAGAAAAGAACATCTGATTTACTGACATCAGTGTAAAGTAAACACACCTGATGAAAGAACTGTGTGTTGCAGTCAAACGTCACATGGAAGATTATCTGGAGGATAAGTCTCATATGAATAACACTTGCTCGCTGGGTATACCAGAGAGAGACATGTACCAAAATGGAGCATTCTTTGAAAAATTCATCCTTCAATTGTTCACAGATAAGGAATCAGTGAAGGGCATACAGGTAAAGGAAAGGCTCTATAAGTAGACACATCTACATTTTTGTCTAGGGTGGCAGGAAGAGAATGCTCGGCAATTAATTGAAAGAAAATAAATGATATCCATTTGATTGTTTTATTGTCTTGATGATTGCCTCACAAGCAACATTTATAAAGTTGCCATTGAGACACATAAACAAATCTAAATAGCAGCCACCATTGTGCTGTCACTGAGTAAATAAAATATGCTGCATTATGGTATAAGTGCCTCTTTCTTCTTACCTTTTAAATGCAGAACTGATACAAAATCCTTTTTGGGATTGGCAAATCAATAGTATTTGCGTTGGTGTGTAAGAAAAATTAGAACATTGAAATGTTGAGCACTCCATTGAAAACAATGGAGTGCTCGGGTCTTCTCATGGCCAGTAGTAGCCCAAAGCATCAACATTCCAATGTTTAATAAAGACCTCACAGAGCCCGAGGGGATTCCAACACCCTCAGGCTCTATGAGGCCTTTGTTTTACACATAGAACATTCTGCCCGCTAGAGGCTGAATGTTCTAATGGCCTTAGAGCCCTCCGTAGCGGGCCTTACCGGCCTTTAAAGGCCCCCTCCCTTGTTAAAGGTCTTCGCCTTACGCTCGGGCCTTTAACGCTGGAGCGCGCCTTTAATGGTGGGTAGCACACGCTACCCAAGGCTCTAAGGTTATGGTAACACAAACCAGTGCAAAGCACTGCTTTGCGTTACTCTGCCTCCAGGGGCCATGGCAAGGTTTTTCTCAAAAAATGTACACCACTTTTAAGCAGGAGGTAAAAAGGAGATATGCTGTTATTTCTCCTTACTTTTCCCTCTTTGCATGTGTGCAGCATTGTACAGCACACGTACAAAGTGGGATTTTTTGTAATGTTAGCCTTAGCATAGTATGTAGTAGTAGAAGGTTACTCTTCCAGTACAGAACCAATACTAGTATCACACAGACACCTTTGCACTATGGTGTAAAGGTGTGTGACCCACTTGTGGGACACCCCCGCGCCGCACGGCCACCAGCTGCTGCGTGTGCCCCCTGCCTGCCCTGTGCCTCGCTGCTGCCTCGTCTGCCGGTTGCCGGCTGCCTCCGCTGCGGGGATTGTTTTGCCTGGTTTTGTCAATCATTTGTGCCTGTTTTGTCTAACTTGGTTTCACTTCATTTTTCCCTTGTTTTGTCGTGTATTTTTGCCTGTTTAGTTTAATTTCATTCTACCCGTGTTTTTGCTCTCCTTCCTTGTTGTCCGCCTACCTCGCCGCCCCCCGCCCTCCCTTCCCGCCACCGCCGCTTGTCCCCGCCCCTTTTTTCTCTTCTGTAACCCTCCCCGCTCCCGCCTCCCAGCTGCTCCGCCCACCCGCGCACTTCGCCTTAAATGGCGACCGTGCGAACGCGCAGCGTTGACGCGCAGCGGGCGCGCCGATTGTGCGCCGAAGGCGCGCCAAAGGTAAGCCCGTCTGCGCCCGTCCGCGACCGGATCGCGCCCAGCGCCAGAACCCCTGGACCGCGAGGATCCCGACCGACCCGCAGGACGTACTCAGCCGCCACCCTCAGCGCACTCAACACCGGCCGACGCCCAGAGTGCCACCAAGCCACACCACGACGCACCCACGGACCCTTCAGCTGCCACGCCTGCAAGTTCTCCTGCATCCGGACCTGCCCCGCACCAGCACCCGCCAAGTCGAACACCAGCAGCACCCACCTCAAGTGCATCCTGCTCAACACCCGCTCCGTCCACAGACACGCCATCGAACTCTGGAACCTCCTAGACACCACAGCCCCTGACGTTGCCTTCCTCACGGAGACCTGGATGAACGCCTCTTCAGCTCCCGACATCGCCATCGCTATCCCAGAGGGCTACAAGATCGTCCGGAGGGACCGAAACGCCAACCAGATGGGAGGAGGCATCGCCATCATCCACAAGAACACCATCCATCTCACGACCAGCACCGACAACACCCTGACCAGCGCCGAACACCTGCATTTCCAGATCCACACCAACCCGAACACCACCCTCAGAGGCACCCTGATCTACCGACCTCCGGGACCACGCACACAATTCAGCGAGGACATCGCCGACTTCGTCAGCCCGCACGCCCTCCCCTCCGCTGACTACATCCTCCTGGGAGACCTCAACTTCCATCTAGAGAACAACAACGACCGCAACACCAGCACCCTGCTCGACAACCTCGCCAACCTGGGACTCAAGCAACTGGTGTCCACCCCCACCCACCTCGCCGGACACACACTCGACGCAGTCTTCTCATCCAGCACAGACATCGACTTCAGCCACGCCACTGAGCTTCAATGGACGGACCACAGCTGCGTCCACTTCACCTTCAAGAGAACGACGACCCACCACCACCAGCAACAGGCCGCCCGCAGAAGCTGGAACAAGATCACAGCACACCACCTCGCCGCCTCCCTGAGCCAACACCCTCCTGCCAGCTCAACGAACCCCAGCCAGGCCGCGGACAACCTCACGAAGTGGATCAGCAACTGCGCGGACGAACTCGCCCCACTGAGGACCCCGCCTAGCAGACCCGGCAGCAAGAAGGCCCCATGGTTCACCGACGAACTCAAGAGCTCCAAGAAGAACTGCCGAGCCCTCGAGAAAGTCTGGAGAAGGGAACCGACACCGGACAACAGGACCTCCTTCAAACTTGCCACCCGGAAACACCACCAGCTGATCCGCGCCGCCAAGAAAACAGCATTCAAGGACCGGTTGGACAACAACGCACACAACTGCAAGGAACTCTTCAACATCGTGAAAGAGCTCTCCAACCCCAGCGCAGGAAACAACGACATCACCCCATCGCAAGACCTCTGCAACTCCCTCGCTTCATACTTCCACAACAAGATCACGGACATACACAACAGCTTCAACAACCAACCTACGCACACCATGACCGAACAACCACCCCCCACCACCACCCTCCACGCCTGGACCCCGATCAGCACCGAAGACACCATCCGCACGATGAACTCCATCCACTCCGGATCACCGACCGACCCCTGCCCTCACCACGTCTTCAACAAGGCCGACGCTGTCATCGCACCCCACCTGCGAGACATCATCAACACATCCTTTGACACCGCCACCTTCCCTGAGAGCTGGAAACACGCCGAACTCAGCGCTCTACTCAAGAAACCAACAGCGGACCCCACCGACCTCAAGAATTATCGCCCCATCTCGCTCCTCCCGTTCCCAGCCAGTCATCGAGAAGACCGTCAACAAGCAACTGGCCGCCTTCCTCGAGACAAACGGATCCCTCGACCCCTCACAGTCCGGCTTCCGAGCCAACCACAGCACCGAGACCGCCCTCATCGCCGCCACCGATGACATCCGAGCCCTGATGGACAATGGAGAAACAGCGGCCCTCATCCTCCTAGACCTCTCCGCGGCATTCGACACGGTCTGCCACCGCACCCTAGTTCGGCGCCTCAGCAACATCGGAATCCAGGACAAGGCGCTGGAATGGATCATCTCCTTCCTCGACGGAAGAACACAGAGAGTCCAACTACCACCGTACAAGTCAGAGGCCTCCGAAGTCATCTGCGGCGTCCCCCAAGGATCATCTCTGAGCCCCACCCTCTTCAACGTCTACATGAGCCCCCTCGCGGCCATAGTACGCAAACACAACCTCAGCATAATCTCCTACGCCGACGACACCCAGCTAATCCTCTCCCTGACCAACGACCCCGCCGCCGCCAGAGCCAACCTGCACGAAGGGATGAAAGAGGTAGCCGAGTGGATGACGACCAGCCGCCTGAAACTGAACTCGGACAAGACGGAGGTCCTCATCCTGGGCTCCTCACCCTCCGCCTGGGACGACTCCTGGTGGCCTCCCGCCCTGGGCACCGCACCCAAACCGACGGACCACGCACGCAACCTGGGCTTCATCCTGGACTCCTCCCTCTCCATGACCAGACAAGTCAACGCCGTCTCCTCATCATGCTTCAACATCCTACGCATGCTACGGAAGATCTTCTGGTGGATCCCCACCGAGACCAGGAAGACCGTCACCCAGGCCCTCGTCACCAGCCGACTGGACTACGGCAACGCCCTCTACGCCGGTACCACCGCCAAGCTCCAGAAGAGACTCCAGCGGATCCAGAACGCCTCAGCCAGACTCATCCTCGACATCCCACGAACCAGCCACATCTCCGGACCTCTGAGAGACCTTCAATGGCTCCCCGTCAACAAAAGAATCACCTTCCGCCTCCTCACCCACGCACACAAAGCCCTACACGACCAAGGCCCAAGCTACCTCAACAGCCGAGTCAACTTCTACGCTCCGAAACGCCACCTCCGATCAGCCAACCACGCCCTCGCCGCCGTCCCCCGCATCCGAAGAGCGACAACAGGAGGAAGGTCCTTCTCCTACCTGGCCGCCAAGACCTGGAACTCCCTCCCGACCGACCTGCGCCTGACCCAAGACCACCTCTCCTTCAGGAAGAAGCTGAAGACCTGGCTGTTCGAGCAGTAGCGGCACCCCCCCCCCCCCCAGCGCCTTGAGACCCTACGGGTATGTAGCGCGCTATATAAATGCCACTGATTGATTGATTGATTGATTGAGTGGCGCTCAGCAGCCTTATTATGCATCGGCAACAGGGAGAGAGGAGGATTGTTCCATATTCCTGTTAATTTGGTGCTTTCCTGTTCACTCCCAGTCACGCAATGCTGCATATTGTTACAGGTTTGCAAATCTGGGCCTTGGCATTGAATCATTAACCATCAAACCTTATTGAACTGATAACTGGTCTACTATTGAACTTCACATCTAGAGGTACTGTACCATCAAGCGACCAATACATGTCTCTAAATATGATAACATTTAGGATCCAGGAGCTCTTTTCCTCGTCTGAATATTTTATATTATTTCTGGTTATATTGGTGAGCTAGTTCTAATCTTTAATAGACTGAATCTTTTACTGATAAAATGAACATTGTTCTAAATTCCCTTGCAGCCTGGTGTGCACAATAGAAAACTGGAAAAGAAATGATCAAGGCCCTGGATATATTAATTAACCCTGCACAGGCAGGCTGCTCACCTTTCCCTCACACGAATACGTCTCACTCTGTAATCAGGTACTCACCCCTTCCCATACAATCACACAGGCAGACCCCTCATTTAGCCTTCATACAAATGCACCCCTTCACTCACATGGTCACAGCTCTCACCCTACACTCACTTGACCACACCTCTCACCAAGCACTCACACAGCCTCACTTCTCACCTAGCACTTGTACAGTCACAACTCTCACTATAGACACACCACACACCCTCTCTCTCCTTGGCACACTGCTCACACTGCAGTCACACAGGCACATTATCCACCCTGCATGCACATACGAATGCAAAACAATTCACCCTGCACTCACACTGGAGCACACAACACACCCTGCTCTCCTATAGGCACACAACACATCCTATGCTCGCAAAGGCATACCTCTCACCCCGCACTCTCTCAGGCACACAGATTACCCAGCACTCAGATAGGAACACAAATCACTCCAGTAATATAGCTGCACAGCGCAACCTGCCTGACAAAGGTACATCACCCACTCTGCGCTCACACAGGCACACTGCTCATCCTGCGCAAATTTGGTTGTGCCAGGGAACAAGGGTGAATAAGTGTTAGGGTATGCCTTAGAAGAGCAGTGAATTGGTGCTGGGGAAGAAAGGTAGGTGGCAGGGGCGCCTCCTCTGTTTCAACGGAGGAGCATCGCCCCACTGAAATGCCCCAGAGACAAAAACTAAAATGGTAATGAAGGTAATTTATTGCCATTATATTTTTCATCACCCAACGCCAAACAGAACCTCAGGACGAGGGGGGGGAAGCTGCTGCTGACAGGCAGCAGCAAAGACAGCAGGCAACAGCAAAGACAACAGGGAACTTTCAGCTTAAAAAACACATGTCTTTTTAGCTGGCCTTCTTGAGACAGCCAGCCACACATGTGCACTTTAAACCTTTCGAACCCAGCTATCTTAAGACAGCTGAGTTAGAGAAAGCAAAAGCCTCGAGTGCTCTACTGAGCGCTAAAAGAGGCCACTCCCACCAACCTGGAGCTGCTCTCAGGCTGGCGAGAGCAGCACCAGGATTGGCTTGGGTGTTTTGGAGCCTGTCTGCCTGCCTCGAGAAGAGAAGACCATCGAGGAGGATGTCGCACTGCTGGTAAGTGCTCTTAATTTTTAATTTTTATATGTTCCAGCCACACACTACCCTCAGGACATGCCAGCCGCCACTGGTAGGTGGGTGTCAAGGGGACAGGCGGTGTGAGGTAAGAAGAGAGAGTGTGAGCTAAGTATGACCTTTTCTTCAACTTTAGGAAAAGACAAGTGGAAGCAGAGTTATTAAAGACTCCTTAGAGTATACAGGTTTAACAGTGTTAAATAGCAAAACTTATATTGTGGTTCATTTACCTAAAGAAAGATTTTCTGTTCTAACAAGTCATATTAAATCAGTGTAGAATGTGCTTTCATCTTGTGGTTCTTGCTCCCCAAATGTAAATGTGCTTTAATCTTCTATTTTCTTTACTCATTTGTGCTAATACCCATTTCCCACCTCATTATTTATTTTTCCAACAGGCCTTTGACTCAACACTGTTGTGGTCTGGAACCACCGATTAGCCATAGGTCGGCGGTTCCACTGCTGGATTTGAAAGTGACGACCGTATTATCGGTCATAAACACCCATTCCCCAATTGGGACATTTTTGTTTTCAAACATCCCTGCACCATGTGGCAGGCACAAATTGCCGGACACATGGTGCAGAGGACCAAGCGCTAGGGGCCCCCAAAGACCCTTTCCAATAGCCTTTCCATGTCAGAAAAGCCGACATGAAAAGTCTGTCGGGAAGTGCCATTATAACCCCATGGCGGAGTTGATCCATGGCTCCGCAGTCATCAGGGGATTAAGGTGGCTTCAGATGCTCCGACGGGCTCCTCAACTTTGTTGGAAGTGCATCAGAATCTCCCTAGGTTTCACTCCAACTGTCATCATCCTAATACGGCGGTTGGACTGAAACCTACGATATCGAGTGGAAAGCCTCTTACAGCTAATCAGAGGGTTTTTGCCCAACATTGTAATCGGGCATCCTTTTAATAAATTACCACTTACTATTTCCTTTTTTTAATTATTATGTCAACTTTTCTTTCTCATCTCCAATCTTTCCCACCTGCACCGTTATTTCATAGTTTTCATGTTCTTTCCTTATTTCACTTTCTTCCTTCCCGGTCATTCTTTTTTGCCATTTATGACACTCTCTCTTGACTCTTTTTCGATTTTTCTTTTTTCCCTTTTCAATCTGCCATCTTTGAGCTATTGTCTTTACAATCAACATTTAAATACACTTCAGATATCATGAATCATACTATACAAATGGTGGCAAATATCCTGTACTTTAATATTGAAGTTTAAATTTGATATTTTGTGACTAATTACATATTTTCTATCTTAGAATATTGACAATATTGATTGGATAATATAGAGAAGCTTGAAAATCAATATCAGTGAGGCAACATTATTTGTTTGAAACAAAATTGGGAATTTGTTTATATTTCCTTAGTCTTTATTAGAAAATAGTGAGTATGGATGTATGACATTACAACGCATGCTTTTACCACGCATGCCTTTACAACGCTGTTTTTACAACGCATGCCTTTACAACGCATAGTGCTTTGGGGCGCTGGATAGTGAATAGTTTAATTTACTATTCCAACTCCAATCCCCGTGGATAGTAGGGAAGGTGTTGGATAGTAAATTAAACCTATTCCCTATCCTAGAGCGCCCCCAGGGCAATGCGTTGTAATGGTTTGCGTTGTAAAAGTTGCGTCGTAAAGGCACTGCGTGGTAAAAGTTGCATTGTAAAGGATGTTTCCCAGTGAGTATATGTCCTCGGCCCTTAAATTCTTTACAATATTGCCATATTAGGAGACGCGTATCTGACCACAAATTTGGGGTTCATTTCAAATTTAAAAAGCTGCTTTCAATAGAAACAACCTGAAATTAAAACATATGACAATTGAAAATTGAATTTAAACACTCCTTAGATTCTGGATTGAAGGGTATTTTTTGTTATACTTGATGAGAAAAAGAATTTCAATAGGATGCATATTTTTGCTCTCTGGCTACTACAAATATTGCTATCTATTAAAAAACACGTGTTTACCTAATTTTCTGACTATCACAATTATTGATCTACAATATACTTTCAAATTGCTAAGTAAGCATCCCACCAAATATTCACATATCTTGAGAGTAATATGGATTTGCCTCCTAGTCCAGCCCGCCAGAATCTAGGGCCTTGTGGGAAATCTGCATTTTCTGTATGTCACCCTGTATTTTTTACCTTTTGCAGGACCCTATATTTTTGCTGGCTTTAGAACTCTGTGTACATTAAACCTGCTAACCAGTATCAAAGTGCCTGTGCTTCCACTTTAAACATGGTTGCAATGCCATATTCCTAATTAGTATATTTAACTTACATGTAAGTCTCTAGTATATGTTGCAAAATGTACCCAGGTCCTCTACGTTAAGTGACCCTATTGAACAACAGCACCTATTGTGCTATTCACTTGAGTGACAGTGTAAAACATGGCTTCAGGCCTGTCTTGTAGCCTGACTGTGACGGTTTACACACTGCACTTCGACCTGCCGAAATAAACCATTTTGACATGTCAAAACCTTGCTATTTAATATATTAACCCACCACATATGCATTTTAGTCTGCAAGGCGGTGTGCATGGTATTTAAAAATAAGATAAAATGTATTGCTAACATGTTGCTTACAGTGATTGCCCCACAAAGCTATTTTCACTCTGCCAGGCCTAGCTGTCTGTCCGATGTAGAAAACCAGAGTAATGTAATGTGATGTAATGTAATATAATGTAATAAGAATTTTTGAAGCGCACTACTTCCCCACGGGTATCCTGGCGCTGACTGACAGCAGTTCCTCTACATGCACATATTTACCCTACCAGATGTACACCCTGCACTACCTCTGAGGGAAGAGATAAGTTTTAAGTTTTTTCCTAAACTGAAGGTATTCTCCTATTTGTCTGATATCAGGCGGAAGATTGTTCCACAGATGGGCAGCCGCCCAGCTGAAGGCTCTCCCCCCCAAACTTAGAGGTTTGTATTCTGGCAGTACAGACCAGGTGGGCAATATACGAACGAAGATTTTGTGATGGAGCATGCCAGGCAAACATATTCTGCAATGGCAGGGGTCCAAGTCCATAAAGGGCCTTACAAATAATACATAGTGATTTAAACTGGATCCTCTAAGCTAGAGGGAGCCAGTGAAAATCTCTAAGAGCCGCAGATGCAAAATCGCCTTGGGTCCCCTTTAAAAGCAGCTTAGCAGCAATTGTCTGTATTCTTTGTAAATTCAGAATAAAGAAGTTGGCTGAACCGAGGAGCAGGGCATTACAGTAGTCCAGCCGGATTAAAATAACGCTTCTAACTACTAGAGCCCTAGCGGCCAAAAGGAGCATGAGGAGAATTTTCTGCAGAGCCTTTATGAGTGAGAAACAAGTCCCAACTGTCTTATTCGCCTGTTTCTCCAGGCTCAGCTTGTCATAAAAAACAACCCCCATGTGGCACTCTGCTACCACTGGTATGGGAGGCGTATCTGCCTGAATGGGCCAGAAATTGTCTGGAAGTCGAAGAGGGATTTTCTTCACAGTGCACTGTATAATTTCGGTTTTTCCACCATTAAACTGCAGAGAGTTGTCCGATAACCATCTAGCAGTCTTCTGCATGCATTCATGGAAGCTACTGAGTGATGTGGACTCTCTGCCTTCTAGAGACAGGATAAGCCGGGTGTAGTCAGCATAATTCACCAGCTTGATGTTGTATGATTTATTAATGGTAATGAATGGTCTCAAATAGATATTAAAAAGGATCAGGCTGATAGACGAGCCTTGAGGAACCCCATGCTGGACCGTTCTGAATTCAGAACGAAAAGGGGGGAGGGCCAAAGCTTGTTGCCTGTTTTCCAAGTAAGAATGAAGCCAGTTAAAGGCCAAACCCTCTAGCCCAAGGTCAGCAAGCTGTCTCAGTAATATTCTCTGATTGACCGTGTCGAATGCGGTAGTCATATCTAAGAGGATCAGGACGGTCGACTGGTCATTGTCTGCCCGCATTCTAAGTTCATCTAAGACGACTACTAGAGCTGTCTCCGTCCCATGGCCAGGTCGAAAACGAATTGCACGTCTTCCAGTCCTCGGTTGGTTTCCAGAAATTGGGAAAGGTTTTACTGAACAGGCATTCTAGAATTTTTACCAGGTATGGGAGGAGGGAAATAGGTCGATATTTATTAGGGCACTGAGGGTCAAGGGTGGATTTTTACAATAAAGGTGTCACCATCGCCTGTTTCCAGCAAGAAGGAACTATTCAGCTGTTCAAAGATTGACTACAGATCTGATATAGCTGTGGTAATAGCTCCCTGCCAAACTTTGTGGGGGAGAGGGCCCATCGGGGACCCAGATTTAGTACTCATGGCAAGCTTGAGAAACTCTTCTTCCGTGGGTGTACTAAAGTGGCTAAAAATAGCAGGTCTATTCTCATGTGCCCCTTTGCTGTGTAGGAGTCTCCAATACAGGGTCACATGAATTTTCCTTGCTTTCTGATAACCCAGTAATTATTTTTGAGATTTTCTCCTCAAAGAAAGAAGCTAGGCTATCGCATAGTTCTTGGGTCATGATTGGTTTCTTTTTTTAGCAATCTGGATTTGTCAATTCATCTACTATCTTAAAGACCCTGCAGGATTATTGAGAGTTTCAAGAATTGAGTTGGCAAAAAACTCTGCTTTGGATTTTAAAATCTCATTTTTATATTTACTCATTACAATCTTCAAAGCTTCTTTATTAGCTGTAACATAGCCCTTTCTCCATTTCCTTTCTGCCAATTTACAGCTCTTTTTGAGAATTTTTAGGTTCTCGTTAAACCAAGGGGCTGATGGCTTACGCTTAGTCTTCAAGTTTTTTACTAGGATGGTTAAATCAAGGGCCTTGTTGATCTGTTTACATAATTCCAGATAGTTTGTTTCCACAGGTTTGTTTACATCAAACACATTAGTACCACGGAATATAGGCACCATTTTAGCAATACCAGGCAGCTTATTCCATTCTCTGCCATGGTGAAAGTTAAGCGAAGTAACATGGACAGGATTTTTTCTAAAAAGGGCCAATGTAAAAGTAACAAGGAAGGGGTCCGTCCAGCAAAGAGGTGAGATGGCCTCTATTTTGGCTGTGTTATCTTCCACGAAGACAAGATCGAAAATGTGACCACCGTAATGAGTAGAGTACAGTACCAAGTGATGTAGGTTCAAATTCTCGCAAGATTGCAAGAGAACATTAAGTACCCACCCCGTATTCCCATTGGCCCAGAGATTAAAGTCTCCTACAATAACCATGCAGGAGTGGGTGATAGCAAAGTTAAACAAACTATTAATAAAATTCTGAAA
Source organism: Lissotriton helveticus (assembly GCF_964261635.1). Classification (NCBI taxonomy): domain Eukaryota; kingdom Metazoa; phylum Chordata; class Amphibia; order Caudata; family Salamandridae; genus Lissotriton; species Lissotriton helveticus. Next base: position 1,930,067,928 of record NC_136059.1, read on the forward strand.
AGAGGGCTTGACAGCACCGAAGGGACGATAGGAGACCATCCATGCCCAATATCAGATGTCCACTGGGGCATGTCAGGGAGAACCCCATGAGCTCCATGCCCTCTATGTTGTCAATAGAAAGTTGCACAAAGTTCCAGCTATCTTTAAAGATCAAGCCAACTCCTCCTCTACCAGTCAACCGTCATAATACTGTATCTCAGGAATGGATTAAGTAAAACAATAATTAAACAACTATTTTTAATAGTAATTAACAATTCAATTCAATGATGAGGTTGGATTTTCAATAAATATTAAGAAAACATAAAATTTAGAAAGCTACCTTTTTCCTGCCTAACGATCCTGGAGGCTAATTTGTATTTTTTTTTTTGTAGAGTTTTATATAGCGTGAACTAGACCCGAACCAAATCAGGTATCAGAGCGCTTTACATAGCACAAGTTACGGTATTACATGAGGACACACACACACTTTCATTTTTAGGCACTTGCTTTCAAAATTCTCCCAACCAAGTGTAATGATTTGAATAGGTGTGAAACAGTTGTGAAAGGCTTCCAGGGAACAATAGGGTGACCTCAGTGAGCATAGAGAACTCATCTGAACCTCCAAGAATATGAATGGTAGGGGCTGTAATTATCCTTTTCAACATTACAGTGTCAAATCTTGCTTTAGTGTTAAAATCTGCTTGAAAGTTCTGCTGGGTTTGCATATGACACAGTGGGATAGACTTGAAAGCTAGATGTGTATCTACTGGCTGGTTGCTGGAGGGCCTGCTTTTTCCCACCAAATGCCTCTATATGGGTTTTACGTAACACACTGGGGGTGCACTTTTAGGTAATGGATTCAGGATGTCAAACTGTTTTTGTATATCCACTGTCTGGTTGCTTGAAAACACTTCTTTTGTTCTACCAGAATTCCTTCTCCAGGTTTTCTCTGGGTACAGTGGTTTCCCCCAACTGTCTTGTAATGTTAGATGTAGAAGGACACTAGGAATAGCATAGTAAATGCCCACGCCCAACCCCAGCCCTAAGAGCCCATGCTCACTGTAGCCGAAGACTTTTGCCATTTTGGAAAAGCCTGAAGTGGTCAGAGTTGGCCCTGGAAACCTTTAACGCATTGGTTATGGTGTGTTCAGGAGTCATTCACACCACTAGCGTGTGCGATGTATAGGCACCCACTATAGAACACTCCTGGACCCGAGGAACATTAGGAGTATTAAACCTGTTGTTTGTGACATGAGTAGAGCCCTAAAGTACTGGACAAAGATGTGGACTCCAAGGGTCTTTCCATCGCTCTTGTATCAAGAACAAAGAACTAGACTCTAAGGGTCGACAAATTAACCTCCTGTTTAACTGCGGGGATAAAACAAGAGGCCTTTTTCTGCATTGGCCAGACTCAACCCTGCTGTTGGCCTCTGCTGGACACCCTTTGAGTATCTAAGTTCCTCCACTGGGGGTTTCGAAGTGTACTCCTGTTGAGGATTTGGACTTCAAGGAATAAAGTTAGAAGGTAAAATCTTTAACAAGAATAGACCTGATTGGTTTATCCAACCTGTGCTCCATCATGGTTAGAGTCAATTTGTGCCTAGATTCAGGTCTACAATGACCATTGACTAACATTGGCACTTTGTGCTTCATGCTGCTACTCCTACTTAATACTTTGAAAATGTATATCTTCGGTTTGCATTATTGGATTTTTGTCATTTTGGAGTCATTTTGTTTAATAAATTGTACTCTATTTTTGTGATTCAGCTTGGGAATTTTATTGTTCTTCTTTTTGACTTTATTACCATTTTGGTACTGCATAGATACTTTTCATGTTGTCTTACGTTAAAACTTACATTCTCTGTGCCATAGTTACTAAGGGGATAACTACATTTTTTTCAGAACAAAATTTTATTGAGCTGTTGAAAAATTACATAAGACATACAGCGTTCCGAAAACCCGGAAAGACTGTGAGCATGAAATCAACAATCACATTGCAAGCAATTCAATCAGACATTTATATGTAAGAACAAACCCCAAGTCTCCCTTCCCCTCATCCCCCCAACTCCCCCACCCAGACTCCCCCATCCCTCCCTCTGCACAGCGCCTAACACTCCATGTGTAAAAAAGTATAGCAACAGAAAAACCATGAGTGTGTATTTCTCATCACGCGGGCTCAATGTCCAAGTGTCTTTCACCCGGTCCACCGGATGCTGGCGGCTCCAGCAACAGCCCCCTGTACTCTGCCCACCTCTTCCAGATTTTATAGTGTTTCCGGGGGCAGCCCCTGGCCTCGAAGATCGGGCGCTCCAGTCCCATGGGTTAACCTCATTTTAATTTAATTGCTTTACGAGTTCACCTTGATATGGGTTACAATTGTTACTTAAGTTTGGTAGTTACTCACCCTAATTATTAATCCAATTTCTTACAGACTTTTAGAAGATTAGCAGATAGAGTCAGAACCCAAATATCAGGATGGTATACACTGAGACTTGAGCCTTCAAAGGAAGAGAAAACCCTTCTGGCAATTGATTATGGCAGAGACAAAGTTCCTTAAAGACTGAGTGCTTGGCCCCAGGTAGCCAATGCAAAAAAACGAACTGCCATGAGATAGGGGAGTAAGGAGGGAGCCCCGAAATTACAGAAGCAGCAGTGTCTGTGCCACTTGAAGATGTTGAAAAGAGGGAAGTAAGGAGTCCCAAACACAAAGAATTACAGAAGCTAAGTCTAATGGCCTGGATAACCATTGTGTGATATCCAACAGGCAAAAGGGGTATAACTTTCCAAAGTATGATCACATAAAAGAAACATGTGGCGTCCACCTTAGTAATGTAGATTACAAAAAATAGAGAGCCTCGAAAAATCACTCCACCTTCCAGGAGCCCCCGCGCGCCCGTGGTCACCTGGGCTGCTCTCCCTGCCGGCTCCGCCCCCACCAGGACACTTAAAGCTGCGCTAATTACCGGAGACTGCGGATTTCATTTGGCAAACCACGGACTTACTGCTCCAGTGACCAGGAAGGAGCTGAGGGCGGTCGTTGCTGCCTGTGTTGCCTGTTGCCTGCTCCCGCCGCTGCCCCTCGCCGGACCCGCTTCGCGGGTCCCGCTTCGCGGCTAGGAGCGTCCTTAAAGGCAAGCAGGTGTGTTATTTTTTCAACCGGCAGGGCTGCGAGCCACAGCGGGGGACTCCACCTTCCAGGAGCCCCCGCGCGCCCGTGGTCACCTGGGCTGCTCTCCCTGCCGGCTCCGCCCCCACCAGGACACTTAAAGCTGCGCTAATTACCGGAGACTGCGGATTTCATTTGGCAAACCACGGACTTACTGCTCCAGTGACCAGGAAGGAGCTGAGGGCGGTCGTTGCTGCCTGTGTTGCCTGTTGCCTGCTCCCGCCGCTGCCCCTCGCCGGACCCGCTTCGCGGGTCCCGCTTCGCGGCTAGGAGCGTCCTTAAAGGCAAGCAGGTGTGTTATTTTTTCAACCGGCAGGGCTGCGAGCCACAGCGGGGGACTCCACCTTCCAGGAGCCCCCGCGCGCCCGTGGTCACCTGGGCTGCTCTCCCTGCCGGCTCCGCCCCTAGAGTCCAACCAGTCAGCAACAAAAGAGGAGTGTCATCCCCGCTGCGCGGGAGCGCGCGGGAGGGCGCCGGGAGACGCCCGGGACAAGGGCGGGACCGTCTGTGGCCGTCCGGGGCCGCTGGAGGCCGGGCCGGGCCACCCTATTAACATTCCCAGCTCAGGTACTGCTCCTTCGTTGGACATATAAATTGATTTGTGACTTGCGGTTACATTGTGGGGTTGAAGGGGGGTTTTCCACTTTATGTCTTCTACATCGGGCACTTCTACGTTGCTGCCTTTAATGGCAGAGTCAGATCCGGTTATTATGGGCCCTCTTGACTCTTATTTTAAACGCCTCCCGCAGGATATTGACAAAGAGATTGCCCTGGCGGAAAGACGAGCTGGGCGTAGGCTCTCGATTGAGCTTTTGAAAAATCCCCCTGAGAAAAATCAAGGTTTGAACTTTCCTGCGCTGGTTACACCATTGTCATCTATTGTTTTGCCAGCTACCCAGGACTCCCTCTTTGTTATACCTCCCCACGCGGAGCTAGTTGATATTTCTCCACTAGCTACTGTGGGAACTGGTTTGTCTGTTGAGCACTCTGGCGGAACCCGTCTACCATCAAAAGAAAATGGAGTTTTAGGAAAACCATGTGTAGATTCGGAAGTGCCCAAATCCAAGCCTGGTGTTAAAAGGAAATGGGGGGCTACCACTAAAAAAATACATCCACAAAAACCGCTGAGAAAGCATAGGAAGTTGGGTGCAAAAACACTTGTAACTAATGTCCCTGTAACGAATGATGTAGCAACACCGATGGGGGATGATACAGTAGTACAACTAGAAGTAGACCAAATAGTTTTGGTGTCTCCATCAACATTGGCAGTTCCAGCCAATGATTCATCTCTTGTAGAACTCCCGGGCTTACTTTCTTCAAACCAGGATTTCCTGATTGAAGTGGGGAAAATAATGCGCTCCCTTCTGCACCCCGTAGAACTTAGACTGCAAAAGCTAGCTGATCAACTTGATCATCTCGAACAAGCTAGCCTAGATAATTTTTTTATTATCAAATCTTTAATTAAGTCTAACAATAGATTGGGAGACAACGGGAAGCTAATGCAGATAGCTAACAACGATCAGGGAGTCGTGCTGGTCGATCTGCAACCCCCGCCTGCAAACGTTACTTCTGCCCAGACAACTAAAGGGGATAACAGTACGAATGTACCAAAAACTACTAGTACCAGTGGGAATACTAATTCCGTTAATAATATTGATAGGGGTTGTAAGGTTAGTGTAAAAAACCCACCAACTAAAACTACGCCTTTGCCGACTGGGCCGGGGAAACCTATGGCCAAAAGGCCTGGAAATGATAAAATCCCTCCTAGTAATGCTATTGGGAATAAGGTGGGGTCTAGGACAAATATAGTAGGGGGTGGTGGTTCCACGAGGGAAGCCCCTAGCAATGGGACTGGGTCTAACACTGCTGTGGCAGCGAAAAACACCCTCACGCACTGCCGTGCTCCCCCAGACCAAGCACCCATAAAATCACATATAACCAAATCTCCGACTAGGATCCCTTCAGTACAGCTCACCCCGGACTCCTACCCATACGTGGCCGTACTTACCAATGTTCCACCCCTAATGGAGGGCCAAAGAGAATCATTTGACATGTTAAAAAATAAAGCCATGCATTGGCTTCGTGTCAATAGACCTCTGCCAGGGGGAGTGGACGGCCTGATAATAGGGGCAAGAAGAGTCAATTGGATAGGGAATACCCTAAAAAAGCAGGGGGGTGAGTGTATTATAATCAACTTTCAGGACCCAAGGGTGGTGGGCCTGATAACGGGACCTGGTTGGAATATTAGCATTGGAGGGATTGGGGTTGTGGACCTAACCTTCTTCTATCCGAGATCTGTTACTCAGTTAGGGGGTTGTAGGGAACTATTGTGTTCTAGTTCTTGTGCTGGGGTAGAGGTTGGTCCCACTGTTGGGCCCACTGCAAGATCAAACAATTGTTATATGCCGGTATTCTTCCCACAGAATGGGCAGGGCCAGATGAGGTGGGGATATTGACAGAGTTCCGACGAGCAATTTCATTGGGAGGGGGAAATGGTAACGGGAAGTAACCCTGTTGGAAAAGTGTTAAATAACAAGGATGAAATGAGTTCAACATCGGTAATAGTGAATGGGAGCGATGGGAGTTTTCTTGCTAGCCCAGTGGGTCTAGTGGGCGAACTAGTTATCCCATCCACTATTTGCAGCAATGAGGGATTAACTGTTAATTGTACAAACACTGTTATAGGAGAGGTTTGCGATTCTAGGATGCTGGAGGATTTGTTGCCCATCGTATCCATTGAAGTGGGGTCCTGTGTTGAAAATACACCAGAGAGATTTCTGTCATGGAATGTGGCAGGGCTGGGGGCTAGATTATTGTCACAGCAATGGATTGACTTTGTAAGTGGGTTCGAAATGTGCCTTTTTCAAGAGACGTGGGCTTGCGACCCAATATTTTGCCCAGGTTACCTAAATTTTTGTATACCCGCAACGAGAGGCCCCAGGGGTAGACCCATGGGAGGCCTCGCAATTTGGATCAAACAAAATTCGAAGGTCAAAATAAAAATGATTGATCTAGGGTGCAAAGATATACAACTATTAAGGCTATCTGTGGGAAAGGGTGGCAGTATAGACATATATAATATATATGCCAGGGGCATGAGTATTGGTAATTCTACTACCCTAGAGGTTTTATCTGCTTCTCTTGAATCCCAGTCACTTGGCAACAGAGTAATTTTGGCTGGTGATTTGAATAGGACATTCGAGCCACTAGAAAACACTGCATATCCAATAGGAATGGAGGAAGATGCCCTTTGGGGCATCCCAAAGCTAAACTTGGTACCTGTAAAGCGGTGGTCAAAAGACATTCTATTGCTGAATGCGTTATGTCTAGAGTATGGTTTGAGGGCTCTCAATGGCAGGACAAAAAGTGATTATGGTGGCAACTGTACATTCGATAATGGACATAACAAAAGTAGGATTGATTACGTCATCTGTAGTCTTGAATTATGGTGTGGCGTGGGTGACATGAAAATTGTGGGGAGATTAGAAAGCGATCATAACCCCCTCTGTGTCTCCCACTCATGGTGGAGGGCCGCACGAACTAACCCTGTATCAGGTAGTGGTAGCACACCTGTTATGAGTAACGACTTAAGACGGGTGAGATGGCCATATGTTCTGGCCAATTTGTCCACTTTGGAGTCCATTAAATTGGAGACAGATAATGCCATCAATGCCATGACAAAAGCTGAGCCGGTAACACCCGACTCTGTCCAACTAACAGATATCCATGACACCTTTTTTACTGTGATAAAACCGCATTTTACTAAGTTACTAAAGTCGAACAGAAAAGCACCAATCACTATGGCGACCTGGTTTAATAAACAGTGCAGGGTTGCCAGACTGGAGTTGGGCAAAGCACTTAAGAGCAGAGTTAAGGCCTCGATTAGCGCTTGTAGGAAACAGTATAATGATAGTATCCGTATGGCCAAGAAGTCGTGGGAAGAGGAATACTGGGAGGAGCTACTCGAAGCTTCAGGGCAGAAGGATTCCAGACTATTCTGGAAAATTGTGAAATGGGGAAGAGGGGGCGCCCCCAACAAACCCGACAATTATGTCGATGAGGCCTTGTGGGTCGAGTATTTTAAACCCCAGTATGCTGAGAGTAGGGATCTAACGGCTAGAGAACCAATCCCTATGGTATTCTGCAAGGGCGATTTATTTTCATGCAAGGACGCGGATGTCGTAATAGCAAGTTTGCAGGGGGGGAAAGCCCCGGGGCTAGATGGAATCCCTTCTGATATTTTCAAACACGAAAAAGCCCAGTGGGCAAAATATGCGACCTTGTTGGGGAATGGTCTAGCGAGAGGGGCTAAAATCCCAAATATATGGAAGGGGGCAATAATAATACCGATCTTTAAGAAAGGCGATCGGTCACTCCCGGCAAATTATAGACCAATAAGTTTGTTGGCCACCATGCAGAAAGTGGTGGGGAAGATGCTGGTTGACAAACTTATGGCTTGGGTAGATGACAACAATGCTTTATCCCCCTTCCAGGCAGGCTTCAGACGTGCAACTAGTACGGTCGACCAAATTTTCGTTTCACCATGCTACGGTGGGGGACTGTACTCCTGGGCAAAGGCAGGCTCTATGTAGCATTTGTAGATCTTAGGGCCGCCTTTGATCTGGTGCCCAGGAGCACGTTGTGGGAGGTCCTCCATAAAATAGGGGTCCCTCCGGATTTGCTTACGCTGATAATGCGTCTGCATGAAAGTAACTATGCAAAGGTCCAGTGGGGGAGGAATGGGGAATCCACCATTAACTTCCCAGTTGAGCGGGGGGTCCGGCAGGGATGTGCCATGGCACCCCTGCTGTTCTCCCTGTTCATTAATGGCATTGTAGAAAGGATATTGGACGCACCGGTCGACGCACCTTCGTTAGCGGGCATCAGAGTTCCAATTCTGATGTTCGCTGACGACACTTTGATTGTGTCCAAAACCCCGTCAGGCCTTCAGCGCGCCTTGAATATTTTTGACTCCTTCTGCAAAGAACGGGGTCTTGAGGTTAACGTAAATAAAACCAAGTTGATGGCCTTTGGGCAAAAGTGTCACTCTCGACCCAATGTATCTTTGAACAAAATCAACCTAGAGTTGGTAAATGTTTTTACGTACCTTGGGGTCGAGATATCAAGTAAACAGGGTTGGTCACGTCATATAGAGAAGGCGGTGTTGAAACACCAGCAGATCTCTGGAGCACTCAGGGTCGAGCAAGCTAAATCCAAAACCAGGCCCATAAAACCAGTTCTCATGGTTTATGACGCAAAAGCCCTGGGCGCAACCCTTTATGGGGCTGAAGTCTGGGGCTTTGAGAGTCTTATTACTCTACAAAGATCTGAGAACAGGTTTGTGAGAGGGATAACTAGTCTTCCCCAAAGTACCCCACTCATACCGCTTGGTCTGGATTTAGGTAGAAGATCGCTTAGTGACCGCGCCCGACTGAGGCCTATCCTCTACTGGAGACGCCTATGGACAACCATGGAAATAAGACACTATGCGGAGGGGTTTCTAGCACTAGTCAAACTTGATGTTTTCCATAAAATTACATGGCTGAAAACCTTAAGGGATGTCCTAGTTGAGCTTGGACTCTCCAAATTGTGGGAAAATCCCCTTGGGGAAATATTCCCTAGCAAATCCAGTATTAAAGAACTATACTGGAACCACATTGAGCAAAAACTTTGGAGGAGCGTAACCTCAGACTCCTTGGGGGGTAGATTCATGGAAATTAAACAAAAGCCATCCTTAGAAAAGTATTGGGACAGTATAACTGTCCCAATGGATAGGAAATTATTTTTCCAGCTAAGGGCAGGCTCCCTCCCCTTGAAGTGTATGACGTCCAGGTGGAAAACTGGAGGTAGTGCGTGTTGTCCGTCTTGTGGGGCCCCCAATGAAAACCTTGCACATTTTCTTTTTGCATGTGTGGCTTATGCAAATCCAAGGAAATTTTGGTTAGCTCCACTCTGTAGGAATCTTGGCGTCTTAACTGGTGTCGAGGGCCTAAGAATAATTTGTTCGTCTACTGAAATGCAAATTGTAATTGGAACTGCCAAATATTTGGGTTGGGCGTGGTCCCTAAGGAGGAGGGCTCTATCTACTAATGTGCTTTGAACCTTATGTACCCCTGATATTCTACGTACGACATGCCCAAACAGATAGCAACTGGGAGACTCATATGAATTTTAACTTTAAAAATGCGAGTAATATGTATGGCATCAATTTTTATTGTGCAAATTTGGGAATGGTACGTAACGCGGAGGTTTCTACATTTGCATTTAGTTACCGCACATTTTGAAAAAGCTTATTTTAATTCCCAATGATAAATGATTTTTATGTTTGTGTATTATGTATTTTTAATTATAAAACAATTGTTATAGAACGTTGAAGTTTTAAGAAATGTATGTAATTTATATGTGTGTGCTTTTATGAGTGTACAACTCGAATAAAGCTTTTTCAATCAATCACTCCCATTTAACTAACTCATGGGGTGGGAGAAAGAGTTGTGTCTAGCTCAAAAGGCCACCAGATAGACTGAGAGAGAACCACCAAAAATAAGTATTTTAGTCTTATTGCTGTTCAGTTTCAAAGAGCACAATCTATTTACTAACTCCAACACACATTAATGAAATTTCCTGGATACATCCTTTAACTAGTCCTCACTGAAAGACACTTCTATCTGGATATCATCCAAACAGGACATGGAAGAAAAGACAAATGATTTCTCCAGAGCATTTAATTTAGATATTTTGAGTTTGAATAGCCTTACGCTGAGGGCGGAGCTCTGTGTTATTAGTCAGAGCTTTAAAGAAACAATGATAGTGAATTGCCTGCTTTCACTCAAACAAAAGTGATGGGAAACAGGTGAGGACTTTGCCTCTAATGCCAAGGAGATCCATGTGATGAATCAAGATCTCACGTGAGACAGTATTGAACACATTTCTCAGATCTAACAGGATGTGGATTGTTTTACGTGCCTGGTACCATAAAAGACTGGAGATTTTCAGTGAACTCGAGAGTGGCAGTTTCTCTACCAAAAGAGGGCAAAATCCTGATTGCACTGGGTCCAGCAAAGTATTAGATTTGATTAATTGAGGTAATTGTGTATTAATTGATCCCTTGCTCCAGCATTGTAGTGATGCAGGTGTGTAGTGAGATAGGCCAAAAATTACTCAGGGCCAGAAGTTCTACCCTAGAATTATTGGGAAGAGGGACTATCGGGTCTAGTTTCAAATCAGAAGGAACACAGAGAGATGTTGAAAAGATTAGCCAAATCAGGTGCAGAATATCTAACATATTGTGACAGACGGAGACAGGACAGAGATCTACAGGGGAGCCTGACTTAACCCTAGGCCTTCCCCGCGTGCTAAGACTTTTTTTTTGCTGTTTGGGGTAGTTAGCGCTTAGGCCCCTGTCACTTTTTGACCACATATGGTATCCAAGTCAAATTTGCGGCCTTTTATTCCAATATCATGGGGATTCTAAAGGTACCCCAGGGTTTGGCATTTCCCTGGAGGGGACCCAGAAATTAGCCAAAATACAGCTACATTTGTTTTTGGGGAGAACATTTTGAAAAAAGGGCTAGAGATGAAAGCGTCTGTTTTTTACCCTGCAAATGATATCAACAAAGACGTTGTGGTGCTGAAATCACCATCTTCCCAGATTTCAGGGACAAGCAGACATTTGTCAGACAACCAACATGTTTCAGTTTTAAAAAATTTCTAGGACATAGCCTATTTTTGCAAATTTTGTGCTTTCAACCTCCCTCCAGTTAATGTTAGAAATGGGTATGAAAGCAATAATGTATCCTGGTAAGCTATACATTTTAGAAACATAGACAAAATGTTGAATTCAGCAAGAGGTCATTTGTGTAGGTCCTTCAAGGTTTCTTTATAGAAACTAACAGTTGAATATAGGAAAAATATATAATTTGTTGGAAAAAGCAGCCATTTGTGTCAACGTTTTTACCTGTAACTTCTTCCAAATATGACAGCTGTTTGAAAGCAACTTACCATTACAACCGCTGTTTTTGTATGGTTGTGAGGATATATAGGACTTGTAAGTTCACCAAGAACCCGACGAACTCAGAGCCAATAACTGAGCAGCGTCTTGCAATGGTTTTTTTCTTATGTACCGGGTATATAGCAAAAAGTTTGGGAAAATATTCACATGGAAAAATCGGTATTAAAGACATCTAAGTATTTATGAAATTGGAACAAAATATAGAGTATAGAAACAGTAGATATTTGCACATTTCTGAAATTGTGAGTACCCATACTAGCATGAGAATTATAGGTCATTTTTCAAAATGACTTATTTTTTACACATTGTCTTTCATTTAGAAGGCAGACATTCATTAAAAGTCAATAGGTAATAACAGTTGCTCTACAATTCTGTATTAGCCTAAGTCTCTCAATAAAAATGGTACCTCACTTGTGTGGGTGGGCCTAGTGTCCACGACAGGAAACAGCTCAAAACGCAATGTGGACACACTTTTTTTTACAGTGAAAATTGAGCCTTTTTTGGCAAAGTGCCTAGCTGTAGATTTTGAACCCTAGAGGAAAACCTAGCAAACCTATACACTTTTGAAAACTAAATGCCAAGGGGAATCCAGGATGGGGTGACTTCACTGGCTCTCACCAAGTTCTGTTACACAGAATCCCTTGCAAACTTTAAAATGTATCTAAAAAAAACATTTTCCTCACATTTCTGTGGTGGAAAGTGCTGGAATCTGCGTGGAGCCACAAACTTCTACCCACCCCGCGTTCCCCAAAGTCTTCCAAAAAAATGGTACCTCACTTGTGGGAGTAGGCCTGGTGTCCGCGACAGGAAACGGCCCAAAATGCAACATCAACACACCACATTTTCACAGTGAAAACTGACAATTTGTTGCAAAGTATCCTAGCTGTAGATTTCGAACCCTAACTCTGCCAGCACCTAGGGAAACCTAGCAAAGCTTTACATTTTTGAAAACTAGACACACAGGGAAATCCAGGATGGGGTGACTTAACTGGCTCTTACCAGGTTCTGTTACCCAGAATCCCTTGCAAACCTAAATATTTGTTAAAAAAAACACATTTTGCTCACATTTCTGTTTTGGAAAGTTCTGGAATCTGCGTGGATCCACAAAATTTCACCGACCCCGCGTTCCTCAAAGTCTTCAGAAAAAAATGGTACCTCACTTGTGTGGGTAGGTCTAGTGCTCACGACAGGAAATGGCCCAAAAAGCAACGTGGACACACCACATTTTCATAGTGAAAATTGACTATTTTTTTTACAAAGTGCCTAGCTGTAGATTTTGAACCCTTAGCTCTGCTGGGACCTAGGGAAACCTTGCAAACCTATACCATTTTTAAAACTAGATACCCAGGGAAATCCAGGATGGGGTGACTTGACTCATTCTCACCACGTTCTGTTACCCATAATCCCTTGCAAACCTAAAGATTTGTCCGAAAAAAACTGATTTTCCTCATATTTCTGTGGTGGAAAGTTCTGTAATCTGCATGGATCCACAAAATTCCATGCACCCTGTATTCTCCAAAGTCTTCTGAGAAAAATGGTACCTCACTTGTGTGGGTAGGCCTAGTGCCCTTGACAGAAAACGTCCCAAAACGCAACGTGGACAAAACACATTTTCACAGTGAAAACTGACCCTTTTTTTGCAAAGTGCATAGCTGTAGATTTTGAACCCTAGCTCTGCCAGCACCTAAGGAAACCTAGCAAACATATACATTTTTGAAATCTTGACACCCAGGGAAATCCAGGATGGGGTGACTTGACTGGGTCTCACCAGGGTCTGTTACCTAGAAGCCCTTGCAAACCTAAACATTTGTCCCAAAAAACACATTTTCCACACGTTTCTGTGGGGAAAGTTCTGGAATCTGCATGGATCCACAAAATTCTATGCACCCCGCATTCCTCAAAGTATTCTGAGAAAAATAGTACCTCATTTGTGTTGGTAGGTCTAGTGCCCGCTACAGGAAATGGCCCAAAACGCAACGTGGACACACCACATTTTCACAGTGAAAACTGACCCTTTTTTTGCAAAGTGCCTAGTTGTAGATTTTCTAGAAAACTAAACCGGGTCTTGGCTCTCACTCAGCAAGGCTGAGCCCGTAATATAATAGAACAAAACAACTGCCAATGCTGAGACTGACTATACAAATTTTTGTAATAGTTTCATGAAAGAAAACATGAAACTCTGCTTTACAGATTGCAACTTAGTCACAATTTATTATTCAATCTTCATTTAATTTTTCAAATATTTTTTCAAAGAGCAACATATCTTAGTTATGCATTTCACTACATAAAACCACAAACATTTTACAGGAAAACTGATGAGGACACTGTAAAACAATTTCATCACCATGCACTTGGCCAATTCACAATCATGTCACATTCATACAAACATACATCCTAAGTACAAAACAAGATGAACAATGAAAACAAGGGGGTCCCTTTAACACATCTACGTGTATGATTGAACAATGAATGCATCATATGTCATAAATTTAAATTATTCCTAACTTTGAAAAATTAAATGAAGATTGAATAATAAATTGTGACTAAGTTGCAATCTGTAAAGCAGAGTTTCATGTTTTCTTTCATGAAACTATTACAAAAATTTGTATAGTCAGTCTCAGCATTGGCAGTTGTTTTGTTCTATTATAGCTGTAGATTTTCAACACTTGCTCTGCCGGCACCTAGGGAAACCTAGCAAACCTATAATATGTTCCTACCTAGAATCCCCTGTAAACCTCAAATTTAGCTGAAAAATTCCTTTATTCTCAAATTTCTGTGTGGGAAAGTTCTGGAATCGACGTGGATTCACAAATTTCCTACCACCAAGCGTTTCTCCAGGTCTCACAATAAAAATGGTACCTCATTTGCGTGGGTGGGTCAAGTACCCACAACAGGAAAGGGCCCAAAACGTATTGAAGAGACATCAAAATGGCCTATCACAAACCAACCTGGTTTAGTAAGGTGAGTCACCTGGGTTGTTGGCCCCAGACTCGGCTGTCATCTAGGGAAACCTACCAAAGCCACACATTTCTGAAAACTCCCGGGGGAGTCCAGTGAGGTATGACTTGTGTGGGTCCCCCAACGTTTTCGTACCCAGAATCCCCTGTAAATCTCAGATTTAGCTGAAAAAAATCACTTTTTTCTCAAATTTCTCTGTGGGAAAGTTCTGGAATTTACGTAAACCACTAATTTCCTACCTCCCAGCATTCTACTAGGTCTCCCGATAAAAATGACACCTCACATGCGTGGGTGGGTCAATTACCTGCAACAGGCAAGGGCCCAAAACGTATTGAGGAGACATCAGAACTACCTATCACAAAACAACCTGGCTTTGCAAGGAGGGTCACATCTGCTTTTGGCCCCGGGCTTGGCAGACATCTTGGGCAGCTACCAAACCCAAACATTTCTGAAAACTAGACACTGGGTGGAGTCCAGTGAGGTATGGCTTGCGTGGATCCCCCAAAGTTTCCCTACCCAGAATGCCCTGCAAACCTCAAATGTAGCTGGAAAAAAACGTTTTCCACATATTTTTGGGTGGAATCACCATGCTGACACAAATGTCCTACCCACAGCTTCCTCTCAGTCTCCGGATTAAACTGATATCTCACTTGTGTGGGTAGAGCAAGGACCTGTGACTGGGAAGAGCCCAAAATATAGGGATTAGGGTATAGCACCGAGAATTCTAAGCACTACATTTTTTTAAAATATGTTATTAGCCAATTCTGCATTGGAAACCCACACAAGTGAGGTATAATTTTACTCAGGACACTAAGGAGAATGCTGTGGGTAGGACATTTGTGCCGGCACGGTGATTTCACCCAAGTATATATGGAAAATATATTTTTTTAGGTAAATTTGAGGTTTGCAGGGGATTCTGGGTAGGGAAACATTGGAAGATCCATGCAAGCCATACTTCATTGGACTCCCCAGGGTGGTCTAGTTTTCATAAAGTTTAGGTTTGGTAGGTTTTATTAGATGGCAGCGACCTCGGGGTCAAAAATTAGGTACTCCCCCCAAAACCAGGTAGTTTTGTTATAAGTAATTTTTAGGGCTCCACGGTGTGATTTGGGCCATTTCCTGTTGCTGCCACTATGCCTACCCACACATGTGAGGTACCATTTTTATCAGGAGGCCTGGGGAAACGCTGGGTGGTAGGAAATTTGTGTCAGCCCAGTGATCCTACAACTTTCTCACACAGAAATGTGAGAACAAATTGCTTTATTCAACATCATTTGAGGTTTGCAGGGGATTCTGGGTGGGGCAGGTAATACAATAGGGTAAAGTGAAGTGTACTTTTGATCAGAACAACCTAACACATGCATAGGTGGAGTAAGAGGAGAAGCATTGATGGGCTGCCCATCGGGAAGTGAATGAGGATGGAGTTGTGGGACTCAGGTGCGTCTCCTGGAGCAGAGCGCAGTGTTTGTTATGCCGGTACAGGTACAAAAGTATGTGATGATGTTTGCGAGGGTCCCCCAGTCCCCTCACATTTCAAGTCAGGAAGTTGTCTTGAGGGGGGGCTAGGATGGGCACTCCATGGCAACAGATCATGAGCGGTCTGGTGGGCGTCAGGCAGTGTTCGGGTCGATCAGTTGCGTCAATCATGATTTTATGCATCAGGGTATCAATAAGTGGAATTAAACACATTTTCCCCCCTCCCCCACAAACATCAGCAGCCCAATCTTGCTGTGACAAGATACCCTCCCACTATTCCCCAATGCCACAATCTCCATGCTCCTAAAAGGGAAGGGTGGATGCAGGACAATTAACTTATATAACCAGAGCAAAATAGGGATTCCCTGAGTGGGTAGCTACTGGAGGGCAAACCAAAAATGCCTCGCAGCAGCGAGGGTGCTTGGGGGGAGGATAGTGAAAAGTCTCATCTTGCCCTGAGTTCTTGCGATATAGTTCTTGGGTGGGATAGCAGCCACCGTACCCGCAAGTGAGGCCCAGTAGGTATTAGGTATGTGAACTTCACCAAAAGGTGCTACATAGTAAGTGGCGGGCTAGTCGCCTGGAAGCCAATAGGAGATGTCAAATTAATTGCTTAGTTTAGTCTTTACAGCAGGGCTAGCGTGCTACTCAACATCTGATGTGTCCCCAGTGTTGGGGGAGCGAACAGAGGGGGAGGCGTGGCCTGCATTCAGCTTTGGCAAAGTTTTTATGAAGTCCTGAACATGTTGGGGGTTTGTAAAGATATGTTGCTTCCTCTGATAGGTGACTTTGAGGCGCGCTGGAAAAAGCATGGCATAGGCAATGTTCAGTTGCTGCAGTTTCTCCTTCATCGGTAGATATTATCTGCGTGCCTCCTGAACGGCGATGGTGAAGTCCGGGTATAGTGACATCTCCATCCCGTCGAAGTGCAACTTGCCGTGTTCCCTTGTGAGCCGTAGTGCAGCGTCACGGTCCGTGTAATTTAGGAACCTCGCAATGATGGGGTGAGCAGGGGTGCCCGGTACAGGGTGAGGGGCAAGGGGTCTCTGAGCTTCTCTCGACGATGAAAACCGGTGAGAAGGCCTCTCTGCTGAAGGCCGCAATGAGCATGCGCTCCACATAGTCCTCCATTTTTCCTGTGGTGGTAGATTCTGGTACTCCTTGGAACCGCAGGTTATTTCATCCTGGTCGGGATTCTAAATCATCGTTCTTCGTGGCTATGACCCTCAGGACATTTTCCATCTCAAGTCTTTTGTCGACAGTTGTGGTGGAGGTGTCCTCCAGGCCAGAGATGCGGTGTTCCGTTTTGTTAAGCCGTTCTTCATGGCGGTCACGCTTTTGTGTGAGAGTGTCCATGCTAGCGTTCATCACATCCATTTTGGCCTCTATGGATGTCAGGCTGGATGGGATTATCAGGAGGAGTTCTTTCAGCTACTCAGTGGAAGTGGGTGTGTCAGGAGCGGTGGCTCTGGGTTGGTCACCCTCCACTTCCGCCTGCATTTGTGCTGATTTGCGGGCCTCAAAATTGAGCTTAGGTTGTTTGCCGTCTGCCTTGCCCTTGGCGGATGCTGCCAGTTAGGGAGTAGCAGGCGATGAAATGTCCCCTGGGTTAATGGCGTGCAACTCTGGGGGGTGCAGTGGGGGACGCAGCAGCACAGGTTATCCCAGGGAGGCACAAGTGCCAGCCATTATGCAGTTCCTGATAGTTCACCACAAGGTCTGGGGCAGTGTTACCGCGGGTGAAGAAGATGCCTTTGGGGCCCGCTGGTGGTGGCGGGAGAGGAAGGGTGGCAATCAACGGTAGTTAGATTGATCGGCTATCAGGGTATCCTTAGTCTGTCAACCAACTCAGAGAGGCAGATGATGGAAAAAGACTGGGGTGTTCAGCAAACCAATGGGCCTCTAGAGGTTGTCTCTATTGGAAATGGCAGCAAAGCAGTGTCAGCAATGAGGAGATGGGGTGGTGGGTGGTGTTGGCAGGCTGGACAGGCATGGAGGTCTTCAGGACGGTCCACCCCATCAGCAGGAGCAGCGCAGGCAACAGCAACAGAACCACCGCTTCAACGGGTGTGAGCGGGCCATGCGGGGCTCCGCAGCATCCAGAGGTCGCAGTGAGGCACAGGTCCTCCGTCAGGGAGTGGAGGCCATCTTGGGGAGGAGGCAGAGCAGGCAGGTCATTCCAATTCAGCAGCAACCATGTGGGTAGACTCAGAACCAGCCTCCGGTCGTGAGGCGGCACTCTGTGGTTCCGAAGGTGCGGCTGGAGGAAGGGCTTCTAGCGGGTAGCGCACTGCAGGTGAGCCATGCAGGGCCTCGCATTGCAGGCATGGGGCAGCAGAGGAGGGCAGCAGACGCTGCAAGCAAACTCACCAGGTCCAGCGGGTATGGGGTGCTTCTGTAGTCAGTGCAGGCAGGCCAACCAGCACTCACATTCCGCCGGGGGTGACGCAGGCCCCAAGCTTCTCAGCAGGCAGGAGCTGCATCTGATCAGGGCTCCCCAGACCTCCGCCAGGCCCTCCAGCCCCGCTGTGATGATGATCGTTAAAGGCTGTAATTCAGCACCAGCACGGCCCACACAACCTCCGCCGACGGCCACCTGTGCAGGATCTTCAGTGCGGGCAGGCACCGAGGCAGAGCGTGGGTCGCAGACACTCCTGCAAGCGATGTGGTCTAGGGCACCTCGGCCACCGGAGGGAGATCTTATGTGCAGCCAGCCGCGGAGATGGTCGCGGGCTCCAGGGGCGTCCGATAGCAGGCAGGGCGGTCCCGCTTCACGGGCCCGAGAGGTTCCGGAGCCAGCAGCTGTCTCTGACGGTGATGTGGTTTCAAGGGGAATTGGCGAGCAGTGCTGCGTCTGTGAGTTCAAGGGGCCACGATCACCACGGCAGCCATTTTGAGTCAGCAGGGCTAGGGGTGACGGAGGCAGTCTCCACGGTCTATAGCATGATTTGCGACGAGATTCCCCCAGCAACAGATGACAGACGTGCGCTACTCCTACATCAGATTTTCAGGCGTGCTTGGCAAGGAATGAGGAGGATGGCAGATGGATTGTGTCCCGAGTTGCAGGAGCCTCACTTAAGTGCGGACATCTATCTTCCTTGGCGCCCTCTAGTGCCCCCCTGGTGGCTGTTACTTACTATGCTTCCCATTAGCTCTGCAGAAGTGGGTCCTAAACACAGCTGTGTGCCACACCAAAGACCTAAATAAATAAGTCCATCTCAGCATTAACCTACCAAAATAATCTAACCACCTGAGAAGACTAATCCAAGAATATCAGTAGTAACATCGACAAATTGTAAATCAAGAAATCTAAAACTGAAAAGACCTGAAGGCCAACTATTAATCACTTTATAGTAATTGAAACATGAAACAAGCTTGCTACATCATTTTAAATTTCCAAAAGTAAAAGATCTCATTCCTTCAAGAAGCACCTACACATGCATTGCCAAAAGCCTAGATCCTCGTGTCCATAAAATCATCAATGAAAAAACTGTGCTCGTTTCCCCCACCCCCGAACAGTACGCAATCTAGAATTGGTCCCTAAACCCCCCGTATCAGAATCACTCCCAGTCTCTCCTGCATTCTGTATGCTCGCTTCTCTCTTGCGAGAATGATAATGCATTTCTTATTTTTCCCAAATCACGAACTCCTGCAAAGAGCACTGCTGCAGGCAGCCAAACTACCCTCTAGTAAGCATTTTAAATGGATCTATTCTATTTAAAAAGGCTTGACTTACTCATCTGCTTCCTATATTGATTTTGAAACTAATCTGTGGGCTGCAAGGCAATAGTATTTGCCATTGTATGCATATATATCATTGGATTACTCGCTTATCATTTCTATCAGCATGTATTTTTGTTATTGCTCCATCTCGATTACACTAAAGATTAGTACCCTCATCACTAGTGATAACAGTTTTTATTTCACTTGCAGTCATATACATTCTCTTGTGGAGCTGATCCATTGTCTTGAATTTCATTAGCTAGTTTTGGCAAAGAACCGCCCACAGGTATCTCCTGTACACTCAAGGAAAGCATACTAATGAGCACGATCATTTGTTTTGATGACAGACAGGGTTTTGAGCCATATGTGTGTATTATTTTATGTTTTGCCTGTCGGCTTGCAGTTTCACTAATTACCAATTCTTCCCTCGCCTCTCTTTCAGTCATTGCTAATTCTAAACTTGTACAGAAACCCTTCCAAAGTAATTGTTTGTTTACCTTGCGTGAGAATTAGGATCCCACTGGCATATGCATAGAGGGATGGAAGCAATAGACCACTGACTGCTAACTAGATTAATTTACTTCGAGAATAGTGTAGTCCATTATTCTCTTCTTTTCTGCCTTTGTCTCAGAGGTAAAGCTGCCACACAGGTAACTTAATTGAACAAAGCAATAAATAGACTTGCATCAACATTTTCTACCCATACTGAATAGAAGAATCTGAAAGTTGTGAGGGGGCTGCACCTAATAGTGCTCTGTAGAATCCCCGCCGTGACACTTAACATTAGCTTATGGTAAAAGCAGATGTCACATTGGCCTCAAAAAAAGGAAACCCCCTTTTCCTAATAATTATTTTTCTTGCTTCTCTGAATTATTTTCTGAGATGATGTTTAAGATCAGGAACATGGTGGCACCAATGGACTCGCTCTTGTCAGAACACACTGGGGCAGATTTACAAGCCCCTTGCGCCTCATTTACGCTGCTGTTGCGTCACTTTTGTGACACAGCTGCGGCGCAAATCCTGCGCCATGGTGCGGGGTACTTACAACGTGATGCACCTGGGAGATGCGTCACGTTGTAAAGCTCTGCGCCACAAGTAGGCGTTCCTGCGCAGGGGGCGTTCCGGCTCAGGAACGCCTCCTAAAAGTGGCTGAGTGAAATCTTCAAGATTTCACTCAGTCACTTTTAGGCCCATGCTGCGTCAAAACCCTGCGCCTGCCTGAAGCAGGTGTAAGGATTGGCGCAGCATTAACCAGATAGGGCCCCCAGAGCATTGCTGGAGCTGCATCGCGCTTGCGACGCAACTCCAGCAATGCCCCACTTTTACGGCACAGATGCGTCACGCATCTGTGCTGTTTGCGGCGCATCCATGATGGCGGAGCTGTGGCGCACAATAACTGGAGCATCCCTGCTGATATGCAGGGATGCGCCAGTTATTGTAAATATGCCCCACTGTCTCTTCAACAGTAATAACTGGAAGGTTCATTGACCAGTGAGGACTTCTGTCCATATACCCGGGAACATGGAGCCTAGTGTGGCTGGCCTAGCAATTCATGTCCAGGTCAGGGGTTACGACATAAAGACTTTGTTCACTTGCTGCAAGTGCACCACAGAAGACGTTGTGGTTTCCTATGCTGCCTTGGCTTGTTGTCCCAGTTCCTGTGTAGTGCCTCCGTCGCCTCAGCACCACAGGACATCATTGGTAGCTGGACAGACAACTCAGTGTTCCTCAAGCACTCTGATGTGTTGTCGTGGATCTTCTGTGTTTCTCCTACTCTCAGTGACTGCGCCCTTCTCCTTCAAGGCAAGGACACGGTGCAGTGCGCTAACCTGTACAGAGGGCTGGTCCTATCCCGTTCCCGCAAGTACCCGGACACGACCTGGCTTGGGCTGTGACTTAGCAACTTTACTTCGAGACCCGCAAAGCCAGATACAGTATACTGATTTCAAAGGCACATCAACCAGATGTAACATATATCAATTACAATTCTCTAGTGTTTCAACACTCCAGGCAAGACCACGGCGTTCTTCACAGCAAGTAGCATTCAGACATATCAGGGTTTTTGTCAACCTATTGCGTCTCCCTGCAGCGTCCTGTGCTTTTCTCCAACTCCTGAGGATACTTTAGCTACATTAGTCGCATTCTCCAGTGGTTGGCCCAACTACTGGAGTATGATTTGCATGGCCATATTTCTGTATGACTTAATTTACATATTCCTGAAAGGCTGTTTTACATTCATACTGCTGCATTATCGAAGAGTCGAATTAAATATTCATTCTGAAGAACTAATGATGGGACTGGAGTCTGAGGGAAAGCTATTCGACTCTCAAAAAAAAAAGTACGTTTCTTAATACAAACATGTGCAACGTGCATTGAATACTAACTAACCCATGAGAAGTGGAGAAGTGTGGCTCAATGTGGAGAAGTGTGGCTCAATGGTTAGAGCGGCAGCCCCTGATGCAGAGGTCTAGCCCGGCACCAGGGTTCAATTCCCCGCCTCGGCGGGTCTTGGGCTCAAAAATTCCATGGACCTGATAATTCTCGCCTCGGTACCTATTCCAATCATGGAGTCCCACTCTGCAACTCTGGGCAATAGCTTGCTTAATCTCCACAACGGCCCCCACAACGCTAAGGATGCCTGGCCTCCACCCTGGGGGTGCCCAGGAGTGGACACCTCACAGGGAAAGCCAGGATGGGTTCCACAGCGGTATTCGTACAAGCGCCTTGAGACCCTTGCGGGTGAGTAGTGCGCTATACAAGTATCAATTTACATTTACATGAGGTATTAACTTACTGTTCACTTTTTTAGGACACTTTCCACAGACAGGGGAAGGATCAGAGCGTTTGCCCCCAGAAACCCCTGCCGTGTTGACGCCCCTTAACCCACTTCCACTTTTCCCAGTTGTTTCTCTAAACCTGAGCAGCACATCAGTGGGTGAAAGAAGAGTGAACATAGCAACCTCTCTTTTAGATAACTCCATGTTAGCCGGTAAGGTGAACAGAATAACAGCCGGATCAGAAAAGGTCGCCAATTACTAATTATTGTATATTTACTGAGTACACATGGCATTTTCATTGCTGAAATTATGTTTGTGCTTATAGCAGGAGGGCAGGCTTGCTGCAGTGAGTTAACTTTTCTGCTGAAAGATATTGCACCTGCTTAACGGCGGAAACCCCTAAGGTGAATTAACATGGATGTTAAAATCAAAGACCTCACAACCTCAACATTAAAAAGGTAAATTAAGACTTTCATAGGTTGCACACAGATAGAGAACTAGTTTTGAGATGGAGATCCTGCTCACATTCTGTTTTGACGCTATAATTGGACATTTGATGCTATGATGATTGCGTCTAAGCAGATGATAGTAGTGGTACGCGATTTGAGGCTGTACTTTACGTGATGTATTTACTTCTAGACCATGATCGCCTTGCCCTTGGTCTATCATGTTTGCACCTCTGCCATACCATGGAAGTAACCGAGTTAATATATGGTTGATACATTAATTCGAGTTTTAGCTGCTTCCGTATTTTTTCTCTACATTTTGTTAATTTCATTATTATTGCTTTTATTGTGTGTGGATTTTTTAAGTTCAACGTTGTCACTTTCTGTAATATTAACAGAGTCTAAGGTCATGTGGGATCACTTCCTTTAATGTCATCAGGGTTAAAAGCATGTCAAGTTACTTCCAGTATAGTCATGAGAGGAGGGGGGTCAAAGAGAGTGATGCCACTTCCCCTACTCTAGGCATTTTGTAGAATGAACTTCAATGGAGGTACACAGAGGTTTGAGGCTTCTGCAACCGCGTAATCAGCTAAACTGAAAGAGTAAAACACAATGGGGTGACCCAGTATCCCTCAGAACCTCTGCAGTAGTAACAAAATGTAACAATGGTTCTGTCGGGTGGTAATATCTCTTTATATTTTGCTGGCTATCCAGTCAAACATTCATTTCAAAACTAATCTTTTCAAAGAATAAATTATAAGAAATGCAGATCCAAACCGACTAGGGTATAAACAAGATATTTTATATAAATTACTTCATTTATAAATACCCTTATTCAAGTATATACATAGCTGTCAGAAATACAAGGTGGCACTTCATCTGTGAAATTGTGACTTTTAGGTGCTCAGTGCGAATGGTGTAAGTGTAATATATACAGTGATATTTTGTGACTGAAATGGGGAAAGGGGAAAAAACAGGTGGGAAAACGGCCAATGAAAAACACTTTTTCAGGTAGCTCTGCGGACCACAATTGTTAGTTTCATCGCAGAATTCATAGTATTGGTACAGATAGTTCTAAAATCGATGTTTCAACCCTGGGATTGCACTCTTAAAGTGTCATTGCGGGTCTTCATCAGGACTGGGTAAAGTAGGTGGGGTTGGGAGGGTGCTTGTCGTAGTATTGTAGACAGCCTCTGGGGGTGGAGCCAAGTAGGCTTCCCTGGGACTAAATCTAGTAGTGCCACTCAAGAGGATGTGGCAGAGAGTAGTGGTAGTCGCTCCCCTAGTGCGCTGATTCTTAATGGCAGTGGTGATCTCGTAAAGTCATCGACTTGTTCACAATCAAAAACATGATTGTGGACAGGGCAAGACATACGGCTCCTCTGCAACACTGCATCTCATTTCGTGGATCTTCGAGATTAAATCTGGGCCACTTTACCCCCTCTTTTTGATGAGAAACGAACAAGTCGATG
Organism: Lissotriton helveticus; assembly: GCF_964261635.1. NCBI lineage: Eukaryota > Metazoa > Chordata > Amphibia > Caudata > Salamandridae > Lissotriton > Lissotriton helveticus. Next base: position 1,930,091,933 of record NC_136059.1, read on the forward strand.
ACTTTACGAGATCACCACTGCCATTGATAATCAGCGCCCTAGGGCAGCGACTACCACTACTCGTAAAGTCATTGACTTGTTTAGTTTCCACAATCATGTTTTTGATTGTGAACAAGTCGATGACTGGGGCAGCTGTGTGCATGGTGAAAGTTCGAGGTCGAGCGCCCTATAGAAATCAATGGGAATTGGAGGCAATCAGACGGAGGCTGCTAACAGGTGAGTAGCAACAGCTTGGGGGGGCAGTCTCCAGGGGTTGAAGCAAGCACTGGACAGGGTCCAAAAGCAGCACCAACACTACACCACCAGCAGCAACACAGCGTCGGGTGCCCAATGAAATGCAATGGAGAATGGCTAAATCAAACAAGGACTGCAGGCTCAGGCCAGGAGGCCAGTTGAAGAAAACCTACAGCTGAAGAGGTAAGTTGTGATGCTCGGGGACATAGGGGCATCTTCTGTCCTTTTCACCAAAGCCCAGGACGGATGGGTGCAAAAATGCCTTTTGGTATCTGAAACGGCTTACCATACAAGGTCGTGGTTGGGGGGGTTTCCGTGCAGAGGAATCAGGTGACGTCGAGGAGTCTAGGAGAGTTCAGCTCATGGTAGACTTGGGCTCTAGAGCACAGGTGAATCTTGTTGGAACCAGTGGGCCACCTGGACTCAGGCTGGAGGTGTTGGGCTGGAGGTAGAAACAGTTGCAGACTTTGCGGTTCTTAAGGTCACAGAGTCCTTACTTTGAAGATGGCTGCTTGGTGGATCTTCTTGAAGACAGTCAGTCCACCCAGGGTTCTGGAGGTTGCTGGGCTGCAGGACGAATCATCTTGTGGTGCAAGATCGTCGAAGGCTGCAGACAGGCCAGTAGGGTTGGGGCCAAGTCAGTTGGTCTCTGCAGTCTTCTCTGCTGGTGTGGCTCTGTAGTGTCTGACTCTTCTTAGGTCATCAGGAAATGAAGTTCAGGGGGGCCAACTAAATACTACATTCAGGGGCGTTTAAAGGGAGTGCCAGATAGTAGCCAATGTGCTACTTGTTTGAAGGGTGAGCTTGGTCCGCTATTTACCCTGCATTTATCCCTCCAATCCCTACTAACTTCTGCCTGTGTGTTATGCTTGGCCCGGAGGCATTGCCAGACATAGCCTTCACTGGGGTGGAGGAGTGTACTCAGTCCTCTACTGGCCGTGTGATAAGGTCTGAAGTGGGGGCCCTGTTGGAGGCCTGGAGGGCTGTGACACAGGCAATGCGCTCGTCCTGCACAGTGGACCCTGTTCTTGCCTGTGGGTGCTGGTGGGTGCCCGAGTTGGCAGTGTCTGTATGCACTGTGTGGAGGCCAGGCATGTGTCGCCACTTGCTTCTGGGCAAGCGGAGCAGGCCTTGTCAGCCTTTCCCTGTGCTGTCCACATTCGTGGCCTGGGACCCTGGCGGATGTGCTGAAGGGGGCACGTGCCCCAGGTGTTCCCTCCACCCTCTCCTCTGTGGATTCAGACCAGGACTTACTGTGTGAGAGTGAGGAACTTCTCCAGACCCCGATGGGGCCACCTGTTGGAATTCTGCGGCACTGGCAGTGACCACGCCATGATTGTGCTTGTCAGGCACCTTGGATTGCGTTATCCTCGTGCTGCTTATCCTGCTTGTGTGCAGAGGAGAGACTGAGATGCCCTTTGAATTGAGGCTGTCAACCTGAACGTTGCCATCCATGTGGGATCCCAACTGGACTGGAAGTCCCTGAGTCACTTACACAGTCTTGCTGCCTATCATCCACCCAGAAGGCCCTGCATCAGGTGAGACCTCAACAGTTGCTGGTGTGCCAGGGCTGTGGAAAAGGCCCTACATATTGTTGCAGTGCTGCACTGCTGGGTACTGCAAGACCCGGTGGTATGCATTCCTTGTCCACTCTGATTGCGCATTCTGAGCCTGTGGACTGGGGCCCACTTCTCCTGGCTGCCGAACTGGGGGCCGATACGCACCTGCTGCCTGCATTATTTTAATGTGGCTAACTCTTTTTTCTATTTCATGATGGTGCTGCCTGGGGCCCTGACCGGCTGAATACTACAGTGCCGGGGGTGCCCATACCCTTGTGATGCGCTAGGGATCTGCTGTGGCTGAGAGGCTAACTACCCTGTCCCCGGGCTCACTGGCTTCTAGTGTGTAGCCTGGCATCCGATACACTGCCCTGGAGTGTGTGCCTCCAGGCCTGATCATTTTGCACCCCCCATACTGTGGTGCCCTCTATAATGCCTTGGCATATGGTTGGAAATATAGCTCAATGACCGTGCGCTTGGGAGTGCTGGCTGGATGTTATCTGCACTGGACGCCCTCTACTCTCTCCCTAGACTGTTTATACCGGCCCGTAAAGATGGTGAAACCGAAGGGCGCCAAGCTGCAGCTCACAGGTAGCAGCGAGGCTGAGATGGACCCCGGTGCAGGTGGAAAAGTCTCTTTGCAGCCTTCAACATCTCAAGAAGACCCTTTAAGCCCACTCTATTCAGTTCGAGAGGATGCTCCAGCCTTCCATGGACACTAAAACCTCCCTGGAAACCCGCATTGATTCTGTCTATTTGGAAGTTAATCTATTATGGGCTGACCACCGCAAGATGTCGGAAAGGGTGAAGGACGCTTAGTCAGCACTGGCAGTGGTGCGTCCATCGGTGCAAGATCTACAGGAGCATCTAAAGCAGGTGGAAACAAACATCGCCACTCTGCACCGCAGGGTAGAAGATGCACTGTACAGATCGAGACGTAATAATGATAAAGTGACATTGGCATTTCAAAGATCAAGAAATTGAAAAGAACTTCTCAATGCTCCCAAAAAAGTGAATGTCAAATGGCGAGGGATGTTGAGGTATCAAAACTGCACCCATTGCACTAATGTTATAACGGGTAACAAGATAACACATCCAACAAAAGGTCATCAAATTGAACTACACCATACCAGCACGTGTGACACCACCAATTGCATTTATATGATCAAATGCCCATGTGGAAAAACATATGTGGGTCAAACTGAACGGAAATTGAAAATCCGCATCACGGAACATAAGAGTAATATAAGACTAGCAAACAAAAAATCTACAATAGCAAACCATTGGAATGAAGCAAAACACCACATTTCTCAACTACGATTTATGGTTTTGGAGAGTTTACCGCAGTACCGCGACAGGGATCCTACCAAGCACAGATTAAGAGCCGAATATTTTTGGATTAAAAAATTAAACTCCACCCTTCCCTTGGGGATGAATGATTGGATAGAATATTCGTGTTTCCTGTAACACGAGGTCTTCTGAACTGCACATTAACTATGGACTGATTCTGCGTTCCACATGATCTTGAACATTAACATTGATGTCATGTTTACTGACTTGAGTTGTTCTAGACCACTTTTTTCTGTTTGATATATACAGACCCATTGTTATATTTGTTTATGTTTAGATCGTGTTTCAATATAACTTTATTTGCATAAATGCTCACTTCCGCATGAATCCTACACACCCGTGTCACATGATAAGTGCATCCCGCATTTCCGGGATGCGTATTGGCTGTTACCCCGATCCCGTGATTGTTGTTAGTCCGTCTTTTCATTTATTTATTTGCGCGTAAACCAACTTCGCTAATGCCTGCATCTATGAGAAGAGTAGAGACACGGATTGTTCCAGTGCGCTGTAAGTTATCTATACCAGTCCATGAGTATCGTTATCGACTGTATGCGCTTCAACATACAGTGTTGATAATTTAAAACTAATTCTCGCTTGCAATTTTGAGAACCCCGCATCTCTCATATTTGATTTAACCATCGCACGATGCCTTTTTCCGAGCACTTTGTTTTAATTTAAGTAATTCACTACCGGATTAGTTTGCACCTTTCCATCCACGAGATTCATTTCGAGTAGGTTTTCACCATATTCACGTTGGGCACGAATACAGAATGTATTATTGTTATTCATTGTTTAGTGGAGTAAGTGATCAGGTCCTGTTTCATTTCTTTACAGACCCCTGACGAAGGGTCTTGCTTTGTTGACCCGAAATGCATTGGGTACTTATGAAAAACTGCGAACAACATTAATCAATTGCGACATAAGACTATGATTATGCCTGCATATGAAATTTAACTTGATTATGGAATTGAATCAAGCTCTTTGCTTGTATCATGAACATTGTACCAAATAAAACTTGAACTTTGTGAAGAAACCTAGCGTTTCATGAGATACTGTGCGCACATTTTGGTGGGTAGGTGGCCTTCCTTAATGCCACACATGATCACAGGATTTCCCTGGACCCCATGGGCTGGCTGGAGGGGGGGGGCAGATGGGTTTTACATTCCTTCTTTTTGCTTTGCACAACGGCTACCATGATGGACATGCCGGTTGCCACCCATATCCCCCAGTATCATATCCTCACCTGGAAAGTGTGTGGCATGGCTATCCCGACAAAACGCTATTGTATTCATGCGTATCTCAAGTGGTGTTACGTACACAGAGCTATGCTTCAGGAAACACATTTCAATGCCACTGAGTTACATAAGCTCAGCACTAAATGAAGAGGGCAGATATATGGCACTTCTGCATCCTACTTTGCTCGTGGGGTTCTCATACAGATTGCACCAGGAGTACCTTATGTTATGAATACGCAAGGAGTGAATGAGGAGGGTCAATATGTGGTGCTGGAGGACCACCTGAATGACGCACCCCTCACATTGTCTGCAATTTATGCACCCAACACACATCAAGGGGAATTTTTTATATTCTCGCACTGGCGCTCTTCTGGGACCCATCTTCCCCTGGACTTTGAGGGGGAAATTTTAACTGCGTGGATGTGGACCTCAATCGATCTACGCCAGCGCTTTGGGTGGTTGTTTCCAGACATTCTGCTCTGCACCTCAGTCAGTGGCTAACATGAATGCGTCTTCAGGATGCATAGCTGCTCCTGCACCCATTGGACTGTGAGTACTCCTTCTACTCGCAGGTGCATGATGGGCATACCATGATCAACCTTTTTCTATGCACTGCCCAGCTTGGTGCTCAGCTGACCGTTGCGGAAATCCTGGCACATACCTTATTGAATTGCTGGTCCCTGCTGCTTACCCTCCATTAGGGATGTCAAAGTTCAGTTATACCCACCTGGTGAGTACAGATGAAGGCCTTCTCTGACCCCCCCCCTTTCTGCGCAGATCTAGCTTAATGCATCGACTGGTACCTTGCTCTCAATAAGGACACTGTGACATCACTGCCCATTAAGTGTGCCATAAGGCGGGTGTACACTACTACTGTGTATCAGCCTCCTGGGGGGTAGGTAGGCGTTTGATGGAGGATCATGGAGGATCTTTTGACCATAGAGTGCGACCTTTACTCCTTAGAAACACAAGTCGCCAACCATGCAGCCCCTACAGAGCAGCTTCACCGGCTGCACAAATAGCACAGTGATGCCGAAATGATCTTGAGCAAATACGATTCCAGGTGGCACACAGCCCAGCAGCATGCTGAAGGGAATACCTCATGGAGGTTATTGGTGTGGCTCGCACGTGATGACCAACAGCTTGTCCCTATAGGAGCAATTTGTTTGACTGATGTCGGGTTGCTTACCTCACAGCTGGTAATACAATGCCTTACAAGTGTAAGGTTAGAAACTTGAGCACTCCTTTAGGCAAAATTAATTGCTGTTTTTGAATACTGTATAGTAACCAAACATTAGTTGAGTATATAATCATGATTTTATTCCATGAGTACTGTAGATCAGATCACTTTCTCCTTTCCGTGAGTTAGAACCACAAACGCTGTTGGAACCCGTCGTTTTCTGATCACGGTAGCACGACCCATTCCCCCTTAAGAAGAGCCATCTGGCTTGAAATGCATTGTGGTGATCTTTAAGACATCATGCTACCGCTTTAATGCTCTATTAACATGATTCCACAGCTACTTTGGTTTCAAGTTGTTCAACTTTTGGATTTACTTTTGATCATATGAAGTAATATGATTTACAGTACTCATGGAATAAAATCATGATTATATACTCAACTAATGTTTGGTTACTATACGCTATTGAAAAACAGCAATTAATTTTGCCTAAAGGAGTGCTCAAGTTTCTACCCTTACACTTGTAAGGCATTCTATTACATATTCATCCCGTGCCTTTTGGACAGGAGGTGACCTGCTTGAGCACCCTTACCCTTCGAACTGTTCTACTACGACTTACCTTGATCATCTACAATTGGTGTGCAGCGGTTCCACTGTCTTCTGATACAGAACTTACCTCACAGCTGGACATCAATGTGGCATTGCATGATTATTAGCAGGAGCTTTATGCTGTAGCCCTGAACCACATGCATGAGTTTTTGGCTGCTCCTCAGCTGGTGTGAATGCATTACAGCAGGTTCAGCGGGACAAACCACTGCAACTGGAGGAAGTACTCACGGCCATATCTCAGATTGCTCGTACTAAGACCCCAGGCACCAATGTCTTACTGATTGAGTATTACACCACCTTCCTCGCTCAAACCACTCAACACCTACTTGATGTGTTTAACGAGGCCAGGGAGCGGGGTCGTCTACCAGACTCAGTTTTTGAGGCCTTGATTGTGGTTCTGCCCAAGCCTGGCAGGGACCCTTTGGATGTACACTCATACGGGTCCCTCTCCCTGCTTAATCTGGATTTTTAGATCCTATACAGGGGACTGGCGAACCACCTCATTGCCTTCCTTCAGTCGATGGTTCACAGTCACCAAACCAGCAACATCCCAGGATGCAGCACGTTTTTGAATATCCGCCGTCTTCTGCGCCTCCTGCCAACACACCGGCTGATGCCTTCACACATGTCACGGTGTCACTAGACATAGAAAAGGCATTCAACACCCTAAGTTGGTATTTCCTTTTTTCAGCCCTTGCCAACATGGGGTTTGGACCAGGATAATTTTGTTATATGCCGACGATGCCTTGTTCTTCCTGCGGGTGGTGGGGTTTTCGCTTCCAAGTATCATGTAAATTCTGGACGGGTTATCGCAATTTCTGGTTTAAGAGTGAACTGGCCAACATCAGGTCTGTTTCCTCTAGCACATAGACTGGTCAAGAGTTGAGTGGAACCTCTAGAGACTCGCCTGCAGTGGTGTTGTGACACTTTCAAAAACTTAGGCATACAGGTCTATCACACCGAGAAGTACCTTAAGGAGTGAAATCTTATGCCGATCTTTGCCCTTCTGACGCTCGCTCCCCTGTCCCTATTATGTTGAGTAGCAATTTCTAAAACGTTAATTCTTCCCCGGTTGCTATTTCTTTGCTGCCCTTCCCATTGTGCTCCCCAGGAGCTTCTTTCGTGAACTACATGGCCTACCACTGGAGCTGATATGGAGCTCAAGCTGCTGCGGGTTTCACTGTCCACATTACAACGCCCACTTGGTGAGGGTGGACTTGGAGCACCCAATCTAAAGTTCTACTATGCGGCAGCTCAATTACAATGGACAATGGTGTGGATGTGCACACCATAAATTCCCCAAACTTCGCTGATGCAAGCGGTTATGCAGGGGGTGAGTACTTACGTTTGGCTGTCTGATGCTACCGTCCATCCGCAATATGAGACTAGACAGATGGCAGTAGCCCGTGTCTGCTGGTGCAGATACATGCCCCCCAAGGGCCCCACATTCTCATATTCCCCAACAATTGTTATCTGGGATCTATCCCAGCTTTGCCAGGCGGTGCAACAAATTGACTTGGCTCCGGAGAGTGGGCCGGAGATCACATATTTAGGCAACCTTCATAATGAAGGAACGCTCACATCATTTCAGGGACTGGTGGAAACGTATGAGCTTAATGCTGGTCAGTTCTTAACATACCATGTTGTTCAACAAGCGGTTCATGAAAGGTGGAACAATGGGGACGACAAACCACCTACTTCACAGATAGTGAGCACATTATTGATTCCCACTAGAACTTGACACACCATCACAACCCTATACACAGCACTCAATATTCCTCCCTCTGATCATGCATCAAAGGTGCGCACTAGATGGAATAAGGTGTTACAAAAGCTGCTCTCCGATACCGCTTAGGCTCATGCTCTTCAACTGGTGAAGGGGGTTCTTGCAACCCCAGGTTCCATCTCACACAGTTTAATTACACACACCACACTTGCTTTCTCCACAGCGCATTTAACATATTTTTCCGGAACTCTCCACTGAATGCCCCTGATGCACGTTAAAGAATGCAGATTTTTTCCATATGGTGTGGGAATACACTTCACTAAAACTAACATGGATGCTGGTCATTGCAGTGCTGGCTGAAATGCGGGCACCTACCCTCATTCCCACTCCTGAATCTTGTTTGCTGGGATTGCGCCCTGAGCGAAGGGTGATAAAATCTTCATCGCTTCATTGATCTGGCCTTTGTGTTGATTAAACGCAACATAGCCGTGACATGGAAATCCCCCACTGCCCCAGACCACCATCATTGGCTCTGTGTCTTATTGACATGGACCAGGACCGAAGCCCACATCCTTAGGCTGTTCAGTTTGAGGGGTGACTCTTGCACAGGTGGTGAATGCTGGAAGACTTTTCTGCTTAAGGTGGAAGCCAAAACTAATGAGTGCCCACATTGAGTTACCCATGTCACCTATGTAGGTCTGTTGCATATTACCAAGTGACACTGCCGCTCCCTACCACACATCGATCACTATTTATGCAGCACTCCCACATTTCACTCCTGACATGCCGCCCATGTTGGCATCAACCCACTCCCTGATTACACTTTGTCCTCTCAATCATCTCAAATAGCCCTGTTCCCCTCTCTTCTTTCCCTCTTATGGCATGCAAAGCAGGAACCTACCTCACATGAATTCTTTTCTTACTCTCCAATCTATATATGTACATATGATGAACAGGCTCCTGCTATAGAAGGAAAGGGAACAGTACCCGTCTCCATGTATCCTAGCTTGATTATTGTGGACAAAGCATACACAAGGAGATGCTGGACGGAGAGCTGAAACGTTTCAGACACTCACCCCCAGTCACAGATCTGGGTTGAATCCATCACTTCGCCACCCCAGTTCAGAAACAGCTATATGCAAATCAGTCTTGGCCCTGTGCCTCATGGGGACAGTCCAGTCCAAACTGCCAAGCCATGTCTTCCCTGGACCAGAAACAAGCATCCTGGGACTGGTTTCGGGGTAACACCCCTCTTCAGCCAGGCTAACTTGAATCCAGTGGCAAAGTGAGCAAGGGAACCACGTCTGGGCATACCCTGCCAACTTAGGGCAAACAAAGCAAACACAAGGAGATGGTGGAAGGAGCACCAAAACTTTTCAAACACTCACCCCCAGTCATAGATCTGGGTTGTATCCATCATTATTCTTTATCTCACTTTGCCACCCCAGTTCAGACACAGCTATATGCAAATCAGTCATGGCCCTGTGCCTCATGGGAACAGTCCAGCCCAAACTGCCAAGCCATGTCTTCCCTGGACCGGAAACAAGCATCCTGGGACCAGTTTTGGGGTAACACCCTTCTTCAGCCAGGCTAGCTTGATTCCAATGGCAAAGTGAGCAAGGGACCCGCGTCTGGGCATACCCTGCCAACTTAGGGTGAACAAAGCAAACTCAAGGAGATGATGGACGGAGTGCCGAAACTTTTCAGACACAGCTGTTTGCCCAAATCCGGTCCCAGGATGCTTGTTTCGGGTACAGGGAAGACATGGCTTGGCATTTTGGGCTGGACTGTTCCCATGAGGCGGTCAAGACTGATTTGCATATAGCTGTGTTTGAACTGGGGTGGGGAAGTGAGCTAAAGAACAGAGATGAATTCCACCCAGATCCGTGACTGGGGGTGAATGTCTGAAAGGTTTCAGCGCTACACCCATCCTCTCCTTGTGTTTGCTTTGATTATTGTGGACCTAAGAGATCTTGAGATGTTGCTTTGCTTAATATTTCTTTTTTATTATTTTTTCTTCTCCTTTGTACTGTTAATGACCACACAGTAATTGTTGTTACTACCACCATAAACTGTTATGTGCTGCAGGTAACAATAACACCCTATTGTTATTTTGTAATCATGCTGGGCGTTCATGTATCCATATGATAGAAGGTCCACTCAAAACTGCTGCGTCATGATAACTGTGTTGTTAATAAAAACATTTGAAAAAAGGGAGTTACCTTCACTGGCTGGTCTTGACATTAGTGATTTATTTGGGATAGGACCGCTCCTGTCCCATGTTCAGAGGCATCAGTCTGTGGTAGTCCTAGTGGGAAAAGCCTATGGATTCCTGGCAGCATGATTCACTACCACCAGAATATATCTGTTTCCTGATGCTGTAGGAGGCTCAATGGGACCAACAATGTCAATCCCTATCCTCCTCTCAAAGGGAACCCTAACCAATAGAAGTGGGATTTAGGGGGCCTTTGGGTGCCCACCTGTCCTGCCACTGGCTTGCCAGGTGAGACAGGAGTTACAAAACTCCTTCACACTCTTGTGCATCCCTGGCCAGTAGAAGTGACTAGCCTACTCCAACGTTTGATCTGGCCACTGTGTCCAGCTAGGGCAAAAGCATAGGTCAAAGTTAGGAGGAAGTCTCTAAACACCTGAGGCACTACCACTCTCCTTGTGGCACATGGTTTGGGGTCTCTGACTTCAGTGTAAAGGATTCTCTCCTCCCAATAGGTACTGTGGGAATCAATGACACACCTCCTTCCTGCGCAGCAGCTTGCTGTTGCAGGCGTTCAAGAGTAGGACAGGTTTTCTACCACTGGCACTGCTCCTCCCTAGAGGGTCCCCCATGGCCTAAAAGTTTCAGCCTGGAAAGGCTCTAGCTCCTAAGGCTCAGTTCCCTTTGAATCTGACTCTTCTTCCTCCTGAGGAGAAGGGTCTGGTGTCTGATTGGAAGCTGGCTCCCCAGTCTTCCTCCTTTTGTCTTGGAGGGCTGGGCCATTATTCCAGACTGCAGCCCCTCTTTTTCACCCAGGGCTCTGCTCTGTGCTCTGGTTTGTAAACACACCCAGTCTGGAATCCCAAGCATTTCTGCATGGATTCTCAGTTCTGCCTCACCCCAGGCTGAGGACTCCAAATCATTGCCAAGCAAACAATCAACCGGTATGGATGAAGTGACTGCTACAAATTTCTTGCCTGCAACCCTTCCCCAGTCAAAGAACACCATTGCCATGGGATGGATTTTTCTCACATTGTCACCATTGGTGACTGACTAGGTCCATCCAGGCTGATACTATTCGGAGGACACCAGCTGCTCAGTCACCATTGTAATGCTGGCACCAGTGTCTATCAAGGCTTTCACCCTAACCACATTAATAGCAGGATACTGTCCATATTTTTGCATGTTAGTGGCTAGACAGTCTACATGCCCTACTAGAGTCGCCTCAGTGAGCTTTCTGAAATGGTCAGTGCTCTTCTGAGATCCCATTGGGAGATTGGTCACTCTAATTACTGTAGCTGGACTTGAGGTATTTTTCTTGTTTTTACAGCCAGTCCCCAGTTTGGTGTCCCCATGACCTACAGTTAACAGACCATGCCTTCTTGGGATCGCAGTTTTTCCCCTGGTACTCACACTTTGGATGTGAAGAGTCTCTGGGCGACCCTCCTAAACAAATTTTTGGGGGCCTGAAGAAGTATCTTTATTTTTAGGGTTACCCTCTTTCCCTTTGGGGGTTCAGTCTTCTGAAGTTAAAGTCAAAACTGGGCACGGCTCAGTTCAGCACCAGCAGCACAGGGGCGGGCGGGAGCAGGGTGCAACTTTGAGGTCAGGCACCCATTACAAATCAATAGGGATTGGGGGCAATTGGACAGCTGCTGTTTACAGGTGAGCAGCAGCCGCTTGGGGGGGGGCAGTCTCCAGAGGATGAAGCAAGCACTGGATTGGGCCCAAAGCAGCACCAACTCTGCACCATCAGTGGAACAGGGGTGGCTGGGTGCAGGGTGTCAACACAGCGTAGGGTGCCCAATACCAGGCATTGGAGAATAACCAAATCGAACAAGGGCTGCAGGCCCAGGAAACTTGCAATGCAGAGGTAAATTGCAATTCTTGGGGATGTAGGGACACCTTTTGTCCTCTTCAACAGGTCCCAGGACGGACGGGTGCAGGGGGCCTTTTGGTCTCGGAAACTGCTTACCAGAGCAGGTCGCAGCTGGGGGGGGTCTCCAAGAAGAGGTTGCAGGCGACGTTAAGGAGTCCAGGAGAGGTCGGCTCACGGTGGACTCAGGCTCTAGAGCACTGGGAACCTTGCTGGAACCAGTGGGCCACTTGGATTCATGCTGGAGGTGTCGGATGTAGAGGTGGAACCGGGGGCATGGTTCACAGTTCTTCAGGTCACAGAGCTTTTCTTTGAAGATGGTTGCTTGGTTAACAAGTCCGCTGTGCTCGGGAGTCCTGATCTTTATTGAAGGCTGTCAGTCCTCTCAGCATTTAGCTGGTTGCTGGGCTGCAGGACAAGTCTACTTTTGGTGCCCGGTTGTTGAGGGTGGCAGAGAGTCTGGTATGGCTGAGGCCATGTCAGGTGGTCTCTCCAGTCTTCTCTGCTGGTGTGGCTCTGTAGTATAAGGCTCTTCTTAGGTCATCAGGAACTGAACTTCAGGGCTCAGGGGGGCCACCTAGATACTACATTCAGGGGCGTATAAAGGGAGTTTTCCCAACTCCGCATTCCGCTAGGAGCTCGGCAAAAACTCTAGCAACTGTCAGGTGGCAGAGCTTTACTCGTACGTGGCTCGCCAACATTAAGTGCTAGACCACCTCCTAGCGAGATTTCTCAACGTGGGCCGTTACAGCAGCTCACTAAAACTTGCATTGTTAACGTTGCCACTCGTGTTGCAAAATCTGCAGCTCGCGTGGAAAATCTACTCAAGGGGAAGATAGAAGCAGCACCCTCTGATGCGCTGCATGGTTCCTTTTGTGCTGATTTTACAGCATTGGGCAAGCTCCCAGTGCTAAAATTTAGCATGAGTAGTGGAACAGATTAGAATTCCACTGCTCATAATTACGCGAGTTCCACCCATCCCTAGTGAAATGGTTCGAAGACATGTCAAGGGTGCACCATAACCAGGGGAAAACAATGCAAGACACCATGCCTTGACCATGAAGAGGATGGAGGGCATGTTGAAAATGTTTTAAAGTCTTCCTTCATGGCCAACACATAGAGGAGACCCAACACACCAATTCGCACCCCACCCAACCCAGCCACCTGTGCCACCACCTGCACAGGCACCGCCACTTTGACACGCACGTCCCCCAGCTGTACAAAGATGTCCCTCACCTGTAGAGACACCCTCCCACCTGTAAAGGCCCCACCCACCACAGCTAAGCAAATTAACCCACCTGCACAGGCAAATACTACACCCACCTACACATCGGCACCAGCACAGAATGCGCACTAACTCAGAGAGATCCTGATCCCTACATTTGTGAGATCGCAAGAGAGATTACCCGTCACCACTGTAAATATGTAAAAACTCCAAAGATATGTAAATTAACTTTATATTTTGCACAAATCAATAATTTTATCCTAAATTGATTAATATTTGATTAAGTTAAAATGGTTACTGTGGTTTTTGGACATATATGTGACTATAAATGTATGCGAGGAATACGTGTTGATCTGTATGCCCATCCGTGTTGCAAGGTATCATGCTGAAAGCATAGCCAAACACCAACAGATGTAGACTTAACTAAGAGACATATATAGTGGAAAACACAATACCGAGAGATGGTTTTCAACAATATTTTATACTTTGATCAAATTCTTAAATGCAAAACAAATCTTTACAAAATATTTTTGAATAAATGCTGTCCAATGGAAAGGGAGAAAGAAAAAAAATCTTCAATAAGAATGGGCAAGGGAACTTGGAGGGGGTTGGGCAACATAATAAAAACATTCCAGGAAGCGTCAGGGGACCAGTCTATGTACCAGGATTAAATAAAAATATGTCAACAGTCAAAACATTGTCCTAACAAAAGAGTCCATGGCAAAAGTATAAAATAATCTTCGTTCCCTTTCCTCCTTGATGACAATATCTAGATCATGCACACTTGTGAACTCACTGTGGCTACTGATGCAGGACCAGACACCCCACGGGAGGGTAATACACGAGGCGTAGCAGGAGAAAGAGAGAGGGAAAACACACTTGGGGACACAACAACATTGGTCTGTTTGGGTCTTTGGGACTTCTCAGACAAAATGGCTGTACCCAAAGAAGTGAGGGAGGCATTGATATTCTCCAAAAGTTAAAAACTGTGACTCTCAGAACAAATGGATATCATCGCTGACCTTCCGTAAGCCTGAAAGAACACAGTCCAGACATCTTCATCTGCCCCGTCACTCCCTGGGTGCATCCACAGGAGCAAACACACATGGAAGGGTTTGGGTCAAACATGAGGGGTGTCGGAGGTTGGAGGGAGATGCATCCCTAATCTCGTCTTGGCAGGCACTTGGAGGGGGGGTATTGGTAGGGAATGCAGATGGAGGCCCTGTTGGAATGAGCGCCTCAAGACTAAGAGAGGGGTCGGTGGCAGGCCCAGATGGTGTTGGGGCCTGCTCAGAGGGCATCATCTCCATTTCTAGTTCTTGTAGGCCAAGGGGAGATCCACACTCATTATTCCCCCATCGGGTGGAGTTCCTCTCAATGTCCCCACCCTCAGCCTACACCTGGGCTGTTGATGTAGACAGCAATGTCTCTGTCCGGATGAGTGCATACTTGTTGCTCGGTTTCCCTCCTCCTCCTCCTGACTGCGTGGTCCACTAAAAACACAAACAAGCAATTATGTAGGTGGTGTACAATTTCTAATGAAGGTACAGATAGCAAAGTACAAGTGTATACATTGTAGTTCCTTGATCTCACTAACCATTTTTGTGGTTTGAATTACAAAATAGGTGTGATGCCACTTGTTAGAAATGAGGGTCTCTAGTTGGCAATGGTTTTCACCTTTGTCGAAGTAGGGACCCATCCTTCTAGTTAGGATAAGGGGGATACACTACTAAAATAACCCCTGCTCACCCCCTTGGTAGCTTGGCACGAGCAGTTAGGCTTATATCAGAGGCAGTTTGCAAAGCATTTGCACATTATCAACAGTAATACAGTGAAAACACTACAAAAGGCCACAACACAAGTTTAGAAAAATATCCAATACTTTATATATTCAAAACAAGACCAAAATAATAAAAATCAAACATGCTGTACTTTTTTTGCAATTTGCAAGAATAAACTTAAAATGCAGTTCCTTCAAGTCTGTAGCTCAGTCCGGTGATACCGCAGTGCTAAAAACAACAGAATCCAACAGTTCCACCCGACCACATCGGCCGTGGTGTCGACAGACTCATAAGTTCTGGTGTCTGGCAGCACCATTCTTGAGTAGAGGGTGTGGAGGCCCAGATGAGGGTGAGAGGAGGAGGCAGTCCCCAATGGGAGAATGAATCGGTCAGGGGACTGCTCTGAGGGTAGAACTACCCAGGAATTACTCTTGTAACACCGCTTCTGGTTTGGGGGGACTTCGCACACTGTCGGATGGGCAGGGCTCGGGAGATCAGCTATACACAAAAAAGAGCTTAGGGGGTGAAAAAGAACAGGTCGCTCCCCACTCATCGAGTTCAACACAACAAAAAAACGGTTCTATCAATTGTATGAACTGCTATAAGCACCCACCATATATTTTTTTGTCACACAGTTTTGTGTGGCAGGACAGTGGATCAATGTATCCTGTCTGTCATAAAGTGACTTCAATCACTTGGTATTCTTAAAAACCTTGTGTGTGTGCTGTCTCTCTTAATGTGTCCCACCCCCTAGTGTGAAGGGAACCCACTGAGAGGGGGTAAGTGTGTATCAAAAGTTAGAAATGAAGAGTGAAAAAAGAGTGAACAGAGTTGACAGTGCCTCACTGGAGTAACACCATGGGAGTTTACAGACTGATTCTCGCCTGTATCCTCAGGTTCTCATCATTAGCAGCTGCCACCTTATAAACCAAACAGGTGATAAAGAAAAAGAAGAACGTGTTCAGTGTGGTATATGTGAACCCTATTAGGAGTATTGGGATCTGACATAGAAACCCGATGATCAGTCGTGCAACGCAAGTAACTGGCAGCCGCTCAGCACCTGCTGCCAGTTACTCGGTTTGCACGACTGACATATTGCAGTAAATGCAACAAGCATGGCGTCTGTGGACTAGTAAACAGGCGCAGTTTTAAAAGGGGTTGCAGGTATGCCGACGAAGGGCACCTGTGACCGCTCGCCATCCTGATGGTGCAGAGCCTAGGTTGAGGGATCAGTGGCAGAGTAGAACTCCTGCACTGGTGGGAGGTAGAGTGGAGCTAGGATACTATGTACCTGGGGCTATTGCTCCCCACTCTGTGAGATGGCAGGGACCAGAACCCCCTGGATGGTCTTGTGGCAATAGACATCTAAGAAGTTCCCATGGGTTAGTTTAGTTGGGCCTGAGAGCATAGACAGAGGGATCCACGTGGGTTCAGAGGGAAACATCCTTAACAACGTGGGCATTACCCCGCGCTGCTATTACGACGCTGCCTTTACAACGCAAGTCGTTACGACGACTTGCGCTGGAGGGCGCTATTGGATAGGGAATAGTTAATTTTCTATTCCAACACCTTCCCTACTGTAACGTGGGCTGGAGTTGGAATAGAAAATTAAACTATTCCACTATCCAGCCCTTACAGCGCAAGTCGTTGTAACGACTTGCGTTGTAAAAACAGCGTTGTAACGGCACGCAGTGTAAAAGCCCGCGTTGTAATGCCGTACATCCGGGTTCAGAAGCCCATCAAGGTATTGATTAGTTTACCCTGGCTTTAGGCTGGAAGGGGGTTGTGTTGGAACTGGGCCTTTTTGCAGGGTAATCCCCTAACTTTTTGCCTTCCTCCTGTATTTTTTCTAACCTATTTTGTTGATTGTATGACTCTGGGCAGTTTACCACTGCTGATTAGTGCTAAAGTGCATGTGCTCTGTCAAGTAAACCTGGTAAGATTGGTCTACCCCTGTTTGGCATATTTAATTTACCTGTAAGTTCCTTGTACAGTGGTATCCCATATACCCAGGGCATGTAAATTAAATACTACTAGTGGGCCTAGAGCGCTGCTTTTGCCACCCGCCAAACTAGCCTTTCAAACCTGCCTCAGGCTGCTGCAGGCCCTGCGTGTGCCGTTTACTGCTGCACTAACCTGTCTCTTAAAGTGTTTGCTACGTCTGAAACTCTCCTTTTACTACATATAGGTCAGCCCTAATGTAGGCTCTAGGTAGCATTATGGGCAGGGTGCTGTGTAGGTAATAGGAAGGACATATGCCTTAGCTGTGTGGCATGTCCTGGTTGTGGAAAACAGACTATTTGGTTTCTCACTGCCGTAAGGCTGCCCTCTCATAGGTTTGGATTGGGAATTCCCTGATATGTGTTTCAGTGGTAATTTCTGATAAGAAAGGGTAGCTTGGCCATGTTTGGTACATTTGGAATAGTAGTAATGAATCCTGGTCATTGGTGAAAGCAGATTTGTTATTACTATTTTAGAAATGCCACTTTTAGAAGTAGGCCTTTCTGTGTGCTTAATACTCTTTGTGCTCTGTCTAGATGTGTATTCACAGTCTGGTTTAGACTAACATGAGAAGGGGATGTGCATTCCCTCCAAACAGTCACAAGGAGTGTTGAAGTGTGTTCTGCCTTTCCGGTGTGACTCATCAATGGACTGAATAGACCTTGGCTGCATTTAGAGTGGTGGGAGGAGTTTCTCTTGCACCTGAATAGGCCTTTGTCTGAATTTAAAGTGGTGGGAGGGGAGCTGCACCTGCAGCTGAATAGGTCTGTGCCTGAATTTCACAATGCTGTCTCATCCCCCCTGTAATGAGTGTGGGGCCAGGGTTTGGGATGTGAATAGGGGAATTGTACACTTCTGAAAAGTGTGTGAAGTACCCCAGAATAAAGAGTTTATACTATTAGTACAAGGACTGTGACCCCATGATTTTAGACACTGTGTGGAAAGGTGGACTCTTGGAGTGCTGACCTGCTGCCTGCTGGGTGGAGCGAAGGACTGCCATTTTGCTCTTTCGGACCCTTACCTGTCTACCTGCATCCTGCTGGTGTGCCTTCAGTGCTCTCCAAGGAGTGCTGTGAGGCTCCTTGTCCCTGCAAGCAACACATGGGAAGAACTGAATTTTGGAGCTGGTCAATCCTGCAACTTAGTTTGTCGGGAAAGTGCATGAGGAGCACTTTCCCAGCCACATAGGAATATACCCAAGTTGATGTATGAAGACCGTTTTCTTTGGTAGACCGTCCAGAGCGAGGATCATTATAAAAAGTAAGTGTGTGTTGAGCACTTTATGTCTTCTGTCCTGCGGAAGTCTGGAGCCAGCCCGGTGAGCGTGGGGATGCGCTCCTCACCTGACCAGAAGGAGCCCCACTCCATGGAGATGAGGAGCAGAAGGTGTGTCCCAGCCTGTATCTCTCCTTCCTCGTACACGGCGCTGGTTGGGGCTTGCGAGGGCCAGAGAGGGTGTTGTCCGTTAGTATGCAGCCTGAAGTGTGGGATCTCATTTCAGCAGGGGTCAGATCCTGGGAGCTGGAGCTAAGAGCTCCCCATGGAGCCGGCCTGAGTTCCACCCACTGCAAGTGGCAAGAGACCCGGAGAGCAGAAGGCTCTCACACGGCGAAGGCATCGCTCTGTATTGCGGCCCCATCCAGAAGGGGAGCCCGAGGGACAAAGCAGAAGGCTCAGCCCCCCAGTCTTGGCTCTGTGTTACGGCTGATCCTGACCGTGGTAAAGAGACACTGGGAGTTGTCTGTGGCCAGAAGCAAGGTGAGGCCGGAAGCCATGTGAGGGCTCAGGACCAGCGAGGCGCCATTGCGCTGAAGACTAACGGTCGAAGTTCTAACAGGAGAGGAGCGCCCAAAGAGGTCTCCTCAGTTGCTTACCTTTTTTTGTGTGGAGGGTGGGCGGTTTGTGCCCTGGAAGACCCTCGCAGCTGCACGCACGATCGCGAGCAGCTCCTTCAGCACTCACAACAGGGGCACTTATTCCACATGGGGAATAGAATTACCGTATAACCCCTATTAGGTGTTCAGATGCACTGCAACTTATATTCCTATGGGGGTATTTTGTAACCCAGGGCAGTGAACTCGGCTCTGGCAGCGGAGATTGCGGAGTTTTGCCAACTCCGCGCTCCATTGGGTATGCGGAGTTCAGGCAAAACTCCGACACTACAGCAGAGCTGTTAGCCTGCCCCTGCGCATGCCCCAAAAACTCAAAACTTAAAAAAGCAGTTAAAAAATTCACTTACCTGCTGTTGCATCTCCGAGCTGCCCTCCTCCTCGCCGTGCGTGGTCGCTCCTCCTCGTCCTCTTCACCATCTTTGTCCATGCAAAACTCCTACGATGTACGTCTTGGGAGGACTGTGCATGCTTTTTTACTGCCTTTTAGTTTTAAGGGGGTGGGGGGGAGCGGAGCGGAGTTCTACTGACTTTTTTTCCAACTCGGTAGAACTCCACGTAGTGGGACTACGCCAACTCCCTCTGATACCGTCTGTTACGGTGACATGTGCTGACCCCTGGGTGTTACTGCTGCAGTTCACGCCCTAACCTAGTGATGCAGGTGGGGCTGCTGTGTGTACTGTCAGGTTTTCACAGAGGTGGGTGATTCCTGTGTTTTAGGTGCTTTACCCAACTGCTACACTTAGTGTCCTGATGTTATGTTATATGTTCGTTCACTTTGCCAGGATTAGCATAATATGCCCAGCAGCCATGATTTATGTATGACCTAACCTGCATTTTGGGCCCTGATGTTATGATTTATGTCATTTTGCCTTGCAATTGCCAGGATAATGAGCATTATTTCAGGATTTGCCTTACATGTGTAGTTATGATGGTTTTATAATGCAAGCCGCCTATAAGTATATACTGTGTTGCGCTGACTTGTGATGTTATGACAATTACCAGGTTGTCAAAGTGATTTATATGATCTATGTTACCTCCTGTCAAGTACCTAGTGGCACACTGAATTATGTGATTGTGGTCTAATGTATTTTATGAAAAGTACAAGGGATATCTTTATATAACCTTGTGTGGAGTCTCTTTTTTGTGTTGTGCCTAGTGTGTCACTGCTGTGTGTGTAAGTTGCGCAAACGCTTTCCACATTGCCTCTGGGATAAGTCTGACTGATCTGCCAAGCTACCATGGGGGTGAGCAGTGTTTATCTTGTGTGTGTAAATCCCTTACCCTGACTAGAGTGGTGGGCTCTGCGTGGCTTAGGAGTATATCCTAGCCTACCAGAAGCACCATTTCTAATACTGCTGGTTCAGGACTTTCACCCTGGTTAATGATCCGAGCACTCCTGAAGTGTTTCAGGCTGAATCATGTCAACTACGTTTACTACAGATTCGGGCGTCATACTCTCATTCCCTGCCACACACAAATAAACTTGATAAGGTGCTTAGTAATAGTCCTGAACCATAAATGCAGCTGACAGTTAGTAGTATACAAGCGTTTACAGGTTCACAATGTATTTATTTTAATTTTCTCCAGCCCCATTAACAGTGTCAATTGCACAAGTGGTGGGTGCAGACATCTGCCTCACAACGTTGTTTCCCCCCCGACTTGATCACCACCACTTAACCGTTTAGGCAAAATGACCGAATATCCTTGCGCAGCAGCCGTTACCTGGTAATAGTCGACTCTCCACTCTCCACTGCCCCAGATGCTGTATCCTCCTTGACCATGATGCGGAGCATGAAACAATGGTTAATAGTATGTCAGGTTTGAAAAACACTCCTCTTCTCGTCAGTGTAATTCTTTCACACATGCCCTACTCCTGCGACTTTGGGTGAATCTGCAATGCGGGCCTCAGGGGGAAATGAGGGTCGCAGACCCGTCTTCACCCGGAGTACTTCATACAATTGCCGGAAAGACAAGGGGGGGAGGGGGTCAAAAGAGTTGGGGAAGAGGTGGGAGTAGGGAGGGTATAAAGGTGTCCGGGGAGGAGGATCCGGCCTCCTCCTGACACCAAGCTCCACCGGGAGAGAAGGGCAAAAAAGTTAGTCCACCCACCCACTCTAGAGGTTTTAGCAGAAGGGCACTAGTGTAGATTGTTTACAGCGTGCCAGTTTAGGACAGGTTTTAGGGCATAGGCGGTATTGTACTTTGGAGGGGTGGTGAGTCATATACAGGCGGGTCCACCCCTCGGGGGTTGGAAGGGTACACAGGTGACTGCTAGCGGGGCGCAGGATGCAATGAGCAACAAAAGAAATTCAAGTGAGGATGTTTGGAGGGCAAGTGAAGGTGAGAATGGGGATATGGAAGGAGGTCACAGAGTGAAAAGGGAGGAGTGAAGCAGGTGAGATGGTTTTGAGAATGATGAAGGGAGAATGAGACTGTATGATTATGATAAAAAGGTATAGTTGCATTTATGTACTGTTTAATGAAGTTTTAACTGTTGCAACCTTGTCCTAATCAAATGGCCTTTTACGCTTCAAGTAACAGCGTGGAGTGTAGTTATTACGCAATCTCTGACCACATTCCATCACCAAAATTGTTGTAATATTATAATGAACACTCGTACCACTCCAATGTTCCAGGACATTTATTCACTCAGAGATAAAAAAAACACCCAACTGCGAGTCAGCCAAGCACAACTTACATCAACAGTCACCGTATTCAAATCCTGGAATGTTTGCATATCATCTATAGAATGTTCACAAGCCAAGACAGTCTCAGCCTAGCTGAGACTGGCTAAGCACAACATGTCAGTTATCACATTAACCCCTTCCATGCTGCCGTTGGCCATTGGCCGACGGCAGCACTACCTGCCCAGTGCTGCCATCGGCCAATGGCCGACGCGGCCCTGCCCGTTTGTGCGGCACTTCCGCAAAATCGCGGGCACATGAAACGGGTTAAAGTCAGGCATACTGATTTTGCCCATTCCTGTTTTACCTATTACTTGAAACAACAAGAGCAAATGTTACTCTTGCTAAAAGTGCCCTACTAGCTTCTTGTATAAAAAGAGAGAATAGCCAATGGGAGTTGTATTGAGCCTATGCGGCTGCAAACGATTCTCCCACCTGCTGGTGCGGAATAGCCTTCTGGAAAATTCCCAGCGTTCAGCAAACATACTGTGCATATGCTATTGCTGAAGTAAGAAGTTTATTTTAATCATTTCGTTCCTGACCTTTTTCACTAATGCATCGACTTTACAATCTCGAAGTCCTTTTGCACGTACAATATAAGAATAGATGATGATGCTTGCAATGAAAGTATGCTTCTTCATTGAAAATTCACATCAAGGAAAGAACTGCATGCTTGACAAATTCCTTGTATTTTCTTCTCCATCATCTCCAAAGTACAATAAAGGAGTCATCCATTACTTTGTTGTCATTTCTTTTCTTCAAGCTGCAGAAATAACCACAAAATGAAATGCAGTTTTTTTTATGGGATTGGCCCCTTTGAACTCATTCATAAAAAAGAAGATTGTCTCCTAGAACATAAACATAACATCCATGCTGGAAAGCTTTACTACACTGGAATATTATTTGGCTTTGCGGACAATATTCAGAATGAGGTTTTTGGCAAGTTAATGGGCAGTTGAAGTTTATCTCCATTATTTAATGTACATCTAACGTCTCTCTTTACTGCATACCATGGCTATGTTAAAGTTCAGTGTTGCAGTTTGGAGGAAATTGACTACAGGAACCTCATGGGTAAATTAAAAGGTAACAAATATTTACTGCAATATGGTCCAAAAATGAAAGGCATATTGCAGACTATCAAACGGCCTGTCGAATCTGCTATTTTCAGGATTTTTTTTCTGCTTATTCTGTTTAGCTTCATCAACTAATCATAACTAGTCTCTGTATTATACACTTAACATGCCCATATAATAACCTATTCAGAATATCAACGGGTAGACTGTGGCATACCGTGCGATTTAATGTTTCGGCCGTAGAACTGAACATCAGCTATTTTCTAATGTTCAGGCAGAAAATTCATCCATTTTTCCTAGTCTTCTGAAAAAAGGACAGCTTTGTGGGGAGTCTTCTCATGAATCACGCTGAACGAGACCTATGAAAAGAAACTTATTCTGCAATTTTCCCTTTTTAAAAAAAAAATTGTTCGTGCTGCAGTAGTATTTACTAATATATATACATCAAAAGTAGCATGCTTTGCACACATTTTAAATCACATCGTAAAGGGGTGGAACTAAGCCAGGATCGGCATGGTAGCTACCTAGATTAGGTCTGGTTGCATAACACCCATAGCATCCTGGAATCTGGGATTAACCCTTACTTTCCGACTTTTCTTTGCTGTCCAACCTGCCCGGAGTGGTGATGTTCAAAGACAAGTCATATGAGCCAGCGGAGGCCTTCATACAGAAATATCCTGATATGGGGAAGCCTGTCACACATGTCGGCCCACACCACAGCCTCAGAAGGCCCAGCTCTGCAACCAGTTTAGCGTCCTGCATAGCTGCACTTAATCTCTGCAGTGCAAGGGGTGCCACCCAGGTAAAGTGACCAGATCGTGCGACCTAATAACCGGGACATTTCGCAAAAACAGAGGAAGGACTACACATTTACATCAATAAAGTGCCTAGAATGACAGCCCTCATCCCAATAGAAACACAGAAGAGGCACTAAGAAAATAAATACAATGTAATTTTTAAAGCCAGCATCATAACTGTCCATTAAATTGCTTACTCATAACAACTGCTTACTAGCCCTGCTTTGCAACACCTAAAAAAGTGCCTCTCACTGTTTTCATTTTACCCTCCCAAAAACCGGGACATGAGCCACTTCTACCGAAAGCTGCCAGGACACCTGTTGAAAACCCGGGACCGTCCGGGCATATCCGGGACGACCAGTCACCCTACACCCAGGGTGTGTTGATGGTTGTGGGAGTCAATTTAACGGCAAGCTACCTCCCAGGTCTGTAACGAAGAAGTGTGAGAGTGCCACACCCTGAATGAAGCCACCTGGAACTTACAGCACTACGCCTATCTGAGACGGGATGACCGACTGAGGTACTTGCTCTGTTCTGTTTGCCACTACTGTGAGGAGGTAGCCAATCCTTATAATGGAGGCCTCCATTTTGGATTCTGGAGGTTGTATCTGAAAGGCCTGACCTCCCTGTTGGTGTCAGACGTTTGGTTTTCTTTTAGTTTTTTTCCTCCCGTTACTTGCCAGTCCACATCAAGGTGAATACTAACCCTACTTGTAATTCACGTAATTTATCACCCAAATAATATCTGTTTACAGACAAGTGACAGCGTTCTACCGTCTGGCTAATAGACCAGTGTGAGAACGCATCAGACTGCAATATACTATTTTCTTATGATCTTAATTTCCTTGTTGAGCTATCATTGCACCATTTGATTACAGGGTTGGCTTACAAATGAGTGCTGAAAGAGCAATCGCTCTTTATTAAGTTAGGTCAACTCACCTCTTGTCCCCCATGACAAGATAGTTCTTAACCATGTTTTCTGGCCTCGCTGCACACCCAATGTCAGAGAATAAGGCCTCTAGACAATTGATGTTCTTAAAAGCTAAACAATCATCCAACCCTGTGAATCAAAAATGGCTTGAGTGACACTGGATTCAATTATGGAACCCCTTAAGAACATTCAACTCTCACTCTTGACTGGGGAGTTGCCTGAAACAGAAACCAACAAGGAACCCAAATCACAAATAGGGAAATTGCTACCATGAGGTACCGCTTCGGAAACGCTGCTAAACGTTTAGATGCATTGGCACCCAACTCATAGACACCCAGGACAGGGGCTCTGAGCTATGGAATACCGAGATGAAGATGGCAGATCTATAAAATAGAACTCACTGGCACAATATTAGGCTTTTTGGAGTTTTGGGAAATGAGGAAAGCCATGGGTGGTCATCTTTTTATTAATATTCATTCTGAAACTCTAGAAAATAGACATTGGGGCCCCTTTGGAATTCCAGCAAACACACAGAACATTGACACAGAAGACATTGTTTAGAGACTCTCCTATATCAATTATGACCAGCCTCCAACGACACCAACATGCAAGTATTAATCTACATGCGGCCAATAAACATGGCACAGAATCTCCATTGCCGCACACTTTTCATATGAGACTGACATCCTATGTAATGGGGGGCAGATCTCATCGAGTTTCACTCCACGGAATTCCACAGTTCCATAAAAACTGCTTCATTTTGCGGGGTTCCGCAAATGGGTGGAATTGGCACGTCGAGCTGATTTTTAGCACCAGGAGTTTGTTCTCCACTGAAAAATCAGCGCGAACAGCACCACACAGCATGCTAGAGGTTGCTGCTGCTTCTTTGCTGCCACTCAAGTAGATTTTCTATTTCACTGCACCTTTCTCACAGCAAGCAGAAGCCTTCTCACCGCTAATGGTTGCAACTGCCTGCAACCGCCAGTGTTGAGCAAATCTCTCCGTGTGCCATCCTAGCATCTGAAAATCATTCTAGGGGGTCACCACTTCTCACTTGCACTCACCAACTTAATGTTGGCGAGTCATGCACAAGAAAAAAACTCCACCATGCGTTGGTTGGCGGAGTTTTGCCGGAGCTCCATACTACAAGCGTAATGCGGAGTGGGAAAAACTCCACAAACTCCGCCGTCGGAGGTGAATTCATCTCCCACCCCTAATCCTATACATGTAATTCCTGAAAAAGATGGATCTTCAATTTGGGCTCTTGTATCCAACTTTAATTTTGGTGAAGATAAACAGTAAAACCAACGAATTCCAAGACCAAGAAGAAAATTGAAAATTACTGGAAAAATTGGAGTCTGCATATATAGAAACAAATCATTGCCTTGTTAAGTTGTCTTGGCATGGGATGCAAGATCAACCCAATAGACACAAAGACATTGTCAGAGAATGCAAGAGAGATGCTTCTCCACCGAGATTAGACAGGGATAATTCTTGAGGCCCCCTGAAAGTATAATAAGATGCTACTGAAGCACCCTGACTGAGCCCAGCAGTATGTTCATCTGGCACATACCCACCAGAGACTCATCTTGAAGTCCAAATGGGTCAGGATTGTTATCTTTTTATATATCTGTTTTATTGTCGTAGGTACTTGTACAGCATAAGTACAAATGTAAATATTTTTTTTCTTCCAGGTGACAAATTATTTGTGCGAAGTTGTGATTTTAATAATTCACATGACCATAACCGATTCCGCACTGAAAACTGTTGAATTATTTCAGTTAGAAGTGGGATCAATAATTTAACGTAGTTATGCCACATTTTTGTGTGAGACACCATTCATTTAAAACTGATGTGGTTTGTGGTGTTCTGTTCATCCTCCTCCTGCCTACTTGCCATCCCTCACAAGTGACCCACGGCAAGTTTTTTATCTTTACATTTTCTGCAGAGTGCAGATTGCTATTATGCAAAAGGATAGATACATTAAAAGCATACATTGTTAACAAAACTTTCCATTGTCTACCTGAAGAGAAACATCCTGAACAAGGACTCCGGAACAACGAGTTCCGGAGTCACGAAAGCGGAACAACGACTTGCCCGAACAACGACTCAGCCTTAACCACGCATGTACGTGGTTAAGGCTGAGTCGGTCTAGTGTTCGTACAGGACGGAGTTACGAGGAGCGTTGCAGTTGTGGAGGAACAGGTAAGGGGTTACTTTTTATGGGGAAGGGGCTAGGGGTTAGTTTAAAGGGATTTGGGATTGGTATTCAGTATGTATTTATGGTAGTGGGGGGTTTCGTGATTATTTACAGGGAGAGGGGAGTTTATTTTATAGGGGTTGAGAACGTATTTAGGAGGTGGGGGCGTACGTTATTATATAAAGGGAGAGGGGAATTAGATTTATGGAAATTGAGTTAGTATCTAGGAGGTGGGGGGTTTCGTGAATATTAAAATGGAGAGAGGAATTAGATATATGAGGGTTAAGATCAAATTCTGGAGGTGGGGGTTTCGTGATTATTAAAAGGGGGAGGGAAATTAGAATTAAGGGGGTTGAGTACATAATTAGGAGGTGGGGGGTTCGTGATTAATAAAAGGGAAAGGGGAATCAGATTTAAGGGGGTTGAGATCGTATTTTAGGTAGGGGGATTCGTTTTTAAGGGGTGGAGGATTGTGGTAAAGGGATGCATGGGAAAAAAATTGTGGTTTAGACGAGGTTGTGGTTGCGACCTCGTTGATAGGGAAGTCATGGTTGGGGAACTCATTGTTTCAACATACAACCATACCTGAAGTATCATTTTGAAGGATTTTCTCTGTAAATACCATTGTAAACATTCAGAGAAACATTAGTCTATGAACTATTGTCCATTTACTTCTGAGACTCTCTCTGATTATTTTGAGATTTTCCTTTACTTGCTTGGTGTACTGACAGTTCTTTTTATGAATGTGACACTTAGAATCTAAGCTATCCAGTCATCTAAATAGGGGTTTATTTGACTTTATGACTCTGTACTTTGAGATTGAGCCTTCACAGCAGTCCATGCATTATTTTCTGTCTCATTTATTAATAATTCTGTATCAAAACTCTTTAAACATAAAAGCTGATCTTGAAGTCAGTGATAATCCTGCTATTTCTTGATGAGATGGGAAGGGTAGTCTCTTGCTGCTAGATTAATGGAGGAGACTCCAGAGCTTGACTGCCCAAGGTAAAAACTAGAGTGCCTAGGATCTGAATCCACTCATTCAGTACTTAAGCCACTGCTGCTGGGTTGCAAATCTTACCTCTTACACAGGGTAACCATGGTATTTTTATGCTCTCAAATTAAGTCCCTCTGAAGTACACAAAAAAGCAATGGGTGAAATGCCTAAATTAATCTCAGCCCCTGGTAACTATTCAGGCTGCATTCAAGTCCACCTTAATTTGGTATACCATGCCATGCTCCCCATCATTATGTTGTATACCTAGCCATATGCACGTCAGCCTCACCCCTAGTCCAATTGGCACAGTCCAGCTTAAACTGCCAGCCAGGTTCTCCCAAAACCAAACACAAATAACCCAAGACTTTTTTCACACTGATTTGGGCTCTTCAGTGGAGTATAACTTGATTCTAGCTGCACAGTGTGCACGGAACCCACCTCTGGCCATATCCCTCCCTCTTGTGCTATTCACACAAATTACACAAAAAATATATGGGTATCATACTTACATTCATCTTTGCCACCACTAATTATGCCGGCAGCATCCCAGTTCATTGTTGTTTTGCAATATGCAAATCTTTCCTGACCCTACTCCAATAGTAACTTTTTGTTTACTTCATTGTGATGCCTTATGTGATAGGCATACTAAAAAATGGGTCCCTTGTTCACTTTGTCACTGAAATAAAGCTGTATCCGAGTGCCAACTATTTTGAAGTCAGTACTTGGTTGCTTGTGTTCTGTTTCAGAAAGGATCTGGCTTGGCAGTTCCGGCTGGACTGCTTTTATTGGAGCAGGATCAAGACTGATTTGCATATGGCTGGGTCTAATCTGAGTTTTCATTGCAAGCAAAAGAATGAAGGACTGGGATGTGTCCAGGGGACTGGGGAGATAAAGATGGGGGAGAGTAAGTGTAATTAAACCTTCAAGCTGAATACGACTAATAGTCCACCTTTGATCATGCCCCATAATGTCTATTTTGTCTGTGGGTCACAAGCTCACGCCCGGCTCCCGAGGGGATGGTCAGGTACATGTTATCTCTCTTTCATTCTTCCCCCTGTGTATGTTGCACCGTCTTATTATCATAAAACTCATTAACGACAACGTAGAAGTATATTCCTGACCAGAGTAAAAAGGGTTGTTGACACAAAGGATATACATCAAACAGACACCACTGCACAACAATTTGGAAATGCTGTGGAGGGCCTCCTACCCTTTTGGGGCCCCGTGGCCAATAGCCTTCAAGTTTGACAGTTAACAAGAGTTGTTGAGGGGGTTATCAATACAATTGCTGGGATACTGAGAAATATCACTGCTGAGCTCCAGGCTACGAGATTAGTCACTTTGCAGAACCAGATGGTGCTAGATGTTACACTTACAGATAGGGGAGGGGCACTGTCACATCATTGGCAGCAGCTGTTGTGTTTCTTTACCTGATCACACTCCCAATGTTTATTCAGCTATACAAATGTTACATAGAATATCGGCTGAAATGCACCAAGAAGTAGGTACTTGGATGCTGTCGGGGTAGTTCTGGAACACGCTAACATCCTGGGGTGGAAGATCCTCATTTTCTTGGCTGTAGTTGCTGGTATCTTCTTTACATGTTGCCTCTGCATACAATGTCTCCCAACATGTTGCTCCTATTGTGTCAATATCCTCATTCCCAAACAGAAAATGTAAATTCCTGATAGTAATACCGAAATTATGATACAAAAGGATATTGATGATTTGATGCCGATTGATGAAGGTATTTTTAAGACTACACCTTTAGCCTCCATCCCTGATACAGCATATGTTATATTTTCTTTGACCATTTCCTAAAATAGTTAGCTCATGCTAAAAGGAGGGTCTGTTGGAATAAAACTGTTTCGATATTTTGCCTGTGCATTATTATATATAGGTTAGCATTCGCGGCACCATTTTATGTTTGCCCACTATTTTTAACTATGATTGAAACTAATTCTTCCTTACTCAAGAAACAGCTTGTGGTAAGTTTAATTTCTCCAAGGTTGGGCCTTGCTCTGCTAATGAGTACACTGTTCTTATTAGCGCATACCTTTCCCACAGGCCTTCTCCCACTAGTGCAGTGGCCATCATGGACAGAGTGACCTTGGGTAGGAGATAGTGTGTGCCCCGCCTCAGAATCGAAAACCATCCATCTGTACTTCTTTGTTCAGCTTCATCTGCATGGAAGATTCCATTATGGGTGTGCCTTCCTTGGTTCTGAATTGTGCATGATGTTTCTCCATGTTTGTTGCTGTCAGCCCCTCTACCGCACTCCTAAGAGACCGGGCTACGCTCAAGTGTATCTGAATAAAAATATATTGGTTTGCATTCTCTACTCTCTGACCGACTCTTCATTTGGTATGGAAGGCTGAGAGGTGGTTATGAGTGACCCGGGTGACCCATTGCGGGCCACTTCCTTCAGTTGGTCTCCGTCTTCCTTGCTTCGCCACCCTGAGAGAGTCAAGCACTAGAATGGGATGCTTGGTTCCAAGTAGGGGGAAATTGTGGACCTATTACATATGCAGGCCTCACCTCTTGCACAACTAATAACCCAATTACCTACCTAGGGTGAAACAAGAATGAAGGGAATTCTTCTTATGAAGGAAGTAAAGCAAGGCAGTAACATGAACAAGGTCAGTACAAAACCTAAATACCGAGCAAGTTTCAAACCAGAAAAACAGCAGCAGGCCTGATCCACAGGAGGAATCTTAACAAGTGAAAAATATTGAGAAAGGTGCTGATGCACGGTCCTTCAGTGCAATTACTTTTTTTAGGCTTTCCTTGATTGCTAATTGGTGTCTGGTAATGTGGCTGGCTGTGTGATAGAGAGAGTGTGGTTTGGCCTCACCAGAGTGTCCTGCTTACTTGCCAGCAGGTTCCAGCTCCCTGCATGGTACAGTTTTTCATTGAGCCCCTTGCTTTGTTGTCTCTAACTCTCCACAATGGCCAGTCACACCAGCGCTCTTGCCAACTGCTGCAGTTCCGGATGTCACCTTTGCCTCTTTTATAAGGCTGCATAGGTGTTTTGAGATGCTCCCTACTTTTCTCTCACGGTTTATTGAACTTCCTTTATGATTGCTTGAACAACATTGCATCAACAGTTTCCATTCAAGATACCTTTGGGGAACTTAATATACCTTAGAGTTAACTGGTTTTATCACTACTATGATTAAGATATTGTATTCATCCATATTTCTGTACCATTTCCGGGCCCTTTGGCAATAGCTTTAGGGACTGTTTATAAACTTACCTAAATGAGGTTGCTGGAGTAAGGGCACATCAAGACATTTGTAAAATTAACAGAAAAGGTTATTTTAAACAAAAATTATATATCAGATGTCGACACACTATGGAAGTTTATTTAAGGGTGTTCTTAATAGACATCTATACAACTCAAGATGGCTTTGTAGTGTGTTGACAACTTTTGCCACAATTTAGTATAGTTATTCATGAGCATTCCGAACTGCCACCATTTGCATCGGAATTTAAAGCTGCTTGTTTTATATATATGGAGATCGATTGTACGAGAAAGGATAAGATGGCCGCTATATTTTGGCACAGTTTGGGCCAGTCTTTGACATGATTGCGTCATCAAACAGCTCTATAAATTGATGGTTTTTCTAAATACGCGCTTTTGATGCCCTTGGTTTGCATGTAAAGAGACGTGATTTGTATGGTAAGGAAGAGTGATTATAATCTTGAGTACAGGCTTAATAAAATGGTTGGATGTACTTTAAGCAACATACCGATATACTTTTATAGAGAATAGGAGCTCTTGGTCTTTAGTATTTTCGAACAAGACATTGTGAATACTCTTGTTGCTTTTGACATGGAATAATAGAGGTTACATATAGCGTCCCATGTTCTTTCTTATTTTTGAATTACAGATTAATGACCCAATGATATATCCAAATCCAGTTAATTGAAATAATTGAATACAAGTATTTTCGATGAAATGTCTCCAAGATTGATTGGTATGAACCAGAGAATATTTATTCAAGGTGAGAAAAAACCTGTGTATTTTACCATGTAGGACCGTAGATTGATTAAATAGGGTCTTCATGATTCTTTGCTCTATTGACAAGAGCATATTTCAAAGTTGTTTGCTTCATAGCGTCCTGACTCAATATCTATAAAATTGAGAAGATTCCCATTGCGAAAACAATTCAAATGGGTTAGGATGTAAAAACTGTTCTGAATTAAGTTATATGGGAGGATATTTGGTGTTTAAATATTATAATCTTACCTGATTATACCTTGGCCACTTAACATAAGGAAATCAATTTTCTCTTTAGACCTTTATGAAGTCATCATTTATTAGTGGAATAATACCTTCTTCGCAGCAGTGGATAAAGATATCACTCCTGTTGCTAGGCAAGATATGGATAATATATAGTGTCCTGCTCTGTCTACGTCAAGAAAGTCTGTCTCAATAAAGGTACATCTTTTAACAATTGAGACATTATAATGCTGATAAACACTCCACTGTTTGTGGGATATTTAAGAGCGGACTAGTACCTCCTCAGAGTTAGTCTGGGTATGGATACCATAATTTTTCTAAATCTGTACTACTGGCCCCATGGGTAATTTTAAATCTTCTGGTTTTGAACCGTAAGTTTTTAAATCATGGTAGTTTTATACAAATAAACAAATGATGGTATAAGTTTTTTTTAAATTATGTGTTAATATGAAAAGCCATTGCAAAATTGTTGATATATCTTTTGTTTTGCCTATTAGTGATTAGGTTTGAATGAATAATATGCGTCCTTAAGATGGTGATTCAAATTTGATTTCTCACCGAAACGCCTCACCCACAAACACTTTATGTCATTTGTTCTATGGATCGAATACAATATAAATGCATATTCAATTAGTTTTTGTTACCTGTTTTTAACTGTGATACAAAATAAAAAATTCACATACATATATTTTATATACATTTCTTCTATTGTGCTCAATGGCTTTTCAAGTTTCTGAAAGAGAAAGTTTTTAATTTTACATTCACTTGTTTTTTGAGATTGTTTGTTAAATCGCCTTTTAATTTCAATTTATTTTTCATTTATGCCAGTTATTTTTTAAGATTATAGAGAAAAATTGGTCTTTTAATCCCCAAAGAGTTTTTTATTAGTGGCCTGTGACTAATAGGTGGGTTTCAATTACTACCTGTTTATAAAAAATAAAAATAATCTTGATTAATAACCAATATCTTACGCGAAAAGAGAATTTCTTAATGCTGTTTGTACATAGACACCCTGTCCCTTTTCCTTGAACTAGGGTGACTCCTTTGTGTTTTGTGGTGTTTTGAAAGCCACTGCTTGCAATGGGGTGACTGACTATGTGGCTGAACGAGGGCAAAATCATTCAATCCAAAACTCTGTTATATGAACTGAATTAGGAATAGTAAATCTATACTTACCTACTCGCAAGTACGTCCTCAATATATTGTTGTCACTATATTGTGACAGCTTGATATTACATCATTGATATTCCGAGCTGCAGTCCTTCTACTGTACTCATCTAAGAGCACAGTCAAATACTTTATTGTTCTCTGCCTAGGAAACCTCGCAAATGTTTTTTCTTTCGAAAACACGCTTAAAGGGCACAAAACTAAAAATGTTTACATTCAAAATCAAATACAGAGATCTTCGTAAACTAAGGGTGGGTACTGCAGAATTAACAAAAATTGCAACAAAAAAAGCTTTATAACTACGCACATCACTCAACAGTTTCTCTTATCAGAATACAACATAAACTCATGAATACATGAAATACCAGCATTTGTAAAGCGCACAGCTACCTCTGGAGAGGTGTCCAGGCGCTTGGGGCAGTCGGGAAGATTATGCAAGCTATTGCCCAGAGTCACATAGTGCTGGGCTAACCTGCGGCCCGCGATCAAACCTTGAACCCTGTGGTCTGGAGTCAGGCACGCTGGCCGCTGCGCCACACCTCTTCCATATGATAATAGGGCAAGACTTCATTTCACAGCCAGCACCCCAATGTTAACTTACTCCGCATTGTACAATGGACCTAATCTCCACTTGTTGCCTTCTTTATAACGTGTTTCCACACAAGACAAACGAGCACATGCAAATACTCACCTCTCCAGCAATTCCCATTTTTCTTTCCGTGCATGTAGACGCTTTACATAAATGACACTACCAAACCATTTATCATGCATTTACACCATTATTAAGAGTTGACAGAAAGGCATCCGCATGAAATTGCAGATTGGCTCATAAATCAATAGTCGCACAATTATTTGTGCAGAAGAAAAATAAAATGAAAACATGGCTCCAAAAGTTACTGGCGTGAAATAGCAGACAGCTTGTCATGGTCGGAAGCGGCTATGGAGCTTTTGCATGGATGCATGGCATAGGCAAAAGAAGTGTATGCCGCGTTGGTTAGGCCGGCGATCTGGTGTCCAGCTAAAAGAGTGCTAGAAATTAAACGAGAGAAGTTAATGCAACTCTTTTAAATTAGAGGAGGTGCAGTTATTATCAAATTCCATTTTATTATATGCACACATTTAGGAATTTCAGTATTTAGCATTGTTTCTTCATATTCAAATGCTGTATGATCAATGTCTTTGGTTGAACAATCTTTGCACCTAAGCCTGGTTGCTTGTGGTTATGGACGGATAATTTTCCTCTGCACTTTTTAATGGGCTATTTGAATGTTGTGGTTGTACATTTTTTAGGTGAATTGGTAACATATAAGATGATGTTCCAGAACTAATATGATGTTGGTATTTTAGAGGTTACAAACCAGCAGGTTCCCAATCCCTTCTGTTTCTTGCATATTGGACGCTTCTATAGTACGTGGCTGCTGGGTACTGTCATACATCAGGGGTGAGATCTAGAAAATATCATATAGGTGCAGAGGACACATTGGTCTTGAAAAAAAGATCTGATTTTTCCAAAACCCCAATGAGAAAATATGCTTATCCTTTTCACAATATGGTAGTGTGTTTTGGCAAGTAACAGTCCTTTTTCCTAAAATAGTAACGTTATTCCGAATTAAGAGCAACAACTCCCCAAAGAAGGCAATGGTGCTGATTGTGCAAAATGTTGGTCAACAGTTGTGGGTGGCTTTGTTCGGTTTAGTGAAGTTGGAATTACTTTCTTTAAACTACCGATCCACTGTTTGTAAATATTGACTGTCATTCATATGAATAAAATATAAAGTACTGATAGTCTGAATCAGCGTAATTTTGACTCCACCCTTTCATGACTGATTAGGCCACATATATGTTTACTTATGGCCTCATGTATTCGTGTGACTTAAATGATTAATGAAGTAAAGAGCACTTCAAGGAATATAAACAGTGCATTTACCATGTTACCTCAATATTAATAAATGTGTGCATATTAATGTTTTCCTTACAGTAACACCGAATTGCAGTTCGCATATATGTACGCGTGTGTGGTTTGAATAACGCTGTTAATCCTCATGTATTTATGTATTCATTTTAATAATATTTTGCATCTATTATGAAATGTATCTATTAGAATTACACTTTGCACTTATAATGTGAGTGTATATGTATATGCAATTTTGCAGTTACAATGTGTATTGAAATCTTTACTATACTAAAATTGGCCAAAGGCCTTAAGCATTTGGATGTCACAACGTTTAACCTTCAATGTGAATGTTTTCTTCAGGTGCAATATTTTTCTTTCCTCTGCAGGTGCTGTTTTATGATCAAGAAAATGGAGAAAGGTACATTGAGTGAGCGAGTTAAAGAAGCACGAAGGGTGTACTCTTGGCTAGAACAATAAGACTAATGTGAAAAGGGAGGACTACTGTGTGGTGAAAGGTAGAATGAAAGGTCTTCTTGAACATGTGGATCAAATAGGAGTGTGAGTGTGGCTGCTAAAGAGTATAGTTTGAAGGTGGAAACTAATGGGACCTTTGATATGGGATTCTGGAATTTTCTTTCTGTGGGTATAACTAGGTAAAATACTTTAGCTTTGTTCAGATTCCTTTCCAGCTAGGAGAAGTGCAAACCTCTCTGATCTACCTACTCTTGTTGTGTGGCTTTGTTATGCAATATCTTTTCATTGGAAAGCATCTACAGAAGTTCAACTATGCTGATACCTTTCTACATTATTGGATCTAATTAGGGTTTCAGTTTAGTATGCATTAGTGTATGTTAGTTAAGGAGATTTAGAATCCCTCATGTATCATAGCCAGGAGGACCGAAGCTTTAAATCTTACCCGAAAACAGTTTTTCTTATATTTTGTACCTTGGCTACTGAATTCCTCATTTGTTTCTTGTTATTGGGGATAATCTTGCTGTGTAGATTTGGTTTTCCGTTGGTAATCTTTTATTTTTTTACTATGTTTCTGAGACCGATTTATATTACTTTGGCTCAGAATTTGTAATAAATCTATACTTAATCCCACTTATTGAATCCGAGCTTCACGGCGTGACCAAATGGGTTGCACTGTAATTGTAAACTGGAAGTTATCCTAACTCATTTTGTTCCTCAGGCACCCAAGAAAGGTCATTTGCAGGATGTAAGGAAGGGGGCACAACTCAGATGCATAATCAGGCCTAATTGACTAAACTATTTGTGTGTGTCAATTGACCTTATTCCCACAAATGTCCCTCATTACATATGTAAAGCTACAGTTGTGACTCCCCAAAGTGATATTGCCAACGGAATTTCTTTTGCTCATGCATATATTTTTCTGTGACTAAGGGGCTCATTACGATTACAATTACTCAGCGGTGATTGGGTCCGACCGCCATGCGTGGGGCAGTCCCGCATTTACAATTATGATGGGACTGCCACCGCTGCGGTCGGATTCCGCCCCTTTAACATTGCGGCGGTGGCTGCTGACAGTAGCACTGCCCCAATGTGAAAAAGAGCAGGTTTTGCATTCCACTGCACTACGTGGCAGGCACTACACAGTGCCTGCCACTTGGTGCAGTGAAATGTAGGGGGTTACCACCGGTACCCCCAGTGCACATACACCTCTCCCAACACAAGAAGGGCCCACAACGGGCCCCTGAAGACATTCTCCGTCAGCCTTTCAATGGCGGGTCAACCGCCACGGACAGGCTGGCTTCCGCCGGCATCATAATTGTGCCGGCGGAGCATTCTAGGCTCCTCTGCCATTGTGAGCATGCTGACCTCTCCGTCAGGCAATCATGACGATTGCTACCGGCGGAAAAGCAGAGGACGGACTTTCCACCCGCTGTGATACCCACCGCCATCAAAATGTGGCGGGGGTAAATCTCATGACGATGGTGGAACGATCACCACCGTCGGTCTGGCATGGCTATTTTTCCGCCATCGTAATGAGCCCCTTAGTCTTCTTCCAGGAATGAGAATTGTTTCAGGTTTGCATTAACATCCATTTGTCCATTTGCGTCCTTGAAATAGAGTTTTACAACTGGCAAGGGCATACATAAATCCCTGTTTCAAAGGAAAAAATGGGAAGCAAACATCCCAACAATTGGTTATAATGTGCAGTATCAGTCTCTTTTGAAAAAAATATTTTCTCTAAATGCAAAATACAGCTGCACCTATTCAAGAAATGTTCTATGTTTACATGTATAATATGTTCTTTTTTGTATGCAGAAATTGCTTTGTGTTGCCATGAATGTGAATTCTAAAAGCGGAATCTTGGATACCTATGACTGTTCCGCCTTTCCAAACGCAGTCATGAGAATCTCTGTAAGTTCGACAAACATCATAAACTTGCTCCAGGTTTGAGTTTAGTCTGTACTCAAAAATCTCCAATTTTTCGTGCAAATCATACCCTTACTCTTCATAGTGTTTGGCTATTGTTAGATCTGGGGGTCTCTAGTTGGCAGAGGTAGGTACCACTGTCCAAATAGGGACCCTTCCTTCTAGTCAGGGCAAGGAGATAACCCTCTGAGATAACCCCTGCTCACCCTCTAGGTAGCTTGGCACGAGCAGTCTAGGCTAACCAGAGGCAATGCGTAAAGTATTTGTACCAACACTCACAGTAACACAGTGAAAACACCACAAACTAACTCCACAACACTTTAGACAAATAAAGGTATTTTAATCTAAACTACACAAGACCAAAACGACAAAAATCCAACATACACAGTTCAAGAATATGGTTTCAAAAAGAGTTCTTAAGGTTGCGTTAGAATTCTCTACGTTGCGATAGAATTCTCTACTGATGCGTGAAAAGTTCACAGTTGCGTCACGTTTACTCACAGTACCTTTTAGTTGCAACAAAGTACCAAAAGCAGAAGCTGGTGCGGTGGAAAACAAGCGATGCGTTGCTCCTGAGACCCTGGGGAGGCGATGCGACAGCCCCGCTGCAGCAGCGGGCGTGTTGCGACGAATCCGGTCTGTATGGGGAGGAAGGCCACTTGTATGGATTCCGGTGCGTAGGTTCCGTAGGAAGTCTGTTCTCGCAAAGGCACGATGCGACGATCTCGTAGTGGCTGCGACGATCTCCGGGGCGACGATGCACGGTCCAGCAGGGATCTTCTCTCTTGCAGCTCCTCGATGCGTTGATTCTGCGACGATGCTCGCAGCGACGTGATGCGGTCCGCAAGCAAGCGGTGCGGCGATCTCACCCAGCGACGACAGGCTCTGCGACGATACTCGCAGCGATGTTCGATTTTCCCGCACCGGTCTGGTGCGTCCCGCAAACGAAGGATGCGACGTCTCTGGCAGCGGCGTCAGGCGCTGCGACGATCTCGACCTCCGTAGCGGCAGGAAACTTCTCGCACTGTCGGGGATGCGCTCCGCAAGCGAGCGATGCGACACTTTTCAGTTTCAAAAGTCACTCAAGCTTAGTTTCCAGCTTCCCAGCACAGGTACAACTTCCAGAGGCCCCACAACTGGATCAAGCACTCTAGGAAGAACAGAACTCTCTCAGCAGAGTTCAGGGAAGCTGGTGGTGAAGTCCTTTTGTTCCTGGGACTTCAAAACAGGGAGCCAGCTCTTCTCAGGCCCTTGGAGATTCCTTCAAGACAGGGGACACAGCTCAGCAGCAAAGTCCTTCCCCTCTCCTTGGCAGCAAAGCAACAGGTCAGTCCAGCAGAGCAACAGCAGGACAATCTTCCTTCTTCAGTTTCAGCTTTCTCCTTGGCAGAGGTTCCTTCTTGATTTCCAGGATGATCTAATTTTCTGTTGTCAGGGGTCCTGTACTTATACCCCTAAAGTCTTTGTTCTCTTGGTGCATGTGGGCCCTGAGCCCGGTCTGAACCAGTTCTGGGTGGATCCTGAGCACTTTGTTTTGCTGGCTGCATCTTTCCTTTCAGAGTAAGGGGCAGGGTCCTCAGCCGCCCAGCAGGGGGGTGGAGCCAGCATTGTGGAAGGCAGGCACAGCCCTATTCAGCCCAGGTGCTAACTCCTCCCACCACTCCAGTTGCAACTGCAGTCATTCAGCCTAATGCTGACTCATCCATCCTGCTGGGGAATTCCCCAGCCACTGTCACTCACAAACCAGACAGTCAATACACAAACAGGCCCAGGCACACAGAAGGGTTAGACAAGAGAACAGCAACTTTCTAAAAGTGCTGTTCTCAAACCCAGGATTTAAAAACAACCTTTCCTAAGAGATGTGTTATTAAATTCTGAGTTCAGGGATACTAGATACTTATGTCCTATCTTGTTCCTATGGGAAGAAATGCTGTTAACCACTGTAGCCAGCACCCCCCATGTTAATCTATGGAGCAAGATAGCCTTACAATAGTGAAAAACGAAAATGGCTGTAATTCACTACCAGAACATGTTACCTGCACCAGTACATGCTCTACCTTTCACATACACTGCACCCTGCCCAGGGGGGTACCTTGGGCCTTCCATAGGGGTGGCTGATGTGCACAAAAAGGGAAGGGTTAGGCCTGGTCAGTGGGGACACTGACCAGGAAGACATGGCAGTTCTAAACTGCACACAGGCACTGCAGTGGCAGACCTGAGACACCATTTTAGAGCTACTCCTGTGGGTGGCACAATCAGTGCTGCAGGCCCACTAGTAGCATTTGTCATCATCAGCCCCGGCACACCCAGTGCACTTTACTAGGGACTTCAAGGCGATACAAACATGCCAAACATGTATATCCAATCAGAATAACAATTTACACAGGGAGCACTTACACTCTGGCACTGATCAGCAGTGGCAGAGTGTCCAAAGCATCTAAACCAGCAAAAATGAAATCCAGCACAGCATCAAAAATACAGGAGGTAGAGGCAAAAAGATAGGGGGAAACCACGCCAAAGATGCCAGGTCTAACAGCTATGTTTTGCATCTCCAGCTGTATCCTAATTCTGTACATATTTATTTTCTTGCAAGCAGCCTGCTCTATGTGCAGGGTATCAGCTGGAAAATCATTACCTTAAACACATGAAACTCTTTTCACCATTTTAAAATGGAAAGTGATATGAAGTACACTATTAGTTGTAAAGGAAATAACTACAATAGTGGGCTGGGAAAGTGCTAGTCTCCACTGGAACCTCATATATAACCATTGATAGATTAAATCTTTCTAAACTGAAAATCATTTATGATTTTACCGACTCCCATGGAAATCCTAAAAAACAAGATCATATTTGGTGTTAAGGGAGATGCAGATCAGTGCTACAATAGTGTCTGTATGCACTAACCTGTATTCCCATCCAACGGAATGAAAACTTTTACTCTAATACTGAGTATCCACGGCAAACTATGAACAGTAGGAAGCTGATGGTTACCAGTAAACCCAAGGGAAGGGGAATGGGATGAGAGTGATGACAAAAACACTGTTTATATCGACTCTGACTTGTTATTCTGCTGACTGCTGACTTCTACTGGTTGGTGATGGATTTCTAAAGACAATTTTGATATGTTTAATACCTTACCTCTGTATAGAATCATTCAACACTTGACACAATAAATAACATACCTCCTGAATATCTCTATATCACAATTCCAAAAGAGATTCAAACAATCTCCAGAGTATGTTTTTCACCAAATCAGGTAACAAGGTCCTCGCAGCAGCAATAATGCATCTCAAATGCATAGCAAGAATGGCCTAACCCGGGGAGAAACATATACATGACATCTTCAAAATGGCTGCTTGTAGTAGGGGGTATGAACAGGAACACTCAGAGACGTCGTCCGTAGTTCAGCAGAGCTTTATTAATATAAAAAGCTATAAGGCAAAAGGAGACCACGGTGGAGATAACAACACAAATAAGAAGGAAGTAGTAACTGCCCTGGAAGAATAGAACATAGGCTGACATAATGCAGCAAGTATTCTATAACTAGAAAACAGAGAGTTAAAAGAACAGCAGACATTAACATACCACACTGCTAAAAGCAACATCCCTTGCATTTATTTAACACTTTTGTGTATTGCCATTTTCAAACATATTGCAATGAAGTACAGAATACGCTCTGACTCAGATTTCTGTGATTACAGCCATCAGTAATACAGTTAAAAACAAGTCCTGCCATTGATGGGGTTATTTCAGGAGATCTAAATGCCTTAAAAATATTAACACACCTTTAGAAAATACATAATAAACTATAAATATTATGCATGTCTCAGTCTTATGATATGATGTCAGTTCAACATCAATTGATGTGGGGGCCAGGCAAGCAGGAGGGGGGGGTTGGAGTCAATTCTATCAGCCACCAATCAGGAATCCACCCCACAGCCTATCCTACCTCAATGCAATAAAACGGGCCTAATTTAGACTTCGGCAGTCCTGGGAACGCAATAGCTTGTTAGCGGCCTGACCACTTGCATTCCTGGTGGTCCAACCTATGGGTCACAATGTGGGCGGTCACACACAACCCAGTGAGCATTCCTGCAAGGCTTGTGTTTCTGTTTCCTGGGTCATTATTAGTCCATGATGGGTTCAGTGTCACAGTGGTAACTCAAACGAAATTTCTTTCTTAAAATAGCACTCAAGCTTAGCACTAAAAAGACACTGTGGCCCAGATTTACTATGATTTTGCATCAAGGTTGCATCACTTTTGGGGAGCAGCCCTGGCACAAATTCCATTTTTTACATTTACTAAGCTTTGCAATGCCACTTTTTGAGGCTTTGAGTGGTTTAGTATATACAAAGTAGTGTAAGGCAGTGGATAGCGCTGCCTTGCATTACTTTGAGTTGGGAAGGCGTTAGATGGGTGGAGCATAGGCCTTCCCATGGATCCACCCAAGTAATTTGATGCAAACCCAGATTTACAAAGACTTGTATGAATAGGTTTGTGC
Source organism: Lissotriton helveticus (assembly GCF_964261635.1). Classification (NCBI taxonomy): domain Eukaryota; kingdom Metazoa; phylum Chordata; class Amphibia; order Caudata; family Salamandridae; genus Lissotriton; species Lissotriton helveticus. The sequence continues at coordinate 1,930,133,704 of NC_136059.1, forward strand.
CAAAAGTGGTGTGCCTACCCAACAGAGGCTTAACAAGGAAAAAATATATTTGTTTCTCCTGGTAAATCCTCTTTCCATGTGCAGCACATGTGGATAAATGAATATGCCGGTGAGGAATGTTTTTTTTGCAGGAAGGGGTCGTTTCCGGCACAAAAACAATCCTGCCTGTAACATAGGCACGCTTGCACTATTGTTCAACTGTGCTTTCATTGGTACTAGGAAGCACACAGAGCACAAGCATGGGAAGAGAGCAGAAATGATCCATGCCTTTATAAATATGGAGCAATTCTTCTCGCTCCCTTTCACTCAATGCAACGCGTTGCGTGAAATAATAGTAAATGTGACCCTGTAGATTTTAAAGTGTTTATTACAAAAGCCTTATTCTGCTGCTTAGTAAATGAATAATAACAACAGAGAACAGAATGAAAACAGCACTTGTGCATCTTGCTACCAGTGAGAATAAAATGAACAGTTCTAACATGTTTTATAATGTTCCTAGCTTCCTACCGCACTACCAATACTTCTATGCTCTGCACTATAAGAGCATGGACAAGCTAACTTCCCTCTAGCGTTTCTTGGGGTCGTGTACCCTGCATACCTGTTCACAGTGGATCAGCCATGTTATCGGACTTCAGTAGGGTAGAGAGTGTGCCTTCAGAAGGAAAACACACTATCAGCTGGATTCAACTTCTCTCATCACTGGATTCAATCTTGGCATCAGATTGGATGCTCAAGTAATATGACGAGACCTCTCAAGATAACCTTGTGCAAAGGCCTCTCCTCCTCGGCGGTCAATTCCAAGGGTTTAACTAGGATTTTGACCACTGACTTCTAGCATGCAGTCTAAACCTGGAAGATAAAAATAGGTCAACTCGAACTGCATGTTTACCCTTTCTATCTAATGTTAAAACTTGAGATGTAGATAATGAGGATTTTGTGTCATACTTGTGTCACCTGATGTAAAAATAAATCAGTGTCTAGATGAAAATGACACTTTCACAAGTTCTGTGAAAGATACGTCCAATTTCTTTGTGTTGTTAAAGTGTTGTGGTTGGTTTAGGAAAGTCTGCATGGATTATAATCATCTCAAACGGAACCCATTTTGATGAATAAATGCATATATTTTCAAGATTACTTTCAAGCTTATATTTCTTAAACATACTTTCTTATTACTGTTACAAGAAAGTGGTATGTCAATGCTGTTCACTCGGCATATAAGCATTGCTAGGCATAACAGTGACACACTAATAATACCTATTGGTATATCTTGTGGCAAACAGTGGCGTAACAAAACCTGAGGGGGGCCCCCTGCAAAGAACATGGAGGGGGCCCTTCTCCCCGGCCCACCACTGACTTTGCTGAGGGTGCCCCCTGGAGATTGGGCCCCCCAAACTGCAGGGGCTTATGTTACGCCACTACCTCACATTACACCTCCTCCATCATCCAAACATGCAACACCAACATGTCGCACAAGACTGCAGGCTACGATAAACGTGTTCACCCAAACACAAAAATATCAGTTATAGCACCCAGCCATCATTTCCACAAATACAATACCCCAACACAACAAAGTACACCCTCACTATATTGCATGTGTTACATCTCACTATAACATATCCTATCCACTACATTAACTTAGCACTACACCACAAGCAAATTCTAGGTAAGCAGATGTAGAGGTGAAGGGGTTTTGTGGGTGCACAGTCTTTTAAGTACACTTTAAGGAAATTGTGCCAAAAAAGTGTCATTTTCAAACCAGAAGCCCCACATAAAATGTCTACAAAGCCATAAGAGATACAGATAATACAAAACGTGCAATTTCACACGGACCGCAACTTTTATTTTACATGTTTATTTACTTTCTACCTTTCATTTCGCTCTTCACTCCTCCCTCTATCACCCCTTTCCCTCTCGCTCTCGTCACAGTCAGTCATGCGCGCTCGCGCAGAGGCCCGCACCCTCATCCCCTCTCTGCCACTCCTCTGTCAGGAGACATCCTTAGGGCCGTCACTGTGGCATCCGCGCACCATTTAATTTATGGGGGGAGGCCGTGCGCAGTTGCGCACCATTTGATTTAATTTGTGAAGAAGAGGTAGAGCCTTGCTTGCAACCGGCTCCACTGAGTGAGGGGGCCCCTTTAGCCTGAAGGCCCCGCCGCACCGCGGGGGCTGCGGGACCTTTGCTACGCCCCTGGTGGCAAAGCATTTTCTTAAAAATGTTATTAGTTCTATAACTTTAATGATAGTAATGTCTGTTGGGATTTTATATAATAGATATCGTTATTTTCCTGGAATGTGGGTTACGATATCCAATAATTTTAATAGGTTAATATATATATTTCCCCTCATGTTCAAACTGAGCACAAAGTGCAATGTCTCCAATGAATTTAGAACTGCGTTTTCTACTGTAGATGAACATTAACCCTGAATAATGTGGATCATCGTGAAGTATTAATTATTTAAAGGCTTATTGCTCCTTAGACAATGTATTTTGAAAGGCTAATTTTAATTCATAATGTAGCATCATTTTCAAAGATTTCCTGGCGATGGAATAGTCCTCAGTGCCTAAGCCAGCTGCATTCACCCATTTAAAAATTTGGCGTGTTCACTGAGCTTGCTCATTTGGCGAGGAAGATGAAAGTGGAGCACGTGATACATCAATAAAAAACATGAACATGCTTCCTACAAACTCACTTGCTGAAAGCGCTACCACATACAACCCATGAGGCCAGTGCTCAAAATGCAGTGGCACAAACAGAACAAGCATTAGCATAGCTAATAGGTCTCACCTTTTGGACCTCATAAGTGTTTAGCCATGCAGCATATTATTCTGGCTACCATGCCGCCAGGGATTGAAGAGCTATACAATTACTACACATTGGGACATGCAGTCTGATTTTCAAATGATCCACAGGTGTAATACCCCTGGCACGAAAGTAATGATAATAATAATGTCTCCCCATATCATTTATCACTCAAACATCGGCTTTAAATATACTTTGGAAATTCAACCATTTGTCTCCAAAACATGAGCTCATAAGTTAAGCAACAAGCACACACAGACACTCAAGCACACACACACAGACACACACATGCACACAAAGCCACACTCAAGCACACAAGCACACACACACACAAGTACATGCACACACAGACATGTTCAAACACACGAACACACAGACACATTCAAACACACAAAGACACACACACACACACAGACACACAACCAAGCACACACAGACATACAGTTGCAGTTTACAACTCTGTAGAACTCATTTATACCTCTCAGAGGGAAGAAAAGCAGAGCTGGGCAAAAGTGCCCTCATTATCAGTATGAGACCAAACAGATTATCACATTTATATCTGATGGGCAATAGTATCCACTGGTAAGGCTTCTCATTGGGTTGCAATGTTTGCTGCTGAGACACAGCAGCTCTCAGTTACCGAGACGTGTAAATGCACCAGTTTCTAAGGGTGCTCTCTGTCGAGATCTGTGAGTAATCCAGTTCGAGGGTTTGAATGATGAAAGAGTTAATGGACCAGTCACCTCTGAAGCAGCCGCTTAAGCCCTTTTCTGAGTGCCTGCCTGGGACCACACTCTGCATTTGTTTTGAGGAGGTCTAGGGTGGTGGGTAAAGCAAAGTCACAAACAAGCCAGAGGCTGACAGCAGCACAGAGAAGCCAGACTTTCGCAACAGAAAGAGGAGGCATTAATACCAAGTGGGGCGTTGAGGTGCGTTAAACCGAGTGCTGTAAAATAACATTAACATGCATTTTTGAAAGAGGCAAGTCACACTATAGTGAGAATGCTTTAAAAAGAGCATAGTAATCTGTGTGCCTTTGCTTGCTTTTTGATTTATTTGCTCATTCCAAACCCACATAGCAATATTTGGCAACAAAAGCCTTGCTTCTGTGCTCTGTGTTTCTTTGTCTGTCACTAATTGGCCGAACACGTGCAGGAACTAGTTCCCTGCGATGGTGGGCAGCACACGGTGTGTGTACAGTACAAAAGGCAATACTCTCTGTTGCTGCAAAATAGATGCGTGATTCAATCTCGAGGGGGGTTTGGCCTCCAAGGAGCCTCATCTCTGTGGCTCTGAGGAGATGGGAGTGGAACCCCTAATCTGATGGTTGTGTGGAAGATTTCCTGTTTATACATACCCAAACCCTCTAAACCTAAAGGGCTGCCACAGGACATAAATGTAATGGGACATAGTGGGTCTCAATAAGTAAAGCAGGGTGGCACGGGCGAGCATGCATGAGGATTTAAAGAAAAGGACATGGCCTCCCGAAGCAGCCACCATGCCATGCATAAATAAAGAAAGGGGCATGGCCTCCTGAAGCAGCCCCATGTGGAAAGGGGTGTCACGCTGGTCAAGAGAAATACACGAGCACTTGTACTAAGAGCGTCATGGGTGGAGTTGGGAGGGACAACGCTGCATTAAAATGCAAGATGCTATGGAACCAAAGTTTAATGTAGGCAAACAGTACCACGAGCAGGAAACTAAGAAAACCATAGCCCCCCAAATGACAGATAAACAACCAAAGTGTAAAGATACAGTACTTGGTCCCTGCTCCATTGGAGGAAACAAAAGACAAAAAAGAGGGACAAAGGGTAGGATTGACCACTAGCAAGCAAGGATTTCTAAAGGACACTGAAACAAACAATTGTAAAGCAGGGGGAAGGCTGTAAGCCCACAAAGAAATATAAGCTAAAATATATGCAAGAGGTCTAAAAACATTGATCTAAAAACAAGCACCTTCTGAGATTTTTGTAACCCCTCTTTTTTAGCAGTGCCCATGTAGTAAAATTTCAAATATTGCATAATTACTGCATGTGTGAAATGTTATGTTATGTTAGTGACTTTTATAAAGCGTAGCGATTACCCAAGGGTGTCCTGGCACTATGTTATTTATCCTGAATGCAATGAGCAAGGAGGAAAACATTTATTCAGTAAAAAGCCAGGTCTTTAGAACCTTCCTGAAGTCTAAAAGATCTGTGGCGTTTCTTAAGTGAAACGGATGGTCATCCCAGGCTTTCGCCACACAGACTGCAAAGCTTCTGCCCCCCCACAAAGCTTTTTTCGCATGCGGTACGGAGACAAACTTGCCCCCCTGCGAGCGAAGTGTTCTTTTCGGAATGTACCACTGGATCAGCTGATTTAGGAAGTCTGGGCCTGTGCCTTGAAGAGCTTTAAAAACCATACACAGTGATTTGAAATGCACTCGACTCCTTAATGGGAGCCAATGCAGTTTCTTTATTTCCTTAGAGATGGAGGGGAATTTAGAAGTACCTGTCAGGCGTCTTGCTGATGCATTTTGCAGCAGCTGGAGTTTGTTCATACTTTTTTGTTGAATGTTGAGATACAGGGTGTTACAGTAGTCCAGCCTCGACAACATCAAGGCTGTGACCACTGTTTGGCGACTTCCCCGGGATAGGAATGGTAGTACTTTCCTGCCCGTTCTGAGCACATAAGCAGTTGTTGAGGTTACTGCATTAACCTGATCTCCAAAGGTGAGTCTCTCATCCACTACCACCCTAAATTCTTTACCTTTTGAAGGCAATTGTAGAAAGCCCATCGAGTCCGCCCCCCAATTTGGTGTCCAAAAGTTGGTATCCTTTCCAAATAATACAACTTCAGTTTTTCCTGATTTAAGCTTCAGACACTTCTCTGCCATCCACCTCCCAACAGATTGCATGCAGGCTTAGAAACAAATATCTATTCCTGTTTCCTGGCCCTTTTGCAGCGACAGTACAGTTTGGGTATCATCCGCGTAGGAAGTGAGACCAAACACAAATGATCCAATAATGGGGGCCAAGGATGAAATATAAACATTAAAAAGGATAGGGCTCAAGGAGGATCCCTGTGGAACCCCACAGGTTTATGAAAAGGGTTTGGACTGGAATCCCCTCAACACAACAGTTTGTTCTCTACCATATAAAAACAAGCTTAACAACTCCCAGGCTTTAGATTGGATCCCACACTCCTTTAGACGGCCCATCAGGATACCATGATGGACCGTGTCAAAGGCTGTGGACAGATCCAGCAGGATCAGAGCTGCCCTTCTACCCTGATCCACAGCCTCTCCAATCTCCTCTGTGGCTTTAATAAGAGCAGACTCGGTACTGTATCCCCCCTCTAAAGCCATACAGTGAGGGGTCCAAAGCTTGTGTTGTAGCCAGGAAAGAGCTAAGTTAAATATTACATTTTTTTTTCAACTAACTTGGCTTGATGCGGAAGACGCGAGATCGGGCGGAAATTATTAGGGTCTTTAGGATCCAAACTTGATTTCTTTAGAAGGGGCAATATAGAGACCAACTTCCAACAGGTAGGGTTCATATATACCATTAAAAATTGATGACAAGGATCGAGCAATAGGACCTGGGGCCAGTTTGGCCACTGCTACCGGGCATGGATCATAGGGTGAGCCTGATTTAGCTGTCATAAGCAGCTTCTCGAAATTGTCCAGAGATACTGGCACAAATGTATCTAAAGTATCAGTAGGGATTTTAAAGAGCTTGGGTTTTTCACTTGCAGAATTTAGCATGTTAGTCTTTGGACTGCTAAATGCTGAGAAGTTGTTTCCACTTTTGCCGAGAAAAATTTGGCTATCTCCTCACACAGATCTTGGCTTGATTTCACTATAGCTGGGCGTGGAGTGGTCAAGCTGGAAACAGTTCTGAATAGTTATTTTACCAATTTGTTTGCTAAATCAATCCGAGCCGCATAGAACTCTTGTTTAGCTATGAAAAGAAGTTGTTTATACTTATGCAATCCTATTTTGTAAAATTTGTATCAGTTTCTTTATAACCCTTCCTCCAAGTTCGCTCTAAGCATTTGCAAATGAGTTTATGACTTCTCAAGTCTTCTGTGTACCATGGGTGGGGCAGATGGTTGCGATCATTAATGAAAGAAGGATTTTTTGGGGCTAATTTATCACAGGCTTTCTCCAGACATTTAGTGTATGCCATGGTGGCCTCTTCTCCTCCCGTTGGCACCTGGGTGCATATTCTCAAGGAACGGCGTTAAAATTATCGCAGCTTTATCCGTCAGGAAACTGCCGCTAAAACGGCGATAAAGGGCTTGATAATATGCTGTAGAAAATTCCAATAGAAGCCCAGGTTGACACCAGAACATGGGCTTCTATGGGAATTCTCAAAGGCATATTATCAAGCCCATTATCGCTGCTTTAGCGGCAGTTTTCTGCCACTAAAGTGGCGATAATTTTAACGCAGTTCCTTGATAATATGCCCCTTTGTCGGCTGTGGAGGTAAGAAGCCCTTGCAAGGCAGTCCCCTCAATTTTATTCCAGGCTCTGGTTATTATTTTCCTTTTCAGGTGAGGATCACTTGTGCGACGTGTCATAAAAGTCAGCTGAAATTGAACGGCCGCATGATCTGACCATACAAGAGGCATGAGACCTGTAACCTGTAGGCCAGGATGGTTAGAAAAAATACCATTCAGAGTATGACCCGCCACATGCGTTGGACCAAAATCCTGCTGTTTCACGTCTGCACTACTCATCATATCTGTTAGAGTGACTGTATCAGAATCAGCAGAAGTCTCAAGATGGAAGTTAAAGTCTCCCATAATAGTGTAGGAGTCTGTGCAAAAGCTTTCTTCCAAAAGGTTACCCAATGAAGCTAAGAAGCTATTTCTAGCTTTCGGTGGTCTGTATAGGAGAATGCTTTTGAAGGTATGAAGGTTGGAAAGCTTTAGATTGAAAGATAGGGCCTCATATGTTGCAGATGGGACAGCCTGAAAAGTTGCCCTGATTAAATTATGATAGATCACGGCCAATCCCTCCCCCTTCCTAAGCGGCCTATTTAGCGGGTGGCATAAAAACTCTGGCGGAGTGGCATTTCATATGTCAGGACCAGAGGAGTTATCCGTCCATGCCATACTACATGCAATACTACATTGAACAGAACACTTGGGGCATAAAATAAATAAGTGCAAAGGTAAGCTTGATCAACTAGTTTTCCAGCCAGACCAAAAAAACTAATCAAACCTCACATGCACTTGGCAAGTAGGAGAATGGCTGCCCTAAGTGGGTGCTTGGTGCTAAAAGGCAGACCTATTGTTGGTTGAGTAACAATTGAAAGGCCTAAAAGAAATTGTGAGTAATGTGAATGCCGCCTTGAAATTATTAATCACAGAAAACAGAGAAGAAATTTACAGGGCTGAGTTGCTTCAAAATAGAAAATGGGCAAAACAAAAAAAAGATCTGGGACTGCCCCCAGAACTGAGAATTAAGGATCACTCCTACAATATTGTTATGTGGCTGATGGACCTGTTCAACATGGATGTCATAGTTATCGAAATATGGCACATTATATTATGAGTGGTCATCAAAGCAAACCAAGATTAGGGCACAGGACCTAATCTGATAAAGACTTCACAGAATCGAGACATAAAGACAAAGTGATGGCACAATTGAGAAAAATGAAGGTTTGGCATGAAGTGAGAAAGACATGGGTGTACTCCCAACAAATGCACTAAAGAAGTTTAATGTTGGATAAGCAATATCAGGTCCATTGTAGTCAACCACAATGAGAATTGTGCTTGGCAAAGAAATTCATGTGAACTGTGAAAATACAAGGTGTGAGAAATTGGGTTGCTGGTTGAACCCTCATCAGGCATCAACCACAATGCTTATTGGTGTGAACCAAAAAAGTCACTAAATTAACCCGTATTTAATCCCCTAGTAGCTTGGTACAACAGCAGTAAGGCTTATCGTAGAGGCAATGTGCAAAGTATTTATGCAGCACACAAAAAAGAACACAACACAAGAAAAGTCCCACACCATTTCAGCAAAATGGAGTACATTTTTATAAATTATTTAACACCAAAACGACAAAAATCCAATCAGTAGAGCTGCAGATATATCTAATTTAAAAAATTTCAAGTACGTGTATTGCCTAAAAGCACAAAGCACCACTTGCGGTTATCTGGTCGCGTGAGACCAGGTGAAAGTCACAAGTTCAAGTTGACCACAATAGAGCCCAGCCCAGATATGGGGATGGGGTTAATCCTGCTGAAAATGGAGGCTGCAATGAACAAGGAGAGCATTGTGGATGGTTATCGCTGTAGCGCGAAGAACAGGCTGGGCATCATGGATGGTTGTTGCTGTAGCGCGAAGATCCTGATGGGTGTCATGGACCATTGCTGCTGGTGTTTCAAATTGGTGGTCACCATAGGCTGTCGTTGTTGTAGCATGAAGTGCAGATCTTGCGTTGCTAACCGTCACTGATGGTCGCTCTAACGCAAAGAGTTGGATACACTGGAGCTTCATGTAGGCGGTTAATGTGATCACTGTGATTTTTGGCACAACAGGCCTGTTCACAGTAGAGAAAAACCAAAAACGTCTGGATTTCTCAAGCTCAACTGATGCCACACTAAGGGTCCAGGACCTGAGAGTCATCTCTCGGGTCTCAGGAAATCACTCCAGCAGACTCAGCAGAGCTCAGGCAGGTCCAGTTGCAGATCTAGACAGGTCTGGCGCAGCAGATCAGATGCCAGTTGCATGGAGACTGACTTCATCCTGACCCTCTTTCCTAGGGCCAGCAGGGCATCCCTCCCCTCACTAGGAATGTGCCTCCAGCTTACTGTGTCCCTGAAGCTTACTATCCATTTAAGTCGCTCAGGTAGACTAGAATGAAGAGTTCAGGTCCATTCTTCCTTCTCAGACAGCAGGGCAGGCCTTAAGCTGCAGGACAGTTCTTCTCAAGTAGTATCTAGAGGTTCTTGAGTGTGATGAAGAGTGGATCTGAGGTTCCCATTTTTATATCCGGTGCCTCCTCTGAAATGGGAAAGGCATCTGGAGTTTTCCCACCACAGAGGAGTCTGGAATTTCCTGCCTCCCTGCCCTTGTCCCTGTCTGTCTGCGGGCTCAAAAGACTAGTGCAAAGCCACAAATCAGACCTTCTATTATGATACTACCTGGGAGGAATACACAACTGCCAACTGCTTATTATACCTACTCATGCGACCCAGGCTGCAGGCACTAAATGGTTAGGACAAGAAAATGACAACTTTCTAAAAGTGGCATTTTCATAATTGTTGGTTAAAATCCGACTTACCATTAAAGGGGGCTTTACATTATAATTCCTCAGACATCAAACATGACATTTCTCCTTGTTCCCAAACAAAAGCTATCACTTAATAATTTTAAAAGGTAGCCAAATATTATCCTATGGGAGAGGTAGGCCTTGAAATAGTGAAAATGGAATGTAACCCTTTTGCTGCTAGGCCTTTCTACTCCTGTGCTAAACTTTTTTTTAGCTTTGTGAGGTAGTCCGAGCTTAGGCCCCAGTAACTTTTTGTTCACATAAGGTACCAAGCCTAATTTGCGCCCTTTTCTTCCAACATCAATGGGATTTTAAAGGTACCCAGGGTTTGTGGATATCCTAGAGGGGACCTAGAAATTAGCCAAAACGCCGCTAATTTTTAAAATCTTTTTAAATGGAGAAAAAGTGGCGCAGAAGAAAGCTTCTGTTTTTTCAGTACTTCCCCTGCAAATGGTATCTACAAAGGGTTTGTGGAGCTGAAATCATCATCTTTTCAGCCTCTAGAGACAAGTAGACTTTTGTCAGAAACCCAATTTTTTTTTACAGTATTGGCATTTTACTGGGACATAGCCTATTTTTGATACTTTTTGTGCTTTCAACCTCCTTTGGTAGAAATCAGTGTGAAAGCAATAATGGATCCAGGAAAGCTATACATTTCTAAAAAGTAGACACAAATCTGCATTCAGCAAGGGGTCATTTGTGTCGATCCTTCAAAGTTTTTTTTTAGAAACTAACAGTTGAAAATAAGAAAAATTGAAAGTGAGTTGAGAAAAACAGCCATTTGTGCCAATGTTTTCAACTGTAACTTCTTCTAAGTATGACAGATGTTTGACAACAATATACAGTTATATCCCCTGGACCCTACTGGTTGTGGGGATATATAGGACTTGTAGGTTCACCGAAAACCCGAGGAAGACATAGCCAATAACTGAGTTTATTCATTGTATATAGCAATCAATTTGGTCAAATATAAAGAGAGAAAAATAGGCATCAAAGACACCTATGTATTTCTGAAATGGGAAAAAAATATAGAGTTTGGAAACAGTAGCTATTTGCACATCTCCGAAATTGTGGTTACCCATACTGGCCTGTGAATTGTAGAACATTTTTCAAAGTGACTTCTTTTTCACACATTGTCTTACATTAGGAAGGCAGAAATGCATAGAAAGTCAATAGGTGATAACAGATGCTCTACAATTTTGAGTTCCCCTAAGTCTCCCCATAAAAATGGTACCTCACTTGTGTGGGTAGGCCTAGTGCCCGTGACAGGAAAGGGCCCAAAACGCAATGTGGACATACTACATTTTTACAGTGAAAACAGACCCTTTTTTCCACAGTGCCTAGCTGTTGATTTTGAACCCTAGCTCAGCCGGCACCTAGGGAAAACTAGCAAACCTATATATTTATTAACACTAGAAACCCAGAGGAATACAGGATGGGGTGACTTGAGTGGCTCTAACCGGGTTCTGTTACCCAGAATCCCTTGCAAACCTCAAGCTTAAAAAAAAAAAAATCTCACATTTCTGTGATGGAAGTTCTGGAATCTGTGTGAATCCACAAAATTCCATCCACCCTGCATTCCCCAAAGTCTTCTGATACAAATGGTACCTCACTTTTGTGGGTGGGCCTAGTGCCCATGACAGGAAACTGCCCAAAGCGCAAAGTGGACACACCACATTTTTACAGTGAAAACGGACCCTTTTTTTGCAAAATGCCTAGGTGTAGATTTTGAACCCTAGTTCTGCCGGCACCTAGGGAAACTTAGCCAACCTATACATTTTTAAAAACTAGCCACCCAAGGGAATCCAGAATGGGGTGACTTGTGTTGCTCTCACCAGGTCCTGTTAACCAGAATCCTTTGCAAACCTCAAACTTTGTAAAATAAAAAGCACATTTTCCTCACATTCCTGTAATGGAAAGGTCTAGAACCTGCATGGATCCACGAACTTTCACTGACCTTGCATTCCCCAAAGTTTTTCAATGAAAATGGTACCTCACTAGTGTGGGTAGGCCCAGAGCCCAGGACAGGAAATGGCTCAAAACGCAACATGGACACACCACATTTTTACAGTGAAAACTGCCACTTTTTTCGCAAAGTACCTAACTGTGGATTTTGAACCTTAGCTCTGCCGGCACCTAGGAAAAACCGAGCAAACCTTTATATTTTTGAAAACTAGACACCCAGAGGAATCCTGGAAGAGTGTGACTTGTGTGGCTTTCACCAGGTTCTGTTACCCAGAATGCGTTGTAAACCTAACACTTTATTAAAAAAACAGATTTTCGTCACATTTCTGTGATGGAAAGTTCTGGAATCTGCGTGGGTCCACAAAATTCCACACACCCCGCATTCCCCAAAGTCTTCCAATAAAATGGTACCTCACTTGTGTGGTTAGGCCTAGTACCCGTGACAGGAAACGGCCCAAATTCCAACGTGGAACCACCATATTTTTACAATGAAAACTGACCCTTTTTTGCAACGTGCCTAGCTGTAGATTTTGAACCCTAGCTCTGCCGTCACCTAGGGAAGCCTATCAAACCTACACATTTTTTTGAAAACTAGACACCCAGGGAAATACAGAAGGGGTGAATTGTGTGGCTCTCACCCAAATCCATTGCAAACCTCAAAATACATTTTCCTCACATTTCTGTGATGGAAAGACCCGGAATCTGCATAGATCCACAAAGTTCCACCCTCCCCGAATTCCCCCAAAGTCTTCTGATAAAAATGACACCTCACCCTCATGAGTGGGCCAAATACCCGCGACAGACAAGGCCCCAAAACGTATTGACGAGACATCCAAATTACCTATCACAAACCAACCTGGTTTTGCAAGGGGGATCACCTAGGTTTTTGGTCCCAGGCTCGGCAGCTATCTTGGGAAACTACCAAACCCACACATTTCTGAAAACTAGACACCCGGGGGAGTTAAAAGAGGTATGACTTGAATGGACCCCAACGTTTTCCTACCCAGAATCCCCTAGAAACCTCAAATTCAGCTGAAAAAATTGAATCTTTCTCAAATTTCAGTGAGGAAAAGATGTGGGATCACAGGGCTGACACAAATTTCATATCACCGAGCGTTCCCCTAGGTCTCCCAATAAAAATGGTACCTCACTTGCATGGGTGGGCCATGTACCTGCAACTGCATGGGCCCAAAACATATTGAGGAAACATCAAAATTACCTATCATAAAAGTACCTGGTTTTGCAAGGGGGCACCTGGGTTTTTGGCCCCAGGCTTGGCAGCCATCTAGAGGAACCTACCAAACCCATACATTTCTGAAAGCTAGAAATCCTGGGGAGTCTAGGGAGGTATGACTTGAGTGGATCCCCCAACATTTTCCTACCCAGAATCCCCTGCATACCTAAAATTTAGCTGAAATAAATTCACATTTTCCACACATTTTTGCATGGGATCACTGTGTCAGCACAAATGTCCTACCACACAGCCTTCCCCGCCATCTCCTGAGTAAAATAATACCTCACTTGTGTGGCTGTCCAATTGAGAAGTGGCTAAAAATGTATTTGAAAAGAAATCTAGCGCTTAGAACTCACTGTGCTTTACCCTTAGTCCCTATGTTGTTGGCTCTTCCTGGTCAAGGGCACTTTGCCTACCCACACAAGTGAGGTATCATTTTACTCGGGAGACCGAGGGGAACGCTGGGCAGTAGGACATTTGCACCAGCACTGTGATCCAACACAAAAATGTGTGGAAATAGTGATTATTTTCCCTGCTAAATTTGAGGTTTGCAGGGGATTCTGGGTAGGAAAACCTTGGATTATCCACGCAAGCCATACCTCCCTGCACTCCCCATGGTGTCTAGTTTTCAGAAATGTGTGTGTTTGATAGAGTTCCCTGGATGGCCGCCGAGGCCAAAAACCCAGGTGCCCCCCCCCCTTGAAAAACCTGGTTGTTTTGTGATAGATAATTTTGATGTCTGCACAATACATTTTGGGCCCCTGCCAGTCAGTGGTACTTGGCCCACCAACAGGAGTGAGGTACCATTTTTATCGGAAGACCTGGAGGAACGCTGGGTGATAGCAAATTTGTGTCAGTCCAGTGATCACACAACTTTCCCACACAGAAATTTGAGAAGAAAGTGTTTTTTTCAGCTAAATTTGAGGTTTGCAGGGGATTCTGGGTAGGAAAACAGTTAGGGATCCACGCAAGCCATACCTCCCTGGAATCCCCAGGGTGGCTAGTTTTCAGACATGTGTAGGTTTGGTAGGTTTTTTGCCAGATAGCCGGTCGAGCCCGGGGCTAAAAATCCAGGTGCCCTGATTGCAAGACCTGGTCGTTTTGTGAAAGGAAATTTTGATGTCCCCACAATACGTTTTGAGCCCTTGCCTGTTGTGAGGTACCATTTTTTTGGGCACACGTGGAGAAACACTGGGTGGTAGGAAATTTGTGTCAGCCCAGTGATCCCACAACTTTTCCACACAGAAATCTGAGAACATTTTTATTTTTTCAGCTAAATGTGAGGTTTACAGGGGATTCTGGATAGAAAAATGTTGGGGGGTCAACGTAAGCCATACCTCTGTGAACTCCCCTGGGGCCACGATGCCAAAAACCCAAGTGACCCACCTTCCAAAACCAGGTTGTTTTGTGATAGCTAATTTTGATGTCTCCACAGACCGTTTTGGGGTGTTTCGTGTCGTGGACACTAGGCCTACCCACACGAGTGGGGTAGCGTATTTATTAGGAAACTAGGGGGAACACTGGGTGGTAGGAAATTTGTGGCGGTGCAGTGATCCTACAACTTTCCCACACAGAAAAGTGGGAAACACTTGATTTTGTTAGCTAAATTTAAGGTTTATAGGGGATTCTGGGTAGGAAACTGTTTGGAGATCCATGCAAGCTGCACTGCCCTGAACTCCTCTAAGTGTATAGGTTTCAGAAATGCCTGTGTGTGGTAGGTCTCCCTAGATGGCTGCTGAGCCCGGGAAGAAAAACAAAGGTAACACCCTTGAAAAACTACGTCAATTTGTGATAGATTTGTGGTCCCAGGCTTGCAGACATCTAGGGAACCTAAATAACCCAGACATTTCTAAAAACTAGACAACCGTGGGAGTCCATGGAGGTATGGAATATCTATGTGGGAACATTGTGGGATCACTTCACGGCACAAATTGTATACTATTCAGCATTCCTCTCAGTCTCCCGCTAAAAATTATACTTTACTTGTGTGGATGGGACAAGTGCGTATGACATGAAAGGGCCAAAAACGTTTAGAGATTGAGGGGGCCCCAAGGCGGGACCAGAAGGGAAATTCGTTTTTCTGTTTTTAGGCTGAGGCTTCTTTGAGCACCCATACAAGTGAGGTATCATTGTTCTTGCCAGACCAAGGGGAACGCTGGGTGGTAGGAAATTTGTGCCTACGTGGTGATCCTACAGCTTATCCACACAGAAATGTGAGGAAAATGTGACTTTGTAAGTAAATTGGAGGTTAGCAGGGGAATCTAGGTAAGAAAACACTGCGGGATCCATGCAAGCCACACAGCGAGCCAAGAGTCAGTACACGCACACCACCATCCGTGCACATCACCAGACAAGAGCCATCCACACACAACGCCAGCAAAGCGCCATCAACGCACACCGCCAGCCAAGCACCATCCAGGCACTCTGCCAGCCAAAGCACCATCCACACATTCCGCTATCCATGCAGACCATCAGCCAAGTGCCAGTCCACATACACTGCCAGCCAAGTGTCACTCCGCGCACACACCACCAGGCAAGTGCCAATCTACACACATCGTCATGAAGCCATGGTCCACACACACCATTGGCCAAGTGCACGCCCACACACACCACCAGCAAATGCCAGTCAAAGGTCAGTACATGCATACCATCAGCTAAACTGCAGTTCACACACACACAAACTCTCCCTGGTTTCTAGTGGATTTTGTAGATGAGACTAAAAATAATACTGAAACAACCAAAAAGTGTACCTAAAAAAAGGGAGTGATCTGTGCCTATGGGGCTTCTCCCTGACATGCCAGAAACATATCCCTGGTTCCTCGTTGGCTTTCTGCCCCACCTGGAGGGGCAGAAAGGGGCTATTGCCCCATCTGCCTTTCTGGTTGGGGGCAGAAAGACTTCTTTGGGAGTGGGGGCATTAGCAAGCCCATTCTGGGCAGCCCCCACACTACATATAAAAAAAAAACATAATCCCTGGTGGGCTTTCTGCCAACCCCCGGGGAGATAGATGAGGGGATAGTGCCTTGATTTGCCTCCCGGGGTGGGCAGAAAGACCATGGAATTCTGGGGGGCCGGTGAGGGCAATGCCATGCCCATTTTAGGCAGCCCCCACACCTACAGGCATAAAAAGAAAAGAAATCCCTGGTGCCTAGTGTGCTTTGTGCCCCCCTCCCGGAACAGATTGGGGGCTTTTGCCCCCATCTGCCTTCCAGGGTGGCAGAAAGTCTAGAATTTGGGGGTGGTGATGGGCACTGGCATGCCCATTTTAGGCATCCCCCACCCCTACTGGTGTAAAAAGGAAAGAAAATCCCTGTTGCTAGTGTGCTTCCCGGTGTGGCCAGAAATACTTTTGGATTTTGGGGGGTGGCATGCCCATTTTGGTCAGCCCCCATCCCTGCAAGCGTAAAAACAAAAAACCCTGGTGCCTAGTGTGCTTGTAGATTATTATTTATTATTATTAACTTAAATTTATTAGGCGCTCAGCTACCTGAAGGTTTCCCGGCACCAAAGGACCACACGCAACAGAGAGAACCATGTCTACTAGTTGAATAACCAGGTTTTAAGGCCTTTACGAAAGATCTTATGGCTGATTTCATGCCAAAGAGATGAAGGTAGTGAGATCCACAAGACGGGGGCCAGATAGGAGAAGGAACGTCCACCCACACAGGACAGTTTAAACCGTGGAACTCGAAATTTGGCTTGCGTAGAAGAGCAAAGCGCATATGTCGGCAGATAAGATTGGACTAAGGAACATTGATACGAGGGTGCTATACCTTGTTTGATTTTATGCATATAGCATAAGGCCTTAAATTTGGACCGGTTCTCTCTTCTAAGCCAGTGAAGTGAAATGGATGCTGATTTAGGCGCATGAGAAAGCAGTCTAGCCACCAGGTTCTGAACCACTTGTAATTTGCGAACTGTCTCTTTCTTGGCTCCCAAATACAGGACGTTACCATAGTCCAGCCTAGACATGATCAAGGCTTGAATCACGTTTTTTGGGTGGGACCAGGCAACATCCAGAGTATTTTGCGGAGCCATTTTAAGATGGTAAAGCAAGTTGATGCAGTCTTGACTACTTGCTGTCTCATAGACAGCTGATCGTCATGCATCACGCTTAAATTGCACGCGGCTTGCACTGGTTGGGGTAGTTTGCCCATTTCAGGCGGCCAATGAAGTGGGCCCCAAAGGTCTTTATTTTTCCCCAGGATCAGAACCTTCCGTCTTTCCACCATTCAACTTTAGCCAGTTTGTATGCATCCAACTAGCTATTTTTTGCATCCCTACCTGTAAAGATGACACAGTGGAGTGTTGACTCTGTGGAGTACCCAGCTCTGAAGCCTGATTGAGACACGTGTAAGATTTTATGGGTCTCCACATACTGTGAAAGTTGTTGATTCACATGTTTTTACAAAATTTTAGGAAAAACTGATAACAAAGAGATCGGGCAAAAGCTTGACGGTTCAGCTGGGTTGGCATTTGTTTTTTTCAAAAGTGGGAGAACCATTGCGTGTTTCCATTCGGATGGTAAAGTGGCTTCTCTCAGTTACGCATTTAGTAGATGCCTAATAAGTCTCAAAGAGGTGGGTTCTAACTTTTGAAAAATGTGGACTGGGAGCGGGTCATTAGAGGAGCCTGATTTAAGATTATTTAGAATGGAATTAAAAGACAAGTCTAATGGCTGCCATTTAGTAATACTGTAACTAAAGACAGAATCAGGCATCCCATGTGGCGTGATACAGTCTAGCGAAGGCAGGAAGTTGGTTAATGGCTGTTCGACATTACCTGTAGTTGTACTTAGATCAGCATAAATCTTCCGAATTTTCTCAATAAAGAACCTCGCCACATTTTCACAGTGTGTTTCATCTAATACCGGGGGCCGTCGGTTGACAAGATACTCCCAAGAGCTCCTTCACGATTTTAAACAGTACTTTAGATTTATTATGTGCAGATACAATAGTCTTACTCACGTGTTCAGCACGTGCAGCTTTGCACAGTGTGTTATTTTCTTTCTTAGCAAGTTTATAGCTCTGCTTGGATTCAGGAGTGTAATCTTTCCTCCAATATCTTGCCTAACCTTTGCATTTGTTTTTTTTTACTTTCAACTTTTCTGTAAACCAAGGAGCAGGAGGACGGTGATTATATATTTTCTTACTAGATGATGGGATACAGGCATTCACCGATTTTGTGATCCAAGTGAGGATAGTGTCTGCATCCGAAACTCTTGCAGAGGAAATGGCTGGAATATTACTTGCAAGATAGGAGTTGAGAGCATCAACATCTAGGGCCATATGTATCAAGCAGAATTGCATTCGCAAACGCCAAAATTAGCAGAATTTCGGCGTTTGCAATCGCAATTTTGCCAAATGGTATGTATGAGGCAAATCTGTGTGCAAAATAAGGAATCGCTAAATTTGGGATACCTTATTTTGCGATTCCATTTAAATAATCGCAAATTTTGCGATTCCTTAAATGCAATCTAAGAAGCACCAAAAAAGTGCAATTTGGCCTTAAGGAATCGCAAATTACCACCAACTTCAAGATGGTGGTAATTTGCGATTTCTTTGAAAAATGCACTTTTTTTGCATTTTTCAAAGTGCTTTGTGCAGCACATACACGCCTATAGGGCATGTATGTGCGCCACATGTGCACCCATGCTTATTTCAGGGGTGTAACAGGGTGTCTTTTTGACACCCCTGCACCCTTGAAATTGCATTCTAAATTTGCGATTCGCAAATTGTTAATATAGGCCTCTATGCCCATAGGAATGAATGGGGAGGTATTCCTTAATTGTGAATCGCAATTTGAAATTCGCAATTAAGGAATATGTAGGGTTCGCAAAATTGATTGCAAATCCTACATACATAGCATTTTGTGATTTTCAAATAGGAGATGTTGATACATATGGCCCCTAGTTTCTTCCAATCTCTGTACTTAGAGTCGGGTACGGAGAAGAGAGGACTAATCAGCCGCGAATCAATCACCACCTTAAAACTGACCAAAAAGTGGTCAGACCAAATTAAGGGGAGGGCCACTTGACAGGAGATATTGGGTAGGTTAGAGGAGATAGGGTCGAGCAAATGGCCGGCCCTATGAGTGGGACCAGAATTACAGAGTGATGTATTCAAAACTTCTAGATCAGTGACCAGATTGGAGCCAATCTTACATATAGGATCATTAAAATGAATATTAAGGTCACCTATAAAAGAAAAATTGGCACCGTCAAGTGCAAAAGGGGCAATGATTTCAGGAAATCTCACTGCCCAAGGTCCCGCCGGACCGGGCAGATGATATACCAATAAATCTCAAAGTGTGAACTGGGGTGTTAAAAGGAGCTTAAAAAAACGGCTTCACAACCCTCATGAGGTAGATTTTCCCATTTACACGAGAAATCTCTTTTAAAAATTATTGCGATACCACCACTAGTTTTTATTTCACGATCTTTTCTAACAATTGTATAATTAGGAGGTAGGGCACCTGCAATGTTGGGCCCAGCGCTTTCGTGTAGCCAGGTTTCCGTAAGGAAAATCTCATCAGGCTGTAAGTTCTGCCAGAGGTCCCAGATATCTTCCTTGTGTCTAGGGAGAGATCTACAGTTAAGATTAAAAAATATGAACTCTTTGGTATGAGCCTCCATATCCTTTTCCCAGGTCAACAGTTGTTGTTTAGAGCTTGGCATAGTGCCTATAATAAGCCTCTGTAATCTTTCAAGTAAAGATGTACAGGTAAAGCTACAATGAGGACAGGGCATAAGGGAGCTGCCGGGTTTGAAGGAAATACACTCATCTTGCAGTTTCCTCCGTAACTCAAGCAGAAAACTAGGTGAGTATTTCATTATTTTGTTAATGTGCGGGGCAGGGGTTGTGGCCCCTGGCCCGAATGGACAAGGACGGGCGCAGACGGGCTTGCCTTTGGCGCCCGCTGCGGGAAGTATGGCACATTGAATTTAGGGATTCCCAATCAGCTGGCTGCTGATGTCAGCTAGACTCCTCCCCCTCCTCCCAAAGTCGCTGCTCCCTCTGCAACAAGCGGGCAAACCGGACCGGGGAGCGAGCGGGGAGAGTAGAGGCAGGTAAGGGCAGTCAAAATTGTTAACAAATACTAAAAAGGCCTAGGAAACAAAGAAAAACAATGCTAAAAAGCATATTTAAAAAGCAGCGAGTGGGGGCAGCTAGGGTACATAAATCCTGACTGTAGAGCGTCGGCTGCGCGAAGAATGGCACGTTGAATTTAAGGATTCCCAATCAGCTGGCTGCTGATGTCGGCTAGACTCCTCCCCCCGCCTCCTCCCTAAGCAAAGAACCCGCTGCTCCCTCCACAACAAGCGGGCAAACCCGTGGTGGACCGGGGAGCGAGCGGGAAGAGTAGAGGCAGGTAAGGGCAGTCAAATTGTTAACAAATACTAAAAATGCCTAGGAACAAAGAAACACAATGCTAAAAAGCATATTTAAAAAGCAGCGAGTGGGGGCAGCTAGCGCACATAAATCCTGATTGTAGCTTATCTGCTGCGCAAAGAATGGCACGTTAAATTTAAGCATTCCCAATCAGCTGGCTGCTGACGTCGGTTAGACTCCTCCCCCGCCTCCTCCCGAAGCAAAGAACCCACAGCTCCCTCCACAAAAAGCGGGCGAACCCGTGGTGGACCTGGGAGTGAGCGGGAGGAGTAGAGGCAGGTAAGGGCAGTCAAATTGTTAGCAAATACTAAAACTAGATTGACGGCAATTGCCCCTCCCAGTGGGGCTGAACGACTGTGGAATTTGGGGGGGTGGGGGATTGGCATGACCGTTGTGGGCATCCCCCACCCCTACAGGCGTAATAAAAAATCCCTGGGGTCTAGTGTGCTTTCGGCCCCCCCGGGGGGCAGATTGGAGTCTATTGCCCCCACCTGCCTCCCAGGGGGCCAGAAAGACTGGAATTTAAGGAGAGGGTGGGGGCATTGGCATGCCCATTTTGGGCAGCCCCTACCCCTACAAGCGTGAAAAGCAAATTCCCCGAGCCTAGTGTGCTTTCTGCTCTCCCGGGGGGGGGGGGCAGAAAGACTCTCTGTGCCCAAAGTAATGGGGGGAGCAAAAGCCCTTGCCCAAAGAGCCGGTCCCCCCTCCCTGGGGCCTAGTGGGTGAATCCCTGCTTGGGGATCACCCTCCTGAGGCAATCCCCAAGCAGGGATCCACTAGGGAGGGGTACCATTGGTAAGGTTAGATTCTCCCTTTTCCAAAGATACCTCTGCCATTTGCCTCAGTGTTCAGGGGCTGAGATAGCCCCCTGAGCACCGAGGCAGTGAAAATAGAACTGAGTTTCAGTTTCAGTTTCTCCAAAATGACATCAGCGCGACGTGCGCGCTGACGCTACTTTCGAAGAAATAATCAAAACACAGTTGGGAACTGGGGAGGCTCTTCCTCAGCTCCAGAGGGTGTTTTGACAAAAAGGGGATCCCTCTGGTGCCCGCACCAGAGGGAATTCCTGTGCCATATGCGTGGATGGACAAGAGCCGTCTGACGCACATGAGCACTGGTGCGTCGGACGGCTCCCGGCGGTCCAAGGCACCGAAAAGGTTAAGCGTTTTTCACTATCTAGACATGTAGAACATATGCAACTTTTGAAAAACAAAGGATTGTGCAATATGGGCTATTTAGGGCCTACCTTAGGAGTGACTTACATATATTAAAACATGACTTACATATATTAAAAAATATGATTTAGGTAAGGCAAAAGGTTCATTTTTCCAGGTCGAAATGGCAGTTTAAAACTGTACACACAGGCTGCAATGACAGGCCTGATACTGGTTGTAAAAGGGTACTTTAGTGGGTGCAATATAAGTGCTGCAGGTCCCCTAGTAGCATTTAATTCACCAACCCTGGGCACAAGGTATAACACTTTAATAGGGATTTACAAGTAAATTAAAGATTCCAATTGGGTGTGAGTCAATTTCACCTAGTTTACAGTAGTGAGCATAAGCACTCTAGCATTGATTAGGAGTGCTAAAGAGTGCAAAGTGCTAGTGTTAAAAAAGAAAATCAGCAAAATAGGAGATAAAAAAGATTGGGCCTGACCCTGCACAGGGGGCGAGGTCCTGCATGCTCCCACTTCCAGCCTAAAGCCAGGAAAGAATAATCAATACCAAGATGGGCTTCACTGTTTAAAAGGTAGAACATGGACAGTTGCCGTTTGCTGCTAAAACCCTTGCCAGTTCTTTGCCCACCTGAACTCAGGTGGTTCCCTCAGTCTACACTCTCCTAAACCACTGGACTGACACATGGGGAACCCTTCTTCCCACTTGTAGACCCAATCTTTGAAGCTTCTAACCTTAACTTGCTCGCAGATGCATCCCACAAGGCAGAGAGTAACCTCATGGCCAACAAGATGATGTGGCCCATTCCACACCTTGGATCAGACTTCTATCCCTAACCAGAGGAACACTCTGCCCATAAGCGCAGGGTTCTCTGCCCTCTGAGGTTTCTGAGAGTAGGGTGGCAACAACCCCAGGTGTTAAGCAACCTTCAGCCACTCTCCTTCCCACCAGTCTAGGGATGGGAGCCTGAGACTGGTTCTTCAGCACAGGGTCTGTACCCTTAGTCTAAACATGGGTAGAATGCAGTCAATGCCATATTGGGAGTAACTATGAGCCTCCTCTGGGTCACCTCCCCAACCCATTAGAGGAGTACCAGAACCTCAGGGAAGAAAATGTCCTAGCCCTGGGCCTGAGTTACCCTATACATCTGTATAGTGTACTGTCCTCAGGAAACCAGCCTTTCCACCAGCATGGCCTGGTTGGCACAGATATCCCTCAAAGCCATGACAGGGATCCCATTTGCCGTGATCTGATGAAAGTGATGATGCCTACCCTCAGGGATCACATGCCGACCCTCTGACTCTATCTCTCAACTAAGAGAGACTAGGATATGTTCTACCAGCTTCCCCTGGGGACTGCTTCCCACTAAGGATACATTGGCCACCCTTTTACAGTTCCCACCAGTGGGAGGTTTCTTAGAACAGAGTCCCCCTGGTGTGTCCTACCTGGGAACACTCAAAACAACGGGGTTGGAAAGGGAACATTCTGGGTGCTCACCAGAACCTCCTCCCTATTTCTCAGAAGGGGCATGGAAACGTTTTACCCAGCCTTACTCTGGCACCTGTCTTTTTATTCCTGATCCTCCAATGTACTCTGCTGGGGGGAACCTGTACCACCCTTCTTGGAGTCACTCCCAGGTACCTTATTGTGGATCCTGAAGCTGAGCCTGTGGTCCGTCTCCTTAGTAAGCTCCCTGAGGCCAGTAAGCTCTGGAAAACATTTGCTGAACATCTGCAAAATGTACAATGCTTGGTAATCCTTCACAGCACTGCCTTCAACTTTCTGATAAGGGTGTCCTTCAATGGGGTACTTTATCCTTTCCCTCTTTTCTAGGGCCTGCAGGTCATCCCTCTCCTCACTAGGTATGTGCCTCCAGAGACGGCCTCACCAATCCTCTTCAGGGTCCCTGTCCATCTCCATGGCAACCTCATTGGCTTCATACCACTTATATATGCCACCCCCACAGCAGAGTTAGGCACCAGATCCTTGGGAATGTATACTCTCTTGTCTCCAGTGGACACTGTAGGTATGCTGCCAACATACTCTACTTATTTGGCACTGATGTACTGCTCTCTGAGAGGTCGGCTCAAAGGCCATTCTCCTTTCTTTTTTGGCCTACTTATTTCCCTCCAGGGCCCTCTAGGCAACTGCAGGCTCTTATATTTTAGCATCACTTCTCTTTCCTCAAAGGTCCTTTGTCCCAGCAGCCTCCTCCTTGGTTGCCTCCAATTTTAACCTAGCGAGCTGCAGTTTAAACTTCCTTTCACTCCTTCTGTTCACCAGCTCCCCTGGGGACGGGCCTTTGAAAGACACAATGCTCCTTGACTTGGGTATTCTACCTCCACTTTAGAGTGCTGCAGACCAGGACCTGTGCCCATTCCTCCTCTTACTCCTCGATAGCTCCTCCTTCTCTGCTGAGAGGCCTTCTCAAGCAGCAGCCACAATGCTTGTCAGAGTGAACCACAAACAGCACTAAATTAACCTGTGCTTAACCCTCTGATAACATGACTCAAAAGCAGTCAGACCTAACTTAGGCAATATGTAAACTATTTATGAAGCTCACAAACAATATTAAAGTGAAAACACAACACAAGAAAAAATCCCATACCAATTTAGAAAAATACAGTAGATTTAATAAATGATTTGCGATCAACATGGCAAAAATACAATCAGTAGAACCATAGATATGACATTTCAAAGATTTAAGGTAATTATAGTGCCTAAAAACACAAAGCATCACTTCCGTTTATCTGGTCATGCAAGACCAGATGAAAGTCACAAGTTCATGCCCACTGCAATAGAACATGGGCCGGATACAGGGACCAGGTCAGTCACACTGAAAAAGTTACCTTCTAAAGTCCAGCGCTAACAGTTCCGTTCATGGTGGAGGAGCCTCTAAGGAGCAGCGAGAGACTCACAAATATCAGTTGCTGTAGTGTGAAGAGCAGGCTGGGTGCTGCGAATAGTCATCACTGTTGCGTGAACATCATGTCTGGCATCGCAGAGAGTCATTACTGGCGCTTCACATTGTCGTTTACCACAGGCTATTGATGCTGCAGTGTGAAATGCAGATCTTGCATTGCCAGTCTTTGCTGGTGGTCGCTCTAGTGCACAGAGTTCGGTTCACCAAAGCCTCACATTGGCAGTCGGCCCGGGCAGCAAGATCTTGATGCAAACAAGCCCATTTGTGGTCATGAAGAGCCCAAAATGGATCCCCAGTGGAGGACAGCAGGGCACAGGCAGGTCTAGTTGCAGGTCCAGGCAGGTCCAGTGCTGCAGGTGAGCTAAGCAGTTGCAGGGAGTATTTGGAGCATGTTGTATCTCTGTAGCTTAGAACAGGATGCCAGCTCACTAGCCCTTGGAGTCACTCGGGTAGCCTAGGATGAAGGGTGCAGATCCTTCTCAGAGAGCAGGGCAGGTATCAGCAGCAGGGTAGCCCTCTGGCAGCAGGGCAGTACTTCTTCTGTAGTACCCACAGATCCAGGAATGTATTGAAGAGTAGGTCTGATAGTCCCATTTTTATACCTGGTGCCCTTTCCCCTTTGAAGTGGGAGAAGCTTCTGGAGTTTTCCTTGCAAATGGGAGGCTGGAATTTTCTGCCTTCCTGCCCTGGTTCCAGTCTACCTGTGGGCACAATAGGCCAGTGTGAAGTCATTTGTGTGTGAGTTAGTCCAGTGTCTTTGAAGTGTAAATTTACTAAGTAATAGCTCTGCACCCCCAGCCATCAAGCCAGAATGGTTCATCCTGTCAACACCCAGACCCTCTATTATGATACTGTCTGGGACGAATACACAAAGGCCCCTGCCTAATACACCCAGTCATGTGACCTAGGAAACAGGCCATAGACAAAAACTGGTCAGGACTAGAAAATGCCAATTTTCTAAAAGTGACATTTTCAGAATTGTGATGTATAATCTGATTTTCTCTTCAATTGCAATTCTTCAGACACCAAACATGACATAACTACCTGTTCCCAAACAAAATAGATTATTAATTGTAATAAGGTAACTCAATGCTATCCTATGGGAGAGATAGGCCTTGCAACAGTAAAGCAGGAATTTAAGGAATGTGTAGCCCTGGTTAAAAGGTTATTTTACCAGGTTGAAATTACAGCATGAAACTGCACACACAGGTTGCAATAGCAGGCATGACACAGGTTTTAAAGGGCTAGTTAAGTGGTGGCACAATGGTGGCAGGCTTCCAAATAAAATCAATCAGGTGTTTGTTAATCGCGACTATTCACCCGTATGGGTCTCAAGGCGCTGGGGGTGGGGGGAGTCGCAGGTTCCAGTCCATCAAGGAGGGGGTCTGTCAAAGAGTCAGGTTTTGAGGTTTCTTGTGAAGATGGGAAGCGATGTTATCTGTCTGAGGTGGAGCAGAAGGTCGTTCCAGGCTCTGGCTGTGCGGACGGAGAAGGAGTAGCCTCCCGATCTGGTATATCCGGTGCGGGGGACCATGGCGTAGGAGAACTGGGCTGATCGTACGGTCCTTTGGGGTGCGTGGAATTTGAGTCGGCTGTTCAGGTATGCTGGTCGGACCGTCGTAGAGGGCCTTGTGAGCGTGAGTTAGCATCTTTAAGGTGACTCTAGCTTCGATGGGGAGCCAGTGGAGTGTGTGCAGGTGCTGGGAGATGTGGCAGTGTCTTGGCAGGTAGAGGACCAGTCTTGTGGCGGCGTTTTGGATGATCTGTAGCTTCCCGTGAGGTTTTTGTTTATTTCGACATAGAGTGTGTTGCCGTAGTCGAACCTGCTGGTGACCAGGGCGTGAGTGATGTTCTTTCTGTGTTCAAGGGGGATCCATTTGAAGGTCTTATGTAGGAGGCGGAGGGTGTGGAAGCAGGAGGATGAGACGGAGTTGATCTGGCGGTCCATTTTGAGCTCTGAGTCCAGGATGATTCCCAGGTTGCGTGCGTGGTCCGTGGGGGTAGGCGGGCTTCTGAGGGCGGGGGGCCAACAGGTGTCATTCCAGGCATCGGGGTTTGGGCCCATAATGAGTACTTCCGTTTTGTTGGTCTTTAGTTGTAGGCAACTGTTTTTCATCCATTTGGCGACGGCTTCCATACCGTCTCAAAAGTTGTGTTTGGCGTTGTTGGGTTCGTTGGATAGGGAGAGGATAAGTTGGGTGTCTTCTGCGTATGACATAATGTTGAGTCCGTAGGTTCTGACAATGGGGGCGAGCAGAGCCATGTAGATGTTGAAGAGCACAGGGCTGAGGGAGGACCCTTGGGGGACTCCGCCGGTGGTAGGTGTAGGGTCCGAGAGGAAAGGGGGAGTCTGATCTGATGCGTTCTGCCGGAGAGGAAGGGGCGGATCCAGTCGAGGGCCTTGTCTTGGATCCCTGCGTCGTGGAGTCTGCGTATTAGGGTGCCGGGAGAGACTGTGTTGAATACCGCTGAGAGGTCGAGGAGGATTAGGGCTGCTGTTTCTCCTTTGTCCAATAAGGTACGGATGCCGTCTGTTGCGGCGAGGAGGGCGGTTTCCGTACTGTCTTTTTTTCTGAAGCCGGATTGGGAGGAGTCGAGGATGTTGTGCTCTTCGATGAATGTGGCGAGTTGGCTGTTGATGGCTTTCTCAATGACTTTCGCTGGGAACGGGAGCAGGGAGATGGGTCTGTAGTTTTTTTAGGTCACTGGGGTCCGCCGAGGGTTTCTTCAGGAGGTGGTTGATCTCAGCATGTTTCCAGTCATCAGGGAACAAGGCGGTTGCCAGGGAGCGGTTGATGCTGTGGCAGAGCATGGGTGCGATGGTGTCGGCGGCTCTGTTGAAAATATGCTGGGGCGGGGGGGCAGGGGTCCAAGGGGGCCCCGGAGTGGATTGACTTCATCGTCTTCAGTGTGTCTTCGGCGGTGAGGGCTGTCCAGTTGTTGCTCGCTGGCTTCAGGGTGTCGGGGGTGGTTGGTAAGGGTTCAGTGTGTTGTTTGTCTTTGACGAAGTTGTCATAGATGCTCTTGATTTTGAGGTGGAAAAAGGTGCTGAGTTTGTCGCAGAGGTCTTGTGAGGGAGGGATGTTGGTGGACTCGCTGGTGGGTTGGGCAAGCTCCTTGATGATGTTGAAGAGTTCTTTGCTGTTGTGTGCATGAGTGGAGATTCTGTCTTCAATCGCTTTTTTCCTAATTTCTCTGATGAGTTGGTGGTGGGCATTGATGGCGGCTCTGAAGTTGTTGTGGGCTTCTGTGGATTTGGTGTTTCTCCAGTCCTTTTCGAGTATCATTTAATTTACCACCTGAGTATATGGTATAACACTTTACTAGAGACTTACAAATATACTAAATATGCCAATTGGGTGGCAGTCAATTTTACCATGATTACAAGAGTGAACACAAGCACTTTAGCACAGGTTAAAAATATTAAATTGTGCATCCTAGAGCCAACAACAACTAATTCAGCAAAACAGCAGGAGAGAAGACAAAATGTTTGGGGCTGACCCTGAGGAAAGGGCCAGGTCCAACAAAATACGATTTCTAAACTCCAGGCAGGGAAGTGACAGCAGGGAAGTGACAGCAGAGGATGAGACTCAAGACAAAAGACTCATGATGAAAGACGTAGTAAAGAATTTGCTGCCCCCACCAATATTAATGCAACCTATTCATTTATAGCTAGTCTCACTCTCTAAAAAGATCTATGGATAACACATGTATTTGTAACAGCCATTATTTACCCATTGCCTCCTTGCACCCAAATAACAGATTTTTATTGTGACCCACTTTTTATGGCAGTCATTGTATTGACCTCAGAAGGATGAAAGACATTGTGCACTCACTGGAATTCAAACTGGTAACCACACAGTGAAAGGCAGATCCCTGAAGTGGATGCTTTGGTCCACTGAGCCACTACACTCAGATGCAAAGATACACACAAGGTCAATGGCATTGGCTGATAGAAATGTAGTGGTGGCTCATGGACAGTTGATAATTGGGAACAGAATTATTCAAGATCTGATAACTGACAGTAGGATATGACTTTGAGAGAATAGAGAAGGGCTTTAGTCTGTGACATTGTGGTCACCCAAGTGTGGAAGGAGTTTATTTCTCATAGAGATTGATGCAACCACAAACGAAATTGTATTTAGTTTTCCCCAGGGACATAGCTAACATCCCTAACTGGATATGTAGGGCCTCATTTATGAGACGACTTGCTCCTCCGGAACGTTACTATTTGTGACTTTCCGTGCTGCAGAAACCTGCGTGCTATATATCAGGCAGCACTAAGTCACTTTTTTTGGCTTAATGCTGCCTGATAAATATTAGTCACAGCGTTAAAGGGCGTGCAATGGGTGTTGCTGGGTGCATTCCCAGCAACATCCATGGCCTTTTGACACTGCCCCAGATTTACGAGAAATCGTAAATCTGAGGCAGGGACAAACGCTTATGCCTCCCCAGGGGAGGCAGCACACATAGAAGGAGGAAAAAGCCTGTTGTGATTATTTTTGTACAGAAAGATTTCTCTTCCTGTACAAAAATAATCATCACAGCAACGCAGGCACCCCTGCACTACGGTGCAAAGGTGCCAGCTTTGGCGCACAGCAGCCCACCGTGCGCCAGAGCAGGGGAACAGGACAGGAATGAGCCGTATGTTATAGATACAAGGGCTTATTTACAAGCCCCTTGCGCCACCCTTACGTCACTTTTCCCATGTTAAAAATGACGCTAAAGTGGCGCAAGGGGCTTGTAAATATGCCCCTAAGTGCATTCCTGCTCTTTTCTTTTGCCGTAGGGAAACGCTGCAGGAAGGCCTGCGGCGCTGCCCTATGGCACAAACTCATAACTGAGGCCCATAGTTTCTATGTAAATCAAACAATAGAAAGAAATACAAAACTATTGTTTCTGCTGATGCCTCCCCTTCTCTTACTGACAGTGCGCCTGCAGAAATGCATAACAGGGGAATGCTGGCTCACTTAATTAGCCATTTTTTAGATAATCTCTTCTTGAGCTCTTGGGTCTGGATTTCATGCAATGTGCTGCTGACAGTTTTTGCCCTGATCACGTGTGCTTTTGGTACAGGCCAACCGATACAAAAAGTGTTTTTCATTCTGTGCCGTTTTTGTTCTGGTTGTTCAGTGCACGTGGAATTTTGCTCACGTTTTTTGGTACAAATGCAGATGCAAAATTGCTCGCTCGCATGTGGAGAAAAATAT
The DNA here is from genome assembly GCF_964261635.1 of Lissotriton helveticus. NCBI lineage: Eukaryota > Metazoa > Chordata > Amphibia > Caudata > Salamandridae > Lissotriton > Lissotriton helveticus. The sequence goes on from NC_136059.1 coordinate 1,930,163,673, forward strand.
TCAGTCGCCAGTTGCAATCCTGAGCGGATGTTGTAGGATTATGGTAATTGAGCCAGTCTTCATTCTGATAACAAAAAATTTGTTTTACTGTATAAAATAGTTTATTTTCGTGAAGCCTGATAGGAACGGCAAGAAAAGCAATGTCCTTTAAAACAATATGAATATAAAAAAAGATATCTGCTTCAGCCCTAACACCTGATTAGGACTGAAGCAGATATAAAGCTCGGATCACATTTAGGGCCCGATGTAGGTAATCCCAGATTACCGATTCTTAAATACCGAATTATACCGATTCGGTATTTAAGAACTGGCAATCGGGATGTATTACCGAATTAATTACCGAATCGGTATGATTCGGTAATTAATGAATCGGTATTTACTGATGCTGTAATTGCCATTGACTCCTATGGGCCTTGAGGCCCATAGGAATCAATGTCATTTACCGAATCGGTAAATACCGATTCAGTAAATTTACCGAATTTACAAGGGGGACAGGGTGTCACTTTGACACCCTGTTGCACCCCTCAATTGTGCATGGGTGCACATGTTGCAGACATACATGCCCTTAGGGCATGTATCTCTGCAACATGAACTGTTTAAAAAGCAAAAGAAATGCTTTTTAAAGGGTTTTCTTAATTTACCACCAACTTCTAGTTGGTGGTAAATTAAGAATTCTAAAACCCCTGTAGCACTGATTACAGTGCTACCTACATGTCAAAATACAGATTCGGTAATTATACCGACTCGGTATTTTACCGATTCGGTAAAATTACCAAATCTGTATTTTAACATGCTTCTACATCTCATTTTCCAAATACCGGTCGGTAACGGCCGAAATTACCGAATTTTGGCCGTTACCGACTGGTATTTGTCTACCTACATCTGGCCCTTAGTTCTTAAATAAAAAATACTATGGGCCAGATGTAGGTAATCCCCGATTACCGATTCTTAAATACCGAATTATACCGATTCGGTATTTAAGAACTGGCAATCGGGATGTAGGTAATATTACAGAATTAATTACCGAATCGGTATGATTCGGTAATTAATGAATCGGTATTTACTGATGCTGTAATTGCCATTGACTCCTATGGGCCTTGAGGCCCATAGGAATCAATGTCATTTACCGAATCGGTAAATACCGATTCGGTAAATTTACCGAATTTACAAGGGGGACAGGGTGTCACTTTGACACCCTGTTGCACCCCTCAATTGTGCATGGGTGCGTGCACATGTTGCAGACATACATGCCCTTAGGGCATGTATCTCTGCAACATGAACTGTTTAAAAAGCAAAAGAAATGCTTTTTAAAGGGTTTTCTTAATTTACCACCAACTTCTAGTTGGTGGTAAATTAAGAATTCTAAAACCCCTGTAGCACTGATTACAGTGCTACCTACATGTCAAAATACAGATTCGGTAATTATACCGACTCGGTATTTTACCGATTCGGTAAAATTACCAAATCTGTATTTTAACATGCTTCTACATCTCATTTTCCAAATACCGGTTGGTAACGGCCGAAATTACCGAATTTTGGCCGTTACCGACTGGTATTTGTCTACCTACATCTGGCCCTTAGTTCTTAAATAAAAAATACTATGGGCCAGATGTAGGTAATCCCCGATTACCGATTCTTAAATACCGAATCATACCGATTCGGTATTTAAGAACTGGCAATCGGGATGTAGGTATATTTACCGAATCAATTACCGAATCGGTAAGATTCGGTAATTACCGAATCGGTATTTACCGATTCGGTAATTGCCATTGATTCCTATGGGCCTTGAGGCCCATAGGAATCAATGTCAATTTCCAAATCGGTATTTACCGATTCGGTAAAATTACCGAATTTACAAGGGGGACAGGGTGTCACTTTGACATCCTGTTGCACCCCTGATTCTGGCTTGTGTGCAATGTGACACACATACATGCCGTTAGGGCATGTATGTGTGCCACATGGCACAGGTGTACATGCACAGATGTGCATGTACACAGGAATTCGTTATTTACCATGAGATAGTATTTCATGGTAAATAACGAATTCTTAAGGGCCTATGGCACTATTTTAAGTGCCACCTACATCTGGAATTACCGATTCGGTAAATATACCGAGTCGGTATTTTACCGAATCTGTAAATTTACCGAATCAGTAAATTTACAGATTCGGAAAAATTAGGGCACCCTACATCTCAAAAACCAATTACCGGTCGGTAACGGCCGAAATCGGCCGTTACCGACTGGTAATTGGCGACCTACATCTGGCCCTATATTCCCATTGAAAGAAAAAGAAAATGAGCTCCCTTGAAGGAAAAACGGAGCTTCAATGTTAAAATAAGTTGTTTTGCTTCACCTGCTTCCTGTAAATCATGTAAGTAACTCTGCTGCAGACTCACCTGACAGTGAGTGCATATGAGGTCATTTGACAGCTAACCCCCGTCTCCCTGTCAATAGTCATCCATATCATAACTCGGAAAAACAGCCCGCACTTGTTCAAAAGCAGCATTTAGACGAAATTTCCGACTCGTCCTCTGAGGCTCCCATGACCTTCTCTCTGCCCGCGATGACAAGCCCTGCCAGAGTGCTGGAGTTCAGGAAGGAAGCTGCATGGCTTCTTCTCAGTGGGAGGTTCACATTTAGCTGGAGCCCCTGGGGCTAAAGCCGGAGCACTGTGCAAAGGAGCAGGCTGATGCATTTGTCTGTTCCCTTATCCGCGCTGCTTTCCCTCTGAGAGACAGTACTGAAGGAAATTTAAAAAAAACACAATAAAACTATCACTTCCTCAAAATATGCCTAAAGTTTTTAGAAAGTGCATGTAATATTCATTGGCATCTTTTGTTAAAGGTTTCTTCTTCCTATACTTGGCCTACAGAGGGACGTCCAAGTGCGCTAATGTATTTTGCACTGTTGGCGTGCAATTCCTTTGCATGGCCTGGAAATTAGAATGCAAATTTAAAGTTCTGAAAAAATCGATCCACTCGGTGCTGACCTGGTTCACGTCTGCTACGTTTCCTAGGCGATTATGTTATGGTTAGCAGAGAATACATGAAACCAATCTTTAATAGATTTTGACTGTCTGAAGCTAGGAAAAATATTTGAGAATCAATGCACTAAGTACATTTAGCACTAATAATGTGGGGTCAATGACACTGATTTTAATGGTTATCTTTAGGTACCGTAATTCGGGTGTTGCAAGACTTAATATTGATAAAAACGATGTTGATGTACACCATGATACATTTATGGATAATAAGGAACTTGCATCTCCATTGCTGAATTTTACCCAATATGACCTCCCGCTAACCCAGAGTCAGAAATACGTGGTCAGGAAGGTCCTCTGACCTCGACCTGGAGCAACTGATTGGCAGATCACAGGGGGGTGGGGGGGTTACACGAGAAACCCTTAGACAAATGCACAAACAGGAAACCCAGATTGATGCCTGTTGGACTTGGCACTTTTTCTGACCTGGTGTTGGTGATTTTAGTACTTTGGGCACTTTATCCCTGCTGTTGCATGTATTCTCTATGGTAAAACATGGTAAGATTTGTCTACATCTGTTTGGTGTATTTCATTTACCTATCATTCCCCAGTAAAGTGCTATCTCATATACCCAGGGCCTGTAAATGAAATGCTCCTGGTGGACTTGCAGCGCTGCTTGTGCCACCCACCAAAGTAACCTTTCAAACCTGTCTCAGGCCTCTGCTATCGCAGAGGCCTGCACGCGCAGTTTACTGCTGCTGTGACGTGGCACATAAATTGTGTGCCCTGTCTGTGACTCTCCTTTTACTACATATCACTCACCCCTAAGGTAGACTTTAGCTAGCCCTATGGGCAGGGTGTGCTGTAGGTAAAAGGTAGGACATGTGCCTTAACTGTGTGTCATGTCCTGGTAGTGACAAGCAGCCATTTTGGTTTATCACTACTTTGAGGCTACCCTCTCGTAGGAATGCATTGGGGATCCCCTGTTATGTGTGCAAGTGGTAATTCCTGAAATGAGAGGAACAGCGTGATCAAGTTTTTTATGTTTGGAATAGTGGTGATAAATGCTGCGTGGTGGTGTGTGCAGATTTATTGTCACTATTTTAGAAATGACACTTTCTGTATGCTATGTGTGTTTGTGCCTGCCTGTTGTGTATTGCATGTCTGGTTCTAGATTGACAGAGACTGGGGAGGTGCAGTAGCTCCAGAGGGGCTGGGTGAGTCAGCACTAGGCTGAAAAGGCAGATCTCCATTTGGAGTAGTGGGAGGATTAGTCCCTGTCCCTGAATAGGTCTGTGCCTGCCTTGTACAATGCTGGCTCCACCCCCCTGTGGTGCGACTGGGGTCAGGACCTACTTTTTCAATGGGGACTGTTGTGCACTGTAAACAAATGGTTGAGTGCCTCCCAGAACCTGTTTGAACTGGGACCCAAGACCTGTGCCAGGGCAGAACAAAGATATTGGTGGTATAAATATTGGGGCTGGGAACCCATGTTCTGTTGGTGCTTCTTGTGCTTACTTGGACTGCTGGGCACAGGGAGGAACCACCCCTAGGGACTTCCTCTCTGCTAGAGGGCACTGTAAACTGGCCTGCCTGGGCCCAGCTCTGCCCCTTGTACCCTTGGAACCCAGCGCGTGGTGAGCGCTGGACCTTTGCCCCTGTCTTCAGAGGACTGAGGGCCCAGCTCTACACTGGGGTATTCCTGGGATCGAGCGCCAGGCAGGTGCTCTTTGGACTCTTAGCAGAGTCTCCAGAAGCTCAGGAGGAGCACTTTCTGCTCTGCTCCCTAACCAGCACGAGTGAGGGACCACTGATGGCACGAGGAGCCTTTTGTGAGATTTTTGTGCCCTTCAGTGCTATTCCACCTATCAAGAGCGTGTGATCAGCGCTCCAATAAAAGATCTCCCTTTTTTCAAGAGCCTGAGGAAGGGGCCACAACTCCGCTCTTAGTGAGTGCCCTGGCTGTGCAGGAACTCAGGTAGGAGCGAAGCCTGACCTGGGGCGTGACCGGCAGAAGGGACAGGGCCTCACGGGCCTTGGACCGCCTCCAAGTGGAAGCCAGGCGTGATGGTGCCCGACGGTGGGCGGGGCTCCCTGTGCGGAAGAGCAGAGCCCCCGTGTCTGCCGAAGTCGCAGAAGGCAGTGGAAAGCCCTGGGTGTTGGGGGAGACCAAGACGGAACCTCATGAGAGAGGACCGGAGCATAGCGGGCTCCCAGCGACTGCATCCTTCCTGGTTTCCGGTTGGTCCTAGAGTGGGGAAGAAGCCCCGGTGAGTGGGGCTTGAAAAGGCACACTGTTGGTGCCGGTATTCCACAGCTGTTCCACCAGGCCGCTGCAATGTGGGGGCTTTCCCGGTCTAAGAGGAGACAAGGGTGAGGTGCACCTCGCCCACCTGATTACTCTGCGGATGTTTTGGGGCATTGTTTCGGCTGTGCCTGCACCTAGGGGGCTAGTGGAAGCCCAGTGTCGGATGGACACAAGAGTAGGCAGAACCCTTACTCTTGAGTTCAGGTGGCATTGGGGGCGAGCCCAGGATAGGGCCCCCGCTGGGGAACAGTGACTTGGGGACAAAACCCCTGTGGCAGGTGTACTATAGGTCCCTGCTGCTGATGAGGTGTAGAACTAAGTTGCTTTACACATTGCCTCTAGGATAAGCCTGACTGCTCTGCTAAGCTACCAAGGGGGTGAGCAGGGGGTATCTTCAGCGTGTAACTATTTTGTCCTGACTAGAGTGGTGGTTTCTGCCTGGCTTAGGCGCTTGCCCTAACCAACCAGAAATCCCATTTCTAACAATGCCACAGATAGGCAGCAAAACCTCAATTGTCTCAGGCGATTGGCCTCAATAAAACATGTTTGGCCAGAGGGGCTCCCATTCCCAAAACACCATAAACTCGGATGCTAGGAACACTCAGCCAGTAAGAACACAGCATGCACATTACACGCAGTGATTGCATGCTTCCAATACCGAACAGCTGGACTCGTACCCACTGGCCCTGCATTTTGGTCGAGGACCACCTGCGCTTCATATCAAAAGACCAGATTCATGGCTCCCTGACTAGGCCTGGATTTCTGTGTCCAAACAAATATACAACTGTTTTATGACACCTCGTGTAATGTATAAAAGGACAGCTGAAACCCATCTGCTTTGGAACAGTCTTCAGACCCCAACTCTGTTGCCTAATCTCACAGGAGCTGTGCTTAATTAAACCATTTGTTCCTGTTTTGTGAAAAACCTGTTCTTATTTTTCTAGGTAAATTCTTATTCGAGCAACACATGTAAGAGCAGTTACAACTTCTATATATTTGTGCAATTAGTGGGCTAGATCCATAGAGCTTTAGGGATCCCCTGAGAATGCCTTAAGTGAGATTATATGCCCAGATGTGGATGTTGTGATCACTGTGTCACAGGACTCAACCTAGTCTTCACTGATGAAGCCTGTGTAAGCACAGAATCCAATTTAGCAAGAGGTGTGGTGAGCAGTAGAGCAATGTTGGGGCACTATCTCGGGACTTCTCTATTCTATGCCATAAAAATGCGTTTACTAGCTGTAAGAAATTGGGTTATTACCTAAGGAGGGTGACTACCCAGCTGAAGTAATAAACACAATCCTTGTCAGGGGGAGCTAGTAAAGCATCTAATTTAACTTGAGCTCAACTCCCAGGAAGCTATGGCAGAGAGCAGACAGGCCTAAATTTGAGGCAATGTGTAAAGTCTTTATACAGTACCATAACAGTAATAAAGTTAAAACACAAAACATAAAAAATCATAAACCAATTAAGATAAAAAGTGCAATTTTTAATAAATAAAATCAATCAATCAATCAAACAGCATTTGTAAAGCGCAACACTGTCACCCCTAGATTTATCAGGGGACTGTGCCTCTTTTGAAGAGCCCGGTCTTGAGTCTTTTTCTGAAGTCTGCCAGCAAGGGGGCTGTAAGGAGCTGAAGGGGAAGGTTGTTCCCGGTCTTGGCAGTGATGTAGGAAATGTAACTGCCACCACTGTGGTTGCAACAAATGCAGGGGGTTGCACAAAGGCGAGTGAAGAGGAACGCAGTTGTCTGGAGGATTGGTGGAAGTTCAGTTGATGGTTGATGTAGGCAGGTCCTAGGTCATGGAGGGCTTTGTAGGTGTGTGTGTGAGGCCCTTGAACTGGCATCTCTTCTGGATAGGGAGCCAGTGGAGGTCACTCAGGTGGGGGTGATGTGGGCTCGTTTCGGGAGTCCAAGGATGAGTCTGGCTGCAGGGTTCTGCATGGTCTGAAGTCTTCTGAGGAGCAGGGTGGAGATGCCGGCAGAGATGGTGTTGCCGTAGTTGAGGCAGCTGGTGATGAGGACCTGAGTGATGGTCTTTGTGGTATTGGTTGGGATCCATCTGAAGACTCTGCAGAGCATGCTAAGTGTGTGAAAGCAGGGAGAGGTGACTGCATTGACTTGTCATTTCATGGTAAGTTGGCTGCCGGGGATGATGTTAAGGTTGCATGCATGGTCGTTCGGTGTAGGTGTAGGTCCGAGTTCTGCAGGCCACCAGCTGTGGTCCCATGTAGAGGTGTTTGTCCTAAAAATCAGTACTTCAGTACTTCAGTTTTGTCGGAGTTGAGGCAGTTGTGTCTCATCCATTTGGTTACGTTGGTGATGGTGTTGCAGAAGTTGGTTTTGGCGATGAAGGGGTCGTCCATTAGGGAGAGGATCAGTTGAGTGTCGTCTGAATAGGAAATTATGTTGTGTATGTGGTATCTGACAACAGCAGTGAGGGGATCATGTAAATGTTGAACAGGGTGGGGTTGAGAATGATCCTTGTGGTATGCCACATATGATGTCTTTAGGGGCAGATGTGAAGGGAGGCATTTGAATGCTCTATGTGCATCAAGTTAGGAAGGAAGCAATTCATTGGATGGGTGTCTTGCTGTGTGCCTATATTGTAGAGTCAGTTGTGGGAGATGATACTGAATGCCACAGAGAGGTCGAGGAGCATCAGGGCCACAGTTTCTCAGTGGTTGAGGAGAGTTCTGATGTTGTCTGTGGCAGCAAATAGAACCAACCAAGTGCTGTGGTTGGAACGGAATCCTGATTGTGAGGCGTCCAGTAGATGGTCTGGTTCCAGGAATTCGGTGAGCTGCTGGTTGATGGCTTTCTCGAGTACTTGGGACACGCAGGCGAGCAGGGACTTCCGACGATAATGTTTTAGATCACTTGGATTGACTCAGGCTTTCTTCATGAGGGATCTGTCATCTGCATTTTTCCATCTGTCTGGGAAGGTTGCTGTGGAGTTGGAGGTGTTGAGGATGCTGGTGAGTTGTGTGCTGATTGGGTTTGTTACCAGGTTGTAGAGGTGGTGGGGGCAGGGGTCGATGGGAGTCTTGGAGTGGATGCAAGACATGATGGCTGAGGTAGTCAGGGCAACAAGCAGAGAAAAGATGTTAATGTTTGGCTAATGTCCGCTGGATTGTTGAGGTCATTGGAGTTGAGGGTGGTGGTTTGGAGTTTCAAATTGTTGTAAATATTGGGGATCGTGCTATGGAAGTAGTCTGAGAGGGTGTTGCAGAGTTCCTGGAAGGGGTAGATGGTGGTCTTTAAGCCTGTTGTGTTGGAGAATTGTTTGACTATTTTCAAGTGTTCCTTTTTGTGGTTGGCCACGGATTTGATGAGGGTGGGGCTGGCTGCTTTTCTTGGCTTACTTGATGTGCCAGGGATTATTTGCTGAGGGCTGTTTTGTGAGCTGCTCTATAGTGGTGCACCACTGTTTATCCTGTTAGTGGTAATTGCACTTGGTGTTCCTGAGTTCTGGGGTGCACCATCTGTTTGGAGGTCTTGTTGGATTTTGTAAGTTTCTATGGGTCAACTTTGTCGGTGCTGTTGGTGATTCAGGCCGCGAAGTTCTATATGGCCTAGTCAAGGTATGTTAAGGCCTCAGGTTGGGGGGTTGTGGAGCCTGTGACCACTGGGTTATGGTGACCTTGCTCTAGCAGCAGTGGGGGTGTCTGATGCCTGGTGATGGTGTGCTGGGCGTCAGCGATGGTAAAGTGTACAGGGTTGTGATAAGTCCAGGTGAGTTCTGCTGCTGAAGTGAAAATAGGGCAAGTGTGTGTCCCGCCTTGTGCATGGCTTCAGCAGTTGGGTGAGGCCCATGTTCAGGTTCTCCAGGAGGAAGATAGAGTTGATGATGTCGGCATCGTCTATGTGGAAGCTGAAGACACCATGGTGAGATTCTTTTGCTGGGTGGGTGATGAGGTTGGGAATGGCATCACAGAACGATCCTCAGGGTCCCGGGGGTCTGTAGGTGAGGGTCCCTGTACTGTGATCTTTTTGTCAGCTTGTCGTAGGAAAGTTGAAGTGTTCCATGAGAGGCATGGGGTCATTGTTGGTGATAGTGCATCTGATGGTTTCCTTGCAGATGATGGCGATGCCTTCGCCTTGTTTGTTGGCCGGGTCTCGGTGTATCATATTGTAGCCTTTGGGAGTGGTGGAGGTGATGTTGGGGTTCGAAGAGGGATTGATCCACATTTGGGTGATGAAGGCAACTTCCTTGGATGGTGTCCCAGATTTCCGTGGCATGTTTGCAGAGGGACTGGTCATTGAGCAGCATACAGTGGAGCAGTTGCAGGGTGTCCTTGGTCTTGTGGGCAGGAGTGGTGGGGGCTCTGCTCTAGGTTGTGTCGCAGGAGAAGTGGCAGTGTTGGCAGGTGAAAGGTCTGTGGGGAGGAGGAAATGCAGCTGTTGTTTTGGACATCCGGGGTCTAGGTGCAGGAGTTCCTTGGCATTATAGCGTTGGGTGGCAGGAGGGCTGGGGGTCCTGGTGCTGGGTGTTGCCCAGCCTGCAGTGCCTTGGCGGTACACCTGCTGAATGCGTCCACTATATGGCCATGCAGCAACCTCCACTAGTGGGCCTGGTGAGTGCTGATGGTCTTGTGTGCTGGGCAAGGACCTGGGATTGGCAGCAGGCAGTGCAGAGACTGGCAGTGCGGGGTCAGGAACAGCAGACAGCACAGGGACAAGGGAGTGGCAAATCAGGGGGAGTGGCAGCACAGGGACAGTAGACAGTTTAAGGACAGTTCAGGGGCGGCAGTGCTTGTTCAGGGATGGGCAGCATGGTGTCAGGGACAGCAGGCAGTGCAGAGACAGGGGGAGCGGCAGCGCAGGGACATCAGGCAGCGCAGGGACAGCAGGCAGTGCAGGGGTAGCAGGCAGCACAGGGACAGGGAGAGCAGCAGCGCAGATTCAACATGCAGTGCAAGGACAGGGGCAGCAGGCAGTGCAGGGATGGAGGTATGCACAGTACCTTAAGTAGGGGTTAGGCGAAAGGGGGATGGCCCAGCCAAACTTTTTCTGGGCTTTAACTGCACGGTGACAGGCCCACTTTTGGCCTGGGATTTGCTAGTGCTCTGACCATGAGTGCTCTGTGATGTGGGAGCTGCAGGGGCACTTTATTTTGGCGCCAGAAGGTGAAAAAATCTGATAACCAGCTGGCCCCTCCTCTGGGGTTGCTGGGAGATGTAGTCCAACTTGTTGCACTAAACCAGGACCTAGACATGATTTGAAGCTGACTATATGGAGCGCAGGTCGGATCCAAGGACCACGTCAGAGGTTTTACCTTAGGACTTAGTATAAAAAAATGGAGGTCTAAAATCTTCAGAGGTGTAAGGCAGCAGTCTGTAGCCATTGAGGGCTCCATGAGATCAGGTAGACATTGAATTTGGTTTCGTTGAAGCTGTTGAGCTTTGGTCGAAAAGCTCAGAGTGGGAGAAAGTTTAATTTTGCACCCATGGAAGGTCCTTCACCGGTCAGGAGCAAAGAAGCTTCACTATTTACATGGCTGCCGACTAGATAGCAGAGATTATGCACTATTTGGGCTGCCGGCTAGATAGCAGTGAACATCTACTTTATGGCCAGTAACTGTGCAAACAACAAAGAGACTTCATTTTTTATCTGGCTTCCAACTATAATAGTAGAGATCACAGACTATTTCACCAGCGACCATCCAAACAAATAATGAACGCGTCAATTTTCCTGGCCTTTGAATAAATAGTAGAGATTGTGTACTATTTGTGCAGAGCCCCGCAAATAGCGAAGAAACTTCAAATATATTTATCCAGTCACTGACTAAGTAGCAGAAATTATGTACAATTCAATAATGCCTGTGCAAATAACAAAGAAAATTCATTATTTGCCTGTCCTCTAACTAAATAGCAGAGATTATGTACTCAGGGGTGTAACAAATGCCCCCGCAGCCCCCATGGTGCGGGGGGGGCCTTCATGCTAAAGGGGCCCCCTCACTCAGTGGAGCCGGTTGCAAGCAAGGCTGTACCTCTTCTTCACAAATTAAATCAAATGGTGTGCAACTGTGCATGTCTTCCCCGAGGCCCCATAAATTAAATGGTGCACACATGCCACAGTGACGGCCCTAAGGATGTCTCCTGACAGAGGAGTGGGGGAGAGTGGCAGAGAGGGGATGAGGGCACGTGCCTCTGCGCGAGCGCGCATGACTGACTGTGACGAGAGTGAGAGGTAAAGGGGTGATAGAGGGAGGAGTGAAGAGCGAAATGAAAGGTAGAAAGTAAAGAAACATGTAAAATAAAAGTTGCGGTCAGTGTGAAATTGCACGTTTTGTATTATCTGTATCACCTATGGCTCTGTAGACATTTTATGTGGGGCTTCCGGTTTGAAAATGACACTTTTTTGGCACAATTTCCTTAAAGTGTACTTAAAAGACTGTGAACCCACAAAACCCCTTCACCTCTACATTTACTTACCTAGATTTTGCTTGTGGTGTAGTGCTAAGTTAATGTAGTGGATAGGATATGTTATAGTGAGATATAACACATGCAATATAGTGAGGGTGTACTTTGTTGTGTTGGGGTATTGTATTTGTGGAAATGATGGCTGGGTGCTATGACTGATATTTTTGTGTTCGGGTGAACAGGTTTATCGTAGCCTGCAGTCTTGTGTGACATGTTGGTGTTGCATGTTTGGATGATGGAGGAGGTGTAATGTGAGGTAGTGGCGTAACATAAGCCCCTGCAGTTTGGGGGCCCAAGCTCCAAGGGGCACCATCAGCAAAGTCAGTGGTGGGCCGGGGAGAAGGCCCCCCTCCATGAACTTTGCAGGGGGGCCCCCTCAAGTATCGTTAGGCCGCTGTATGTACTATTTGCCCAGCGGCAGTGCTAGCATCAATGAAGCTTCACTATTTACCCGGCCCTCAACTACATAGCAGAGATCATTTATGATTTGACCAGCAGCAGTATAAACAGCAAAGAAAATTCACTATTTACCCGACCGCTGACTAAATAGCGTAGATCATGGGTACTCACAAACATTTTCCCAGGGGCCAAAAGGTTTTGTCTGTGCTATGATCGAGTGCCGCAGGATGGTGGTCGGAGCTGGGGACTGAATAAATGGATTGGGCCACAACTGGGAAACATGAACAAGTCATGCATACTTCCAGAGTTGTGTGCCACAATGTTAGAGACTAGTTACCCTGCATTACAGAATATCCGTATACATATCATTCCCTACCAGAGGGCAATGTAATGCCATCCACCCACTCAATGATGTGTGGGAATTGTGCAATGCGGTAAAATGTCTGCAGTTCTGCAGTGTGTTGAGAAACACTATCTTACCAGCAATCCTTTATATGGCAATGAGAATATTTCTGAAATCTCTCAATAGTGCACTTTGTGATGTTCGACCGGACAAAGCTATTGTATCACAATAGCTTCCTGATGCTATATGGCAAATGCCAAAGGCGGTGAGGGCCTTGCTAATGTGCGCACTGGTGGGTGTTTCTGGTTTGTTACTCAGTCGTCCCGTATGTGTTTGTACGATCAACTCCCCGTAGTCCACCGCTGCTAGGCCACAATCCTCAAAAATCATCTACTCATGGAGAGAAGTGTTTAATAGTTATCTAGGGCCCGATGTAGGTAAATTAGATTTACCGATTCATAAATACCGAATTTTACCGATTCGGTACTCATGAATCGGTAAATCTAATGTAGGTAATTATTCTGAAAAAATACTGAATCGGTAGGAATCGGTATTTACTGATTCTGTAATTACCGAATTGGTATTTGTCATTGATTCCTATGGGCCTTGAAGCCCATAGGAATCAATGGCAAATGCTGATTCGGTAATTACCGAATCGGTAAAATTACTGATTTGCCAAGGGGGACAGGGTGTCACTTTGACACCCTGTTGCACCCCTGTTTCTGGCTTGTGTGCCATGTGACACACATACATGCATGTATGTGTGCCACATGGCACAGGTGTACATGCACAGATGTGCATGTACACTGGAATTTGGTATTTACCATGCAATAGTATTACATGGTAAATAACGAATCGGTAATGGCCTGTGGTACTGTTTGAAGTGCCACCTACATCTGTATTTACCGATTCAGTAAATATACAGATTCTGTAAATTTGAAGGCCCCTACATCTCCATTTGCAAATACCGGTCGGTAACGGCCGAAATCGTCCGTTACCGACCGGTATTTGCCGACCTACATCTGGCCCCTAGTGTTTTTGTTGGACTGATAAGACCCACTTTAGTAGGAGCCCAGGAAATAGACTCAGTAACACACGTCTTACGTAGAGGTTAGTCTCTTCCTGCTACGTAAATGAAATTACCCACTTCCAATCTGGTCAGCCATTGAATATTTAAGAGATATACGATAGGATAATATGATTTTGTATGAAATTTGAGTAAGATCCTGGAGTCAGGAGAGAGAGAGAGAGAGAGAACTCTGTTTATTTAGACCATGGTCTTTAAACTTCAAGATCATATAACATTTAAACACTGTACAAAAACCAATCAGTAGTAGGGTAATACAATCACATATAAAATCGCACAATTACTTTCTGGGCAGCTCTAGATAAATACTTCTATGCTAAAACCATATTACCTCAATATTCTAGTTTGTAAAATCAATAAGAGTATAAACCCCTCCAAACATGATAAAAGTGGGCATTACACATCTCCTAAAGATAAAAGCAAATTCTTTACATTCATCATTGTTCATTTACAGTAAAATATTAAAACCATTTGAGCTAGCTTCACCTCGGTCTTTAGCCTTTAACTTCTGCAAGAGAAGGTGTAAGAGTAAATTCATCACAGTACTTGCTTGAGCTTTTCCCTCGCCAATTTGTTTACCCCTCTCAGATAGTTACCTAGTGCAATTGCTATATCCAAATTTTCTATTCCTATCAATAATTTGATGGCTTGGGCTCGTGATCTAATGCCATATTTTATAAATAAGGGCCGTAAGAACCGTTTTCTCACTTCTAGACATGTAAGGCAATCAAGCAGTATGTGCAAGATTTCACACTTGGTACCCAGTCCACACTTGCATAGACCATCGGGATATAGCATTTCTGCCTTAAGTCTCCCCTCCATTAGCCAAGGGATGGTACCAATTCGGATTTTCAAAATATCCCACCTAAATCCATAGTTCAGCAGGCTTTCTAAATATGGATACCATTCATCATTTTCCCATACTTCTATCATGTATTGGACCGATTTTTTCTTTCTCAGGTATCCTATGTCCTGAATTCATGATTGCTCCCTTCCTTGTGCTCTGAGTAATCCCTTCGTGAAATCTACGTCTAGAGGATTTAGATTTACTCCCACTTTTAGACTCCCGATTACCTCCTTTATTTTCCTTTTTGCCTCCATTGCCCATCCTAGACTGCACCAATGTGAAACCTTCTGGGCTTCCCCTTGAGATTGGCGTTTCCAGAATCTTGCCACAGCCATTTTGGCCTGGGTATATCTTGTTTTGCCTAGATACCAACTAAAACTCTTGGACCTTTTGCCGAAACACAGAATCTTTGTTTTGTCCATGTTTACTACTAACAGTTTTGCCTTACAATAGTCATTAAAAACGTTTAGTTTTCTCTGTAACCCTAGCTCCGTCTGGTCAATAATCACTAGGTCATCCGCATATAACAGACTTGCGACCTTTCTACCGCTCATTCTGGGGCTAGCACTTGTTTCAACTTCCACTGCTGCTGGCAGATCTGCTAAGAAAATTGAAAAGAGGAGGGGGGCCAGGACGCAGCTCTGTCTTAGCCCATTCCCTATGTCTATTTTCCTTGTCAGAGCCCCCTGGGTGTCTTTTATTACTTGGGCCCAGTTCCCTCTATGCAGTTCTTTTAGGATTGCTAGTAGGCAAACTGGGATGTCATAGTTGGTCAGGCACTCCCATAACTTCCTGCAGTCCACCGAGTCAAAGGTTGCCCGGAAGTCGACGAAACAACAGAACATATTCCCCGTTTGTTCTATCGACTTCCGGGCAAGTGCCCAAAGGGCATAGCAATGGTCCACTGTGGAGTGCCCTTCTTTAAATCCCCCCTGTTCCACCGGGATGATTGAGTTCGCTTCTACCCAGTTTTTTATTTTGTCTAGCACTATTTTTGCAAATATCTTCTCCCCAATATCTAATAGATTGATTAATCTGTAATTTTTCAGAGAATGCATATCCCCTTTCTTATGTATGGGCCTTATTATAGCCCCTTTCCAGTTGTCGGGGAACCTCCCAGTGTCTAAAATAGCTCGGAACATATTTGCAAAATATTCCGCCCACCAATCTGTTTGAGTTTTAATTATCAGAATCGGGAGGTTATCTGGGCCTGCTGCTCTTGTTAGGTTCAAGCCCTTTATCGTTTTTTTAACTTCAGAGACCGAAAAATCGAGTTTTTTATCTGCTACCAGACCGCTCCAGTCTGTGTACTGATTCTCTTCCCGGTTGCTCCCAGGGCTATACAAGTCCTGTAAGTATTCCTCCCAAGCTGCTCCTTCCACTATAGAATTCATTGCTACTGCTGACGGTCTGCTGCCGAGTGCACTAGCTTCCAGAACTGGCGTAAGTTCCTTGTCTCAATTGCCTCTAGTAACTTTGGCCAACAGCCTTGTTTAAAATCTCTTTTTGTCTTCTAATTAGCATATTGTATTCTCTTTTTAGGGCCACAAGGGCATTTCCACTACCCTGTCCCCCCTTTAAGGATTTACGGCATGCCATTCTCCTCACTTCTCTTTTCTTCTCCCGACATTCCCTTGTGAACCAGCCAGCTTGTTTCTCCGCCATTAGACTGCTCACTTTAGTTTTTTTTTTTGCCATTTTTCAGTCCCTTACTAAGTGTTAGGACCACCTCCTCAAGTTTTCCTACGTACCAATCTAAGCTCTGGCCACTTACAGTCTCCAGATCTAGAATCAGTTGCAACTTTACTAATCTGGCCACATATTCTTCCGTTAACCTAGTTGTACATCGTCTAGGGTAATCCATCTGTTGTTCCATAACTTGGGAACGGAATTCTAGCTGTACATTAGGGATCTCCAGGACTACAACATTATAGTCGCTTCCTTCTCTATTGAGGATCCTAAACCCAGTAATTAGTTGGAAGCTTGTTGTAAATAGGATGGCCACAGATGACAAGATACTTCCAGTTGATTACATGTAGATTTATTGTAGGACACAGCCAAGCACACAACCTCGCCAGCTGACCAGACCACCAACTGACACTAGTGGAATCCTCCAGGTAGAAGTCAGAACATACATAGGCATTGTGGTAGACAGAGAACAAGAAAACACAAAGAAAGGACTAAGACAAAAGACAACCATATTACATGAAGAATCAATGTACAACACATCTCCCTCCTTTATAGAAAAGAAAAGAAATAAAGGAAAACAAAGATTACAATACAAAAGACTGCAACGACAACCACAAAGACAAACGAGTATTCAGAGACACAGGAAGAAAAGAGAAGAGTGAGGTGAAACAAAACACTCAAACAACACCTACCCCATGTTGTACAATAACAAGATAAATCCGAAATATCATTACACTCCATTCCCCTCCCTTAGAGATTGGGAGAAACACAATATACCCCAAGAAAGTTAAAGAAACCAACAGTTCCCTTTTTACGGACACACAGACAGTGTAAACAAGACCCCTCAAAATAAGGAACAACATAAGAAACTAAGCCTGGTAAATAACACAACTTTCCTTAAACAGGGTATACCTCAGGATAGACAACCAGGGAACTTACATGGCCAATGACCAATAAGAGCAGCACTAACACTACAACCTATTTCAGAAAAACGTAACCAGTCAACCTGAGAACTAATATAGGTATTGATTATTCACCAACTCCACACCCTCCAAAGTAGGCTACACCACACGACAGCACAGGATGGTTAACCTGGAGATTGACTAACTACCAACACTATTTCTCCAAAGAAGGGTACAACACAGAGTTCAAACCCTGAAACCAAACCTATAGCATGCCCTACAAAGAGTATACCATGGGTACCAACAGGCCCCACACCCTCCCCAAAGAAGGGTACACCAATGGGTAAAAACACCACCATAGGAAAGTACAACAACAACAACTCTCACAGGTTGCACATGGAACTTATACACCAACATGCCCTACATAGGGTATACCATGGGTACCTCAAAACACTTTCCACACTGACCCCCAAAACGCTCAAAAGGTTAAACACACCAGGAAAAACACATAAGCCCTCCTAGATAGAGTACATCGGAGGAAATGGCCCTGCAGACTAGAATGAGACACTAAATGTTAGTGCAACCTCATAATAAAGAATACAAAAGGAGAAGAGACCCATGAAACCGTCATCACACACCTGGTGTTGATCTCTCACAATCATGCAACATTTACTAACAATTTCGGTGACCTAACCACCAACAACACAACAAAACAGGGTGACAAGAAACGTTGCAAAAGGTTCACAGCTTGGAATTTATACTCTAAAATGCCCTACATAGAGTATACCATGGGTACCGACTGGCCCCACCCCCTCCCCGAAGAAGGGTACACCATTGGGTAAAAGACACCGCCATGTGAAAGAACAGCCACACACTTTCCACATTGACCCCCAAAATACAAGCTAGAACAAACGTTGCACAAGGTTCACACCTTGGAATTTATACCCCAACACACCCTACATAGAGTATACCATGGGTACCGACTGGCCCCACCCCCTCCCCGAAGAAGGGTACACCATTGGGTAAAAGACACCGCCATGGGAAAGAACAGCCACACACTTTCCACATTGACCCCCAAAATACAAGCTAATGAGCTGCCTAACAACAAGACACAATAGCTCGTAGTCCTGGTTCCTCTTGGAACCTCTCTGTAACAACTCGCTGTCACAAATCCTTAGACCTGGAAGATCTTGAAACCCTTCAGTCTCAAATTTACCTCTTGAAACAGGGACTTTAACTTTCTTCTTTAATCAACTTGAAACATCTCTGTCAACATCGTTCCGACACAGAATCCTCACCCTGCTTCATTGACATACTTCCGGACTCACAGTCCCAATTCAGATTTTACCAAGTTTTGGAGTCACCATCAGTACAATCTCAGTCCCGGCCACTTGACGGTAAACATTGTCCTCTCCCAGCTAGACTCTTGAATCCATGTCTCTTTCCGGTCCCGAGACACCAGATAGGTTTTGACTCTACCTTGTTCACCGACCCAGTTCAGAACTCACTGTTCCTGTTTCGGAGTCTCTAGACTCCACGCCACTATTCTGGACTCCTTCACTTCTCCTTGACATCGTTTGCCCTCTCCTGTTTAGATGCTAGAATCTTTGTCCTTTGATATTCTTCGTCCTCTCCCAGTATCATAAGCAATGTAAAGAAATTCATTTTCCTTCTTGAAGCTTTCACTCCAAAAGATGGATTCGTCCATCCCTGCTGTAGATCTTGGAACCTTTTTTTTCCAAGAACAGGCTTACTTCATGTCCAAACTCTGACTTAGGACCACTGTTCCCGTTGTGGACTTTCTGTCCAGACACTCACTTGGAACTTTTGTCCCCGTTGTGGACTTACCGTCCAGAGTCACACGTGGATCCTCTGTCCCCATTGTGAACTCACCGTCCCGAGTCTCACCTGGAACCTCTGTCCCTGTTGTGGACGTACCGTCCAGAGTCTCACGTGGGACCGTTGTCCCCGTAACTTATCGCCAAGACTCTCACCTGGGACCACTGTCCCCATTATGGACTTACCGTCCACAGACTCACATGGGACCAGGACCTTTGTCCCAGTTGTGAACTTACTATCCAGAGTCTCACTTGGGACCTCTGTCCCCGATGTGGACCTTCCGTCGAGACTCTCACCTGGGACCTTTGTCCCGGTTGTGAACATTTTGTTCATCTTGCAAACTTGACTCTACTTGCAAGACCATTGTCCATGCTCTGTTTTTTTTTTCAGGCTCTTCGACCATCTTCTAATTGTGTGGGACTTTATTTCTGTTCTAGATCCTCTGAACAGCCTCTGCTCCTTAACTGATTTGTGCTTCTCTTTCTAGCTCCTGGATGCACTGTACTTTTTTTTTTTTTTTTTTGTGTCACACTTGGCTTCTTTGCCTCAGTTATGTACCCTAGTAATAATCCGCACATTGAAGTTTAACTAATTTTAATTTCCAGTTGGTAGTAAACAGCATAGGCAAAATGATCAAAATAATAGTGGCTTCACGAAACACAGTACATTTTCTTATGCTTGCTCACTGACACGTTTCTTATATTCTGCCAAAATATTAATAAATACAGGAAATAACCACTAGATGGCACTGTTGTTAAAGAGTTCACTGGAAAACAGCTCTTTGACTCCTGAATGGAATACACATTGAAATCGATATTCCTACATACAGCGTGAAACTGACAATACCTCATTTCTCCATATGTTTATGATTTCCGGCAGGCATCATTCTGAAACAAAACACACGCAGAACTCCTTTCACTTCTCTCACCGTCCACTTGATTTTTTAAGAGTCTTAAAACTCGTGGTGAGTTAATGCAGCTCTAGACACCGCCCTTAGAGAGAGTTGCGTTGAGTTCAGGAAACCATGTTGTCATGGAAACAAAACAAAAAAAACCACGGAGAATGGAATTACAAAATGGATACTTGACGCTGCGCAGTGACGTTTCACGCAGCACGGCTTTCGTGATGATGCACCCAGGCTTCCTCCACACGCTGAAATGACGCTGGACACAGAACAACACTTTAGAACAGACTGCTACTCCGCTGAGTCCCACAGAGATTCTAATGCGTCATCAGTAGTAAAACTGCCATGGTGAAGATCGGATCAACACGAAGGGAAAATAACGGTATTAACAAGCACTAAAGATTCACAGTAGATGAACTTGAACTTGTTTCTGCCGTTCGTGACTCTAAATGATTCATTTCATTTACAGATTAATGATCATGTGTCCACCTGATTCGCTCGTTTTTCCAGCAGCTGTGTCTTGAACGTTAAAAGTACTTAGTTAAAATCCATGCTGTTTCTCGTGTCAAACTCTTCATTAGAAGCATTACAGGAAGCAGAGCAGAGGATAAATTCTTTGGATTTCTTTCTAAACATTACTGGTTTATACTCATTATTGTGATGCGTTACCCCATCATAGGCAATTCCCTTAAATCTTTGGTATTGGCTGCAGCTGGTTGGGCAACAGTTTAGTTTGAGTTTTGCAGTAACTTAGAAAGATTTCTCAAAATAACAAGGCGCTCCAAATATTTTCAGATGGTTTTCTTCCTTTTCCACGATACTGTTAAA
The DNA here is from genome assembly GCF_964261635.1 of Lissotriton helveticus. NCBI lineage: Eukaryota > Metazoa > Chordata > Amphibia > Caudata > Salamandridae > Lissotriton > Lissotriton helveticus. Next base: position 1,930,184,227 of record NC_136059.1, read on the forward strand.
GGTTTCTGGTTACTTCACTGCTATTACTTTCCTACACCATACATCTTGCCACAGTTAAAATTGCGCCATACTGTCAGCGATGAGTAATATACTCACAGTTCTTTTCTTGCTTTAAATTTCTTTGAAATACTCCTCATACATCTGGTTTCAAACTTCTTTTGATGATATTACCGGCAGCAGATAGGTGAAGAGCAGTGGGTTCTTTCCGCGAGGTGTAGCTCAGGCTGTGTTAGATGGTTTCTTCTCTGGTCTGGTCAGCAGAAAACGTCGCCAAAATGTTGTAAATAGGATGGCCACAGATGACAAGATACTTCCAGTTGATTACATGTAGATTTATTGTAGGACACAGCCAAGCACACAACCTCGCCAGCTGACCAGACCACCAACTGACACTAGTGGAATCCTCCAGGTAGAAGTCAGAACATACATAGGCATTGTGGTAGACAGAGAACAAGAAAACACAAAGAAAGGACTAAGACAAAAGACAACCATATTACATGAAGAATCAATGTAGGGTGACGTGAAGACATAATCAATAGGGCAGTTTTGGGTACCCAACTTGAAGGTTTTTTTCGCTGGACAATCTAAAAGGGATCTGCCGTTTAGGCAAAAAAGATTTTTGGTTCCCAAAAAGTTTCCCAGCTGTGAATCCTTAGCACTTGTTATACATTCTGGAAAGGTAGCTTGTGGTATATCATAGGCCTCTAATATTTCTTGAAACCAGCAGTCTACCTTCATGGGGTGTAGTTTATGATTAAAATCGCCCATTAATATAATCAAATCCGTGCCATACTTTTCACAGAGTGAATCCATATCTTCTTTTAAAAAAAACATTTCATCAGCATATTCCTCTGTAGAGTCCCATTGCATGTATACATTTATAATCAATAGCATATTCATTTTTATGAATCCCGATAGCAATATTCTACAAACAAGCAACCATTTACATTTCACAGTTATTATTGTCACTTTTTTCATAATTTTTGTTGACACCAGAGTCATTATTCCCCCCGCTGGGCGGCCAAATCTATGTTTCCTGGCTAGTCGGTTTAGCTGGGAGAAGCCATCAAATATTGGGGTCTTGCCACATAGCCAAGTCTCCTGGATACCTATAATCTCTGTGTTTTCTCCTACTTCCCTTATGTTTTTTTGTTTAGCATCATCTCCTAAACCATTTATATTCCAGGAGGCTAATCGTATGCTATGTGGCGTACCTTTTACCTATTCAAGATCTTCTAACCAGCCTTCCTCCCCCTAATCTTTGAAGGATCTAGATGAAGGCCCCGCCTGGCCTGACTCCTTGCTCCAATTTCCCCACCAGTGTTCAACATTTGAATTATTTGCTACTATTTTAATATTTCTCAATGGCCCTCCATCCTCTTCATCTCAATCACTTAACCTTACCTGTCTCTTTCCCAGACCTGCGAGACATTTTAGGAAGTTATTTACCTGCCACCCCTTCCCTTCTATTTCTACTAATACCTTGTTCTCGCCTAATAGTCGGATTCCCTCATTCTGTAGCTCGTTTTCTGCTTTCTCAATCCTATCTTTTACTAGATTTGAGTACAGCATAATTCTGGTGACCTCCTTTCCTTCTCTAGTTTGCCTAAAGCCCACTTGTCTTTGGTCATTTGATCCTATCGCTTTCAGATTATGGCATTTGGCAAACCCTTGCAGGAGTTGTGACCTATTTAGGGGCAGCCACTTTCCTAACTTCTTCCCCCTTTCCTTAAGGGGGATGGTTCAAAGTATAGCCTCAAATTCTCGCTCCCCTCTTTCGTTTCCCTATATGGTACCGATGGTTCTATCATATTGGCCTTATCTGTTTGATTATTTGCCCTATTGGCTCACACCTCCCGATGACCCATGACTGCAGACTTCCTCCCAGCTGTCTCCCAGACTCCTTGGGCTGTGATGTAATTTTTTTGTTAAGATTTTTCTGAGGTGCAGGGGTATTATTAGGAAACACAATTTGTCCCTGCTTTTTTGGGGTTTTCTTCTTTATTATACTCATATGGGGGTTGGGTCCCTTTATTTCCTTTCCCCTTTCACCAGCTTCCTTTTCTACCCATAACTCTTTCTCTAGGATTTTACTCTCTTTAATGATTTCTTTCCTACACCTGTTACTCTATTTATTTGCCCACGTCTAGTCTGCTCTGCTCTTCTTATTATCCTCATTGGCAATTTTAAGATATATACCTGATGACTTTCTTTAGTTGGATTGTCAGTTTCCACCTGTACCTCAGCCCGAGGATGAGGATCAGGGTCAGGGATTTGACTTGCCGTTTCTGGCATATGATGACTTTCTTTAAGTGGTTTGTCAGTTTCCACATGTGCCTTCACCTGTGGTTGCGGGTCGGGATCAGGGATTTGTCTTACCATATCTGGCATATGGGCTCTAATCCCCTGCAGCTCCCCCTCTATTTTAGCTAGATACATTTTTTGATTTTTTAAAATAACGTTATTAGACAAGGTCACTTCTAAGAGTCCTTGAAGTGTTCTTTGTAGTATTAGCATTAAATCCAACATAGAGGAAGCGGATATTGACGAAAGGTCCCGATTTGTCTCTGGAGTTAAGATCAAATCTGCACATTGTTCTAAACTGATGTTTTGAACTTCAGGCGGACTTTTATTTTCACTTCTTCTCTGGCTTATCCTACTACTCAAGGTAATTTCTGAGACTCTCTCTGTATCTTCCTGTGGAATCGGGCTGTCCAGTGGTCCTCTTTCCAAGTCATAGGAAAAAAGATCTTGTGGTGACGATGGCAGCCGTGGTGACGCTAAGCCCCTATGGTCCAGTAATAGCTGTAGAGACTGGTTGACCATATTTAGGCAATCGGACGTGTGTACTTCCAAGGGTAAGGAGGTATAGTCATTGTCTTCCCTCTCAGGGCTCCCATTAAGTGATGCTAGCTCGCTTGTCACAATTTCTTGGTCTTTTACTGGTGTAAAAACATTTTTAAAATGTTCCCCACAAATTCCTTTATCGACTTTGATGCAGAGCTACCTGGATTTTTAGCCACCACTTTATTCCTTTTTGCTCCTTTCCTCTTTGCCTTCACAGGTGTCATCTCTATACTCCCTCTGCTCTCTTCCAAGGTGCCTGGACTTCCTGTGTTTGCTGTATTTATTCTCGGCCTCAAGTTGTGTTCTGCTGGATTTTTCCCTTTTTTTGGGGTCATCATTGGAGTTTCCCTGTGAAATTACAGTTCTCAGGCGCTGATTTCCTTTTTACCCTATTAATGAAGGGTAGTTAAATCAATGCAGCAATATGCGCAGGAGCCAACGTCCCAGTAGCTTAAGCCTCTGCCCCGTCTCCACGTGCACTGTGAGTTTTCTTACGGGGGTTAAATAGGTTCTGCCACCATAAGTTTACAAGCACAAAGTGGTGAACACAAACACGAAGAGGCATTCACTGATCCTCCCGCCTCTCTGCTCCCCCACTTACCTCTGTTTTGTCTGTAATAAATCTGCCTCCGTGCCACACCCCGCAGTCTGCTGATTGAGCAGCGTGCACCCCAGTGGCTCCCACTGCCAGCCACCCCCAGCCGGCACGGCTCACCGTATCCCCTCCTTCCGCTTCTGGTTGTTTTTTGTCCTCAGTGCTTTTTAGGCTTTGCCTAGCAAATGCGTACGAAGTGTGCATACGCTAGGAAAACCTTATGTTTTTCTCTGTGGGGTCGGGTATCCGCCCCTCCTCCCATTGGCTAGCTCCATAAATAGAGGCTAGCCATTGGGAGAGGGCTCTGTCCGTCAATCCCGGACCAGATTCGGGGGCGTTCCCGAGAATTTTTCGCTTTTGGCTACGTCAGCCGAAAGCCTGTTCTCGGGAACGCCCCCGAATCTGGGTCTGCATTGAGTCGACACCCGCCTTCCTGCCGAAGGAAGCAGCCGTCCGTCTACAGCCAGGGCCGCGCTGGAATTGGCCCAGCCGGCCGAGCCTCCGCCGTGTCATCGGGAGGAGGAGGAGTGGAGAGCAGGAAGCAGCCTGCGTCGTCTGTCCCGAGGCTCCCGAGCGGAGGAGGAGCCCCGGGGAAAGAGCAAGTCCCGCCTCGGCCCCGGAACGAAGTCCAGGTGAGTGCTTTGTTTGTTTACCCTCCGTGCTGGGGCTAGGGGAGGCTCCCTCCCGCTACCCGTGTGTCCGTTCCCGCCCCCGCACCCTCCCTCCCACTCTCCGTGAGCGACCCTGCCTAGCTGCCCCCCCACGCCAGCGTACGCCACCTCCCGGACTGAATGAGCAGGTTGCCCATGCCTACACTCGCTACCCTGCGACACTCGCTACCCTGCACGACTGCTCGTCACTCCAGGGAGCGAAGGACCGAGTCCGCTGACCGTGGGAACAACGCCCGCACAAGGAATCACCCCATAAGCCCTGGAAGTACCCTCAGGAAGGAACAGCGTTAACTAGGTCAGCGGGAGGCCCCGAGCAACGCTGCCAACGTGGGTGGGCCTGAAGGCGCAGCAGAACAGAGCAAAAGGCCCATGCCCCCAACCTGCTCAGGTGCGAGGAAGACCCTTGCCCACTGCCAGCTGCTCCAGCCACGAGGGAAGCCCTGCCGGTAGGGAGAGCCCAGCAATGGCTCTGACGTCATCCAAGCAGCGCACATCGGAGAACATTAAAGCGTTGCACACACACCCTGTCAGTAAGCCTTTCCAAGAAAGGAATCCCAGCCACATGTCTGGAGGATGCACTTGCCCAGCCGACCAATCGCATCTTCGGACCATGGCTTACTCCACACCCGCAGCACCAGCAAGTTGACCTGGCCCCTAGACTTGCATGGTCCACGCGGCAACACCCGGTGGCATCGACCGGGTGAACAGCCGATGTTAGGAAAGCCACCCTGCTGCCCAGCATGGTCAGGATATAGATCAGGTGCCTTCACCTACCTCCACAAAACGCCAGCAGCAGCTCTCTGCTCCGTAGGTACACGGTGCACGGCAGCAGCACAGGATAGACTGCCGGAAACTGCAAGTGCTCCTCTCCGGGTTTTGTTGATCCCATACATTTTACACTCTGGGACAGGTGTATGTGCACAGAGTTTAAGATGACTGCCGAGTGTCGGATGTGTTCTAGAAATAAACTGCCCTCACACTACTTCTGTGCCAGCAAGCTGACCTAAGGGAGAGCTGTGCAGGTCGGCCGTTCTAATGATTTTGGGGAGCAGGAAAAGTCACGCGCCACAAAGGCAGCTGCGTGGCTAAGTCGGACACCAGTCAGCCGTACCCTGCCTTGCGAAGACGACAATGCAAAGACCTCCGAGGCCTACATCTGCACCCACCCAACACTGAAGCACCTCGAGCGGCGGCACGCGTTAAATCTGAGCCGGTGCCTTAGCCTATTGGAAAGCGGGGAGCTTCGGAGATAATTGAGGGGAGCAGGAGAAGTCACGCGCCACAAAGGCAGCTGCGTGGCTTTGTCGGACACCAGTCAGCCGTACCCTGCCTTGCGATGAGTACTTACTCACCAGCACTAGTCCCATTCAAGGGAGACGCCGGTGTCTTCAGGCCTGGGCGCTGGCACTTGTACGGGCAGGCTGGGCCCCGGGCCGCAGGTTTCTACACAGAATAGTCAGTCACTCAGCATCTCTGCATTCCCGTCGCTGGAGCCCGCCCACTGACGGAAGGCGGGCAGAGTAGCCAGGCCTGAAATCCAAGACAAGCACGATTCACATTGGAAAGACGCCCAAACATGCGCTAGTTCTACCACAACAAGCCCAACGATAGGTACGAGAGAAGCTAAGGACAGTATTAAAACGACTTTACTTTCCGGCTAAAATACTAACAAAGATACTCACCATGCAGGCCCTCTCCCAACCTGTCCTCTCGCAGCCTGTCCTCTCTCAGCCTGCCCTCTCCCAGCCTGCCCACTCCCAGCCTGCCCTCTCCCAGCCTGCCCTCTCGCAGCCTGTCCTCTCGCAGCCTGTCCTCTCGCAGCCTGCCCTCTCCCAGCCTGCCCTCTCCCAGCCTGTCCTCTCCCAGCCTGCCCACTCCCAGCCTGCCCTCTCCCAGCCTGCCCTCTCCCAGCCTGCCCTCTCCCAGCCTGCCCTCTCCCAGCCTGCCCTCTCCCAGCCTGCCCTCTCCCAGTCTGTCCTCTCCCAGTCTGTCCTCTCCCAGTCTGTCCTCTCCCAGCCTGTCCTCTCCCAGCCTGTCCTCTCCCAGCCTGCCCTCTCGCAGCCTGTCCTCTCGCAGCCTGTCCTCTCGCAGCCTGTCCTCTCGCGGCCTGCCCACTCCCAGCCTGTTCTCTCCCAGCCTGTTCTCTCCCAGCCTGCCTTCTCCCAGCCTGTCCCTTCCATGCCCTTTCCCAGCCTGTCCTCTCCCAGCCTGTCCACTTCCAGCCTGCCCTTTCCCAGCCTGTCCTCTCCCAGCCTGTTCACTTCCAGCCTGCCCTTTCCCAGCCTGTCCTCTCCCAGCCGGTCCACTTCCAGCCTGCCCTCTCCCAACCTGCCCTCTCCCAGCCTGTCCTCTCCCTGCCCTCTCCCAGCCTGCCCTCTCCCAGCCTGTCCCCTCCCTGCCCTCTCCCAGCCTGTCCTCTCCCTGCCTGTTGTCGTGTCCCGGCGGCAGCAGGCAGGAGCGTGCACTGCGTCCCCGAAGTAACAGCCCTAAAGCAAGCAAGAAGTACGCCCCCCTCCCACCAATCCCTGTTAGGTAGTGGAAACTGTCCAAACTGGGGTGCAGACAGCCCCTCTCACCTTTCGGCCTGGTACCACTGCACCAGCCGCACTACTTCCCTACTGACCGTTCTCCACTTCAGCCCCGTCAAAATTACAATTCATGCTTGTGACCCTCTTGCCTGCTTGTGCTTGTTTTCATGACCCTGTTGCCTGCTTGTGCCTCCGTGTGCCCCTGTTGCCTGCTTGTGCCTCCGTGTGCCCCTGTTGCCTGCTTGTGTCTCAGTTTTCGTGCCCCTGTTGCCTGCTTGTGCCTCAGTTTCCGTGCCCCTGTTGCCTGCTTGTGCCTCAGTTTCCGTGCCCCTGTTGCCTGCTTGTGCATCCGTTTTCGTCCCCCTGTTGCCTGCTTGTGCCTCTGTGCGCCCCTGTTGCCTGCTTGTGCCTCTGTGTGTCCCTGTTGCCTGCTTGTGCCTCCGTGTGCCCCTGTTGCCTGCTTGTGCCTCCGTGTGCCCCTGTTGCCTGCTTGTACCTCCGTGTGCCCCTGTTGCCTGCTTGTGCCTCCGTGTGCCCCTGTTGCCTGCTTGTGCCTCCGTTTTCGTGCCCCTGTTGCCTGCTTGTGCCTCCGTTTTCGTGCCCCTGTTGCCTGCTTGTGCCTCCATGTGCCCCTGTTGCCTACTTGTGCCTCCGTGTGCCCCTGTTGCCTGCTTGTGCCTCCGTGTGCCCTGCTGCCTGCTTGTGCTGTGTGGGTGTGTGTGGAGGGCTCTGTGTAGCTGTGTATGTGGGAAGCTTTGTGTGGCTGTGTGTGTGGGAGGCTGTGTGGGTGTGTGTATGGGGGGCTCTGTGTGGGTGTGTGTGTGGGGGGGGCTCTGCGTGTGTCATTTGCGAGAGATAAAGCTAGTGGCATTGTAAATGACAATGCCATTTATTTATGTTAAAAAAACATAAATAAAAATAATGTCAAGAGCAATGCCAATAGCTCTAACTTTAACAAAGGCAAAACCATTGCATTGTAAATGCTTGTTTGTCTGGGGATCGCGTAACTGCCTTTCCATCCGTATAGCACTAACCCGGGTTCAGCACTCGGCTCGGCTCTGCTCTGCTGCGCGTGACGTCAGTCTGTATGGACGTGGGGGCAGTGCTGAGGCAGAAGTTGTCTGACGTCCATGACGGGCGGCGGGCGGGCGGGCAAGCGGACCATTTCACAGAACACAACAGCGGTCCTGGAGTCAGGAAATATGTAAAGATTGCAGATAGGCAGGCTCTTGCTTAATAGTTTTGTGTTTTAGGATTCTTACATATCGTGAGGTGATTCATAATGAAATATATATAAATATTGTATTATTCGGGGTGTGAAAACTCATACATATTTTTTTCCCTTCTTTTCAGCCCTGATGACATCCCAGTTCAGACGTAGCACGTAGGCTGATTGAATTTACAATATATACTTTTGGATCAAGTTTTTTTGAAAAATATATATGCTGACAAATACATTTCAAAACTTTTACACTAAAAAAGCTTGCCTACGGACTTGATTCTGATTGAATGCAATGATTGATTGTTCACACTGGATAACTATTATAACGCTACACTCCATGAGTAGATGCTTCCTGATGCCAACAGGTGTACTTCTTGTTGCTAGTAGGTGTATGTCCTGATGCTAGCAGGTGTAATGTACACAGGGCCTGGATATTATTGGGGATGACCTGGCTATGGTGGATGTGTCTGCTTAACTAAAGTAGTAGCTCTGCTTTCAGGTTGTAGGATAGCGACCAGAATCTGCTCTTCCCTTATATTTGTTCCTCTACCTGCACATAGAGACTGACTGTTTGAAAATCCTTTACCTTCTTCTAATTCTCTCCTGTTCGGCACTAACAAAATCTTCCCACTTTTCATAGGTTTCCGCTTTTGAAAAAGAATGTTGCAATCTTTATAATTTGCACATGGTTGCCACCTGCTCAAACGTGATGGTAGTTTGCCAGTACAATTGTCTGTTTTGCAACACTTCACAATTTGCAAACTGATAGTACATCTGATGTGCGACTTGATTTTGGAAATCACCTTCTCCTATTCAATACTTGCTTATGAATTCCTTTATTTGTCACTTTAATGCATCAATGCATCTCTTATTGCCCTTTTTAGGATTCGCAAATCAGGTTGTGATTGATTTGCAACTTGCAATTTCTTCTTACAGCGGGCCTTACATTACAAAAGTACTATAAATTAAACACAGCCGCAATAAAATGCAATGCCTACCTCGGGCATTATTTAGCCTGCACTGCCAAGTCTGAACCATGATCTAACCATGTCTCTTTACCTATATTTTAGCGTTAACCTGAACTTAGGTCCTGATCATGATGCAAACATAACTACAACCATTCCAATGTATATCAATCAGAACAACTTGCCGTATCTGAAATATATATTGTATGTCCACAAACCTGCTAGAATTTGACAACTGTTTTCTTAGTAACATTTTTGAAAAACAGACTTTTAATATTAGTCAAGCCAAAGATGCTTTATTCGGCCTCTAAATTCCATAAATCAGACATATAAAATTTTAGATCTAGGGTTCTCTAGTTGGCAGAGGTAAATACCTTTGTCCTAATAGGGACCCTTGCTTCTAGTCAGAGTAAGGGGGATACACACTGTTGATAACCCCTGCTCACCCCCTTGGTAGCTCGGCACGAGCAGACAGACTTATCCCCAAGGCAATGTGTAAAGTATTTGCACTAACAACCACAGTAACACAGTAAAACACCACAAATGGACACCACACTGATTATTTATAAAAATAAAGTTATCTTTATATAGATTTAGGCATATCAAAATGACATACCACCAACATACACCATTAAACGTTGTTTTAAAAGAAAAAAATATTATCTTGTAGTGTTCTTTGTAATCCTTGTAAAAACAGTTCACTTTATGTAAATGTTCTCCTTGCAAAAGAAACGCCCTTGTAACAATAAAAGTATTTAGCTGAGTCTGTATGACTATCAGACTTGTGTTTCTAGTGTGGGGAAAGTCACTTCCTCAATAGCACCCTTATTGACAAGTTCCCCCACTGTACTTAGGTACTCACTTTTAAAAATCACCCACTGCACGATGCATGAGTGCGCGCCCGTCAGAAAAGAGGGCGCTGCCTCTAAATCACCAAAAAGGAAGCTGTACTTCAACGTGGTTTAAGAACCACCGGATGCCCGCACAGTCACTCACAGCCTTAAGCAGTCCCCGAGGCGGCCTGCTAGCAGCGCGTTCAACCACAACTTCCCTGGGCGCGAGCTCCGGTCCTTGTTCGGTGCCGGTTACTTGCAAGGGTGAGGGGGGCTTGTCAGTCTGCGTTGTCCTTCACGTGCAGCAGATCTTTCCTTGAGCGGCGCTTCCCGGCCTCGGGTGTGGCTTCGATCTCCTTTGCAGGGTGGGGGAAGCCCTCATTACCAGGCGACGCCTCGCACTTCCTCCTGATCCAGCACAGCTCAGTCAGGACGCTTCGTCGTTGTTGGGCAACCCACTATGCTGGGACCAATTCCAGGGCGGCTGGTCCGTGAGGTAGGTGGGAGATGGAGGACACAGCTACGAGGCTCCCGGGCCGGCGGCAGTGATTTTCCTTCGCTCAGTACTTCTCTCCTTCTTCGACCGGGCCGGCTGAGGTGATCTTGGCCCCAGGTGACGATCTCGGGTAGTGCACGGGCACGCATTCTCGAGCGCCGGACCAACTGTTTCAGGAGGCACGGCAGACCTCCTACAAAGCCCCGCTGTGTGCCGACAGCACACTGAGTCAATTACACTCCGGCCGAGTCCAGAGGCCACAGGTAGTGCACAGCAACACGCACCCAGTGCCAACACGATGATTCCTTCTGCAAACTTTTGTGTCCCTGTGTTTGAGAACAAGAGTCTCTAACAAAAGAGAGGGACCCCAACGCCCAAAAGGGTAGGGTGCCTGAAGAAAAATGTCAGAAAAATATTCCCTTTTGGGTGCAACCTTATATAATAGAAACACTTTCTAACCACAACAGCTCATTCATACAGGAGCAGAAAGGGAGAATTGATTAAAAAAAGTCAGTTTATTTAATAGAATTTGTTAAAAAAGCTTATCCTTACTTATCATCAGATACAATTTCAAATTAAAAAACATTTTTTTCATTCACATAATTATACGCAATAAAAACTCATTACAGTATACAAGTGGGAAACAGAAGCCAAAGGAATTGATGAGTCCTATTAGCATGAGGTAAGTACAGTAGCAGTGTTTATAATCCCACTCTGATATCCAACTAATTTTTCAATCAGAGTTGTTATCACCAGGACTTAAAGTACTTCAACTCAGAAAAGGGGCATCAACGCATTTCGGTGGGCAAAATGTTTAGAAGCCAACACCATCTTCTCCTTATCAGGGCGCTCCATGTTGATTAAATAAATGGAGTGCGTGCCTGATAAGGAGCCCTTATCAAGAATAGCAGACCGCTGGTGGTCGTGATCTGGGATTACTAAGTAGCCCGACAACACGTGAAGCAAGTTACACACGCCTTTTAATTTGAGAAATACGGCCAAGTGTCCATTTTTTCGTATGCAAGATTAGATGAAAACATCATGGATGGATGCTTAGAGTGACTTTTAAAGAATAATTAAAGAATAATTGAACTAAGACTGCGCCTAATTGAAAGTTAGATAGCCACTTTTGTGGCATCAACCTACATATCCGGAATAACTGAGACTTTGAGCTGTCTCCGTATAAGATGTTTTAAATTTTATGTGCGATTCTATCATTATATCCTGAAGAAGAGAGGTCTGGGGGGGGGGGTCCCCCCGTGAAGAAATGTTAAAAAAAACTGGCATCTTTTTGGTGTGTGTCAGCACTATTTCTGTGAAAAAATGAACTAAAAATTCAGTTCTTCTAGGCATTCATAAAAGAAAACTCATACATTGTTTCAGAGAATTTCTGGGTTGCCAAGCAAGTCTGACTTCTGAAGAGGGCTACGGTACTAAGCAAGACTGCTTTATCTCTACCCATTCCAATAAAAAACATTAGTTAGCGATGTGAGCAAGTTCAATGGACAAACCTGGGGTCTAGGGAGAGTCCCTCTCCTGAGAAAGAAATTTAAAAAAGATTGGCAAATGGTGCATTTTAAAGCAAATGAATGCAGCGATAAAGCAAGGCTTATTAAGCACTGGGAACTTATAGTCTTGAAATATTAAACACATTAAAAACTGCCCTGTATCTTTTTGCATTAATTTGTTCAACAGTTACTGTAATATGTAATTTGTTCTGCCCTACAACTTTTGCCCTTTAAAATGTATGCTTGCCCAGTGTCTTGCACTGCATGCAGCATTAACATTGGAAAAATATGCTCTAACCAGACTTCGGGAAGCACCCACAGCTGCTGGCTGTAACCAGTCATATAGAAATATGTGCAGATGAGCGAGTTGACCCCGAAACCGGTCCCAGGATGCTTGTTTCCGGTCCAGGAATGACATGGCTTGGCAGTTCGGGCTGGACTGTTCCCATGAGCCATGAGGCACAGGGTCAGACTGATTTGCATATGGCCATGTCTGAACTGGGGTGGCGGAGTGAGCTAAAGAATGGTGATGGATTAAACCCAGATCAGTTAACTGGGGGCGAGTGTTTGATTTGCTCAAACGCTCCATCCAACATCCCCTTTTGTATCGATGAGCGAGTTGAGGTAGCCTATCACGTGTCCTTTTACAATAATATCCCAATAATGCTTGACCGTGCCTTTTATTTCATCAGACATACCCTTAGCACCAGAAGCGCAGAAGATTTAAAGTTGCATGGTTCCGTTGCTAAAACCTAAGCACTAAAATATATGTAGTGGTGGCATTAGTGGTGTTTTCCCACCCAGTGAATTTCCCACCATAGTAGGTGTGCTGTTGGCATGAGTTTGTTTAATTGACAGGCATTCCCTAAACAAAATAAACCCTCCCGGTGCTTGCAGATAAGGGCATAAGGATAGAAAGAGATGGGAGGAGCTGGAGGGAGACAGTAGATAGGTTTTTTTCCTGAGTCCTGGACCCCAAGCGGCCACTGACCAGAATCCCTGGTGAATGCTGTTGTTCGCCATTGGTGTCACATGGTCAGGGATGTAATTGGATAACAAACTAACTCTTGGCCCTTCAAAGGGACCAAGGCAATCTAAGGAGGTGAGAGAGGAAACAGATACTGTCACAACTAATCATAGTAAATCACAATGTGAAGTGGGCCATCCTGAGCTAACATCACAGAGCTGTCTGAAATTAAAAACTAAATACACAAATGGAGAAAACACCCAGCAGTTGCTAAAAAAACCCAACTTAAAACACATCCTCCCATCGGTGTACGATTGTCCATTGTGCCTCTCCTGCCTCTGGGTTCATCAACTCAAAAACTGAACCTTTATAAAAATGTCTACTTTACATTTTTGGAGAAATTAAATGTTTGCTGTGTGCAAAGAGCAATGATCATTAATAGACGAGGGGAGGAATGGCTGTTACAACCAATGCGGTGAGATCGCATTCATTTCATCTCATTTAATTTGCACACAGACTGCCATCTGCACCTGCCTTACCAACAAGTGGCTGTAAACACGGAGCCGAAGGATGGAGGCTGGAAGCTATTAAAAGCATCTCAGCTTATACAGTCGAGCGTCGCTTGGGAGTCTTTCAAGGCTAATCAAAAAGCCAATACACGCTGCAGCGAGACAATAAAAGCTGCTTTCCTGGTGTCTGACTAATCAAGTCTAATAGTTGGTGGCCCAGCGAGCTGATACAGTCGCGGCTCGCGTCGCAATACTCGCGATGGGGTCGCGTGAGGTGGGGGCCAGGGAATTAAAAAAAAAAAATTTAAAGAAAGAAAACTTACTTGACCGCCGGTCCGCACCGCCTCGGCTGGGTCCTTGGCGCCTTCATTGGAGTGGCAGCCCCATAGCCAATGCTGGCGCTGCTACAGAAGCGCCAGGATTGGCTTAGAGCAGGGTTACTGCCCGCCCGCCTGCCCATTAGGAGACCGAGAGTTGAGCCTTTGATCAACTCTCGCTCTCCTAACGGTCATGCGCCAGCCAGAGCAGACACTAGTGCTCATGACTGGGCACAACGGAAAAATTCACCGAACTTCACCAGTCATGTGCACTTGTGGTGCTGGCTGCCCCTGGTCTGACAATGCATCATGCATGTCAGTCAACATGATGTCGGACCGCCCATCCTCTTCAGACTCTGAAGGGGTGGGCAGTCCAACGTCATGCTGACTGACATGATTGTCAGTTCTCCCTCGGCGTCTCTGAACTTAAGTAAACTGAGTCAGTTTACTTAAGTTCACAGACGCCGAGGAAGCAGCAGGCGCGGGCGGCTTGTGGGGCAACGCCCAGTAGGGGTCGGTGGTGGGAGTGCTCCCGGACGGTGACGTGGGGCGTTGGAGGGGCAGGGTGGGGTGTAGTAAACTATGGAATACGGCCAAATGCAGGTAAGTAAACATATAAATAAATAAAACAAATTTAATTGCGCGCACTGCTTCGAATTTTGCGATGTATGCACGCAACACAATTTGTTTTATTTATTTATGTTTACTTACTTGCATATGGCCGTATTCCATAGTTAACTACCCCGCCACCCTGTCCCCCCGCGTCCCACGTCACTGCCCGGGAGCACTCCCACCACCGACCGCTACTGGCAACGCTCCAGCGCCCTAATGGACGCACCGCCACTGATTCAAGCACAAAAATAACACATGCATTTCCCAGAAAGCATTAGACCGCTGCAGCCTAACTACTGCCTAACCAGAACGTAGGTCCTGACCATGATGCAGACACTAACTACAACCATTCCAAAAATAAATTAATCGAAATAACTTGCTGTATTAGAAAAATATATTGTACGTCCACAAAGCTGCTAGAATTTGCCAACTCTTTTCTTAATAAAGCTCTTTTTCTTGTGGAAAAGCAGACTTTTAGTATTATTTCAGGCAGAATAATTTTCCTTCAAATGGCAGAAGCGACTTTTTATTTCTGATCAGACTCGAACCAGGTCAGAACCCCGTTCTCTTTTGTTTTATTATCCACGTATAGTAGGTAATGTAGCATGCAAGATCCTGAACAGTGGCTGGTTGAAATGCCTTCAAGCTCTCTGCGCTTTTCATTTGAGAAAGTAAACCGCTCACGTTCAGAAAACAGAAGGGCGCCATATTTGTGATGAACAGAAATGCTTCTTTTAGGAGAAAGGTTTCTTTGTAAACACATTCTGCTTTTGCAAACAAATGGCATTCTCCACGCTGCAGCTTCTCCTCCCTCTAGTGTTATTGTGCGAACGACTGGCCATTACAAAGCTTGCCAGACAAACCCATTGCTTAATTTTCAAGGATTAGTACTCATGGTCTGAGTACAGGAGTGCGCTCTGTGGGTTTAATAAGCACTTGCGGCGGCGTGCCATTGTTTTTCTTCTGTGCATCCAATTAGAAAATTGCAGGCAAGCTCCAATAACTTCAGCGGTGCATCTGCTTTATGCGCTCTCCCATGCTTTATTTGTCAGCCGTGTCTGAGTGCTGAACAGGAATTACCGAAGAACTGTTTTCACCGCCACATTTGTAATGTGTGCTTCAGAACAGAAGATGATTAGTGTTGTCTCTACAGCAGCTGCTCAATTATGGCCTGGGAAATCCTTGTTATAAATAAACTTTGAGAAAAAGTGCCCAAAACCGAACCGTTTCAGGGGACAGTAAATTACCGAGGACTTCTGTCACCATATACAAGCATGATATCACAGGCTCTGCGACTTTAGCAGCTCGCAGAACTAGGTTGTGACTTGCAATACACTTTAATTTTACATTCGCGCTAATACTATATGGGCCTATCCTATAAAGCCTACAAACTGTGGTATCCCGGTGCACTCAAAGAAAACACATGTATTCTGATAGTACTCAAAAGTTTATGGTAGGCGCCACATCCGACGCACGTAGTCAAAGCGTGCCTTCAATGAATAGTTAGAACATAAGAGCAATATCAGATTGTTCAACACCAAATCTACGGTGGCCAATCACTGGAAAGAAGCGGGCCATCAAATTGCTCAGTTGCGATGCACCATCCTGGAGGTTATCCCACAACGCAGAGACATTGATCCTGTCAAACAGAGACTACAAGCAGAGTATTTTTGGATAAAAAAATTGAATGCCCTACAACCAGTGGGGATGAATGATAGGATTGAACATTCTTGTTTTCTCTAAATTCCGATCATTGGTTTTTTGAACTATTCTGAGCTCCGTCAGTGAGCTTGACTCATGTATGTCTTCAAATTCATGCCTTACGCTTGCTTGTGTTTTCCTTGTCTTCACCAGCTATCAATTTTTCCTTAATGTTGATGTCATGATTTCTAATGTTCATGCTATTAATTGCGATTATTTCAAGTATTTGCTTTTCTTCATGTATTTCACGTTACTCCCGTCACTTTATTGTGGGTTTCTGTTCGTTTCCCTGTTTACAGCTTGAGTCCTTTTTCAGTGTCTATCACCCTTTCTTCTCCCGATCACGTGATTCACGTTACACGTCACACGCCAATATTTTGATCCTTTTTCACTTTCACTTCACCTAACTTGCTTGAGCTAGTCACTTATCGACTTCGAGACGCTTGGCGTCCAGCTTTCATGTAAGTCTCATGTTTCGTGTTCGCTTAGTGTGGTATACTGTGGTGGCGGCTCCATCTTTTAGCGTCTGTTATATACGCAACACGTTGGGTTTCCTCGAGGTTATTGTTGACACCGTCTTCCTTTTTCGAGTCTTTCACTTCACTCACACGTTTCTCAATTTTGACACTTTGGTGTTTAGGCTTACTTATTTTGGTGATTCAGTCGGTTATTACGTTTAATGACGTTGTATAGCACCACTCTTTTATGTTCATGGCATGCACTCACTCACGATTTTCTAGTCACTTCACGGTAATTAGGGTTGTAATTGCATTTACCGAGTGAATATTTATCCTGGTCCTGTATTTTCCTTTTCTTATAGACCCCTGATGAAGGGTCCTTGGTTTGAGACCCGAAATGCATTGGGTATTTGAAAAAAATGTTTACCAATCGAATTTGGAATTAACTTCAACACAATGAGATTGATAACATTGGAATAAATGCGGAAAGAATTTCTTTGATCAAGAATCAATTATTGAATATACCTTCAGTTTGAACGGTTAAGAACCACTCGGTTTCCAGTAAATCAGAGCGCACACCCTTGTGAGAAACTCTTTTCCCACTCCACGCTACCTATCCTATAAAGCCATCATACATTGTGACGTCATAAGAATACAAACATTTACATTTGATACCCAACTAGCAAGGCACCACTGCCTCATATTACCACATATTAATTAGTAGCAACATTCAATTGACATCCGTGTTCTGTGATTTCTGACCAGCCAGGTCTACAGTGGGAGATGGTTGTTATTTTATGGTATTTTATGTTATGATAGGCAGATTTGCAGAGCACGCTACTGAGAGGGAATCCTGCGCTTAGCAGGTGTGTGTTTAGCCAAACCTAGAGTATAGTGGGACTACTCGAAAAGCCAGGTCGTCAGTTTCTTGCAGAATTCAAAAAGTGTTATACATATTTGTAAAGCACACTGTCACCTGTCAGGGTCTCCCGGCGCTGTGCAGTTGTGTGATGTCAGTCACTGGACTGGGCTGGAGAGCTACTCATAGGCCAGGTCTTCAGCTTCTTACATAATTTAAGAACTGAGGAGGAGGCTCTTATGTGTAGCGGTAGTTCGTTCCATAATTTAGGAGCAATATATGGGAAGGTTCAACTACCATATTTGGTGTTTTGTATGAGAGGGATGTGTGCTTGTAGGATCAGAAATAGTGTTGGTGTCTGAGATGGCTGTGAAACTAGGTACCACTGTTGTGGTATGCTGGGCCTGTGTTATGTAGAACCTTAAAAGTTTGGGTTTGGGTGAATTTTACATGGTTGTGTGTGTGGGAGCCAGTGGGGCTCCTTCAGGATTGGTGTGATGTGAGTGCGGTGTGGGAGGTTCAGTGTGATTTTGGAAAAGGAGTTCTGTATGGTCTACAACTTTCTGGTGAGATTTTTGTTGATCCTGGTATTGTTGTAATTCTATCTAGGACCCTAATTCAATATTCCTGATTTATGCCCTTATGTGGTTATAATAAATAATATCCTTATAAAGGCATAGGAATCATATCCATATTTAGTGATAGCCCATGCTGTCCAAATCAAGCAAGGCTACTTCCCCAGGCTCCTAGAAAGTACAACGAGTTCTATAAACAAACCAAACCTCCAGCAACCTGGGAATTCCCCATTGCTTTTGTTTTGATTTTGTCCTAGAACTCCTGTGAGCACTGTAAGAACGGCCAGTTCTTAGTGACATCTTTATTGACGTCTTATGTCCAACCTTACGTCAAACCCGGCACCTTTCAGGTATAAATATACCAACGTTGCCTTAAGCAAATACACGGTGGTTTTGGAGCAGAGCAGCTTTCTACTTGCCCGAGAGCCCAGCTGATGCGAGAGCCCGCGGATGCCGCCCCTCCCCTTTGACGCACTGAGAGAGACGCTGTCTTTTCTCCTGCCGAGAAATCCAGCTCTGATGTTTCCAGATACCCTCGCGGTTTACTGGCATATCGAGTCCTGAGAGAGAGATACCAGACCTCCTGCTTTCTAATACCCAGGTACGGAGCTGACTAAACCCGTAAAGAGAATTCTTGATTCAGATTCCTTGGCAAAACCAACTTAACTTAAACTGCTACTTACTTACTCCTTCCCACGTATTAGGCTTGGGTCAGGTACACCGGGGTAGGCGTATTTAAAAGCACCAGTTGAGTACATTAGTCAATGTATATGTGTATGTATATATTTTATCTATTTTAAAGTAACATATGGCTAAGAAACCATATCAATGCTTTTACAGTATTATTTCATAGTACTCCTTTTACTGTACGCACTTTACTTTACTCTAAGTATTGCAATTGTGGCAATTAATTTCTCTTGCATGAGAAAGAAGACTGCTCAATAAATAACACCTTTAATTGAAAACTCCCGTCTCTCTTTTCTCTGCACTCTGGTGAAACTAAGTATGCACACTTGACTGAGTGAAATAGCTGTCTATTGTTTTCACACGACTCTAGAGATACACTCTTATTCTGAGAGAGCAAAGTTGTCATGTTATATGGTTGTCAAAAGCGAATCCCTTCTTGTTTATCCAGGGAAGTTAAACTCCTCCTTGTTTATTCGAGAAAGTTTCTAGTGACCTCTGAGCTAGCTGGCAAAACTAATTAAGTCTAATATAGTCAATAGAGACCTAGTCGACCTCAGTCCTACGTCTACACTGCTGTTTATATTATTACAATGCGCTGAGCCTATTGGGAATATAGGAACTACACTACATGGCGCCCAATGTTTGGTAAGGCGATAAATCTAACGCAAGTCATTAGAGTAACTCAGTCGTGCTTTTTCACACAGACCCTTTTTTCCCGTAAATACTCCAAAAGACGTCTGGAGTGGGTAAAAGGTTAAAATCCGCCGGAACTTAGTAGGAAGAGATTCCTGTGTATAGTTTTTGGTTTAGTCAACGTTGAAGGATACAGTGTTCCAAAATATTGTGCACCTAATCTTTGTTACCTTGAAACTTGATCTGCAACAAAAACCTTTCTGTTAGTAAAAATGACGGAAAGTGAAGACGAAAGGGAGACAGCTAGAATTGCAGCTCAACTCCTAGCGGATGACACAAGTCTCAGAGAAAACGACCCGAATGTTATAATCATTCCGGTAAATGTAAGAAAAACTATAACTATCAAACTTATAGAAAATGGACTGACATCAAGAGTTGGTACAGTCATATTCATGGTAGAGACCCATGAATATCGGCAGACAGAGGTATTCTATTCATGGATAAACTTTCCAGCAGCAAACGCTGTAACACACGAATTCCACTATTACAAAATAGAGGTACCTCCGGATGTATACACTCCTTTCGAGGATGTTGAAATCCCACTAAATTACCAAGAGCACCTGATCTGGTTTAAAAGCGCCCTAAAACATCACAATCACATCACCAGGCTCGGTCCACTAGGTAGACCAGGAGCAACGTGGCCGGTTCTAGCCAGCTACACACCACACCCCGACATTGATACAATGACAGATCGGGATCTTTTAGCTGAGCTAAAACAGCTAATTAAAATACATAGACAGTTAGTCCAATATGTAATGCGGACGTCAACAGTCCAACCAGCAATTAACATTCCACATCTGTCCCCTCATCAGGGAAACACAAACAAAATAACACCACAGAACATACAATCCTGTCTTGGTAAAACACCCGCAAAACAGGAAAAAATTCCATTCTGGTTAGCACAAAAAATCACTCAAATAGAGGCAGTATTTCCGGATACTACACCTACTGAGAAACACAGAATTCTGACTATCTGTCTTCCAATGGGGATCGCACCACATGTGGAGGACTGTGACACTTGGGGCACAGTCTTTGCTTCCATTTACACAAAAACACATGGTGTTCCGTCCATGGCGGTAATACCAGATGTGCTAAGACAGATTCAAAATGAATACGGTCCAGAATCTGCTTTAACTCTGGGTATGAAATTACTGAAAGACTTCAAGCAGGCCTCGGCTATATTATTAGCCAACATAAAAGGAGAAGCAGCATCTGTGGCGAGCCGCCAGAAATTGAAAGAAACAGATATAGCAGAACAGCCATTTGAACTTGCCAGAATCATAGAAAAGTCCTATGAAGAACTAGGTAGAGATAGTTTGGGTGGGAAACCAGTAAAACCCCAACTAACTGAAAATCCTGAAAAAATCTTTATTAAAATAATCTAAATCCTCCAAAAAAGAGTTGGGATGGAAATAAACAATCCATTCCCGAAGAAAAAAGATTCCAGTCCAGAGGAAGGTCTCCTCAACGAAGAGAAAGATCTCCTGACCTAAGAAACAAGTCTCCCCAGAGGGAGCCCTCTGAGAAAAGATACAACCTTAGAAATAGGGATAATTTGAAAAAACCTGATAGATATCAAGATATTGATACACGTCCCTCTCGATCTTTTCAGACTTCCTCGCAGAAATCGGAAAGAAGAGGACGGTCAGAACACAGGGAAGAGCACGTCAAGTCCAAAGACAAGGAACTTGCTCATCAAAGTAAAAAATTACAATTTCCAAGAAAGAAGGTAGCCAGTATTAAAATAATTAAACATGCTGAGGATACTGAGGACACAACTGAAAAACGGAGAGTGGGCCTAGACAATGCTAGACAGCGCAGCAGAAGTGACCATAGCTCGCAAGATCTTGAGGAATCTTCTGGAGACAGTGGACACGAATGAATACATTCAGGTGGAAACTGCGGATACCAGGGTTAGCGAACCTCATAAAATATACAAGATAACTTTACGTATAGAGGGAGATAAGACCAGTAAAGTAAGAGGTCTCTTTTGGGATAATCTTTGAAAGGCTATGCCATCCTTTTAGCTGAGAAAGACTGGCCACCAGAGTTTGTCAGGGAGCGCCCTCATGGCGAAGAAATAATTATGCCTGCCTTCTCAAATCATATTCCAATTCATAGAAAATATACATATGCAAGAAAATGGGCAGTAGCCCAAGCTCCTGCATTTTACAAAAATCATATGAGATAGGATGAGGACTCACCTCCTCATAAAATCCAGTTAAAATGTCAACCGACTGCACAAAGGCAGTACCCAATTAAGCAAGAAGCAAAAAAGCAAGTCAGGGAGATCTTAGATCAACTTGAATACCAGGGGGTGATTAAAACATGCACCTCACAAATGAACAATCCGTTGTTTCCTGTCTCCAAGCCAGACGATTCATATCGTCTAGTTTTGGACTACAGACACCTTAACTCATGTTGCAAAACATTTGCAGTACAAAACTCACACAGTGCGGCACTAATGAATAACATTGTGCGCAAAAAATACAAAACAACATTAGACATCTCTAATGGATTCTTTTGTCAAAACATTGCACCTGAAAGCAGGTATTTGACCGCTTTCTCAATATTGGGGTGACAGGAAAATTTGTCGACTCCCACAGGGATTCAAGAATAGCCCAGGATTATTCTCAGCAAGAGTAACAGAGTTACTACAAATATATGATGATGAAGCATTATCTTATGTCGATGACATCTATCTCACAGATGATGACCTGGATACTCACTTGAAAAGAGTGAACACCATAATAGTTGGGTTCACAGCTGAGGGTTACAAATTCAACTTTAAAAAGTCACGAATTGCCCATCTAACTGTCCTGTTTTTAGGATATGAATTATCAAGTGAAGGCAAAAGCCTAGAAGACAACTTCTTAGAGAAGTGCGCTGTACTCCAAGCACCTAAAACGCTGAAGAACTTACAATCGATACTAGGTTTCCTGAATTTCGGAAGAACATACATTCTAAATTATGCGGAGAGGGTTAAACCTCTCTATGAATTAATAAAACCTGATTTCAAACCAATCAATTGGACTCAGAAACACACAGAAATTTTAAGATCATTGCAAACAGACATGTTAGCTAAAACAAAATTACAAACTCACGAAAACATCCGCAACCTTGTAATCCGAGTCATCCCAGGAAGATGCGGATTCACGTACCTAACCTCTAATGAGGGAGAAACGGTACCAATAGCATACAAATCACACTTGTACACACAAGCTGAAAAGACATTCAGTCTTACAGAAAATATTGTAAATGCGGTTCAAACTGTTGTAGCAAAAGAAAGAGCCCAAGCACAAGGCAAAAGGATAACTGTTTTAACAGCAGAATCAGCCTTTGAGGCATTAACAAGCCCACGCAATCTGACTAATGTGGCATTAGATCCAAAATGGATACAATGGGAAAATTCTCTTGCTGCAGAAGACGTGAAATACTATTTTGACCCAGAAATGAAAAAAACTGAAAGATCTAACATATGAAAAAGAATATCCTATGCCTATCGAAATTCTGCCTCTCGAACAATACACATGTGTAATCTACATGGACAGATTTGCACAACACTACGATGTAGAAAAAAATCCTACAAGGCTGCGTGCGCGATTGTTAAAGGTCGCTGGCGCTTGAGTAAATTCAGACCGTAATTACCAAAACTGAATCACTCAGAAACTGTTCAACTCAGCGAGCTGAAATAAGATCTTTAAAGATGGCGCTTGAAAATGCCGATCGCGAATTCCCCACACTAATAGTGTGCGATTCGCATTACTGCGTCAAATCTTACAACAATGACTTGCAGAACTGGGTCCAAAACGATTACAAAGATGACACAGGTGCCACAATACAGCATAAGAAGCTATGGGAACATGTAGTTCTTTTGCAGAAAGAACTACAAAAGACTCACGTGATCCATACACTGAGCCATCAACGTGATGGCGTTCACGTTGCAGGGAATTCATTGGCTGACACAGCCACAGCGGAAGCAACTAATCAGGCTTCCGTAGCCACAAAAAAGCGTTCAGAAAAATACATAGATGGAGAAACTATGCTGGCGGTAAAAGCGTCTTTAAAAGGTGACTATGCAGCATTACCTCTGAACTATCCACTCACTTATACATACATAATTGATGCAAACTCCGTTCCTTTTGCTCGAATCCCTGGAGTGGGGGATAGAGTAATTCCAAACACGAACAGGAGAGTCTTCTTGATTCAAGAAGCACATATGGGATTAGGTCTAAGGCACCAAGAGATCTTGAAATCTCTTAAAGAATTACAATCAGAATACTGGTGGCCAGGGATGAGCCTGCAAAACTACAAATTTGCAATGAGCTGTCCAAACTGCAACAGAGATTGCAGTGGCGAACCGACCGGAGTATGGCCAGGACCCTTCTTTTTGAAAGCATAAGGCTATCTATACGCAGAAATCCAATAGGAGAAATGCGTCCCATTAATGTTTAAGACTACATTCACTAAAAACGCAGACTCCAGCGCTCGGCTGAGGCCAGAACTGTTATAAAAGATTTGCGAGTCTTTATCGGCACATACGCAATTGGCATGCTACACTCTGACCAGGGTCCTGCTTTTAGCTCTCGGGCTTATAAGGAGGCCATGACCAGCATGGGCATTGCATTGCGGTACTCTTCTCCCTTCCATCCTGAGGGAAATGCGGTAGTGGAAAGAAAAAACCGGGACATAAAGCAATCTATAACGGCGAGGGTATTAGGTTCGGGTGATGGGTGGGTCCAACATTTAACAAGTGTCCAACGTAGTCTTAATAATCTGCCAAGAAATTCTCTGAAAGGTTTCAGTCTGTACGAATTATTGTTCGGGACTAGAATGCACATTCAGGACCTTGATAGTCAGACTTCAGTGGTAGAAGAAAAATGCTTTGATATCAAAGATCGTTTGGCTATTTTACAGGACTTAAATGAAACAAGAAAAGGCCTGAGCAACGTAAAGTTAAAACAGCAGCCAACAGCCACTGAAGATAAACCACCTGTCCCAGCAAGGCCTGTCTGGATTCCAAAGATTGGGGATCTGGTCAGAGAGAAGATCGCGGTG
Organism: Lissotriton helveticus; assembly: GCF_964261635.1. NCBI lineage: Eukaryota > Metazoa > Chordata > Amphibia > Caudata > Salamandridae > Lissotriton > Lissotriton helveticus. Next base: position 1,930,208,328 of record NC_136059.1, read on the forward strand.
AAGAAGGAATTTGGGCCTTCTTACAGAAAAGCAGTACCTGTCTTAGCTGTCAGCGGAACAAGATCAGTTGTACTACCGCCCCTTGCTGGTAAAAAGGAGAACCGAGTTGTATCTATCGACCTGGTAAAACCACAATCATGTGGCCAATAATAAGTAGTAGGCCCAGTGGACTCCCAAGAAATAGCAGAGTACCAAAATTTGCTACAATACAAGAGGTTCAAACTGAGAGACTAATCACATTTGATAAACCTGCAGTGAATAAAAAAGGACTATGCAACGATGCCATGGAACTTGTGCCTCTTGAAACCCAAATTGCAACAGTTCATCAAGAAACACCAGTCTACCACGATGTAGCCTTAGACTGTGCTAGTGAAACAAAGAAAAATCCAAAAGCAAATGAAAATTCGGAAGCAATTCCAACAATTGACAGAACTGCATATGGCTACTTCATCAATTTCGATAACTTTTCTGAAAATCCAAGCAAACCTGAAGAAACGCCAGCAACAAAAACCTTCAAAGACAAAGTAACTGAAGTCTTTCATCAACTCAAAGAAACCTACCTGATTTCTCCATGGATTGAATTTTGGATTGTGTTAGGTGTACTTTTCCTCCTGCTTTGGCTCATCATGGTTCTTTGTTTGGGAAAATTCATTGAAGGAAAATACAGTACAATGGACACAGCAAGTCAGAACATCAACTTGGTCCCAAAGCCACACAAGTCATCTCACATCGAGAAAAGAGAACTATCATCAGTGAATGTCACAGCCAATCCAATACCTGGAGGGGTAGCATGGGACAAAACGGATTATGAAATCTATGGCCTGGTTGAGCTCTTGAAATATCCACATCAGTTCAAGGTTTCATTATGTGACTTTGTAAAACAAAGTACATTCTCTGATGATTGGGACTTTGAAAGTATTAATGATATGATGTCAGATTTAGTAATGTCAGCAAAATTTACAGAACATGATTACGTACAGGGTTCATCAAATTATGAAGAAATGTATTGTTATAATCACTTTGCACATCACTATTTGCATAAATCTGCTCAACCTAGAAATGTTTTTAATTATAATCAATGGGAACATTGTGTAACTCCACCTAAAAGCAGCTCGAAAACATTTTATGAGAAATTCCCATACTTCTCAGGGTTTAACACAAGTGATGCAGAAACGTTCTATTTTAAAATGTTAAATAAGACAGGAATGAAAACAATGTTGACAAATACTAAATTGATTTATTCTGAAACATTTGATGAAAAAATAATACATTCGGTTTTGATTTCTGGAAGAACAACATTGAAACAAAAACCATCTGGGGTACAAAAGATTGGCAGGTACAAGGTTTAGAAGCATTATTTTGAGCCTGCATGATCCCAGAACAAATAATATTCTTGAATGACACCATTCAACAGACAACCTGTCTTGGCCTAGCCAAAATTAAAGACTTAAATAAACCGTCTATTCCAAAGCCCACACCTGATAATAATAGCACTACAGACATGGAGATAGACGTAGCTGAAATTTTAAACCAAAACAGAACACATCATGATTGGAAAAAATGGTTGATCTGGCCCACAGACACAAAAAACTGTCAAGATAGATTCCTGAACAAAATACAGGGGTTAAAAATGACCAGGCCAGACCCAAGATACCCCAAGAGACAACATCCAGGGATAGTTACAACATACAGTGTAGGCAAACTATGCCTTGAGTGGCTACAAAAATCCACACTGGCTGAAATTAAGCAACACTTGACTATACTTAAAGACGGTGCTGACTTGCGTGATTACATAATGGGACCACGCAAACAGCGTCAAAAACGTTTCATAGCGGCCGGTATATACGCTGCGTACAACGAAGCTTGGAAAGTAATGTAAATTGAAACAGCAGAAAAAATACGAGAAATTGATCGTATTCATTTGGAAAAATTGCTTTCTGTTGTGGACAATGGGTTAATGACTCTGTCCTCCAGAATATATTCACTGGACAGTATTGTATCATCTGCTATTGATATAATAGAGCAGGACTTACTAATGTTACAACACAGTCAGTCCCAATTGCGTTCTATTGTACAGCTTGGCTGGACATTGCAAAATCTGCGTTCAGGCTACGTACCATGGCGTTTAATCAACACAACGTCCTTATTCTCTATCTTTAACCTTACTGATAAACAAATCAGTTTGGCACAAAAAGGAGCAGACTATACGATTCTGAGCATTTAAAAACTTGAGAGATTACCATTGACAATGTCAGAAAGACCTGTCATTGAATGGATAATACACGGAATAATTACAAATCCGATAACAACTTTCCAATTTAAATACTGCCAAGAGTATATACCAGTGGGCCAGTATGAAAGGTTGGGTAAAGGGTACATCAAGTCAACATGGAAATTACCTTATACGCACACATGTTACAGTGAAAAGAAACAGAATGTATTTCTTAGTGGTAAAAATTGTAAAAGATCACTAAGCGGTATACTTCTGTGTCAGGGTATTAACTTACACGGGGCCTGCAATGGGTATTCAAATAACCTTTCATGTCACCTGCACGGCACTCCTACAACACAGATAGAGCCATTCTTTAGACAACTTTCTAACGGGAGTTATATTCTAATAAATGACCACAGCTGTTGTGGCATGGTGCCAGGAAAAGCCTATCTCGTCAGCGTGAGTTCCATGGTCACTTGCTGTATGCAAGTATTGTATCCAAACAGCACTCCAGATACGGAGGCAACAATTTGGCCTTCTTTGAATATCTCTTCTATTCGAATTGATACTTTAAGCAGAATAAAGTCTGTTCTTTTACAGACAACTGTGCCTTTAACGTCATCAAAAGAAACGTATGATCTGTAAGTCGCAAGGACAACGGCAGAGATACATACCCTTTTATCAACAAATTGCCCAGATGCCAGTGGTATCCCACATATATTTAAGACAATTTTTTCGGGACTGTTAACACCCTTTCTGTCTTTGGCGGCCTACCACCACTTCTTTTGGGACTCGTAGCAGGAATTCTATTTTTGATCCTTCTGCTCCAATATGGCAAGCCAAGTCACAGACATGACTCCAGCAACGATGGAAGAAACGATCCTAGCTTTACGCTATCGGGACCGCATAACTAAAGTCCTTGGATTAGCCCGGCTAAGAGATCTGAATATGACCTGGTTTCTTTCATTCAGACCCATCTGGCAGAATTGCATCTTACCTGTGCTTCGATGTATGCTGTGCGGAGAAGAATGCGTGTTGGACGTCTGTCTTACACTACCATCAGCAGTACCATTGGATACAGATACTTTGCTAAGTCCTGCAACGGCTCATGCATCGTGTTGTCCCAGCGGCTATCCATTCTGATGACGGCATTCGTTGAGACTTCACCACTACAATTAGGTGGCAGTGAAGTACGAGGTGAGAGGAGCATCACCCAGGTACGACCTTCTGTGAGCATTGCTTATCCTAACATCGATGATAGCAATCATTCTCACGACTGTACTGTTGCGGCATTTTCAAACTTGGTCGAACTTTCACCTGAAGCCGTAGACCAATTTTTTGAGAGTCTGTCTGAAATTATGTTCTCCCCTGAACAGAAAGAATAACTTTTTTTAAGCAACGAGCACACAGCGTTCCCTGAACTCTGAATTCGGCCTTCAGCTTTGATAAACAAAAGCTACTGAAAATATTTGGAACTGTTTTTCGCCGGAATGCAAAAAATTTTTTTTTTCCAAATACAAAATATTTACCTTTTTCTGGCACATGTACTCTGATTAAAGTAGAACTATTCTTAGAGAACAGAGCTTCTATTTTAGGAACTCTAGAGACAATATATTACCGCAGCCTCTAGCATATGTACAGAATTTGTATTATTATGTGATGGAATGGTCTTGACCTTCTTTTCTGTATTAAGAGCCATTTCATGTGTAAATTTTCGCAATTCATTCAGCTGATATATATATGGATTTTTTAACCGAATGAAACCACTGCTTGAAAAGCGTACAGTACCAATAGTCATTTTCGTGTATTTGCCATATACCATTTCAAATGCAAATTTATGTATTTAGGGGTGGGTTGGAAAACACATGCATCATTATATGTTTACTATTGCTTAGTTTTAAGTAATGAGGGACATTAGATCGTGGAGTGTGTGTTGTAATTCTATCTAGGACCCTAATTCAGTATTCCTGATTTATGCCCTTATGTGGTTATAATAAATAATACTTGTATCTACAAAAAACCATTGGTTCTCTTTGACAACCCTCATAGACGCTGAAGATTGTAACAATGCGGTATATTTGTTTGTCCGCCCCTCATCTAGCGTCATGGCATAGTCATTGGGTGGTCAAAGGTAAAGTATGCCTGCCTCAGCTATTTTAGTCAACAGTATTCACCCTTTCTAATAAATTTGTCTTTTGGTGATCATACTGTTTTTTACAATTTCCCTCGTAGTTTGGCCTTTGACCCTCTCCATCTGGAGGGGTCATTTTGATCTCTGGACACTTCTACACTTTCCAGAGGTGCCTCGGGTGAGGCAGGCATACTTTACCTTTGACCACCCAATGACTATGCCATGACGCTAGATGAGGGGCGGAAAAACAAATATACCGCATCGTTACAATCTTCAGCGTCTATGAGGGTTGTCAAAGAGAACCAATGGTTTTTTGTCGATACAAGTGTCCTTTTCTCATTGATTACTAAGATATTGTCCTTGGGGAACTGAACGGGACAAGAATTCCTCATCCCTCTCCTTTGATGAACGGCTATAATAAATAATATCCTTATAAAGGCATAAGAATCATATCCATATTTAGTGATAGCCCATGCTGTCCAAATCAATCAAGGCTACTTCCCAGGCTCCTAGAAAGTACAACGAGTTCTATAAACAAACCAAACCTCCAGCAACCTGGGAATTCCCCATTGCTTTTGTTTTGATTTCGTCCTAGAACTCCTGTGAGCACTGTAAGAACGGCCAGTTCTTAGTGACATCTTTATTGACGTCTTAGGTCCAACCTTACGTCAAACCCGGCACCTTTCAGGTATAAATATACCAATGTTGCCTTAAGCAAACACACAGTGGTTTTGGAGCAGAGCGGCTATGTACTTGCCCGAGAGCCCAGCTGATGCAAGAGCCCACGGACGCCGCCCCTCCCCTTTGACGCACTGAAAAAGACGCTGTCTTTTTTCCTGCCGAGAAATCCAGCTCCGGTGTTTCCAGATACCCTCGTGGGTTACTGGGATATCGAGTCCTGAGAGAGAGATACCAGACCTCCTGCTTTCTAATACCCAGGTACAGAGCTGACTAAACCCTTAAAGAGAATTCTTGATTCAGATTCCTTGGCAAAACCAACTTAACTTAAACTGCTACTTACTTACGCCTTCCCACGTATTAGGCTTAGGTCAGGTACACCGGGGTAGGCGTATTTAGAAGCACCAGTTGAGTACGTTAGTCAATGTATATGTGTATGTATATATTTTATCTATTTTAAAGTAACATATGGCTAAGAAACCATATCAATGCTTTTACAGTATTATTTCATAGTACTCCTTTTACTGTACACACTCTACTCTAAGTATTGCAATTGTGGCAATTCATTTCTCTTGCATGAGAAAGAAGACTGCTCAATAAATAACACCTTTTATTGAAAACGCCCGTCTCTCTTTTCTCTGCACCTTGGTGAAACTAAGTATGCACACTTGACTGAGGGAAATAGCTGTCTATTGTTTTCACACGACTCTAGAGATACACTCTTATTCTGAGAGAGCAAAGTTGTCATGTTATATGGTTGTCAGAAGCTAATCCCTTCTTGTCTATCCAGGGAAGTTAAACTCCTCCTTGTTTATTCGAGAAAGTTTCTAGGGACCTCTGAGCTAGCTGGCAAAACTAATTAAGTCTAATATAGAAAGTAGAGACCTAGTCGACCTCAGTCCTACGTCTACACTGCTGTTTATATTATTCCAATGTGCAGAGCCTATTGGGAATATAGGAACTACACTACAGTATAGTGTTCCCATAGTCCAGCTTGCTTGTGACTATGTAGTGTTTGATGGTTTTCCGTGTGCTGATTAAGAGCCATTTGAATATCTTCCTCAGCATTTTGAAGGTATTAAACCATGAGGTTGTGAAGGCATTGACTTGGGTAGTCATTTCAAGATTGCTGTTGATAATGATCCCACAGACTTTTGGCATTGGAGGTGGGTTAGTCCTAGTTCTATTGGCATCCATGCGGACTCCTACAGTGTTATTCCCATCATCACAATTTCAGTCTTGTCAGTGTTCAGCTACACACATTTGGCCTTCACCAAATGGGCGTTTTCATTCATGCAGGTATTGCAATTGATCCGGTACTGGGCATCATGTTAGTGAGGGAGATCATGAGTTGTGTGTCATCGGTGTAAGAGAGAATGCTGATGTCATGAGAGCAGATAATGCTGGCTAGAAGGATTATTCATGTGTTGAAGATGGTCGGGTTCAGGGAGGATTCTTGCAGAGCAGATGAGGTAACAGGTATCCAAGGTTTATGGTGCCAGGCTGACTGACTTTGTCCTTCCAGTCAGGAAGAAGCAGATCCCTCAAAGTGTGGGTCATGAGGGCCGACATGTGTCCTTCATCCAGAGTCATGCGTTGTCATCCGTGGCAGCAATGAGTGAAGTTTCTTAGTTGTGATTGGGTCAGAAACCAGATTGAAGGGTGACAGAGAGTTGGTGGTCATTGAGGTATTGGGTGAGGTGTCTCTTGATGATTTTCTTTAAGACCATGCCCGGGAATGCTATAAGAAGATTGGACAGTATTTAGCGAGCGTTGAAGGGTCCACAGAGTGTTTCTTCATCAATAGGAAGACAGTTGCATGTTTCCAAGTGGCTGAGAAGGTCACAGAGGAGGTGGAGGTACACAGAATGGGGTTGAGCATGGGGCTCATTGGTTGCAGTCCTCTGGAGTAGGATTGGAGGGTGCAGGGGTCCGATGGGGTCCCTGGGAGAATGGACGTCATGATGGTGCCATTTTCTTCTGGGGTGATAGTGGGCCATGTGGCTAGCATTGATTCTTTGGATAAGATCGGGAGATAGTTGACAAGGTCCGTCAGGTCCTTTTGCATGTTGAAGTTGCTGTAGGTAGTGGCACTTTTGTTGCTCAAGAATTGAGAGAGTTTGTTACAGAGGTCCTGAGGATGTGGCCGCTGGTCAGATGAAATTCTTCACAATGACGAAGAGTTCTTTGCTTCTTTTGCTACTGGTATCAATGCTGTCCACCAGTGTGGTGCATTTGGTGGTCTGGATGATTTGGTGTTAGCATTTCTTGGTGGATTTAAATTTACTCCTTCTCTGCATTATCCTGGCTCATGCTCCATTTGTGCTCCAGTTTTTTTCTGTGACATTTCATCAGTCTGAATCCCTCTGCGTACCAACTGACCTGGACTTTAGCTCTTCTTGGTTTCCTCTATTTGAGGGGAAGAAGAAGCCTACACAGTGGGTGATCAAAGTGTTGAAATTCTTAAGCTTTGGGGAGGCTATTGTGTTCTGCTCAGTGGGTGATGAGAGTGATTTCCCAGTCCTTGTCAGTGATGCTGTTCCAGTTTCTGCAGGCTGGTATGGCAGTGGTGCATTTGTGTAGGACGTGGACAGAGAAGATGAACTCAATGAGGGCATGGTCTGTCCAGGAGACTGCTGTTGGCTCATTAATTCAGATGTTGTCGCAGGTGGTGAAAAGAGGGTCCAGGAGGTGTCTGGCATTGAGGTTAGGTCCCTTTACTCGGGTGAAACCCAAGATTCCAAGGTCTTTGATGGGTGTGTTTGAGTTGAGGTCAGAGTGATCTTCCAGGTCGAACTTCAGGTCTCACAGTAGCAAGTAATTGCTAGATATGAGGATGAATGTTGCAACAATGTCCATGATGGTGTCAGAGAAATTGATGTGTGATCCTAGTGGTTTGTAGATAAGAGTGCCACTTAGGGTGAAGTAGGCTGTAAGTAGGAGTTTGAATGACAGGTGTTCCATGCTGGAGGATGACTTGTCCCTTAAGGTGGTGCAGCTGATGCCATTCTTGTGGATGATAGTGATTCTGCCTCTGGGCTTGTTAAATCTGCCCTGCCAAATGATCTTCTCACTGGGAGGAGAGGGGTGGCAGTGGCGATGTCAGGTGCTGATGCAAAGCTCAGACAGATTTCTATGAGGAAAAGTATGTCTGTGGCTTTGTCATGAAGTAGGTCCAAGATCCCTGTAGAGTGTGGAGAGCAGCAAGGAAGCAGCAGCATGGGAAGGGCCAGCTAGGGTTGTGAGTGCAGAGGGTCTCAGCGAGGTAGCAGCTGGAGGGCAGAGGTTCAGAGTTCCTGGTGACGGGCATGGTCCAGGTGCTGAGAGGCACAGAAGATGTTCAAAGTGACAAAAGCAACATCTTCAGCTTGCTGTTTATTCTCCAATTCCATTCCCATTGTTCCCCTGGGAGTGGAAGATCTTGGTTTAAAATCATTTATTTGATTTCTCTGCCTATCCACCTTCCTTTTACAAGTTGTTTTAACCACCCGCTCCATCCCTAGCTACATCTATCCACATGCTTTTCTTAGTTCGCAAGAGCTCTTTCCAGCGAATTCCCATTCTGCCTCTTACAATGTTTTACTTTTTAGCATAGTGGTGCTTTAACAATTTGGTGCCATGAGGTTGAACTGTCTTGTTCGCGGTATTGAGAGTTGAATTTGGGGCACAGCCTGAATATTGGCCCCAGAATATTGATGGGAACCAATATCAAGAACAAAACAGTGACGAAAATATCTCAACAGTTGAGTCTAGGTTTTTCACAGCAAGGAGACTCCCACCCTATCCTTTTCTGGTGACAACATGAGCTGGGCATTCAGAGACGTGCCCTGCAATAGATCTGTCTGGGTTCCTCTGGCCAGAAATTAGCAATCAATCTGTGATGTATTCCTATAGGTACTGTATCGATTCCCCCATTCCTGACCCTGGTCTGGTTAATAATTAACTAGCAGCCAGCCAACGGTGCAAAAACCGTTATCTGATTAAGCCACACCACGGCACAGAAGCGCGTTATCTGATTAGGTCATAACGCATGCCATCTAATTAGACAAGTGATATTCCTCCAGCCCCTGATAAGGCATACGGAGTTCTCAAAACAAATCAAACCTACAGCGACCTGGGAAATTCCCATAGCCTTTGTTTTGATTTCACAGAGAACTTCAGCAAAAGAATGTGCGAACGAGCCCGTTCATATGACATCCTTATTGACGTATATGTCCATCCTTACGTCAATCTCGGCACCTTTCAGGTATAAATATTACAGACATTGCCTTAAGCAAACACATGCGGTGGTGACGAGATCGGAGCAGCGAGACGTGCCGAGGAGCCCAGCAGAGAGCGAAGCCCACAGGCGCTGCCCCGCCTTCCTGACGCGCTGAGAACGAGACGCTGCCTTTCTCCTGCTGAGAAATCCAGCTCCGGCGCTTCCAAGCAGCCCTCGCAGGCAGCTGGAATATCAAGATCTGGGATAAGAGATACCAGCCCTCCATCATTCTAGATCTCAGGTACAGAACTGAATAACCCCTTGCAGAGAATTCTCGAATCAGTCCCTTGGCAAACAAACTTAACTTAAACTGCTACTTATCTACTCCCGCCCACGTATTAGGCTTAGGTCAGGTACACTGGGGTAGGCGTGGTTAGAAGCACCAGTTGAGTATGATTAGTCAAATGTATATATGTATGTATCTATTTTATCCATTTTAAAGTATCATATGGCTTAGAAACCATATCAATGCTTTTACAGTATTATTTTATAATTCTGTCTTTACTGTATGCACTTTACTTAACTATAAGTATTACAATAATAGCGATTCATTTCTCTTGTATGAGAAAGGAGACTGATCAATAAATAACATCTTTTATTGAACACGCCCGTCTTTTCCTTTTCTCTACAATCTGGTGAAACTAAGAATGCACTGAACTGACTTTGTAAAATAAGTTGTCTTGTGTTTTCACACGACTCTAGAGATACACTCTTGATTAGGGGAGAGCAAAGTTGTCATGTTCTATGGTTGTCAGAAACTAAATCCCTTCTTGTCTATCCAGGGAGGTTAAAATCCTCCTTGCCTATTCGAGAAAGTTTCTAGTGAACTCTGAGCTAGCTGGCAAACACAAAACTTTAAGTCTAATATCGTCGGTAGAAGACCTAGTTAACCTCTGCCCTAGGTCTATACTATTGAAGATATTATTCCAATGCGCAGAGCCTATTGGGATGATAGGAACTACACTACATGGCGCCCAACGTTTGGATAGGCGATAAAACTAACGCAAGACATTAGAGTAACTCAGTCGTGCTTTTTCACACAGAACCCCTTTTTTCCCATAATACTCCAAAGACGTCTGGAGTGGGTGAAAGGTCATATCCGCCAAACCTCGCAGGAGGAGACTCCTATGTATGGTTCTTGGTTTATTCAACGTTGAAGGATACACTGTTCCAAAATATTGTGCATCTAATCTTTGTTTCCATAGAAACCTGATCTGCAAACAAACAGAATAACCTTCCTGTCAGTAAAATGACAGAAAGTGAAGAAGAAAGGGAGACAGTTAGACTAGCAGCTGAACTCCTAGTAGCAGACAATACTCTGCTGGAAAATGACCCAGATGCAATACTCATCCTGGTCAACATAAGGAAATCTATAACCCTAAAACTTATAGAAAATGGACTGACACCAAGAGGTGGTACAGTCATCTTCGTAATTGAGGCACACGAATATCGGCAGACAGAGGTATTCTATTCATGGATAAACTTTCCAGCAGCAAACGCTGTAACAAAGGACTTCCACCATTACAAAATAGAGGAACCTCCTAGTGAGTACACTCCTTTCGAGGAAGTGGAAATACCACTCAAATTCCAAGAGCACCTTCTCTTGTTTCATGGCGCCCTAAAACATAATAATCACATCACCAGGCTCGGTCCACTAGGTAGACCAGGAGCAACGTGGCCGGTCCTAGCCGGATATACACCACATCCAGACATTGAAGAAATGCCTGCACCAGAGCTTTTAGCACAGCTAAAACAATTAATAAAAATACATAGACAATTAGTCCAATATGTAATGTGGACTTCAACAATCCAACCAGCAATTAAAATTCCACAGCTGACCACTCATCAGGGGAACACAAATAAAATTACACCTCAGAACATACAGTCCTGTCTAGGTAAAGTACCCGCAAAACGGGAACAAATTCCTTTCTGGCTAGCACAAAAAATCACTCAAATAGAGGCGGTGTTTCCAGATACCACCCCTGTTGAGAAACATAGGATTCTGACTATCTGTCTCCCAATGGGAATCGCACCACATGTGGAGGACTGTGACACTTGGGGAACAGTCTTTGCTTCCATTTACACAAAAACACATGGTGTACCATCCATGTCAGTAATACCAGATGTGCTAAAACAGATTCAAGATGAATACGGTCCAGAACCCGCTTTAACTCTCGGTATGAAACTACTGAAAGATTTCAAGCAGGTCTCTGCAATATTATTAGCCAACATAAAGGGAGAAGCAGCAAATGTGGCGATTCGCCAGAGGTTAAAAGAGACAAATATAGCAGACCAACCATCTGAAATTGCCAGAATCATAGAAAAATCCAATGAAGAACTAGGAAGAGATAGTTTGGGTGGAATACCAGTGAAACCTCAACTAGTTGAAAGTCCTGAAAAGGTATTTATAAAAAATAATTTAAACACTCAAAAAAAGAGCTGGGATGGAAATAAGCAATCCAATCCTAAAGAAAAAAGATTCCAGTCCAGAGGAAGGTCTCCTCGGCGGAGAGAAAGATCTCCTGATCAAGGATGCAAGTCTCCCCAAAGGGAGCCCTTTGTGAAAAAATACAACCTTAGAAATAGGGATAATATAAAAAAACCTGATAGATATCAAGATATTGATACACGTCCCTCTCAATCTTTTCAGACTTCCTCGCAGAAATCGGAAAGAAGAGGACGATCAGAACACAGGGAAGAGCACGTCAAGTCCAAAGACAAAGAACCTGCTCATCTGAATAAAAAATTACAATTTCCAAAAAAGAAGGTAGCCAGTATTAAAGTAATTAACAATGCCGAGAATACTGAGGACACAGCTGAAAAACGGAGAGTGGGCTCAGACAATGCTAGACAGCGCAGCAGAAGTGAGCATAGCTCGCAAAGTCCTTATGAATCATCTGGAGACAGTGGACACGAATGAATACATTCAGGTGGAAACTGCAGATACCAGAGTTAGCAAACCTCATAAAATATATGAAATAACATTGCGTATAGAGGGGGATAAGACTAGAAAAATAAGGGGTCTATTTTGGGATAATCTCTCCAAGGGCTATGACATCCTTCTAGCTGAACGAGACTGGCCTCCAGAGTTTGTCAGGGAGTGCCCACATGGCGAAGAAATAATTATGCCTGCCTTCTAAAACCATATTCCAATTCATAAAAAATATACACTTGCAAGAAAGTGGGCAGTAGCTCAAGCCCCTGCCTTATATAAAAATCATGTGGGATGGGATGAGGACTCTCCTCCTCACAAAATCCAGTTAAAATCACAACCTACTGCACAGAGGCAGTACCCGATTAAGCAAGAAGCTAAAAAACAGGTAAAAGAGATCCTAGATCAACTTGAATACCAGGGGGTGATTGAAACTTGCACCTCACAAATGAACAACCCTTTGTTTCCTGTCTCCAAACCAGACAATTCATATCGTCTTGTTTTGGACTACAGACACCTTAACTCATGTTGCAAAACATTTGCAGTACAAAACTTGCATAGTGCTGCTGCACTAATGAATAACATAGTGCGCAAAAAATACAAAACCACATTAGACATTTCTAATGGATTCTTTTGTCGAAATATAGCACCAGAGAGCAGATATTTGACGGCGTTCTCAATAAATGGCACGCAAAAAAAATTCTGTTGTTTGCCCCAGGGGTTCAAGAACAGCCCAGGATTATTCTCAGCGAGAGTAACAGAATTACTACAAACATATGATGACGAGGCATTATCTTATGTCGACGACATCTATCTAACAGATGATGACTTGGATACTCACTTGAAGAGAGTGAACACCATAATACTTGGGTTCGCAGCAGAGGGTTACAAATTCAACTTTAAAAAGTCAAGGATTGCCCATCTAACAGTCCTGTTTTTAGGATATGAACTATCAAGTGAAGGCAAAAGCCTGGCTGACAATTTCCTAGAGAAATGTGCAGTAATCCAAGCACCTAGAACACTGAAAAACTTACAATCAATTCTAGGCTTCCTAAATTTCGGAAGAACTTACATTATAAATTATGCAGAAAGAATTAAACCTCTCTATGATCTAATAAAACCAGATTTTAAAAGAATCAACTGGACTCAAAAACACACAGAAATTTTGAGATCTTTACAAACAGATATGTTAATTAAAACAAAATTACAAACACGTGACAACGCACGCAACCTTGTGATTCGAGTCATCCCAGGAAGATGCGGATTCACATACCTGACCTCTAATGAGGGAGAGAAGGTACCAATAGCATACAAATCACATTTGTACACAGAAGCTGAAAAAAAGGTTCAGCATTAAGGAAAGCATTGTTCATGCGGTTCAAACAGCTGTAGCAAAGGAAAAATGCCAAGCAGACGGTAGACAGGTTACAGTCAGAACAGCAGAATCAGCTTTTGAGGCATTAACAACACCATGTAATTTACCGACAACTGCACTAAATCCAGAATGGGTACAATGGGTAAATTCTGTTGCTACAGACAAAGTAAAATACTATTTTGACCCGGAAATGAAAGAATTAAAATTTCTAAAATATGAGAGAGAAAACCCTCTGCCAATCGACATTCTGCCTTTACGACAATACGCCTATGTAATATATACAGACGGACATGCTCAACCCTCAGTTTGGGGAGAGCTGGCTTACAACGCCACGTGCGAAATTGTAAAAGAAGTGTGGCGCGGAGGCAAATTAAGACCTCTACTTACAAAAACACACTCAGTGGAAAATAATTCAGAACAACAAACTGAAATAATAATGTTAAAAATGGCGCTAGATAATGCCGATCGCGAATTCCCGACACTCATAGTGTGCGATTCGTATTACTGCGTCAAATCATACAATAACGACTTACAGAAATGGACTCAGAACCGTTACAAAGATGACACAGGTGCCACAATAAAGCAGAAAGCGCTTTGGGAACAAGTAGTTCTTTTGCAAAAGGAACTACAAAAGACTCACGTGATACATACACTGAGTCATCAGCGTGATGGCGTTCACGTTGCAGGGAATTCATTGGCTGAGACAGCCACAGCGGTAGCAACAAAATCGGCTTCCGTAGCTACAAAAAAGCGTGCAGTAAAATACATTGCCGGTGAAACTGTGCTGGCGGTGAAAACGTCATCAAAAGGCGACTGTTCAGCACTACCGATCAATTATCCACTCAATTATACATACATAATCGATGCAAACTCAGTCCCCTTTGCTCGAATCCCTGGAGTGGGGGATAGAGTAATTCCAAACACGGACAGGAGAGGCTTGTTAATAGCAGACGCACATATGGGTGAGGGTCTCAGACACCTTAAGCTAAAAGATTCTCTGGAAGAATTACAATCAGTGTACTGGTGGCCAGGCATGAGCCTGCATCATCACATTTTTGTAAAAAACTGCCCAGACTGCAATAGAGATCGCAGTGGCGAGCGAGGAGGACTATTGCCATGGCACTTCGCTCCAGAAAAACAACAACAATAAGAAAGTACCCATCACGAAAAAGCGTTATATTAACATAAAAAGACTAATTTTCACTTATGATGTAGACCCCAGCGCTCGGCTGACGTCTGGACTGTTATACAAGGATTTGCAAGTCTATAATGGCATATACGCTAGAAGCATGCTACGTTTTGAATAATGTATTCCCTTTAGCCCTCAGGCTTATAGGGAAGCATGGCCAAATGAGCATTGCATAGCGGGACTCTTCTCACTTCCTTCCTGAGGGATACGGGATGGTGTAAAGAAAAAACCAAGACATAAAGCAATCTATAACGGAAAAGGTATTAGGTTCGAAGCTGGGTGGGTCAAACATTTAATAAGTGTCCAATGTAGTCTAAATAACCTGCCAAGGAATTCTCTGAAAGGGTTCAGTCCGTACGAACTATTGTTCGGGACTAGAATGATGATCCAAGATCTTGATAGTCAGACTTCAGTGGTTAAAGACAAAAGCTTTGATATCAAAGATCGTTTGGCTATTTTACAGGACTTAAATGAAACAAGAAAAGACCTGAGCAACATAAAGTTGAAACAACAGCCAACAACCACTGAAGAGAAACCACCTGTCCCAGCAAGGCCTGTCTGGATTCCAAAAGTCGGGGATATAGTCAGAGAGAAGATCGCGGTAAAGAAGGAATTTGGGCCTTCTTACAGAAAAGCAGTTCCTGTCTTGTCTGTCAACGGGACAAGGTCAGTAGTACTACCGCCCCTTGCTGGTAAAAAGGAGAACCGAGTTGTATCCATCGACCTGGTTAAACCACAATCATGTGGCCGATAACAAACAGTAGGCCAAGTGGACTCCCAAGAAGTAGCAGAACACCAATGTTTGCTACGAATACAGAGGCTCAAACTGGAAGACTGATCACATTTGGAAAATCTACAGTGAATCAACAAGGACTATGCAACAAAGCAATGGAACTTGAACCTCTTAAAACCCAAATCAAAGCTTTTCATCAAGAAACAACAACCTATGATGATGTAACTGCAGACTTTGCTAATGAAACAAAGCAAAATCCAAAAGCAATTGGAACAATTGACAGAACAGCATCCGGCTACTTCATCAACTTCGATGATTCATCTGAAGACCTGAGTGAAGCAAAGAAACAGCCATCAACAAAAACTTTTAAAGACAAAGCTAAGGAACTTTTTCAACAGCTGAAAGAAACCTATCTGATTTCTCCATGGATTGAATTTTGGGTGGCCTTAGGTGCATTTATTCTCATTCTTTGGCTCATCATGGTACTATGCTTGGGACATTTCATTGAAGGAAAATATGCTAAAATGGACACAGCAAGCCAGAAAATCAACTTGGTCCTTAAACCACACACATCTTCACACATCGAGAAAAGAGAACTTTCTTCAGTGAACTTCACAGCCAATCCTATCCCAGGCGGTGTAGCATGGGACAAAACTGATTATGAAATCTATGGTCCGGTTGAAATCCTGAAGTATCCACACCAATTCAAGATCTCATTGAGTGACTTTGTAAAACCGAGCTCATTTGCTGATGATTGGGACTTTGAAAGTATTAATGATATGATGTCTGATCTTGTGATGTCTGCTAAATTTACAGAACATGATTATTTGCAGGGTTCGTCTAATTATGATCAGATGTTCTGCTACAACCACTATGGTAACCATTATCTACATAAATCTGCTCAACCTAGAAATGTTTTAAATTATAACCAATGGGAACATTGTGCTACTCCTCCAAAAGACAGCTCAAAAACATTTTATGATAAATATTCATACTTTTCAGGGTTTAACACAAGTAATGCAGAAACATTTTATTTCAAATTGTCAAATAAGACAGGTATGAAGACCATGCTTACAAACACAAAATTGATATATTCCGATTCATTCTTTGAACAAATGAATACATTTGGGTTTGATTTCTGGAACAATAATATTGAAGCAAAAACTGTTTGGGGTACAAGAGATTGGCAAGTACAAGGTATAGAATCATTGTTTAGAGCCTGCATGATCCCAGAACAAATTATATTCTTGAATGACACTATTCAACAAACTACCTGTCTTGGCTTAGCCAAAATCAAAGATTTGAACAAACCGTCTATTCCAAAGCCAACAGTGAACAGTAATAGCTCTATAGATGATGAGAAAGACGTAAACCATATATTAAACCAAAACAGAACACATCCTGAATGGAAAAAATGGTTGATCTGGCCCACAGATACAAATAACTGTCAAGACAGATTCCTGAACAAAAAACAGGGGTTCACATTGACTAGGCCAGACCCTAGATATTCCCAAAGACAACATCCAGGGATAGTAACCACCTACAGCGTGGGCAAGCTCTGCCTTCAATGGCTACGAACGTCCACACTGGCTGAAATTAAGCAACACCTAACTTTACTTACAGAAGGTGCTGACTTGCGTGATTTCATATTGGGACCACGCAAACAGCGTCAAAAACGTTTCATAGCGGCCTCTATATATGCAGCTTATAACGAAGTTTGGAAAGTAACTCAAATTGAGACAGCAGAAAAAATACGGGAAATTGACCGTATTAATTTGGAAAAATCACTTTCTGTGGTGGACAATGGGTTAATGACTCTGTCCTCCAGAATATATTCTCTGGACAGCATTGTGTCTTCAGCAATCGATATAATATCGCAAGACTTACTGATGTTACAACACGGTCAGTCCCAATTGCGTTCTATTGTACAGCTTGGCTGGACGTTACAAAATCTGCGTTCTGGCTATGTGCCTTGGCGTTTAATCAACACAACGTCATTATTTAATATCTTTAACCTTACTGATAAACAAATCAGTTTGGCGCAGAAGGGTGCTGACTATACAATTCTGAGCATTGAAAGACTTGAGAGATTACCATTAACAATGTCAGAACGACCTGTCATTGAATGGATAATACATGGAATAATAAATATTCCGATAACTACTTTCCAGTTTCAATTCTGCCAAAAATATATACAGGCAGGCCAGTATGAAAGGTTGGGTAAAGGGTACATTAAGTCAATATGGAACTTGCCCTATACACACGAATGTGTCAGTAATAAAGGCCAGAAAGTGTTTCTCAGTGGCAATAATTATGCAAAATCACTAAGCGGTACACTTCTGTGTCAGGGTATTAGCTTGCATGGAGCCTGTGAAGGGACTTCAAATAACCTTTCATGTTACCAGCTAGGCACACCTGCAACACAAATAGAACCATTCTTTAGGAGACTCTCGAACGGGAGTTACATTCTAATAGTAGATCGCAGATGTTGTAGTTTGCTGCCCGGAAAACCTTATCTCATAACCGTGACTAGGAAGGTCATGTGCTGTGAACGAGTATTGTTCCCGAACGATTCTCCAGACAGGGAGGCAAGGTTATGGCCCGATTTGAAAATTGCTTCTATTCGAATAGATACTTTAAGCAGAATGAAGACTGTGCTCCTACAGACGCCGACCAGGCTGACGTCATCAAAAGAAACGTATGATCTCCAAGTTGCAAGGACAACAGAAGAGATTCATTCATTATTATCAACTAATTCCCCCATACATTTCGCAGAAATACTGAACGAAATCTTAAATATTTCTGATACCACTGGTGTCTCCAGTGTATTTAAAGCAGTGTTTTCGGGTGCTTTAACTCCATTCAAAGCCATCCTGGGTATTTTTCCAGAGTTTGTCCATTCCATTTTTGGCAGACTTCCACTCCTTTTGGGACTAGTAGCGGGTATTCTATTTTTGATCCTGTTTTTTCGCTATGGCAAACCATGTCACAGAAAAAACACCTGCGACAAGGGAAGAAATGATCCTAGCCATTGGCTACCGGGACCGGGTAACTAAAATCCTTGGACTATCCCGGCTTAGAGACCTGAACATGACTTGGTCTCTTTCATTTAGACCAATGTGGCAAAGTTGTGTTATGCCTGTATTAAGGTGCTTGCTATGCGGCGATGAATGCGTGTTGGACACCTGTCTGGCACTACTATCGGATGTGCCAATGGACGCAGATACCTTGTTGGGTCCGATAACGGCTCATGCATTGTGCTGTCCCCAGCGGCTACCAATCCTGATGACGGCATTCGTGGAGACTTCACCACTACGATTGAGGGGTAGTGAAGCACAAGATGAAAGCAGCATCGATCAGGTACGACCTTCAGTCAGCTATGCTGATCAAAACATCAATGGAGGCAATCATGCTCAGGCTCATGAATGCATGGTAACAACTTTTTCCGAATTAGTGGAACTTACGCAAGAAGCTGTTGACAGTTTTTTCAACAGTCTAAATGATATGATGTTTTCACCAGAGCAGCAGGAATAACTTTGAGCAAACTAGCACTCGGAGTTCCCTACATGCTGAATTTGGCCTTCAACTTCTCAAAAAGCGATATGAAAATATTTTTTCTCATCATTTTTTCAGACTGCAAGAGTTTTTTTTCCCCAATTCAAAAATATTTACGATTTTTTGGGACACTTATCTTCTGCTTAAAGTAGACATTATTCTTAGAGAACTAAATTTCTATTTTAGGTAGTCACGAGACATTCGCTATCCTCTAGCACTATTATACATAACTTTATGATTGTGATGAAATGGTCTCGCACCTTTTTTTCTGTATTAAGAGCCATTTCATGTGTATTTTTCGCATTTTTTTCATGATAAATTTAAAATATGCGTTATATGTTTAGCATTATTAGACTGCTTGTGCATATGGTAGATGTGATAGTACATGTGATTATGTTTCGTATATTTCGTAGTTCAAAATTTTCAGGATACATATGAATGTATTTTGGGGTGGTACGATATACACAAACGCTACTGGTTTCACTATGCCTACATTTGTAAATATGGACATAGTCTACGTGGAGTGGGTGTGATGTATTCCTATAGGTACTGTATCGATTCCCCCATTCCTGACCCTGGTCTGGTTAATAATTAACTAGCAGCCAGCCAACGGTGCAAAACCGTTATCTGATTAAGCCACACCACGGCACAGAAGCGCGTTATCTGATTAGGTCATAACGCATGCCATCTAATTAGACAAGCGATATTCCTCCAGCCCCTGATAAGGCATACGGAGTTCTCAAAACAAATCAAACCTACAGCGACCTGGGAAATTCCCATAGCCATTGTTTTGATTTCACAGAGAACTTCAGCAAAAGAATGTGCGAACGAGCCCGTTCATATGACATCCTTATTGACGTATATATGTCCATCCTTACGTCAATCTCGGCACCTTTCAGGTATAAATATTACCGACATTGCCTTAAGCAAACACATGCGGTGGTGACGAGATCGGAACAGCGAGACGTGCCGAGGAGCCCAGCAGAGAGCGAAGCCCACAGGCGCTGCCCCGCCTTCCTGACGCGCTGAGAACGAGACGCTGCCTTTCTCCTGCTGAGAAATCCAGCTCCGGCGCTTCCAAGCAGCCCTCGCAGGCAGCTGGAATATCAAGACCTGGGATAAGAGATACCAGCCCTCCATCATTCTAGATCTCAGGTACAGAACTGAATAACCCCTTGCAGAGAATTCTCGAATCAGTCCCTTGGCAAACAAACTTAACTTAAACTGCTACTTATCTACTCCTGCCCACGTATTAGGCTTAGGTCAGGTACACTGGGGTAGGCGTGGTTAGAAGCACCAGTTGAGTATGATTAGTCAAATGTATATATGTATGTATCTATTTTATCCATTTTAAAGTATCATATGGCTTAGAAACCATATCAATGCTTTTACAGTATTATTTTATAATTCTGTCTTTACTGTATGCACTTTACTTAACTATAAGTATTACAATAATAGCGATTCATTTCTCTTGTATGAGAAAGGAGACTGATCAATAAATAACATGTTTTATTGAACACGCCCGTCTTTTCCTTTTCTCTACAATTTGGTGAAACTAAGAATGCACTGAACTGACTGAGTAAAATAAGTTGTCTTTTGTTTTCACACGACTCTAGAGATACACTCTTGATTAGGGGAGAGCAAAGTTGTCATGTTCTATGGTTGTCAGAAACTAAATCCCTTCTTGTCTATCCAGGGAGGTTAAAATCCTCCTTGCCTATTCGAGAAAGTTTCTAGTGAACTCTGAGCTAGCTGGCAAACACAAAACTTTAAGTCTAATATCGTCGGTAGAAGACCTAGTTAACCTCTGCCCTAGGTCTATACTATTGAAGATATTATTCCAATGCGCAGAGCCTATTGGGATGATAGGAACTACACTACAAATCAAGCGCCAATTTCTTTAGTGACCAGAGAACTCATCTGCAAAGTACCTTAATGATCTTCACTCAACCCTATCGTCTTCAGTGTCTATTTGACTCCACTGGCTGACTTATTCCTCCTCAACAACATCTTCTCCAAAACTGACAATACTCGAATAAAAATATCCAACCACAAGGCATAACTTCACTGACTGCATGCATGAGGTAGCCACCTGGATGAAGACAAGTGAGCACTGCCAAGACAGAAGGGTGGTCCTTGGAAAGTATTCATTGCCATAGTATTCTACCTGATGGCCTACTGACAACAGAGCCACTCCCACCCCCAGCACATACACCAGAAACCTCAGGATCATTATTGATAAAAATTTTGACATTTCCTTCCAGGTCACTGCTGGCACTGCATCCTGCTTACTCACTCAGAAGATGCAGAGAAAGATCTACAAGTGGCTGTGGATCGACACCAGAAGGATTGTCACCCAAGCCTTCATCACCAGCAGGCTTGAATATTAGAACTCTCTTTATGCAGCGATCAGCAAACAGAGCACAAGAAGTCTGCAGGCCATCCAAACACAGAGCCTATACTCACCCTCAACCTCTCATGCAGGACACCCATTGTCAGCATCTGAGGGAGCTCCAATCACCCAGATTCATAAGCACACCCAGTTCAATCTCCTCACCCATACATGCAAATCACTACACAGCATAGATCCAGACTACCTGAACAGCCGCATACACTTCTGTCAACCTTCCAGGCACCTCTGCCTAACCAGACTCATATTATCACACATTCCGCACATTCACAGAAGCACAGCTGGAGGTGAAGTCTTCCCTTACATCGTTCCTAAAGCATGAACCAACCTCCCACTACACACCAGGGCCTCCTCCTCTCTTCTTAAGTTCCTCAGGAGGCTGTAAACCTGGCTTTTTAAGTAACTCCATGCCCCACTCCGAGGGCTGACTTTGGACACCTGCACAACACCAGCATACCTTCCCTGGTGATAGTGCACTTTACAAATACATATAATATACAATTTTTTACACCTAAATCCACATATATATACCTACACAGCATATTTATATTCACCTTTCAATATTCTGTCCTGAATATTCTTCTATCACAATATTCTGGGGGTCCATATTCAATAGTAGAATCTGAAATTAGCAAACATGGATTCTGGATTAATCCTATGTTTCGCCTACATTCAAATGGTGCATCACCCTGCTTTGCCTAAGGGTAATCATCACACTGTTTTGCCCAAGGGTACAAGGATGACATATATACATTGCTAAAGACATGGCTTTCCAATTAACTAAACTACCATAGGCAGGGCTAGGAATACACACTTGCTCAGCCCCAGGATGCCCTCATGGGTAATAGTGCGCTTTACAAATACACATAACATAAAACAACATTGTTGAATACAATGTGATGTGGCCTCCTCGTAAGTGGCTTCTTTATATCTCTGAATAACCGAGTCCTTTCAAATGGTTCTTTTTCGTATTACAGATTACATGAGCACACATTCTAGACCGGCAAAGAAAAACAAGCAATTTGTCAGACCTTCAAGAAGCAGCATTATTTATTGTAGTGATACTTTATAATATTGTTCCCCATAAAAAAGCTCATTTATTTACCATTTTTTTACAGAACTGGATCAATGTTAAGGAATGTGTGAAACTGTTGAAATATGTTCAGTCACTAGACAGTGAAAAAATTAAGGACCTTAGTTAGAGTTTAGTGGACGGGACAATCCATCACAAAGAAACTGTAATATCAATCCAGAATGCTCTATTATTACAAGAGTATTATATCCCATAGCAAGGGTAATATGGTACACATTCTGTGAGGTTATAACAGAGTATACCATCTACCAAACTCTAAATAAGGCCGCAACTCTCTGATTCAATTTCCTTTCTCCTATATTTATGGAAGAAACGCTGTAGCTTGTGCAAACGTGCTCAAAAACCATCAGTTTGGTAGAAACCTATTCTATCAGGGGGGGAAATTGTGGTGACACTCGAGTTGGCACTTTAAATGCGTGGGTCACTGAGAAAAACAGCATACATGATTTGCATTCTATCATGGAGTAGAAAACAAAATGGACCTCACTTCCAGTGGCTCAGCATATGTGTGCTATGCAAGCACCAAGAAAACTACCAATACTGTAGATCTGGTATTTCCCTGGTGTGGTTTTACCTCTCCATTGCAAATTCTTCTCCCGGGAATGATGGAAACCCTGCAACATAAGAGTGGCACACCAGATTTCCGAATAGGTTTGCTATTTCTTCCTAGTTTTAACAGTGCCCCTTTTGCTAAAGTTTTCCTGGAATTTCACTAGGATTTTCACTTGGGGTGGTAATTCCACATCATTTATCACAATGGGATTAAATGCAAGCACCTTTTGAACCTGATCTCAGTATTTCACAGGGTCCCTGAATGAGGACCGAATAGTACACCTTACAAACCACTTTTGACTGTATATGGGCAGGAATTGAGCTTTACCTCACCGAATAACATAAGCATATCAGGGGCACATGAAGGTGGGCCCGGCCTTGTGAACACTTTAAAACTGCCTGTATCTGCAATCTGCTTAAAAATTCTTGATTAAACATATTGAAAGATCAATGGTAAGGTGTCTTTTTTATAAACTCTCGTCAATGTATTTTACTCATACTGTACGTGCCAAAAGATTGGCATTTTTGGGATATAAAACTTACCAAATATACACTAGACAGCATCTCTAAATGAATGAATTCCTTTGTTTTAGATATATGTCAAAATATTTGGGGCACTGTTCACAAAGGTAAATTTACCCACGTAGATTTACTGCAAGTAAAAGTACTCCTGCACTGTTGAGTAACTTTGCTACTTGCTGCTATTCAGCATTTAAAGACCAGTCAACGTCTAAAAAAATTGTCATTTGTGAGAAATGGCCAGGGCCTGGGAGGGGGCGGCACTTAATGTCGGCACATCCTGAGACACTTTTACCCATCCCTAACCCCTCAACTTTAAACAAACATATGAAAGCTTTTAAGCCTGCCATCGATTTCCTAGAAAGTTTTCAGACCTAGTAATGGGCATCAGCTGTGCAAGGACTCCAAACATGACCTGGAAATCCACTCTGGGAAGGGGTTTCCTTCTCATCTTCTGTTTTACACATCTTCATCAGAAAACCATGTGAACGGAGCCAATATTGTGTGTCACACAGTGGCACAGTTTAAGTCAGCAGGACTACATTTACGATCAAAATGTCTTAAAAGTATAGACTTTGGTGTCCCCACCCCATGATTTCAAAGAATGGAGCCTAATTTATAGGTGTAAAGATAATACCTGGAACTTTTCACACATAGGGGGAGATTCCAGCTACTGTGGCAG
This sequence comes from Lissotriton helveticus, assembly GCF_964261635.1. NCBI lineage: Eukaryota > Metazoa > Chordata > Amphibia > Caudata > Salamandridae > Lissotriton > Lissotriton helveticus. The sequence continues at coordinate 1,930,232,650 of NC_136059.1, forward strand.
AGCTCTCTCTGTAGTAAAGTACAGGAAAACATTTGAAAGTTTATTGAACTTAAAAAAGCTTGATTAAAAAAAAATGTATGTTAATGAATTTAATTATTCCTTTTAAATGAAGAACAACAATAAAAAAAATACTCTAGTATTATTAATTTAATTTTGAATAAAATATTTTGTTATTTTGAATATATTCCTGTAGGAAAGTAGGATCTGCTTTCATGGTTACCCCCACTTTTTGCATAGTGCTATGCTGTTTCTGACTAGTCTGACTGGGATCCTGCTAATCAGGACCCGAGTCTCTCTGCTTTCTCCCCTAAATTGTTATGTTCAGTACTTAGGTACATCCCAGATTGGATACTGAGGTACCCTTATCAGTCCCTAGAATATGGTACAGAGGTTCCTAGGGCATAGGTACCCCAGAGGTCCCCCATGGGCTGCAGCATATATTACGCCTCCCATGGGAGGCCATTAAACTGCAACTACATGCCTGCCATAGCAGCCTATATAAGCTGGTGACTTACGAAAGATATAGGTTTACTACATCTAGGGTCACTGCACTTAAAACCTATAAGTCACCTCTATATCGGGCCTTTGCAATCCTGAAGGCAAGGTGCTTAGTTCTAAGTGTAAGGGTGTCCCTGCATGAGTAGGACACCCCAACAGCTGACAGAGTTCATTCTCCCAGGTTGTGAGACAGCCATATATCATATAGAGGGGCACCGCATCATTACGCGATGACATATCAAAATTGGTTGAAACTAATCCTATCATGTTTGGTATCAAACATGTTGGAATCATACATCCACACCATATGATTCCAAGCTCTGGAAAAGACTTCCGTTAGGCTCTCAGTGATCCTGATACCAGTCTTTTAAACCCGGACAGCACAACATGGCTGCTGCCTACCAGAGACACGATTCTGCCCTTCTGCTGCTGAGCCAAGCTCGAGTAGGGGAAGGCAAAACAATAGGTATCCTGTCACAGGGAGGTGTGATCACCTCCCAGACAGGATTTAGTGTATTGGGGCCAGGTGGGTGCGCTTGCCAGTGCCACTCAGTCTGCATGAGGGGCACATTTGGTACCCTCCTTGCATAGTCCTGTTCAAACCAGCTCAGGGAGCTGTTGGCTTCCGCTCTGGCGCAAAACTGGACAAAGGACATGGGAGTATCCTCCCCACTGTCCAACCCCTCCCCTGGGAGGGAACTATGAATCGTCCCAACCCTTTCCTTAGGGTACTTAAGGGCTTACCTGGGTGTAGGTCACTAGATTCATCATGGGACATGATTCAATTCAGACACCACTTCAACTTCAACTGTCTGGGCACTATGCTGGGCTTTGATTGGACTCAAATTTGTCCCCCTGAACCTCTGCTGCATCGTCTGTGCCTGTGCTCCATACAGGAACCTTCCAAGGCCTATGGACATCCAAGACACCAGAAGGAATCTCCCTTGCAGTGAAGGAGTCACTTCCCTGCATCTTAGTTGCAGGCAGGCACTGCAACTAAGCTGACCGGTCTGCTGATTCTGAGCTCCAACTGACTCCAGAAAGCTCAGCAACACAGGTGGTGGCTGTTCACATCCCTCAAGGGCTGCCCTGTCCTCTCTCCAAGTTTGAGGCCAGTATCCCCCGTCGGAGCTGCAGGAACCGAACCTCTGTGTATCACATACACTTGACATTGAAAAGGCTTGTTGACTTGCTTCCACCAAGATCTTCAGGCTCCAAGTAGTCCCAATCTCAAGCGTCTCCAATGATCAAAATCTTTGCTCACATTGCATCGTTTGTACTATGGCCTGCATGTTTGGTGAGCTGTACAAGATCCGCTTGCGACTCCAGTGCCTCTGGTTTGTGGGTCCTGCTGAGGGTCACCTTTGATTTCTTTTGGTCTTTCCTGATTGCTCGGGGTCTGCCCTGACTCCCCTGCTTGTAGTGAGTCCCCTAGGCCTTGCTAGTACCAACACTGCACCTTCTTTATCTTTCACATTGTTTGCAGTTGCCAAGGCTTGTTGGTGCTCCCGATGGACACCGACCCCCTCAACTCTCGAAATCCAATGTAGGACAGCACATGAATGGCTCCTGGTCTTGCAGAGCATCGCCTGGTCCTCACAGCTGCAGAGTCAAGGTCATCATCAACTCTTCTGCTACTCCCGAATCGGTGAGCATTCATTTTCCAGGTTTCCGGGTCACTCCTGAGTGCCATAGGCTCTATCCCCTCTGCTTGCAGGTGCTCCTTGTTGGAACCGGGCCCACTGGCCCACTTAGGGTAGCATGGCACAGTGTGGGAAGGCTAAATCTAGAAGGCAATTGTGACGTACTTGCGCAGCACACTCTTCAACACAGAAAATAGAGAGGCTTTATCTTTTTCTTGCATTACAAAGAAAAAGGGGTGAAGTTTCCATTAGTTAATAAAATTAGGACTTTGGGCATTCCACTTTTGGATTAACTGTATTAATTAAACAGTTTTTTGCATTTCCTCACAGTAGTCAAAGCACCAGGAATTTAATACATTCCACTAGGCAATCAGCAGGTAAGTAAATCACCCATAAATCAATAGGAACATGTCGCAGTTTAAACCAGTCAGGTAAGTACATTAAATACTGATTTGGTAGATATATGTATCCATTTAGAGCAAGCACGTAAATACATTAAGTTGTGATTTAGCAGGTTTTTGCATCAATTTGAGTCAAGCTGGTAAATACATTGAGATTAGAACAACAGTGGTTTCATATCCAGAGTGCGCTGTCTCTTCCTAGCTCCTGCGCAAGAAAGTACTTATGGAGGTTTTACTTCAGAGGGGGAAGAGAGATCTGGAACCCACTCTCTTAATATAAGCCAGTCACGTTGTTGCCTGAGAGATGATCAACTTAGGGGCTTAGTTCTTGGCACCCCCCCCCCCGGCCATTACAGTCCCCCCTCCATGAATGGCTTCTTTCCTTCAGCACCACCCTCCATTGAGTTGTCCCCCGATACCTCTGCGCCCGTCTGGCGCCTCTGTCACACTTTCCGCGGAACGAGTCTACGGGCCGATCTTCCCCCGTTCTCCCGCTTAGGTCTTATGGCACTTCACCTGAGGCGGGGCAGGGGCCGCAGCCGAGCCACGACGCGGACACCTCAGATGCCCCAAAGCGGGTGGGCCTCCTCGCACGTGCTTTCCTGTCTCTCTGGAGAGTCAAGCTGACGTTTGATTCGGCCTTCCGAAGGGCCGCGGCAGCTTCCACTCCTCAGAGTAGCTCCGTTTCGGGCAGAGAGGAGACGCGCTAGGCAGGAGTCTGATTGCTAAGCGACCCTGCCCAGCGTCTCTCTCAGAGCCTCGCGTCGCTCCCCTTTTCCTCACACTCGGCCCATCTCAGCACCCAGGCCAACGGCGGTGAAACTTTTGGCAACCTCGGCACCACAGCGCTTCAAAGAGGGCAAAGGGGGGGCTCTGAACGATGCAGCGCTGGCAGAATTAAGCGGCAGACTCACAGGCAAGGTCAACGCTCTTCTAACAAGGGCCAAACAGGAAGCAAGGGCAAAGGTTAAGACCCAGCCTCTCTTCAGGAGTCGTAGTAAAGGTCCCTTGCTCAGCGTTGCCCTTTTAGCATACAGCGCCCACCCTCCAAGGTTCCCTGGGCTGGGCAAAGTCACTCTCACCAACTGTCCAAATGAATTAATCTTCTTGATGTATGGACACACTGGGGCGTTGTGCTCTCGGATCTTCTCTCAGACAGGGCCAGATCAACAGGAAGGGCAGCACCCTCAGACCAACTCGCAGCCCCTAGGAGCAGTCAAATTAGCCCGAGACACAATCCCCCTGTCTGCACTTCAGCCAGCCCAGCAGTGACAAAATGGCCGCCCAATGCCCTCCCTTATATAGTCTGGCTTAAATAGCCTGGGCCCAGGTCACTAGAGTGGACCGGAAGGTTCTGGAACCCCCTTATGCTATCCTACGGGCCAGAGCTCTGAGGTAATTTCTAGCAGGCGTCCATTTTATGAAGCTCTCCCATCCCACCATTTTAGGAAGGCACACCTGCGCCTCAGCACTGATTGGCAGTGGTGAGGCGCCCCGAGACCTAAGGCCACACGAAAAAGAATTGGTGAAAAAAAATGTGAGGCAGAAAGAGAGAAAAAAAATAGGGGGAGACCACCCAAAAGCTGACAGCTCTAACACTCCTCACCTTGAATCCACCACCGGACACTTTCTCCTTCTCCAGCAGTGGCATTTTCCTGAAGTCTTCCATTGGGTTCGACGGCGGTTTCCGATACCAATTCACACCTTTGCACCTAGCTTCCCTGGTGTAGGTAACGTGGGTACTAGTGTATCCATTGGAGGGGTGGCTCTCCAACCTTCTGTCTTCCAAGGGGTTTCTTCATGGTCCACTGTTTTAATTAATTTATATTTTAAAAAAATTAAAGTTACATACAGTTTTAAATAAAAAAATGTACCTTATAATAAACTAATAATTATGTTGAATTTATAGATACTATTTAAACAAATTAAATATATATGAATTTTGAAAAAGGTAAAATAATTTAAATTATGACATGGGTTTTATTTTAATTTCCTGTCACCATTATGTTCTATGGGAGGTTGTTCCAGCACCAGTGATTGCCCATGTGAAGTGCGAGACTTAGTCCAGCTCTGAGCAGGAGTATTGTATTGTTCACTGGGACTTAAAGAGTGCGTGTTCACCGACAGGTCTCTTAGCGCTATGAGAGAGAGACGAAACCCGCCAAAGATCAGCATGTACATGGTCCCGGTCTTGGTCTATGTTGGACCCCAAGCTTCTGTAAAAAGAAGCGTCTTAAGTTTTTTCCTGAATGGGAGAAGGGTAGGTTCCCTACGTAGGCTTTCCGGTAGCCCGTTCCACAGTTGAGGGACCACTACAGAGAAGGCTCTGCCCCCTTTGGAGGTCGTATTGAAGTACGGGCAGGCCAATAGTCCTGATTCGGATGAGCGAAGGGTACTTCCTGGCTCATACATTTTTAGGCGCTCCTTGATGTAAACTGGGGCCCAGCTGTGAATGGCTTTGTGGGCAACGCAAAGGCCTTTAAACCTGGCTCTCTGTTTGATAGGGAGCCAGTGCAGCTGCTGCAGTAGGGGGTAGCATGTTCCTGTCTTGGGAGCCTGAAGATTAGCCTAGCTGTGTGGTTCATGGCAACTTGTAGTTTGGTTAACAAATTCTGAGGGAAGCCGATGTACAGGGCATTGCCATAGTCCAGCCATGGCACAATCATTGCCGACACAGCCATCTGTAGTGCAGTAAATGAGAGGAGGGGAGCCATTCTCCTTGGCTGTCTCAGTAAGCCCACGCAGGTCCCCCCATGTGGACACCTGGCTCGACATGGAGAGCTTGGCATCTATTTTTATGCCGAGGCATTTTTATGACCGGGACTGGCACCCAACTCTTGTGCCCAAAAAATGTCACTCCACTGGTTATTTCCGGAGGTAATGGCCAGATTCTTGATCTTGTCGGGATTGAATTTTAGTGAGTTGGCTGTCATCCAGTTAACCGTAAACCTGAGTATATTTTGCATGCTTGTGTGGGCCAGAGGGGAGCTGGCGATCAGGATGATTATTTGCATGTCTTCGGCGTAGTTGAATACTTGGCAATCCATGTGGGCCACAGCAGCCACCAGCGGATGGAGATAGATGTTGAAGAGAAGGGGGGACAGTGCTGAACCCTGGGGGACTCCGCATGTTAATGCGCCGATGTTGGACACCCGATCAGCCAGCTGGACCCTTCAATGCCGCCTACATTTAATACTGTTGAGGGTCCATTTTGCACAGAGTAACTTTAGAAGTGCAATTTGTGAATAGCAATGGGCTTACCTTTTTTGTTTGGTGAGTGTATGGCCCTTCTTGAATCCCTTCTTAACCCTTCCAAAAATCCTTCTTACTCCTACCTTTAACCCTCCTATTTAGTAGTATGTGTTCCCGACTTTGCAGCCTCTCCCTCTTTCCACCCATATTTGCACTTAAAACTTATACCTATGTGTGTGGCGATTTCCTCATTAGGGCAGAGATCTCCACACATAAAAGGTAGGAGAGACTGAGGATTAAACCTCCGCATATAGGTTAATGAACTTTTGTACTATGTTAGTAGTACAATTTTAGTGTTAAACGTATTACAATATGCAGTTTGTGAATAGGGTCCTAGCCTTCATAGAGTCCCCTGCAGTCCAACAAAATGATGTCACTGCCAATGGGCTCTTATCTGTGAGACTCTTTCCATTAATCCTGTATTTTGTACAGTAGCAGTGATCTTGAGTGCAATGGTCAGAAGCACAGCAAAAACACCAAAGTATTGTAATTATATTATTGGTTTGCAACTGAGGGCAATGACATATACACGTATACACTGAACTTTCAGTGAAAAAGACATTTCTAAAGTGCAGACTATGGACATTTTCAAACATCTGCAAAATAGGAAAATTTACAATTTTTAATGAACGGTCACAGAACACAGAAGGCACATAAACATCTCTGCCATAGATGCAGCAATGCAAATACATTTCTCATTGGAATCAGATTCTTTGGCCTGTAGGACACTCTTCTCTCCAGTAGGTACAAGTTGAATTTTTAGAAATCTGGTTGGTTTATGACATGGCTGCCATAGATTCATACTCATTCTCAGCGGCCAGCAAGTAAACCAAAAGCATTGGCACAGCCAAATAGGTATCACTGCCAAGACGTTTTGGCTTTACCAGTGCTTCTTTTTTTCATTGTGATGTCACAAGTGTTAAGCACTGGAGTAAGGTTCTCTAAATTAGTGGAGGCCAAGATGTAAAATATCTCTTTGGGGCCAATTCACAAAGGCATTAAGAATTATTTGAAGTAATACATCTGTCAGAATCTTTTAAGTTTTCTCTCATGACTTTGCGAATTGGCTCCAAACCTCTCTGATGGGAATAAAATATAAATATTCAGAGAGTATTCATATACATTTAGCAAAAATAGAAAGGACTATGCCCTCTTTGCACTTTTACTAGTACAGAGTTCGATGTTTCAGGTCGATTCACAATGGCATGTAAGTGTACACAAAAGACTACTCCTATAGAAGTGTTATTCATTCTTATAAATTATTTTTTGAATTGGCCCCTTCAATAATATATGAGTTCATATATAAACCAGAGATATATATTTACTTGTTTGGGTGTTAGGTAAAAGTAATAAATGTTTAAAGAAATACATAAGCCTCCATTTTAAAATTAACTCTGCATTGATTAACATTCAATAATATCTGCAATGAAATAAAACATGTTAAGGAATTTGATTATTGTATTATTATGCTGTACACTATGGGGCCGATTCTGATATGGGAAAAACCACTCTGAATAGCCGTACGGAGCGTTTTTTCCGTACAAATCGTACCCTGCAGCCTCCCCCGTACGTACGATGAAGTACGATTCATATCAGGAGCAGGACTCTGTACGAATCGTACAAAGACCGTACAACTCCAATCTCCGTACGATTCTCCCTCGGAACCTGCTGTACGCAACATCCGTACGGTTTGAAGAAGGTTTTCCCGACCCAGCAAGTACAATTCGTGTCGGGTACGCACCGTATGACGCTTTATTTACAGGAGCCCAAAACATCCGGAGAAGCAGAGTACATCTCGAAACAGGTACGGAACGGCCCCCCCGGGTACGGTGTGTACACCCCATGATCACAGGGGTATGGTGCGTACCCCTGCGATCATGGGGTATACGCACCGTACCCCTCGAACATGGGGTGTACGCACCATACACCATGATCGCAGGGCGTACGGTGCGTAACCCCTGCGATCAAGGGGTGTACGCACCCTACGGTGTGTATGTGATTGTATGGTTGTCCGTACGAATCGCCCTTACCTGACGTGGACCGTACGAATCGCGTCCTCATACCCCGGTCCGGATCGTACTCGTTGGGTCGTACGGCGTGTTTACGAATCGTAAAGTTCACTGTGAGGGTCCATGTCGTACGGTTTCAGCCTTGCAATTCGTATGGTTCTCGACGTTTTGGACGGATTGACGGGATACGGATCGTACTACGCGATTCGGACGGACGTGTACGGTTCGTACGGAGACGGCTCCGGATACGATTCGGACGGACGCTTTTTTTTCTCGAATCGGAATCGGCCCCTAAATGTCTCACCTTTGATGTGTTGAACTCCTCAAATTAACCTTAGCGGTGGGGGTAATTTGCGTAATTCAATGTAGTGCAATCATATGGAATTGGCTACAAATTCCATGAAATTACGTGGAATTATGCAAGAATTCTAATTCCAAATTAAGTACTATTTTCTAAGCACTAAAATGCCTTCTCACATTCCAAAATTGATGAGAGGGTGCCTTTTGCACAAAGAAATAGCATTAAATGCAACAGAACATAAATTGCTTACTAATTATACAATAATTTTTCATAATGTGGAAGTATGCTGATAATGTTATTGTAATGGAATATAAAACATATTTAATTGAATTCACAGGATTGTATCATTTTATTTATTTTTATAGCTATGTAGCTTATATTTATTCTGTTTTATATATAAATGTATTTGCTGTGTATTTTTAGTATGTGTGGTGGAAAATTATGATATATTAATTACATTTAATCAATGTTGTTTTATTTATGTTATTACATAATTTTATAATATTATGTGGATTTCTGTATAGATTTTTTATTTTTGCAATTATTTAGCTACTTTAAATTGTTTATGGAGTGTTTAGTATATATATTCTGCTATGTTTAGTGTTAAACAACTTCAAAAGGTCTAAAACCTTCCCCTATACTCTTGGATTGGAAAGGGAATAGTAAATGGTACAATTTTAATGTCCAACACCTTCACCATATTAGTTCAGATTCAAGTGGAAACAGTAAATTTGTCTCACTTAGTATCCAAAACCTTTCCTAAATTGTTCAGATTGGTGTGGGAATAGGAAATGTGACCACTTTAGTGTACAGCATTTTCCCCTAAATTGCTCATTTCAGAGTGGAAATAGTAAATGTTACCTCTTTAGTGTCCAACACCTTCCTGGAAATGGCTTTCTTTGGAGTGGGAATACTAAATGTGGCCCCTTAGTGTCCAGCACCATCCCCTAAATGGCTTAGGTTGGAGTGTGAATAGTAAATGTGACCACTTTAGTGCCAAATTATCTTCTCCTAAATGGCTTAGATTGAAGTAGGAATAGTAAATGGCACCTCTTTTGTGCCCAAAGCCTTCACCTAAATGACTTAGATTGGAGTGGGAATAGTGAATGTCACCCCTTTAGTGTCCAACAACTTACCCTAAATGGCTTAGATTGGAGGGGGAATAGTAAACGTGAAAACTTTATTGCCCAACACCTTCCACTCTATGGCTTAGCTTGAAGTGGCAATAGTAAATGGGATCCCCTTAGTGTCCAGCAGCTTCACCCATATCACTTAGAGTGGATTAGGAACAGTAAATGTCACTCCTTTCGTGTCCAACACCTTCCCCTAAATCGCTTAGGTTGGAGTGGGTACAGTTATTGTGACCACTTTCATGTTTAAAATTTTCACCTAAATGGCTTTGGTTGGATTGGAAACAGTAAATGTCACCCCTTTAGTGCCCAAAACCTTCCTCTAAATGGTTTGGATTGAAGTGTTAATATTAAATGTCACCCCTTTAGTGTCCAACACTTTTCCCTAAATAGCTTAGGTTGGAGTAGGCACAGTACATTTTAACACTTTAGTCTCCAACATCTTCCACTCAATGGCCTAGATTGGAGTGGCAATAGTATATTTGACCCCCTCAGTGTCCAGCTCCTTCACCTAAATTACTTAAATTGGAGTGGGAATACTAAATGTCACTCCTTTACCATTCAACGCCTTTCCCTTAATGCTTAGATTGGAGTGGAGTGGGAATAATACATTTCACCCCTTTTGTGTCCTACGGATTCCCCTAAATGGCTCAGGTTGAAGTGGGAATAGTTAATGCGACCACTTTCGTGTTCAGCATCTTCCCTTAAATGGCTTAAGTTAGAGAAATCGCGTCTTAATCGCCATCCCGGAAATCCCGCCACCGGAAAGAAGGAGCCTTGCCGAATATCTTCTGGCAGGGAGATCTTTTAATCACCTTACGCCACAAAATCTTTAAACTAGGCCTAACCTAAGCATTTGGAAGCTGGGCCCCCTATGCGCTGTGTTTCCTTTTCTAAAGATTATTAGAAATTCCAGGATACAAGACCTTCATAAAAAAGGAACTAGTGGACTACGGAAGGCTACATCAGTCTAATCTACATAATCGACCACACCCTATTCCAATGGTTCCAGTTGGCGGGAAATAAAATCAAAGAATTTCATTTTTATCAGCTCACGTTACATTTATCCATCAGAAGTAAGAAATAGATACTACACTACAGTGACTGCATGTTCACCGCTACCTAATTCACGTGGCTGCTCCAGAAGAAGGCGCTGGTCGCCGAAACGCGCGTAGAGATTCATTGTGCCACTTATTTTGTCAACCTTCTATGTTTATGTAGAATTCTGTTATGTACTTTTTATGGTGTATATATTACACATGATTTTAATTTTGTTATTTCTGTCAATGCCTTGATGTACATGAACTGAAAATTCTGAAATGTTTCTGACTGTTTTAATTTTTAATCATTAATAAAAACTATCCAGTTTTTTAGTAATTTGTCAGTCTAGTGTTCCTTTATATTATATCATGTTTTTTACTTAAATCATCAGCTGCCTAGGTTGTTTTCTGTCAAATGCTCCTTTCCCTGGCCTAGGAACTTTTGTATCTATGTATTCAGGGGGTCCTTGTTAAATATACATTAAGTTAGAGGGTAACAGTAAATGTTATCCCTTTAGTGTCTAAACCTTCACCTAAATGGCGTAGGTTGGAGTGTGAATATTAAATGTGACCACTTTTGTGTTCATCACTTTCCCCTAAATGGCTTAGATTGGAGTGGAGACAGTAATTGTTATCCCGTAGTGTACAACATCACCCCAAAATGGTTTCAATATAAGTGGGAGAAGTAAAGGTAACCACTTCTGTGTATAACATGTTTATTCTCATTTGTTATATTACAGTGTGAGTATGAGATGTAGAACTTTTAGTATTGGATTTTCCGTTCACATTTGTATTGACTTTTTTAAAAAGGACACTAAATGACACATTTTAATTATGATCTTTATATTGTTGTTTATTTAAGTTTTTAATATTTTATTTAATGTATAAGTTTTACATTTTTATAAACACATATATGTTCATACCAAAATTAATATTTATTGCTATTTTGTACCGCTTGTAAAACATGTTATATAATTTTGAACATTGTTCACATATTGATATTTCTGAAATTGTTTTGCAAATATGATGTATTTATTTACCATATTAATTTGTTGTACATACATTTTTTAAATAACAGGTTTTATTTACTTTTATAAAATGGTGTTTCTATAGGTTGTAGTGGGTAGCCTCCTCTGTTACAAGGACATAAGTTAGTGCAATAAATATTTTTTAAAGTCAAACTCTTTGTTACATATTCTACATTTAGTGCATTTTTTGGAGGGGTCTCCAAATGCTTCGATAAAAATGGTAGTAACTGCCCTGAATGGCTGTGTGTGGGTAATGTATGAGTGTTGTTTGTATCAAGGCTTGCACAAAGTTGATTATTATTTTATGTGGAGAGTAGCTGTTTTTATCTTATTGTGGTTTAGTAGTTCATAGTAAATGCCACTTTGCTTGTTAGGTGGCAAGGCGTATATGAGGGGTATATTAGTGTTTTGATGGTCACCATGCAGAGTATATATTTGAATGAATGGTTTAGGGGACATTTTAAATGTTGCATCAATTATCCATGTTTGGCATTTGCTTAGTCTTGATACATTATCTGCTTTAGCAAATATAATAATTGATTAGTCATTATTAAGGTTGTCATGCAGGAGTAAGTCTTCATCATTATGTGTGGTGGTTGAGTGCCTTGGCATCTTCTAGGGGCAGAAGTAATACCACTAGTGGCTTCTTTAGATTGTACTATTAAGCATTTTAAAATGGGGATAGTTGGTAGCTATCCTGTGATGTGTTAAGGTACTCTAGGGCATATATATTTTAGAAATTTAGTAGTGAGCTCTTGGGAACTAGTGCTCACCTCTTTTAAATCTTGAACTACATGTCTTTTTTTTATTTCTGTGACATTTGGGAGTGGGTTTGATCTCTCACATTATTAGCAGCATAACTTATTGTAGTAGCCTTCTTATAACAAGCATTATAGTAGCATTTTGAACATTTACAATTAACATTCTCGGTGCTGGTGCTTTCTTGACTATAAGTGTAGCCCATTTGCAAGAGTAATTGTTTGCCTTTCTGTGATGTGATATTTTTTGCACTTTCTGTCATTCTGTCTGTAGATAGCTCAATAATACGGTTAAATAAATCTTAAGAATTTTACTTTTGCTTTGCTAATTGACAAACAAATGATATCAAATGGTTTGCATTTTAAACTTGCATATTTGTTGTTGTTTATAATTGCAGTTCTGTTTTTCATTTTTGTGTTGAAACTGTTCCAATGTGAAGCTGGTGGTTTGTTTTCTGTTGGGGGAGGGGAAGTTGTATTATTTATATTCTGAAAATTTATTTGTGGGTAGTTTGTATTTGTTGAGGCTTTTAGCTTTATTTTTTTACTTTTAGGGCCTCATTTACTACAAAATGACGCAGCACAGCACCGAAAGCCACTTTGCTGCGCCAAGCTGCGTCATTTTAAAAGCACAGGGATGCTTCGTATTAACAAAAATACTACAAATCTGTGTGCTTTCCCCTGTGCTGGTGCACAATAGGCTGCCATGCACCAGCACAGTCACCCTTGTGTTATGTTGCAAGGGTGCCTGCATTTCAGGAATTATTGTTTTTGTGCATGAAGGAACACCTTTCTGCACAAAAACAATACTTGATGGCATTTTCCTCTTTCTATGCGTGCTCAGAATGCAGCACACATTGCACGAGCTAGAAATTAAAGTATTTCTCCTTGTTGCACCACTCGTACACCTCTCCCATGGAGGAGTAGAAGCACACATTGCACAAGGTAGAAATGAAAGTATGTCTCCTAGTTGCACCACTCCTACACCTTCCCCATGGAGGAGTAGAATTCAGACACATTTCCAGTTTTACAAAACGTCGTAAATCTGGGAATGTGTCAGGTTCCATGGATGTTGCATGGGAACACCCACAGCAACACCCATGGAATGCTCTTTTCATGCAGATTAATTAGTGAAAGGGGCCCACATTTACAAGGCCATACAATTTCAGACAGGTTGATTGAACGTGGCCTAGTAAATCTGGACAAGCCTATTGAGCTACCGGTGCGTCATAAAAAGTGGCACACCTGCAACGCAATGGGCTTGTAAAGGAGGCCCTAAATGTTTAGCTGATGTTTACAAGTGCTTAGATTTGAATATACTTTCTGCCTTTCTCCAGGTGACTGTTGAATTTTATTGGTGGTTCTGTAGGTTGCATATTGTTTTGTACTTTTTCGGTAGTACCTGATGTTTGCTATATACACAAAAGTAGGGAGTTTGGTTAGTTATTTGTTCCCTTGCATTTGTAAAATAAGTTACTAATAACTATTTTAAATTAAAATATTTTGCTTACTTATGATGGTAATTGTATATTTTGTTCTAGTTTTTAGTTTTCTTTTGGCAATCCAGCAGCATTGTTGTCTTGCAGCTTTAGTGTTGTAGACTTTTGGGGTAAGAGCCTGTGGGGCCAAGTAACTGTTGATGACTGTAGGCAAGAGAAGTGATGGAAAGGTAATGTAATTATAAAAGCGATAACTGCAATTGGTAGTTAATTTGCCCACACTTTGGACAATGCTTTTAGAAAGAAACTTCCCCAGAAGTGAGGCCTGTGCACAGCACATGCCAGTAGGGTCCTGTTGGCTCTATAGAAGGCATGTGCCACATGCAAGCTCCTGACAGTACTGGACCGCACTGGTATTCCTCATCCTTCCCCATCAGGGGTGTTTTTCCGAAACTCTGTCTATCAATTTTTCCAACATGAGCAACAACTGAAAAAAAAGTTTGTAAAATACTCCCTCTATCTGTGACTGGTTCCTAGTATTACTGCTAAGACCTAGCGTGGTTCAATAAGCTTGGTCAGAAGAGTAATGACATCCTATGTTCAATACCACAGTAATGTGGCTTCTTGTATCACCAAAGCACATCTCAATAATTCAACACTTACCCATTAAAAAAATGTCACAGTGAAAGTGATTCTCAACATAACCCAAGAAAGAACTAATGATAGTGTTATGGATGTGATCCTTTGCAATGTATTGACATCACAGCTAGTAGCCTCATTTTGTTTGAAGAAGCAGGACACATTTAGATAGGTACACTACAGTTTCATGCAGTCAAATGTCTTGCTTCTTTTGGTATCTTCAAAATGGTAGTATTCAGCATAAGTTTAGAAAATTGAACATAATTGATAATACCCTATTATTGTACCTTTCAAATTTGTGAGATGGCCAGTACTTATTACTCATATTTACAGTGCAAAAGAAACTGTGAGTCTTTTACAGGTACCTGGCAGAGAATAGACAGGCATGAAGCATAATGTATATTAGTGGCAACATTCACTTTTTGATATGTGATGTGAACATAAATTAACGTAATAGGTTCAAATATGAGAGATACAGCCTTCAGGGGTGTGGAATTTAATAAAATATCAACTTTTCCAAGGGAGAGGTAGCTTCATAAATCTACTTGCCCTGTAACAAAATTCTCTTGTCCCTTTTGTTCCATGTAATACGGCAATACATAATGGCAATACTATAATTATATAAGAGCTCTGATAATAGCCTCTCTGATTATGCTAGGGCTCATAGAATAGTAGGGTTTGAATACTAGCAATTCCCTCATTTTGCCACATTTCAACAGAGCTACATACTGGGGCCGGAGGTAGTGGCAAGCAAAAGTTCCAGAGTTAGAATGCCCTTTTGAGTCTATGCAAACCTTCTAACTTGCATGTTTTAAGAGTTTTCACCAACTCTTCGCTAATCTTTTCCCATACTGAGAAAGGTTGGAAATTTGCTCCTGACAATGGCAGACATAAAATGTCTTCCAGGGCTGGTAAAAACATTTTCTCATATTTAAATGCAGTTGACAAATATTTTCAAAGAGTACTATTATTTGGCCTACATCTGGAAATTTGTGTTAATTCACAAAAACCATAAAAATGCACTCAATGCACTGACATATACCATAGGTGCAATTTTGAGACTTTTAAAAAAAATAATTGAGCCCCTAATTAGGTCTAGTGTTAACCATGACCTTTTGTGTTTATTAAACTTCTCTCTCTCTCTCTCTCTCTCTCTCTCTCTCTCTGTTTATTGGCTGGCTTCATTGTGCGTGTCAGTATTCTGCTCTTTCACAAGGAGTATATCAGCACACAAAGTGGTTTTGTTCAGTGCCAGGAACTACTTTGGCAATGTGTGCTTTTTGAGACCAAAAACTATTTTTGCTTTTGCCAATGTTTGTTATAATGGTGAGGGCCCGGCAGCTCCCACACCAATTAGTTTTTACAAAAACCATGCCAAAGCAAGATACACATTGGCAAAACCATAAAGCTGGCCACCAATTTCAGATCTACTGGCTTTGCCAATGCTTGTTTATTTTTTTATGTTTCCCATAATCTTATTAAAACTGTTTACACTGGTTTTACATTATGAATAATTGTGGGCAATACTAGGATACATCAACACATTTTGCTAAATGATACTTCAAAGAAATGGTACCTAACATTTTACAGTAATTTAGAGAAATGTTTTTTTTCTACTTGCATTGTTTTGTGAACATTTTATTTTGAAAGCAAATAATCATCAATCTTGCTTTCAAACTTCTGCAAATATTTGCATCTAATCAGAGAGCATTCTGGAAGCATTTTACATAGCCTTACATTGCTAAACTCTGAAAACGTGTTTACACATTTTTACACTGAACCGTTGTCAGTAGTAGATTCCAAGCTTACAACATTTACTTAAAGCGCTCTCCCTAATAAGAAAGGCTTTGAATTGATGAACCCATAAATACAAGTTTGAACAGCACTAACACATGGACACAAATATTACCTTAACTGCAGTCAATGCCCTTCCATGATCCATAATGAGGGACTGTAAACTGGCAGTCAAAGGGTTTGTGCTTCAAGGGTTCAGGCCCACTAGTCCCAAGGACAAATTACACATAAAAACCTGTAGCCCTTGACCCCAAACAATATGTCCTGGGCTTCGGGCTATAGGAATTCCACATCCCTGGCCCTAATTGGATGATATATACAAAGAGAATGAAACTGCTACAAAAAATCAAGACTGAAATGTTTGGCTGTTTTTGTAAAATAGATAGCTTTTTACAGGGATTACTGCCTGGCTGTGGAATTGTCCATTTAATATCATCAGTGCTAATGAGGTCATAGATGGATGTAATATAATTGAAATAGAAAAAACTCATTGTAAACCATGCCATTGATTTTCTTGTCTTTTGGAGAAGATTTGCTCTGTAATTCCTCTCAAGTGTATTTATATCTTATTTTGAAATCATGCTAAATCTCTTAGAAATCATCTTTTTTCAGACTAAAGTAATGTATAATGTTTTGTTTCCCCACTTGTAGTGGTATTTGTTATTGTACAGTTAAAATGGATAAGAGTTTAATTGAGCTATTGGAAAGAAGAACATTTAGTTATAATTACAACCCACACAGAAGAACCTAATTTTATAGCTATTGCAAGTAAGGAAAAGTCGATCCCTTGCAAAAAAGAAGCAGAAAACTATGGGTGGTTCTAAGGTTTAGGTGGAGAACAGCTCTTGAACAGAGAACTCTACAACATCAGCTTCACTCTAATTTAGCTCACCTCAAATGTCTGTATTTCTAGCAAAGTCCTTAAGCATAGGATTAGAACAGTGCATTCGACACAAAGCTGTAAAATGGCAAAAGTCTTTTACCACTCCAGGCACAGTATTACAGCTTTGGATTGGTAAATTTCTGTCAAAGTCACCCTTGAATGAAGAAAAAGGAACCCCTGACAAGCATTTCGCCATCAGTATAGCTCTTCCAAGAACGGACAAAGTAGTTTGCCATTTCTACAGCAAAGTACTGACACGTGTCTCGCTATCATTATAGCACTTTAGAGATTTAGCTTTGTCCAGAAAAAGGGAGCACACAGTATAAGTTAAAACAATACCTTTTCAGGATTAGAGTGCACATAAATTCTGCCAAAAATGCATATATATATATATATATATATATATACATATATATATAGATATATATATATGTATATATATATATATATATATATTACCTACTGGCGGTCGCCAGTAGGTAGTTATAGTTAGGACCTAGTTTCCATAGGAAATCCGCAACATTCTATTGGGAATAACTTTGGCGCCAGTAGACGAATTTTCGCAACTTTTTCAAAGAAGATGGCCCGCTCCCCTCTGCTCCTTCCCTGAAAGTTTGGGGGGGATTCGTCAAGCGGGGGCCGAGATAAAAGGGGGTCCCAAAACGTGTTTTCTCCATGTTAATTTCCATAGGGCGGTTGGACTCACTTTTAGCCCGAACGGCTCAATGGATTCCCACCAAACTTGGCAAAATTGTAGGGACTGGTAGCCCGATGTGCCTTTGCTATGTCTCAAGATATGTGCTCCAGAGGATTTT
Organism: Lissotriton helveticus; assembly: GCF_964261635.1. Classification (NCBI taxonomy): domain Eukaryota; kingdom Metazoa; phylum Chordata; class Amphibia; order Caudata; family Salamandridae; genus Lissotriton; species Lissotriton helveticus. Next base: position 1,930,250,280 of record NC_136059.1, read on the forward strand.
GAGTAATTTAGGTTCAAAAAAATATATATATCTATAAGCGCGCCCCGGTACGCACACCGGGGAGCGCACCGGGCGCGCTACGCAAGTACGCAAGCGGAAAGCTGATTGGCTCAAGGGTGTCTGTCAACATTCCAAACAGTCCGGAGCGGCCGCCATCTTGTGTCTCGGTAGGATCGAGACACAAGAGGTGGCAAAAACAAAGGGGGAAATGACCAAAAGGGGACAGGGTAGACCCCCTGACCCCCTAGGTTTGATGTGGGGGCTATAAAAGGGCCCCGCGGGGCAAAAAAAAATAAAAAATCGATATTCGCGGGGGGAGCGCCCAGTACGCGCACCGGGGAGCGTACCGGGGAGCGTACCCTGGGGAAAACAGAATGACAGAGTTTTTAAAAAATGTAGCATTTTTTTATAAATTGGGGGTAGTTCTAAAAAGAACTGTTTTTTTAATTCTTTTTGTTATTTTATATTTTTTTATTGTTTTTTGAATTTTTTTTACTTTTTTTGGCTTTTATGAACAATTTTATATTTTTTTTTGTAATTTTTATGGGGACAAACAAAATACAGGGAATTGTAAACGGCTCAACTGGAGCAAAAAAAAAAAACAGGAAAAATGTAAGGTTTCTTTGGGCACTTGTGTTTATCACCAGCATGGTTGATGAGTGTAATACTTTGCTCACCATAGATAATTGTTTTTCCACAAAATATACAAACGATTTTGTATCCACCAAACTTGGTTTGTATGTTTGGGACCATCTCCCTTGTCTCTGGACCCGATGGAGTGGGTTGTTTACTTTGGGAGGTGCTGGGTGAAGATTGGGAAAGGTTTCTGGTCAGTTCTCTGACCTCTGCCGCAGAATAGTTGTTTGGATGCCGGCGTTGCATGTGGCGAATCATGGTGTTGTTGCCAAAAGAGTATTTTTTGGCAGGGTTCCCCCCGGACAGTACAGTGCCACAGATCCGACAAGTAACCTTTGGCGCATTAACTTTCTATTGGTCCTTTGGGATTTTTAAAAACTCCCAGACAATGTGCTCCTTTGGCTTATAGGGGGTAGTATGTCCAGGCAGGAACTGCTGCCTCTCCTCCTCTTCCTCTTCCTCTTCTTCATCTCCACCATTGTGGTGTTGTGGTGGTCCTTGTGGTGGTGGTGGTGGTGTTGGTGCAGATGCTCCTGCTGCTGCTGCTACTGTAGCCATTTTTCAGTACAAATAGATCTGTAAACAGGTCTTCCTCAATCAAAGTACAAAGTGAGAATGAGGAAAAAAGGTGGGGGCTTTCATCATTTGGAAAACAAAACTGTCCTGAACCAATGAAAAGTGTTATTTTCAGATCACATGACTCGGGCTTTCATCATTTGGAAACCAAAACTGTTCTGAACCAATGAAAAGTGTTATTTTCAGGTGACATAACCGACGCGCTTACGCTACGCCCCCGGGGCGCGTAGCATAAGCGCGTCGGGGCGCTTACGTTGCGCGATCGTATGCGCTCGGGCGCTTCCGGGTGCGCTTACGCCGTGCGTCATAAGACGCATCTCGCGGCTACGCGAAACGTGTCTTATGATGCACGGCATCGCGGCTACGCGATATGTCACAATGTTGTTCGCGGCAACAGCGCATCAGTGATGTCATCAGTGATGTCACTAACCATGTCATGAATGATGTAATATGTGACATCATCAGCAGTGCATTGCGGGCGCGCGAGTTATAGTGAGTCCAACTAACTATAACGTGGGAATTTCAATGGTTTTATGTCAGTAAAATTTCCAGCTAACTATAACTGGTGTGAAACCTATGGTTTTTTCAGTGAATTTGATAGGTTTTTTAAATGCTAATTCCTAACTATAACTGGTGTGAAACCTATGGTTTTTTCAGTGAATATATATATATATATATATATGTCCTGCAATGTGCCCTGAAGCATTGAGAAGGCACACTCAGTTCTCTGCTTGCCAGCTTTAAAATGCAGCTTGTCTTCATGCCCCAAAGATTAGCATATTTCGCCGACGCGTTTCAGAGCTCAAGGCTCCTTCTTCCTGGGCTGCTCATTAATCATCACATCACTGGCTCACAAGCAATTTCCGGCATTATTTATTTCAATGAAAGCCCTCAGTGGGCGTTTTTAAGTGCAAACAAATTGAAATGCATGATGGTACACGCAGTGCCTGTTGTGAGCAAAAACAGTTGTCCTTTAGTAAGTTGATGTGATTTTTAAAAGTTCAAAGCAATTTCATGTCCTTAGTAGGATTTTGGGGTATGTTAAGGCAAGTTCATTACGCATATAGATATATATATATAAATGCTCCAGGTTGCCCAAACTGTTAGGAAGCACTCTAGGACAGGTAATCCATTATGGCCCAAACAGCTCTTGTGGTGCGGCCTGAAGCGTTTCGCTGAATGCTTTCTCAGAGGCCGATCTCTTCAGTTCTCCAATGGCGTGTGCAGTCATTAAAATCACTTCTGCCACATGCTGATAGGTCCGGCCATTACCCATTGCATAGTGGGACTTGTGGTGTGCATGCTGCACTCTCAAACCTTGGATAGGTGCCAGGAGACTGTCGATCACTAATGCATGCCCTGGATGGGCCCCAAGGGCTGAAGGGTCATGATACTGGCACCAGTCCTCCTGCAGTAAACCGGGCAGATTCCAGACTAAGTGACCCGCTTGGGTTGATGTGGTGGTGCTTCCCCGCGGCGAGGCTGCCACATGAAAATGGATGTTCCAGAGTGCCCAACGTGTTAGGAAGCATTCTAGGAACGTTAATGCGATATGGACCAAACAGTTCGTGTGGTGCGGCCTGTCGTGTTTCGCTGAATGCTTATATATATTCCGCTTTCCTGTATCCTGCTGCCTGGGAGCCCTGCAAACTTGATTTCCTGCTACCGCTGGCCCTAAACGAACCTAGCTGCCCCGTAGTCCTCCCGCCGCCGCAATCACATCCAAGCGGCCGCCGAGTGGAGGACTACCTTTCCCAGCGGGCTAAGCGGCGGACACGTCAGACACGCGCCCGGAGGCGCCTTAAATTGTGACCACCATCAGTGGAGCGGCGGTTCCGCTTTCCTGTATCCTGCTGCCTGGGAGCCCTGCAAATTTGATTTCCTGCTACCGCTGGCCCTAAACTAACCTAGCTGCCCCGTAGTCATCCCGCCACCGCAATCACATCCAAGCGGCCGCCGAGTGGAGGACTACCTTTCCCAGCGGGCTAAGCGGCGGACACGTCAGACACGCGCCCGGAGGCGCCTTAAATTGTGACCACCATCGGTGGAGCGGATGTTCCGCTTTCCTGTATCCTGCTGCCTGGGAGCCCTGCAAACTTGACTTCCTGCTACCGCTGGCCCTAAACGAACCTAGCTGCCCCGTAGTCCTCCCGCCGCCGCAATCACATCCAAGCGGCCGCCGAGTGGAGGACTACCTTTCCCAGCGGGCTAAGCGGCAGACTCGTCAGACACGCGCCCGGAGGCGCCCTAAATTGTGACCACCATCCGTGTCGCGGGAGCGCGCGGGTGCGCCCGGGATGAAGCCCGGGCAAAGGGCGGGCCCTCTGTGGCCCTCAGAGGCCTGAGGAGACTGGACTGGGCCTATACCTTAACGTGTTGCCTAGGATAGTTTGTGTACATTCTTCGGTCGCCTATCTGTCATGGCTGCGACACTTGATAAACCCACGCTTGGAAGTGTAGTTGGGACTACTAAGGGTACATTAGACAACTATTTCACCAAGGTTGTTACAGATCTAGAAAGGGAGAGTGTTTTGGCTGAGCGTAGGGCGGAGCGGCGCCGCTCCATTGAATGTTTGAAAAGTAGACCTCTTTTGGATAGTTTGCATCAAACTACCCTATCTGATGCAACTACCCATATTGAAAATGTGGACACTTTATCCACCGATAATGTCCCTATACTCTTGTGTTACACCCCCCCACCCGATTCTCCCACTACCTCATATACAAACATTCTATCCCTTTCTATTAACTCTATCATAGGTACAGATGCGATAGTTGAGCCACCCGCACCTATAGCTGATACCGTTAGCAAAAATAAGGCTAGGAAACTAGCTATGCCCAAAGTCCATGGTCCGCCACCAAACAAGAGAAGGAAGAGGGGCGGTGAGCCGCAAAGAAGTAAGATTAGCCACTCTGACTTTGGTAAGACCATTAAGGCGAATGTAATAATTTCATCTACCTTAAAGGCCACTGCACCAAATGTCCAATCTCCAATGGCCCCTACGGACACAGTACCAATTTCTAACTCCCCCGTACTGACTGTATTAACCCCATCAGGCTTAGACACCCCTTTACATTGTCCACCTAAGGAAGCAGTGTCTGCTATCCCTCTTGAACGTTTCGAACATCTAATCAGGTCATTTGTTTTACCTATATTAGAGAGATTGAAGAGGGTGGAACAAGGGTTAGGGGATATACAATTGGCTATTAGTAACAATGCTGGATCACTTAAGGGTCCTGTGAAGCCAGTCCCACCCCCGTAGTAGCATTGCCATCTCCCACTCCTGTGGTTGAGTTGGGTATAAATAAAATTAGTAAGCCTTCTAATCCAAAAAAACAGAGGGCAATATCCTCCAAATCGGTTCAACAAGCACTTCCATATGCTGTTAGCGAAGCTCCGAAGGCAGGGAATAATTCTTTTGTGGGAAATAAGGATAAGGAAAAGGAGAGGGGAGCTGCTAGTCCACCCAGGACAGAGAAGCGCAGGGGGCGACAAGTTGAATTACCCCCTGAAGCGGTTCCTTTTGTGGTTGCCCTTACGGGTGTTCCGGAACTAGAGGATGGTAGGAGGGAAGGGTTCTCCCAGTTAAAAAATAAAACTATGCATTGGCTTTGCCAAAATCAACCACTTCCCTTTTATATTAATGGAGAGATTCTGCATGTCCGGCGACTTCCGTGGCTGGGAAGTAGTGTGAAAAACATAAAGGGAGATCTAATTGTCATCAACTTTAAATATCCCGGGGCTGTTAGATACATACTAAATTGGACTCCAGGGAACGTTGGTAACTCCATCGTTCCTTGTGATCTGACTTATTTTTATCCGAGATCTCTAGTGAACCCTACACTCCATCCCAGGGTATTAACACGCCCACAGATTAAACCATCTATACCATTTAACAACCGGTATATGATGCAGGCACCTAATTTCATGACTGCTGAAAATGTGTTTGAGTGGGAAACCGTACCTTTCAGGAGCCATAGAAATGGTACTAGGAGGGTGGACCATTTGCTAGGAAATGGGAGGATGGACCATCTGTTATCATTTACCCCGTTGGAAGTCACAAATAGGTTCGATGCCTTTTCAGGCTTTGACGAATGCGATTGACAAACGGGAGTCCCCACTAACATGCGATCCGCAAATGAGAACCTAGATGCAAATGCTAAATCTAGTCCTCTAGTGCAAGTCCTGGCACCAGAACAAACTACTCAACCCATTATTGTTAATTCTCCTGACGACTACCCACCACTGAACTGCGACCCTGAGTTGGGGACAGCTCTTACCACTTCCATTATTAATGACCTTTCTGGTACTTTGGACTGTGAACCACCTAAGCAAGATTTGTCGGCTGCCCATGTTAAAATTCTCTCTTGGAATGTGGCGGGTCTTAAGAATAAACTGCCCGTCCCAGAGTGGGGTTCTTTTATGGCCTCACATGACATTTGTATATTGCAGGAAACCTGGGCACTAAAAGAAAGTAGGGTTCAGGGCTTCGCAACATACGACATCTTGGCAAATATGGGTGAGAGGGGTAGGCCTTCGGGTGGGCTGTCTATATGGGTCGGCACGCACTTAGGAGCTAAGGCTTCTCAAATTCCAACTAAATCAATGGATGTTCAGTGTGTGCTGCTGAGTATGTTAAATGGGCCGGACATTGCTCTGATCAATGTATACTCAAGGCCAGTTAGGCGGGGCCTTGAGTCAGAGACTATTGAGACCTTGCTAACCTTCATCCAATCGATTGATTCAACCACCGTGCTAATCCTGGGTGGAGATTTCAATTGTCATTTTGAGCCACTCATGGATCCGAATTTGAGCAATCCGGATGAGGTTGACTTGTTGTGGGCCATTCCCGAGCCATTGACTACTTGGGTCAAGGCATGGACCCCCCTGGTTCTGCAATTGCAGTCATTCTCACTAGCAACATCATTGCGAGCCTGTAATGGGAGGGTGGACCCTGATAGACCAGGGAAAAACACGTTTAATCGATTAAAAATTAGCACCTCAGTAATCGATTACATTATCATCGAGGCCAGGCATTGGGATAGGCTGCATGAGTTCAGGGTTATTGAAAGATCTGACAGTGATCATAATGCTTTGGTCCTGTCACTTAAACCGGGGAGCTTTGGGTTGAAATGCCAAACTTTGGCTGAACATTCTACCATTGTGCCTTTAATAATAACAAACTGTAGGCGCAGGGTCAAATGGCCAGACCTCCAGATGTCCCCTAGTAAACGTGCCGAATTATATGAGCTTCTTACTCCATTCATTGAAGATATGGGGAAATTCGGCCACTTAGGCAGGGCATCTGAAATACATATTCAATTAGCTGCCGCACTCAAAGACATTTTGTACCCGGTGAGAAAGTTAAATCAGCCTCGAACTGCAACTTCTAGATGGTTCAACGCCTCCTGTCGGAAGGCCAAAAAGGCCCTCCTTACAGCAATAAAATCTAATAATAGGGAGGAAATCTGGGCCCATCGCAGCATGTATAAAAAGGCACTTTGTGATGCCAAGAAGGAATGGGAGTCCTCTATGTGGGAGGAATTGGGATCCGCGCTTAGTACCAATGACTTCAAATCATTTTGGTCCATAGTAGCAACTAGATTTAGTGGGCATCTCCCCGCTTTTGCTCCGAATATTGCCCCTTTAATTTGGGAAAGCCATTTTTGCGATCTTTATGGCATTTCTGAGCCTGATGAAAAGCCTGTTACTACCCTTGAACCTCAGCAATCTAAAAGCATTAGTGGGGCTGAGCGGGGACGGCTAACTACAGTTCCCTTAAGCCTCGCCCTAGTCAAACTCTTTACTTTGGCTGAGGTAGAGACAGCTATAGGCAAGTTGATTCCTAATAAGGCCCCAGGTTTGGATAAACAGCCAGGGGATTTGTTTAGGATGCAACCGAAAATCTGGGCCCCCTATTTGGTTGTGTTGTTTAATGGCATTTTACAGGGAGATGATTTGCTCCCTACCTGGTTAGGAGCTGAAATTGTCCCTATCTTAAAAAAGGGTTGCCCTTTAACCCCTTCTAATTATAGACCGATCAGCCTAATTGATACATCTCAAAAGCTGATGGGGAGGGTCATCCTCGATAGGATTATAGGGTGGATTGAGGATAATGGGATACTCTGTATACTCCAGGCAGGCTTTAGGTCTGGCACCTCCACTCTAGATCAAATATTTCGCCTGCAGGTCTTGTACTGGAAGACAGCTAAGGTGGAGGGTGGCAGCCTCTACCTTGTGTTCGTGGACCTGCGAGCAGCTTTTGAATTAGTTCTGCGTGGAAAATTGTGGAGAGTACTAGCAGACCTGGGCCTCCCGCCCTATCTGCTAGCCTTTCTTTACAGGCTTCATGAAAATAACTTTGCCCAGGTGAGGTGTGGCACGCATGGCAAACTCACAGACCAATTCCCTGTTCAAAAAGGAGTTCGCTAAGGGTGCGTTTTGGCACCAACGCTATTCAGTCTCTACATAAATGGCCTTGTGGAACATCTGAATGGTGTGGAAAATAACGATGCCCCTAAACTAGTTACAGGTAGAGTGCACGCTCTGATGTTCGCAGACGACACTCTGTTGTTGTCTAGAACATCATCGGGCATTCAGAGAATACTTGATGGTTTTGTGGAGTTTTTTTTTTTTTTTTTGAAAACCTTTATTGTACAGAGAGAGCTCACAAATACGGGCCTACAACCCACCGGGCTGGCCACCACAGAGCAGAATTTCAGGAGCAATGCACAGAGTATCACAGTATACAAAGGCAAAGAAACAGGAGAAATAACAAGCATCTTAGAGCAACCACAGGAGAAAAGAATTAGAAAGGTAGTTTTCTTATTTTTAAAGGACGGGTTAGGGAGTTCAGGAGTATGGCGGGCCGAGAGAGAAACCAGAGGGGTGGGGCCGCGGCGGGCAGCAACACAGCGATCGTAAAAAAACAGGAGAAACAAATACGAAATAGGCATACCAATAAGCACCGGTCAAAACAACGGACACGAGGAAAGGCCACTGCACACATCGTCCAATGCCCGCCCACCGCAGCCACCACCCGTCCCACCGAACAGCACAGAAAAGGACCCAAATACCAAAAACAATACGAAACGTACCTCCAATAAAAGAAGAGAACCCCACAAAAGGGGGGGGGGGGGAAGGGAAAGGGGAAGAAGGAAAAGGAAGGGACTCTTACCCAAACACCCGCCCCCGGGCGACGAAACAGGAAAACAAAAACCCGGTACAAAATAGACATTAAAAATAGAGAAGACACACCCAGCAAATCACAATCATCGTGATACCGGAAAAATACCCCAGAAAGACACCAGGGGGACAGACGACGAGACAGAGCCCTGAAAGAGGGGATACACAAGGGCCATAGAACCAAAAAGGGAGAAAAAAGGAGGAAAAAGACCCCCCAAAAACAGCAACAGACCCCCCCACCCACCCCACAAGCCCACCCTACACCCCTGCAGAAGGCTACGGCCAACCCCCCAGCAGCGTGCCTGTCGCCCTAAATAGAACCCGAAATATAGAAGAAAGAAACAAGGTAGAAACAAAGGCAAAAAAGAAGGGCCAGGGAAAGGAGGGAACATTACACACGGGAGAGGGCGAAAAAACAGTATTATCTGCAACCATCCCACCACCTGTGAAAAGGGGAGAGGCAGAGCCCACGGGAAGTTAACGATATTAGGATAAGTTTCAGGAGTCCCATGAAGTTACGCAAATCACAACAGCACATGTCGGTCATAAATCAGAAACGAGACTACCGCATATAATAAGTCATTTCAGCCCTGTCCGCTTTTGTCCAAAGTTGTAATCATCCAAACAAACAAAGTCCAAACGACGAGGGACACAGGGTTCAGGAGTAAATCCAGCGGCAGTCCTGAGAAGAAACGTGAAAGAAAATACGGAGGATACAAAAAAGTTACGGTACAACCTTCGCACCGCAGGCACAGTTCTAAGGACAGGTCCAACGAGGCAAGCCCAGCTGGGTCGGCACAGGCGCCCCGGCCGGGGAGCCGACGCGATGAGAAACAGAAAGGATCATCGAGGCCTGGACAGGATGCAAACGGACCGCAGACCAGCGGCCGAGGCAACAAAGCAGGACGACGAAGGGCGTCGGAGAGTCTCCAACCCAAGGATGCGGTCTCCGCCGGAGGCACAGAGACCAGGAGCACACCAGCCGTACCCTGCAACGAGGAAGCCAAATCCGACGACGGGGGCCCGTATAATTCGAAAAGTGGGTCCGCCTCCACAGGGGAAACAGGCGCAGCCACGGAAGTCCGCCAGGAGTATAGTGCATCCAGGACAACTTGAAGTGCAGGAAACCCTTCACAAGATCCGACATCCGGGCCGTGTGGCGGGCCCCCAGTGCTCGCCCAGGCCCGGCAGAGACTCCCAGGGTCGGCCGCCATCTTAGGAGCCCAGCAAGCCCTCGGTCGTCGGGGGCCCCGGCCGGAGCAACACCAAAGCAAAAGGAGGTCAGCCGAACTGCGGCAGGGCGCCCCAAGGCAGGAAGGAGACCCACCAGAAGAAGGATGTTCGTCGGCCCCCTCGTGCCTCCGGCCCCGTTCTCCGAGCCCGGGCGGAAAATCCAAAATGGCCGGGCCGGGGAACAAAGGGGGGACCAAGCCGGATAAATGAGGAGGCTCTCCCGCAGGAGGCAGCGTCCGCACCCCAAGGCCCAGGCCAGTCGGGTCCGCCAACGGGCACAGCCGGCCTATTCGCACATCAGCCTCCGCAACCAGATCCACAGCGCCAGCAAGGGCCGACCATCGCGCTCCGTCACGTCCCGGCGCAGCAAGGAGGTCCAGGCCAGTCCGCCCCGGAGGCTCCGAGCGGGACCACCGCACAGGATCGACAGCACCCAGGATCACCGGAGCAACGGGTAAGTGTCCGCAAAGTGTCTGCAATACCGAAACACAGCAAGGAGGGCTTCCCGGGGCAGGAGAAATACAGGATAATCGAAGAAAACAGGCGGTTGAACGGAGCCGAGCTAAAACGCGGCCATCTCGGTCGCGAGCTAGGCTCCTCCCTCGGTTTTGTGGAGTTTTGCGACCTTCGGGAGTTGGAAATCAACCTAGGTAAAACTAAATATATGATTTTTAACCCCCCTAAGCGTGTACGCCCAAACCCCGTTCTACATGGTACTCCCCTTGAAAGGGTTAAAACATTTGTTTATTTGGGTGTCACGTTAACAGAGAATTTTGGTTGGAACACGCAGATTGCTAAATCAACACTCAAGTTATCCCAGCTAGCGGGGGGCATAAGTAAGGTTTTTAGGGCGTCTACTTTCAGGCCGGTGTCCCCAGCCCTAGAGATATACTGCCGCCAGGCTAGGCCGGCAGCAATCTATGGGGCTGAACTTTGGGGGCACAAGCAGATACCAAAATTTAAAAAGGTGGAGCAGTCTTTCGTTAGAAATCTAGTTGGGTTACCATCTAGCACGCCATTGATCCCCTTTAGATTTGACCTTGGCATGTTGCCAATAAAGGAGATCACTAGTGCTAGACCAATTATGTAATGGAAGAGGTTGTGGTCAGTCCCTGAATTGGATGCGTATAGAGCGGAATTTTCTGAGATCTTGCCTCTTCTTAAAAACATAAAGATCCCTTGGCTCCAGCATATTAGTGCTGTTAGTACCCGTCTAGGTTTTCCTGAACTGTGGCAAACCCCTGAGATTTTCTGCCTCGGGATATCTAAGAACGAACTTCTTTCTCAGATACGTATGTCAAACTATCAGTCACTAATGAGCTCTGCATCACTGGGTAAGCTGACATCTGAGTTCCTCCTAGTCAAACCAGAATCTAAAGTTGAGGAATTCATGGACCTAATTAAACCCCCAGTTGCTCGAAAGTTGTATCTACAGGTAAGGCATGGCACTCTTCCAGTTAGGTCTTTTACATCTAAATGGTCAAACCCTAAGAATGAAGTTTGCCCAGCATGTAGCTACAAAATTGAGAACGTAACCCATGTGCTGTTTTTTTGCCCCGCCTATTCTGCAACTAGAAAACGCTGGCTAACACCGATCTGCAAGAACCTGGGACTTTTGCATTTTACGCAGGCTTGTAGGATATTGACATATGATACACACCCTCCCATTGTGTTTGCGGTCTCTCGTTATTTATTTAATATGTGGCGTAGGAGATCTACCTTTTTAACTTGATTGTTGTATATACAGTTTTTAACATCTTGTGCTGTGATAACTCTTAGTTTAATTCTCTTTTTAACATTTTATGACTATTTATTGTTTTATTGTCTGTGCTGATGTATTTTGTATGCACTTTTTATGGTCGTCCGACCGAAATAAAAGTTATCAACAACATATATATATATATATATATATATATATATATATATATATATATATATATATATATATATATATATATATATATATATATATATATATATATATATATATATATATTCACTGAAAAAACCATAGGTTTCACACCAGTTATAGTTAGCTGGTCATTTTACTCATACAAAACCATTGAAATTCCCACGTTATAGTTAGTCGGACTCACTATAACTCACGCGCCCGCAATCCACTGCTGATGATGTCACATATTACATCATTCATGACATGGTCAGTGACATCACTGATGACATCACTGATGACATCTCAAATGACATCACTGATGACATCACTGATGACATCTCAAATGACATCACTGATGACATCACTGATGACATCATCCATGTGATAATACCATGCACCTCCTCACACTCTAATCTAACCCTTGATACACCCAGTGTTAAATACAAACTACCATTCCTGAAATTATTGACACACCAATACCCGTAACTACATACGCACTCACTGATTCCTAGGTCCACACACACATCCACTCATTCACCCATACAATCACTCATACATACAGTCACTCATCAATAGAACACTATCATATCCACTCATACACCTATACAGACACTCACACGCTGACACTCATCCACAGAGTTACTCACACACCTAGTCAGTTATGCAAAGAATCAATCACACTCCCATTTCCTCAACTACACAGTTATACACACTAAACCTTACTTATTCAAACATATACTAAACCATACTTACTCTCTTTTACAATCGCTGATACAAGTACACATTGATCCATACAGTCACTTACGCAATCACAGGCTCTCATGTATAGTCATTTATATATGCCAACTCTCACATGCACTGTGTTTTACATATGTACTTACTTGGACATGGAGCACTGAGATAGATATTCACTCACCAACACACCCATGCTGACAGTCAACCACCCATACAGATCTTTCCACATGCACTGTTGAACCCATATGCCAAGTGAATCAACTGCTCACACATATATGCACAGAGTCACCCACCTCCCAGCCACCCACACACACACTCACCCTCTCATACAAATACTTGGACAACCAATCAATAACCCATATAGCCACTCATATAGCTACTGATCAACACATGCAGCAGCTTACACAACAACAGACATAATGATGCACACATTCAGACAGTTTAGTCACTAACCCATGCATTCAGTAAGACACATTTAATCTCCCACTCATACAGTTAGTCAGACACCTACTAAATCCATTATCCAAACACTCATACATACACTCATTCTACAATATGCTAAACACATTTTAAATTTTTAATTTACAGGAACACACATTTACTGGATGATGTCATCAGTGATGTCATTTGAGATGTCATCAGTGATGTCATCAGTGATGTCATTTGAGATGTCATCAGTGATGTCACTGACCATGTCATGAATGATGTAATATGTGACATCATCAGCAGTGGATTACGGGCGCGCGAGTTATAGTGAGTCCAACTAACTATAACATGGGAATTTCAATGGTTTTGTATGAGTAAAATGACCAGCAAACTATAACTGGTGTGAAACCTATGGTTTTTTCAGTGAATTTGAAAGGTTTTTTAAATGCTAATTCCTAACTATAACGAGTGTGAAACCTATGGTTTTTTCAGTGAATTTCAAAGGTTTTTTAAATGCTAATTCCTAACTATAACGATTATGAAATCTATTTTTTTTTTGTGAATTTCAAAGGTTTTTTAAAAGCCAATTCCTAACTATAACGATTGTGAAACCTATGTTTTTTTCAGTGAATTTCATTGTTTTTTAAAAAGCAAATTCCTTTGTATATCGACTTTGTAACCTACGATTTTTTTTTATTAGCTGTTTTTTATACGTATTAATTATATATTTTTTTAATAAAATATTATTTGTTCAATGTATATATATTTTTTTAACATTTTTTCCTGGTGCGCTCAGGGTGCGTGCACCGGTAAGCTTACCCGTATAATTTTGTCTTGGAGTGCTCAGGGTGCGCGCACCGGTAAGCTCTCCCGAGAGCGCAGCGAGAGCGCTATTCCTGAGTTCGTAAAAAAAAATATGCATGAAAAGTAAATAATAATGCAAGACATTCAGTACCATACTTATAAAAGCAATGCTTTTGATTTACGAAATGAGAATGATTTTGCATTTCCGTAAAGCTACCAAAACGTCACTCAGGCGCGCCGCGTAAGCGCCCTCGGAAGCGCCTACGTTCGCGCCGCGTAAGCGCCCCCGGAAGCGCTCCGGTGCGCGCAGCGTAAGCGCGTCAAGTCATGTGACCTTAAAATAACACTTTTCATTGGTTGCTAACTGTTTTTTTTACAAAGAATGAAATCCCCACCCATTTCCTTCACTTCTTCTATCACTTTTGTGACTGCAAGACCTGTCTTTTTGCTCTTGAATCTTTGTTGGATTATCATGGCTGCCAGAGCATCCAGCAGCAGTGATGACACAGAGGGATTTATAGATGAAGAGGTTCCTCAGCCTAGAGTTAAGGAACATTTTATCTGGACATTTTTTGATGTACCTGAGGGACGGAAGAAAGTAAATGCTCCAAAGGTGGAATGTAAGATCTGCCATACTGTGCTTTCCAGAGGAGACCCCACAAAGAAGTACAGCTTTGGTAATTCTACCATGATTCGCCATGTGCAGAGAAGGCATCCCCAGAACTATGCCCGGGAGAGTGTCAGGGCTCTGGCACGAGAGGCTCCTAGGGATGGTGCCTCTACTTCAACCGGAGGACCAACTACATCGGTGAGGGGGCGACCAGAAGAGCTAATCCCTAATATTTAGCCTGCTTTTAATGAAGCCGTACTTAAATGCAGACAATGCGATCAGCTACTTTGTTATGGGGAACAAAGTGTTATGCTCATGGTTCGAGCAATAGACAACCACCGCTGCCGTCCCCAGTCCTAATTTTGATTATTTTTTTTTGCTCCTGTTGAGCAGTTTGCCATTTCCTGTTTTTGTTTTTGTTAAAAAAAAAGAAAAAAGAAGAACAAAATAACTTCTTTTCAGAACTACCTCCAATTCTCATCAAAGAGCTGTTTTCTTAAAAAAATGAAAAAGAGTAACTGAAGTGGAGTGCAGTGAGAGTGGAGAGGAAAATGAGTGAGAAAGCATAGAAAGAGACGAGAGGGGAAGGAAAGTGAAGTAGGGGGACTGAAAAAAGGTTAGTGTGGGGAAGGAGAGTGAGGAGAAGGAGAGTGAACATGGGGAATGTGGATAAGTGAAGAAAATGTAGTAAAAGAACGGTGGTGTGGAAGGGTAAGAAAAGAGCAGTGATGTTTAGGAAAGAGTGGAGATACAGACTGGATAAGGACAATTGAGTGTGAGACAAGGTGAGTAAGGGAGTGAAGAGACAGAGAAAGTGAAAGAAAAAGTGAGAGTAGAAAATTGAAGGCCTCATTTGTGAGGCAGTGCGTCACTTTTACGCCACCGGTGCGTCACGTGACGCACCAGTGCTGTAAAAAATGCACCTTGTTGAGTCATATTTACAAAGTGACGCATCTAGGTAGATGCGTCACTTTGTAAACCCCTGCGCCACATTATACCTGCGCCAGGTGTTATGTATGCAAAGGAGGCGTATTGACGCAAGAAAGGGTCGTAGAAGTGACGCAGTGAAATCTATGAGATTTCACTGCGTCACTTTTAGGATACCATTGCGTCAAAATCTTGCACCTGCCTCACAGCAGGCGTAAGACTGACGCAGGCCCTTTCACATGGGGCTGGCCCCATGTGAAAGGATGCATTGCTGGGGTTGCATCACTTCTGTGACACACTCCAGCAATGCATCACTTTTGCGCTTACAGATACGTCAGAAATACTGACGTATCTGTAACTCCTTGCGACATAATGCGTCATACATTAAATATGACACATGAGTAGAAGACTGAAGACCTCATTTATGTGGCCATGCGTCACTTTTACGCCACCGGTGCGTCACTTTTTGTGACGCACCAGTGCTGTAAAAAATGCACCTTGTTGAGTCATATTTACAAAGTGACGCATCTAGGTAGATGCATCACTTTGTAAACCCCTGCGCCACATTATACCTGCGCCAGGTGTAATGTATGCAAAGGGGGCTTATTGACGCAAGAAAGGGTCGTAGAAGTGACGCAGTGAAATCTATGAGATTTCACTGCGTCACTTTTAGGATACCATTGCGTCAAAATCTTGCACCTGCCTCACAGCAGGCGTAAGACTGACGCAGGCCCAGGATGCATTGCTGGGGTTGCGTCACTTTTGTGACACACTCCAGCAATGCATCACTTTTGCGCTTACAGATACGTCAGAAATACTGACGTATCTGTAACTCCTTGCGACATAATGCGTCATACATTAAATATGACACATGAGTAGAAGACTGAAGACCTCATTTATGTGGCCATGCGTCACTTTTACGCCACCGGTGCGTCACTTTTTGTGACGCACCAGTGCTGTAAAAAATGCACCTTGTTGAGTCATATTTACAAAGTGACGCATCTAGGTAGATGCATCACTTTGTAAACCCCTGCGCCACATTATACCTGCGCCAGGTGTAATGTATGCAAAGGGGGCTTATTGACGCAAGAAAGGGTCGTAGAAGTGACGCAGTGAAATCTATGAGATTTCACTGCGTCACTTTTAGGATACCATTGCGTCAAAATCTTGCACCTGCCTCACAGCAGGCGTAAGACTGACGCAGGCCCAGGATGCATTGCTGGGGTTGCGTCACTTTTGTGACACACTCCAGCAATGCATCACTTTTGCACTTACAGATACGTCAGAAATACCAACGTATCTGTAACTCCTTGCGACATAATGCGTCATACATTAAATATGATGCATGAGTAGAAGACTGAAGGCCTCATTTATGAGGCCATGCGTCACTTTTACGCCACCGGTGCGTCACTTTTTGTGACGCACCAGTGCTGTAAAAAATGCACCTTGTTGAGTCATATTTACAAAGTGACGCATCTAGGTAGATACGTCACTTTGTAAACCCCTGCGTCACATTATACCTCTACCAGGTGTAATGTATGCAAAGGGGGCGTATTGACGCAAGAAAGGGTCGTAGAAGTGACGCAGTGAAATCTATGAGATTTTACTGCGTCACTTTTAGGATGCCATTGCGTCAAAATCTTGCACCTGCCTCACAGCAGGCGTAAGACTGACGCAGGCCCTTTCACATGAATATAAGACTCAGCATTGGTACCTACTTGTAGGTACAAAAAACACCCACTTAACACAACAGCTCTTTTCAGGGGTAACTTACCTCTAAACACTCTACATTATTTTTTTACTCTATTTTTTTACACTATTTTTCCCCGTGGTGCGCTCAGGGTGCGCGTACCGGAGAGCGCACCTGGGAGCGCACCCAGCGCTCAACCCGCAAAAGTTTTTTTGCCCTTCAGGGTCCTTCTAGGCCCCCCTCAGAAAACCTAGTGGGTCAGGGAATGCCTACCTTGCCCCCTTTTAATTATTTCCCCCTTTCTTTTTCACCTCTTGTGTCTCGATTCCACCGAGACACAAGATGGCGGACTCTGCGGACTGTTTAGAATGTTGACAGACTCCCGACAGCCAATCAGCTTTCCGCTCGCGCACTCCCGTAGCGCGCCGGGTGCGCTCCCCGGTACGCGCACCTGTGAGCGCTCGGAGAGAGCTTATAGATATATATGTGTTTTTGAAGTTAATTTTAAAAAAAAACACGGGAGCAATTTTCAGCAAACATCGCAAAGGCACATCTGCGTACCAGTCCCTACAATTTTGCCAAGTTTGGCGTAATTCTGTTCAGCGGTTTGGGCTTTAGACTCGTCAGACCGTCCTATGGAAATTAACATGGGGGAAAACACGTTTTGGGACCCCCCTTTTTTCTCAGCCCCACCTCCACGAACCCCCCGAAACTTCCAGGGAAGGAGCGGAGCGGAGCTGGCCATAACTTTGGAAAATTACACGCAAATTCCTCAAGCGGCGCCAGAGTTATTCCTAATAGAATGTTGCGGATTTCCTACGGTAGCCAATCCTAACTATAACTACCTACTGGCGACCGCCAGTAGGTAATACATACATTACCTACTGGCGGTCGCCAGTAGGTATATATAGTTAGGATTTTTTCTCTATGGGTTTTTTGAAAATTCTATGTCTAATAACTTTGGCGTTTGTGGACGGAATTGGCTGAAATTTTCTGGAAAATGGAACATTTTGTTTCTGAGCAGCCACTGGAAATTTGGGGGGAGTTGGTCCAGGGGGGGCCGAGAAAAAAGGGGGGTCCCAAAACGTGTTTTTAACATTGAGTTTTCCATAGGGCGGTTAGCCTCACTTTTAGCCCGAACGGCTGAATGGATTTGCACGAAACTTGGCAAAATTGTAGGGACTGGTAGCCCGATGTGCCTTTTCTAGGTCTCAATATATGTGCTTCAGTGGATTTTGAGAAATTAACGTTCAAAAAAAGATATATATCTGTAAGCGCGGACCAGGCAGCGCCCCGGTACGCGTACTTGACGCGTAACGGAACTTCGCGTAGCGAAGTTGATTGGCTCTCCGGTGTCTGTCAACATTCTAAACAGTCCGGAGCGGCCGCCATCTTGTCTCTCGGTAGGATCGAGAGACAAGAGGAGGTCAAAAGCGAAGGGGCAAATGACCTTAAGGGGGCATAGTAGATACTCCCTGACCCCCTAGGTTTGATGTGGAGGCTTTAAAGGGGCCCCGCTAAGCAAAAAAAAAAAAAATTTTTTTTTGTTTTTTTTCGTGGTTAGCGCCCGGTACGCGAACCGGGAAGCGTACTGGGGAGCGTATCACAATAAAAAATGAATGATAGACTTTTCAAATGCTGTATGTTAATTGATTGTTGGTTTTGTTGATTATTTTTTTTTTTTTTTTAAACTTTTTTTATTGTGTTTCATAATTTATTAAACTTTCTAACATTTCATTGTCAGAAATTTCATAATCATGGAATATAGATTGTAGTCTCTGAGGTTGTAAAATGTCCTCATTTGCAAGGAGGTTATCTACTGCTTGCACACATTGCAGTAGTTCTTGGTCCCATGTTTCATCCATAAATTCAATCTCATTTGGATCAATGATTTCTGTGTTGGACTCTGGAAGGACAATTTCAAATGAAATGTTTTGTTCACTTTCCATTTTTCCTGAAATTTGCATAAAAAAAATATATATTAGTAGAGGTAGGGCACTGTTGGGATTAATTTTAGATAGGCAGTTTTTATCAGAGAATTTATCTTTGGGCAGTGTATAGTATCAGAGTGGAAGTAGGAATATAAAAAAGTGTATCTAAATTTATAAGTACTACAGAGGGATAGTATATAACTAACAGAAAAAGTTTGCCATATTAACTTAAAGTGCACAATATACTTCAGTTTTAAAAATAACAACTTACCTTTAAAAAGAAGTTGAAGTTATTAATGAAAATCCAAATGAAATGTACACCAGGAAGTAGTAGTCAAAATGGCTGTGTTTCCTTCTCTTCCTTTATATATATTCGGGTACATAACCAATCAAATATCATGTAAAAAAAGTAGAAAATGAAAGTAACATTTTAATTGGTTGTCAATTCCAACACTTCAGATGTGTTTTGTGAAGTAATTTACCTCACGGTATTTAGAGAGGACTACAGGCTAAATGGCTAAATGGAATTCCAATCAAATTTGTGAAAATGGTAGGGATTGGTATGTAGTATGAGCTATTCTATATTTGGTGAAATTGTCTCCAGTGGCTTTTCTGTGAACTACTTTCCCACCTTTTTTGATGGTGTGCTTCCCAGGAAGCGACCCGGTACGCGAACCGTTGAGCGCCTCGGTTCGCGGACCTTAAGCGTTCCGGGAGTCCACCATTTTGTGTTTCGGTCGAATTATGATACAAGATGGAGGGCAAATAATGTTCAGAATGGGTAGAAGGGGGCACGGTAGACTTATCTTGACCCCCTAGGTTTTGTGAGGGTGGCTGAGGAGGCCCATATGTGCGGAAAAAAAAACATTTTTTTTAAAAATTTCGCGAGGTTAGCTCCCGGTACGCGTACCGGGTAGCGCACCAGGGAGCGTATTTTGTTGAAAATTAGTGAAAATAGTTAGAGTAAAAAAATAATTGTGAGTGATTAGATGTAGGGTAGCTCTGAGAAGAGCTTTTGGGTTTATGGTACATTTAGGTACTTATAAGTAGGTACCAATGCACATTCTTAAATTCAGAGTGAAAACTCTGTTGCCCTCATCTGAGAAGTGAACTCCATCTCCTCTGTAGATATCTTGCATGTAGTAACGCAAGTTATTGTTGTACAGGGAGCCCATTCCATGGTCTCTCATGTAAGCTGAAACAGATTTGTTTACATGCTTCCTCGACTTCTCAATTTGTGGACAAAATTGGTTTGACCACCTCCATTTCTGTCTTTGGCATATATTTGAATATACCAAGGCAGTCTGAGGAAAAAGTGCCATTAATTGCTCAAAGGTGTCCTTTAAAAGCATTTCCAGACCTACACCAGTCAAAGTGCCCAAGTCATTACCTCCACAGTGCACAATTAACAGGTCAGGTTTTGGCAAATGCATAAAGGTTTTCACCAATGGTATCGATTGGTGACATTTTAATCCTCTCTGGCCAAACCACTTAATTTCCACATCTTGTAAATTGAGGTTAGGTAAATTTCTGCTTTCAACGTACCTTTGAGCCCAGTGAATATAACTATGACCAACAATCCAGACAGAAAACATGGTGAGAGAAGGTTCTCCTGCAGTCAGATGAAGTGTGGCAATGAAATGGCAGTTGAAAAAATGTGAGTTTGAAATGAAAAAAACTGTGGAGTTTCTGTGTTCATGAAGTAGTAACAGTGATTGGTGGATTTTGATTGATGAAAACAGAAAGTTAGGGTGTAGAGATGTGTTCTTTGAAAGATGTATTTTGAGTGGTCAATAAAAAATCATTAAATGAAAGAAAGCACTGGATATGCAGGTGCACTGAGAGTTCAGAGTTCAATTGCAACATTGTTGTGTGAATTTGCAAACACCAGAGTTTCTCCAAGAGGTGGTTGCTATGGAAAATAGGCAGAAAGGGCAGAGGGGGAAGGGTTTTCATTTGAAAAAAAGTGAGGGAAGAGTTTTGATTGGGTGACATGAGAAATATGTGTGAAGAATTACACCATTTCTGTGCTTTTGATAGCTGCAGACTCTGGAGTGCATACCTTTTGCTCTGCTGAAGACAAATTGGTGTGTTTCTGAGACTGTTTTCAAACTCAAAGTATTTGCTAAGGTGAGAAAATATTTCTTTACTTTAGATAGAGAATAGTGTGCTTTAAGGAGAAAATTATGATTTATGTGGCGCAATTTGCTAGTAAATATGCTCTCACATGTGCATGGAAATTTTTGATTTTGAATGTTTCTGTTATATAGCCATGTTAAAAGTGACTCAACCATGCTGGAAAGTCAATCAAAAAATGATTTCATGTATTTTAATGACATTTTAAGTCATTTTCTGATGTGCAGTGTTTAGAAATTATGATTTGAAAATCGTTTTTGTGGAAAAGGAATTGTTTTTAAAATCATGACAAGGAAATAATGGTGTATGGTTATTTATAAGGCAATTGACTGTCCTTGATGTTATTTTTCTCATTTTAGTGTAAGACCTTTCTCTGTGGCGCAAATTGCTTGTAAATATGCTCTTACATGTGCATGAAAATTTTAATTATCAATGTTTGTGTTACATAGCCATGATAAAAGTGAACCAACCATGCAGGAAAGCCAATAAAAAAACGCTTTCATGTGTTTCAATGACATTTTAAGTCATTTTCTCATGTGCAGTTTTTTGAAATTATGATCTGAAAATCGTTTTTGGGAAAAAGGAATTGTTTTTAAATTCAAGAGAAGGACATAATGGTGTATGGTTCTTTATAAGGCAATTGACTGTCCCTGATGTTATTTTTCCCATTTTAATGTCAGACCTTTCTTTGTGGCGCAAATTGCTTGTAAATATGCTCCCACCTGTACATTGAAAATTTTGATTTTGAATGTTTATGTTACATAGCCATGTTTAAAGTGACCCTACCATGCAGGAAAGCCAATCAAAATACGCTTTTATGTGTCTTAAGGACAATTTAAGTAATTTTCCCATGTGTAGTGTTTTGAAGTTATGATTTGAAAATCGTTTTTGAGGTAAAGGAATGTTGTTAAAATTTATGTTCGCCATATGCCCCCAAATTTCTTTCTCAGGGTTGCAGCAGGGTGCTCTTGAGACACCCCTGCACTTTTGGAATAAATTCCTAATTTGTGATGAGCAAATTGTTAATCGCAAATTGCACCTTCATTTATATGAGCCTCCTAGCCCATGGAAATGAATGGGTAATTTGCAATTAGCAATTTTCTCATCGCAAATTTGGAATGGTAAAGAATCGCTATTTATTCCTTAAAATTCGCTTTTTTGGAAATGCAAAATAGTTATATGATACATATGGCGGTTGATGTCTAACAAGATAAGAAGCTTATGGATACATTTATGATGACTGGTGCAATGAAGTAGAAATCACTTACTTCATTGGTAGGCCTTTACAATAAATTATCTCCTCTGTATTCTTCATCAAGCATAACTTTAATCTGCAATCCTGAGTAGGCCTCACCTTAAACAAACCTCTGGATAGGCCACATCTTATTGTCATCCTGATTTAATCATTTATAATTCTAGGGACAGATTTATGATAGGTGTATACCTCTTTTGTGCCACTTAGAAAACATTGTCCATGGGGAAATGAATTAAAATGTCATTAAGACACATGAATGTGTTTTTTTTAAACGTTTGCAATTTTTTTGGGTCACTTTCAACATGGCTATGTGTCTGAAACAGTCAAAATCTAAATTTGCAATGCACTGGTGGGAGCATATTTACAAGGAATGTGCTTCATGGGGAAAGGTCTTATAATGTAATATGGGAAAAATGACATTAGAGATACTGAAATGCCTTATAGAGAAGCATACACCATTATGTCCTTGTCATAAATTTGCAAACCATTACTTTTCCCCAAAAACGATTTTCAAATTATATTTAGAAAACAGTGCACATGTGGAAATTACTTAAAATGTCAATAATTCAAAAATTGTGATTCCTTAAATGCAATGTATAAAAAAAAAATATGTAAAAAATGATATTAAGGATTTGGAAACTACCACCAACTTGTAGTTTGTGGTAATTTGCGAATTCTTTTCAAAAAGAATTTTTTTTTTTAAAAAAAAAAAGGTCCCATATGACGCCCATACATGCCATTAGGGCATGTAGGTGTGCCATGTGCTCCCAAATTTCTTTTTCAGGGGTGCAGCAGGTTGTTCTTGAGATACCCCTGCACGCTTGAAAAAAATCCTATTTTGTGATGAGCTAATTGCTAATCACAACTTGCAACATTAATTCCTATGAGCCTCCTAGCCTATGGAAATGAATGGGTAATTTGCAATTAGCAATTTGCTCATTGCAAATTAGGAATAGTAAAGAATCGCTATTTATTCCTTAAAATTTGCTATTTATAATATGTAAAATATTTTGATGATACATATGGCAGTTCATCTGTAACAAGATAAGAAGCTTAGGGATAGATTTATGATGAGTGGCGCATCCCCAGGGATGTGACAGTCATCCTGCGCCACTGTTCCGCCACCCATGGTGTGCTGCATTTACAATGCGGCGCAGCATGGGGCAAAAAAGGCACAGATGTGTGACGCATCTGTGCTGTAAAGGTGGCGCATTGCTGGAGTTGTATCGTAAGTGCGATGCAGCTCCAGCAAGGATCAGGGGTGCCCCATCTATACAATGCTGCGTCAAGACCTATGCCAGCTTCAAGCAGGTGCAGGGTTTTGAAGCAGCTTTCTCCTATCTGATTGTAAATGCGGCACACCATGGGTGGTAAAGCAGTGGTGCACATTAACTGGTGCATGCCTGGGGATGTGCCATTTAATATAAATCTGCACTTTAACATTTGAGTATGTGCAGGGGACACAGAGTCGTTGAGGCTTATCCAAGGTTAAGAACAGATGAGTCCTGTCCAGTGAAAAATTAGACATAGGCTTCACCTGCTCAGCATCGCTGGACATGGCTAAATAATAGCTGCAAAATGTTACTCTTGTTAAATAATTTTACTATTATAATCTGTGAGATTTGTCTCTTACTCTGCAACATCTCATTGTTGTTGTCTTTCTTTAAAGATAAAGACAACCTCAACATGAGCGACAATCTGCAATCAGTTGATTTTGACCTCATCATTGAACTTGTAATTGAAACATCAGTGGATGTTGATCCATTGGATGATTTAAATCCTGAGGATGAAGAAGAGCGTGATGAGGATGCAGATTTGTCCGAATTATATGATATAGGATGGGAAGATGACCTGCTTGAGCCTTTGGAATTATAAACATTTATTTTTAAAATTTATAATGAATAAAAAGTAAAAAGGTAAACCGTTTAATTTAAAAATAAAGACACCTTCAAAAACAGGTTATGTGTAGTGTCTTCAATAAAATATTAAAATATGCTCATAAAATTAGATCAGATTCACATATAAAATAGCATAGGTAACATAAATATAAATCTCATTTCTTTTCTGCTACTTCTGTATTGTAAATTTGCAAGGACTAAAAAATCTTCTATTTAAAATGTCAAGTAGTGTGTTATGTTTTTGATCACTATTACTGATTTACTGTTTGATAATATTTTTTTATTAACATTTTTATTATATTTTTCCTCAGATTCAACTATGCCTACAAAAATAAGAGAGATGAAGGCTGCAAAACGTCAAAGACAGCAGGAGAAAAAAAAAATGCAGCAGTCCTCTAACAAAAAGATTTCTCAAGCGATGAAGAAAGCACCGGGTAAGAGCTCTAAATATTTCATAAAAAATATTTCAAATAAAAAAAATATTAGTACAGAAAATGTTTCAATCCATAACAACACAAGTAAATCAAATGGAAAGAAAAGGACAAATGAAAATGTTACTGCTAGAGCAAGAGATAAATCTGTGCATGATAGTAGAAGGAAACAACAGTTTACGGAGATTCGTAAACGAATGTTCCGTAACAGGATAATTGGCAATTTGTTAAAAAATATTAAGAAAGGTCAACAGAAATTAGTTTTTTATAGGAGAAAAAAAAAAGTTGAGAAAGTTATTGATCAGGCTTTTGAAATTAAACGTAAGTTATTTATTTTGATAATCAATAGAATTAGGAAGCTAAACAAGGCAATTTTTGATTTCAAAAGAAATAGTAGATGGAAGAGAATAGTTAATCGTAGTAATTTTTGTGAAGTTTTTTCTGGAGAATGGATACATAGTTCAAGCTGTGAGGCATTTTTTAATGAAGAGAGTTATTTCCAGGATAATGATTTGGTGCATGCAGTTGACATCAGTGGTCGTGCTTATGAAGTGAAAGATGGTTGTCCAGTTGAAAAAGAAAAACTTGTGACAACAGAGGCAGAAGAGTTGTTAGGTAATGAGGTTTTAGGAAGACGTGCTAAGGGTCCTGTGTACACCTGGAAGTGTAGTAGTATTTGCAGTGTGCGACAGGATTCTATCAATTTGCTTTGTGATTTTGTACGGTCATTTAACAAGAAAAGTTTGAAGCAGAAAATGAGGTTGTTGCAAGAATTAGATCCTTGCAGAGTGAGAGAAGTGACAGGTTTGCATGGTCATTCACTGGCTTGTCTTTCCAGGAGAGTATGCCAGAGTGTTTTTCATCATTTCAGGATGCTAGCAGTGCATCATAACAAAGTGAGGAAGTTAGTTAGACTGTTGTATTATGCTAAGAGTCCAGCAATTATGCTGAAACAATTATGTGCTGCTCTTCTGCATGGTTCTGAAATAGATGTGAGGAATATATGTGAAGAAATTGAGTTTTGTTACTTTGGAAGTAAAGAGGAGAATGTTGAAATTGAGCAAGAAATAGAGGGTCATTTGGAAGATACTGTACATGTTTCCAGTACAGATAATTTCCAGAGGGAAATTGCGACGTTTGACATGAAATCAAGTGAGAGGCCTAATTTCACTTGTGTGTGTTGTCGACGCACTTATTATAAGAATCAGACTAAGTTAGTGGATTTATATGCAAAAAGTGAAAGGGAAAATAATAGTGAATGGAAGGATTTTGCAACATACTTGATGGTAGAAAATTGTTTTGATTTGGGATTGGATCAACGTGTGTGTACTTATTGTTGTAACAAATTAAAACAAAACCAGATGCCTGCTAGAGCAGTTCATAATAATCTGGAATTGGTTGAGATTCCTTCTGAATTGAAGGACTTAAATACTTATGAATCTATTTTGATTCAAAGTATCCATCCCTTTCAGGCTATTGTAAGAATGGAGCCAAAGACAGGGAAATTGCCTCCATCAGATTTACAGAGAGGATTAAAGGGAAGAGTTGTTTATTTGCCTCTAGATTTGAAGAAAAACATTAACACAATTGGAGTAGAAAAAGTGGAAGAGGAACCTCTGGTTATCTTAGTTAATGGGGTTCCGACAAAGAATAAGAAAATATGGCAAGATTTAGTAGATGTTAGGAAAGTTAAAAAGGCAACATTGTATTTGAAAAAAAATAATAAATACTATAAGAATGTATATGTTGAAGAAGAGGAAGTAAGTGAGGAAGAGGATAGCGATTTGTGTGCTGGTCAAATTGAGAAAGTAGAACTCTCTACTAGTGAGGAAATATATGAACATTATAGTGTTCATCCTTTGCATTCAAAGGAAGTCATGGGGAATGCTATTGAGTTGTTTCAAATGAAACAAGCCAAAGGGAGTCCCATTAGTGTTTGGGAGCAAAGTT
Source organism: Lissotriton helveticus (assembly GCF_964261635.1). Lineage (NCBI taxonomy): Eukaryota > Metazoa > Chordata > Amphibia > Caudata > Salamandridae > Lissotriton > Lissotriton helveticus. Next base: position 1,930,276,595 of record NC_136059.1, read on the forward strand.
TGGAAGCTCGGTGTTTCCCACAGCTTTTTCCAACAGGTCAGGGAGGAAGATATGATGAGCGACCTCATCAAATTCCTGCTTCTGAATACCGGACTTTGCGATTGTATGCAGGAGATGCTAGGTTTCGACAATGCATTCCATATTTGTTTCATCTCCTGTTTGAAAGCGATCTGTCTGGACTGTCATATGCAGTGAACCACATCTTGAAAAGTGGTATACACATGCAAAACATCTCGGCAAGTGATTTTATGGATAAAGTGAATGTCCAAGATAGTATTTTGGATTCTCACCTGATTAATCTCATGGCGTGTCAGCGTGGTACTAATGAGTACTGGTACCGTCGTCATGGTGATTTAAAATGTATGCTGAGGAACTTAGGTACTCCCACATGGTTCCTCACTCTGAGCTGTGCCGAGTATGGCTGGGAAGACTTACTTGAATTTCTACGAGAGGCAAATGCTAACGTAGAAAACATCGAATTCAAGACACCCGGAGAACTGTGCTCTTTGGATCCAGTCAATGTATGTAGGTACTTCAATCATAGATTTGAAGCTATGATGTCTTTCATCATGAATAAGAAGAATCCACCTCTTGGAGAGGTGTTGGATTTCTTCTGGAGAAAGGAGTACCAAGCAAGAGGTGCTCCTCATATACATATGTTGCTGTGGATCAAGGATGCACCTAAATTTGGAACGGATCCAGATGACTCAGTGATGAGTTTCATCCAACAGTATTCTACGTGTGCTGTTCCAAACGCAAAGGAGAAGAAAAGCCTAAGAGAAAAAGTTCTGCGTTTCCAAAGCCATCGATGTGGAAAGTACTGCCGTCGTAAATTCCGAAACAAGGACAAGTTCTACACTAAATGTCGTTTCGGCTATCCACGACCGGTGATTTCTAAAGGAAGAGTAAACAGTTTGATGTCTTCGCTGCGACACAATGTCATGAAGAAATCACCTAAAAACACTTACAATTTGAAGAGGAACGAAGAGTCCAAGTACATCAACGACTACAACCCGGTGATTTTGTCCATGTGGAATGCTAACATGGATATACAGTTTGTGGCTGATAACTGTATGGCTGTGGCTCGGTATGTGACGTCTTACATCACCAAAAAAGAGAAGACAGAATTGAAGGATATGTGGGAGGACATTTCCCATGAAAAGAGCCTCAGCAAGAAGTTGTACAGTTTCAGTCTGAAGATGTTGTCGCATCGAGAAATCGGAGCGTACGAATGTTCTGACCGGTTGTCTTCAGCAAGTCTCTATGCCAAGTCCAGGAGTATCGTTTGGGCGAGTCTTGGTCTTGCTGCAACGCGTAATCGAGTTCTCAAACCTGTGCGGGAAATTGAGTATTTGGCGGAAAAGGAGCCAAACAGTACCGACATTTTGAAGACCAACATGTTGGATACATATTATCCAAATCGAAGCAGTCACCTCGAGAATGTTTGTCTGTATGAGGTTCTGCAAAATTACATGTTCAAGAGGAACATCAAAGAAGATACTGAGAAAGGAGTGTATGCTGTAATAGGAAGTGAGGGATGTCTGGTGAAGCAAAGAAAATGCCACTTGATAAACCATCGAAAATTGAGTGGCGAATCTCCTGAAAAAAAGGAGTTTTTCTATTTAGCACTTTTGCAACTTTTCAAGCCTTGGCGTGCAGAAGAGGAACTGCTTGGAGATTTCCTCTGTTATGAAGACTCTTTCAATGCCGCCAAGGAGACCATAGAATGTCCTGCTTTTCCCAAATATGTAGAAATGTTGAATGCGGAAATTGAGCAGGAAGCAACAATTGCAGCCGAGATTGCCAGAGACAGTTCTCAGGACAGTCAGAGTTCTGCTTCATTGAGTCAGGATCCACTAGGAGGACCTCTTATTGAAAATGAAGCTGCCACTGCTATGAATGAGGTGGAAAGAGCCATGGCACATGCTCAAGAGGATGTGGTTAACTTAGAAGAGTTGGAAAGGCAACTCAACGTTGAGCAGAGGAAAATATATGACGAAGTTACCATGCAAATTGATCATGGATTAAGTCATGATAAGAAAGAGTGCTCATGTACGTCGTTGAAGCCTGTCCGACTGTACGTGAGTGGAGAAGCGGGAACTGGAAAAAGTTTCCTCATTAAAGCAATTTCATGCTATTTGCAGGAAAGGACAGAGTCATCGCTGTCTTGTGTTGTCACTGCTCCAACTGGACTGGCAGCACATAATATTAAAGGGATTACTTTACATCGTTTACTGATGCTGCCAGTGGAGCATGACAACAAATTAGAATATCACAAGCTATCTGGAGATGCTTGTTTTGAAGTTTCAAGAATCTTGAGGAAAATGAAACTTCTTATCATTGACGAAGTAAGCATGGTTTCCAATGTCATGCTTGCCTTTGTGCATTTGAGGATGCAAGAAGTTCTCAAAACAGAGTATGATGTGTTATTTGGTGGCAAACACATCATTGTTTTCGGAGATCTTCTGCAGCTGACACCAGTGAAAGGGCAACCTGTGTTCAAAATGCTCACGCATGAAGATACCAGGAAGTGCCTAGGCAGCATTGGCAACGTCAATATATGGTTAAACTTCAATTATGCTGAACTGCATGAAAATATGCGTCAGGCAAAGGATGAAGTTTACAAGACTATTCTACAAGATGTTAGAATTGGAAAAGTGACCGAGCATGGAAAAGAAGCTTTACATGCACGATTACTGTCAAATTTATATCCAGAACAAGATGTTGTGCCTGAGAATATTTTTCAGAAAATTACTGATAAGAAATCTGGAATATGTTTGATGCCAACTCTTGCAGAATGTGCCAAATTTAACAACAAAATGTTGCATTTAGAAAAGCAAGAGATTGTGAAAGTGGAAGCTATTGATAGAGTACAGCATATGGGATCAACAATTATTTTGTCTGAGAATCTGAAATCAAAATTGGATTCATTAGAGAAGACTATATCTAAAACTGCAGGTTTTGAAAAGACTCTGAATGTGTGCTTGAACTGCCGTATAATTTTAAGAAGGAATTTACATGTTGAAAGAGGTCTGGTAAATGGATCAATGGGTAATGTTGTTGATTTTGTGAAATACAGAAATAGAGATGGAATTGAATTTTTAAAAATTAAATTTGATGGCATTGAGGAAGTACAGCTAATTGCTCGTTGTTCTGCTAGATTTTTGCTTGTAAAAGACTTATATGTTCGCCGTAAGCAGTTCCCTGTTTGCTTGGCATATGCGGTGACAATTCATAAATCGCAAGGTTTAAGTGTAGACACTGCATTGGTGAATATTGGCAGTTCTGTGTTCAAGGAGGGTATGGCATATGTGGCATTGTCACGAGTTAGAACTTTATCGGGATTGTACTTGATTGAGTGTGATGTCAGAAACATTTGTGCAGATCTAGATTGTGTTAAGGAATACAATAGGTTAAGAAGAGAGTATGCGCCACATTTGCCTCAGTTTCCTTTGTTTGAGAAACGTCTGGTAGGCCGGAAACGAAGAAATGAGAACAATACTGGGGAGGTTGTAGCAAAAAGACAAAAAGTGAATGAACCTAAAATTACAAGCAGAAACAAAGAGGATTCTGTTGAAGATGTTGTTGGTTTTCAGTTTGAAAACAGTTCTGGTGTCAACTGCTATGCTAATGTAGTAATGAATGTTTTGTTTTCTCTAAAAAATGTAAAAGAAGAGATTGTGGTCAATTCTGATCAAAGATTTTGCAGTTTGTTGAATTCTGTGTTAGAGAAATGTAGCACAGATAGAACAAAAATAGAAAGTGTGTCTGAAATTCGAAACCTGTTAGACAGATGTTCAGGGCAAACACAATTCTCTCAAAATATTCAGCAAGATTGTCAGGAGTTTTTAATGTATATGCTTGATGTATTACATGCTGAAGGTGTAGATGTAGATCAGCTGTTTGGGCTTTCTTATCAATGGCAGCATGACTGCGAGAACTGTATGGTATCAAGTACTACTAGTGTAGACTCAGAAAGATTTATATATTTAACTTTGCCAGACAGTAAATCAGTCTCCTTTAATAAGCTAGTAAAAGCTGCTAATCACAGCATGGAGTGTAGCCAATGTAAATCTGAAATGATGTCCACATTATTTATACGAAAATATGGCCAGTACGTCATTTTAATGTTCCAACGATGTAGGCCTGATGGAACAAAATTGACAACTTTAATAAAAAAATTTGTAGCTTCGCAGTTGTCAATATCAGGAAGGACTTTTGTAACTACAGCAATTATATATCATGACGGCCCTTCAATATCATCAGGACATTACACAGCTTATTTAAAGTCTAGAAATGGCTGGTCATTCTGCAATGATTCTGTTTTAATTTTCAAAAAAAAATTGCCGTATGACCTTAAAAACTCTTACCTGGTGTTTTTAAAACCAAAATTTTAGGAAAATAATCTCGGGATATGATCTGTGGAATTTCAAGAAGTTCTAATGGCTCCTACACAATTTGGCCTTGAGGATAAGTGTAGTTCAGAGACATAACTTCTAATCAAAGGATTGGACATTATGGAGATGTATGTGCACTTTAAATGAGTTCAGAAAAATTGTTTCTTTTCATAAGCTAATTGAAGCAGCCAATCAAAACATGGAGTAGAGGGAATGTAAGTCTGCAATGCTGTCTACTGTTTTACATTGCTTTGTGATTAAAAGTGATGTAGAGAATTAAATAATTGTAGTACTCATAGAGGTAGTGTAAGTCTGCTTCATATTAAGCAGTATCAGTGTCATAGGAAATGTAGAACATGACTGACCAAGAAGGGGAAGATATTATTATTCCAGGATTGTGAAAATGATCTTCAACATTTTAATTCTGAAAGTTGCGGAAATGCCAAATGATGGGATTGGCTTACAAGAAATCCAAGAGTTATAAATATCTCTGACTAGATTTGGCCTTGTGGAAAATAGTGGTAGAGAGCAAGAAGTCATTTATTGCATGTAACGTGTTTTTAAAAACGATGGAGGTTTTCTTTCAGAAAGTGGCGGGCTGAAAGTAATAACAGCACAAAAGAGTGTAAGCTGTTTATAGGACATCCTTGGACGTCATGGAAAGTAAGTTAACTTTAAGGAGTTCTGAATTTTATTTTCTGATGTTGTATGGGTTTTTTAAACACAATCATTTTGATTGTGTTTTTTTTTCCCCGCTGTTACATGATGAATACCTTCAAGTCACTGTTTTTAGTGAATTTTGATACATTCTGAGAACAGCAAAAATAAACCATTTAACATGTATAATTAATTCTGTACTGTTTGCATTTATGATGTATATGTAGAACTGTGTAGGAGGCATGGAGAAGGTGAGTTTTCTGTAAGTGTTAAATTTATTGTATGCAGTGCTGCACTTCTACGTAATCTTTCATATGCTGGACTACATCTGCACAATGAGATACCTAAGCAAAGGAAACACAAGTGATGTGATTGTGAAATGAGCAAAATAAATTGCACATATTTCAATTACATCACTTGAGTTTCCTATCATTACGAATCACATTGTGCAGATCAAGTTTAGGTCTGTCCAGGGAAACATAGGAGGTTTCTACTTTGTTGAAGAGTGCAGTGGACATGACTCACTTCATTAGTAGACTTTCACAGATATTATCTCCTCTGTACACTTCAACAAGTGTAAATCTCATCTTGAACTCTGAGTAGGCCTCACCTCAAACAAATCTCTGGATAGGAGACATGTTATTGGCATACTGAAGCGACACTTTTCTGAAACAAGAGCAATGCAAAAGATGCACCATGTTTTAAGATAGTCCTCACTTCATCTGCATCAAGATACTGTTAGTTTAAAATGTATATCTTTAGCATTGTGTAGAGGACCTGGAGAAGCAGAAGCTTCTGTCAGTGTCAAAGTTGTTGAAAAACTATTTGTCCTTCAATATTTTCCCTTGTCTTTTGTAATTTTTAAATACATATTTTAATTTTTTTTTAAATGTTGGTTCTCTCTTTCACAGATTGAAAGTATAGAAATAAAATGTGATTAATTTAACAGCAATTACAAGGTAAATAGTTGTACTCTTTTCGTTACATTTCTATCACATTCACCTACTATTAGATCCACTGCTTCACTTCTTTAATCCTCAGTTTCCTGCCTTTGCTACTTTCCTCATTCCTTTCTCTATTACCTATTTACTCAACTCCTTCCACTCTTTTTCTCAGTCCCTCTGTTCTCATAGTTCCTCAGTCTTGTTCACTCACTCCATCTCTATTACTCTTAGTGTCTGTGAATTACTTTCCCAACTTTTTTTTTTTGGGGACCGCTTCCTGGGAAGTTGCCCGGTTCGCAAACCAGCAGCGTTATGGCAGTCCACCATTTTGTGTTTCGTTCGAATCAAGATACAAGATGGAGGGCAAATAATGTTCAGAATAGGTAGAAGGGGGCACGGTAGATGTATCTTGACCCCCTTGGTTTTCTGAGGGTGGCTCAGGAGGACCATAGTTCTTCACTCTTGTTCACTCTCTCTGTTTCTATTAATGTCACTGTTTATGACTGATCAAAAAAATGTTTTTTAAAAAAGAACAGTAACTATAAGGGAAGGAAATAGACAGTTATGTTAAAAGAAAGACAGCTAAAGGGAGTAAACTAACGATACTGTTACCTACAATCCACTGCTGTTGATGTTACTGACCATGTCATGAATGATGTAATATGTGAAATCATCAACAGTGGATTGTAGGTAACAGTATCCTTATTTTACTCCCTAGAGCTGTCTTTCTTTTAACATAACTGTGTATTTCCTTCCCTTATAGTTACTGTTCTTTTTTAAAAAATATTTTTTTGGTTAGCTTCCGGTACGCGTACCGGGTAGCGCTCCGGGAGCGAACTAAGAGAAATACAGGTTGGCAGAGTTCCAAATTTTCTACCAATTTTTTTATAATGGGGAGTTAGTTCTGAAAAGAACTTTTTTTTTTATGTTTTTGTTGTTTTATATTTTTTTTAGTATTTTTTGAACATTTTTTTACTTTTTTTGTATTTTCTGAACGTTTTTAAAAAATTTTTGGTTTTTTTGGGGGGGGGGGAAACAAAAACGATCCATTATAAAGGGCTCAACAGGAGCAAAAAAAAAAAAAGAATTTATTTTTTGGTGCGTTTTGTGCAAACATTAATATGATTTTGAATTGCTCGCAAAATCAAAGTGATGCTACTTTCTCTGTAGCAGATGAAAGCGCCACATTCCACGCACACTTGTTTTACGTGACCAAACAACATTTGGATGTTTGCAATCACCTCCCTCGCCTCTGGTCCCGACACCTCTGGAACCACCGATCTTCTTGCCATTTGGAGGGGATGTTGTTGTTGGTCACGTAGCTGGGCAGCACTATAGTTATTTGGGTGCCACCTACTCATATGCCGATGCATAGTATGATTCCCATAACTATATTTTTTATCGGTGCCCCTTGACAATCTGTCACCGCATATGCGGCAAAACACGTAACGAGCATTCACTTTCTTTTGCCCCTTAGGAATTCTGTAGAATTGCCAGATATAATTCTCCTGTCGATTGTACCTCCTGGGCTCCTCTGGCAAAAACTCATGCTCTTCCTCCTCTTCCTGTTCTTCCTCTTCTTGCAGAATTACTTCTGCAGGTGGTCCTCTCTTTCTTGGATTTGGTGGAGGTGGTGGGCTAGCACCAGCTGAAGCTACTAATGAAGCCATCACAAAGTCTCAATAAAGGGTCTTTCTCTCACCAAGATGAAAGTCAGAGTGATGAAAGAAGGAGGGGTTTTCATCATTTGGGAAAAACAAAAGTTCTAAACCAATGACAAGTGTCCATTTTAGATCACATGACCTTGTATTACATCATTAGGAAACCAAAAGTGAAATGAACCAATGAAAAGTGTTATTATCGAGTCACATGACCTGCTATGTTTACATTACGCGGTCGGCGCCGCGCCGCGGATCGCTTCCGGTTCGCGTACCGGTGCGCTTCCGGGTACGCAAACGTAGCACGTAATATGACGTATTACGCGAGAACGCGAAACGTCATGCTGACGCGAAGCGTCACCATGTTGTTTTGTAACGCGAGAGGTGCGCAAAAGGAACGTTTACCAGTTCGCGTACCGGGTCGCGCCTCCGGATTGAGCTAACGGGAAGCTAACCGGTACGCGTACTGGGAGCGAAACAAAAAAAATACAAAAAAAATTGTATAAAAAACATGTAAAAAATATTTTTCTTTTTAAAGAATAATACATTGTAAAGGTTTTGATATTAGCTATTAAAAAACCAATGAAATTCACTGAAAAAACCATAGGTTATAGACCATATATAGTTAGGAATTAGCATTTACAAAACCTTGAAAATTCACTGAAAAAACCATAGGTTATAGACCATATATAGTTAGGAATTAGCATTTAAAAAACCTTATTTTACTCACACAAAACCATTGAAATTCCATATATAGTTAGTTGCACTAACTATGTATCGCGCACCCGCAATCCACTGCTGATGATGTCACATATTACATCATTCATGACATGGTCAGTGACATCACTGATGACATCACTGATGACATCTCAAATGACATCACTGATGACATCACTGATGACATCATCCAGTGACTGTGTGTTTCTGTAAAGTTTAAATATGTTTTAGATATTGAAGAATGAGTAGATGTATAACTGTCTGGACGAAGGATTTAGTAGGTGCATGACTGAATGTATGAGTGAGTGATTAAATGTGTCTCACTGAGTGCATGGGTTAGTGACTAAACTGTCTTAATTTGTGCATCATTATGTCTGTTGTTCTGTAAACTACTGCATGTGTTGATCAGTAGCTATATGATTAACTATATGGGTTATTGATTGATTGTCCAAGTATTTGTATGGGAGACTGAGTGTGTGTGTGGCTGGCTGGGAGGTGTGTGACTCTGTGCAGATCAATGTGTACTTGTATCAATGATTGTATAAGAAAGTAAGTATGTGTTACTATATGTTTGAAAATGTAAGGTGCTCTATGTTTAACTGTATAGACAAGAAAATGGAAGTGTGATTGATTCTTTACAGGACTGACTAGGTGTGTGAGTAACTCCATGGATGAGTGGCAGAGTGTGAGTGTCTGTATAGGTGTATGAGTGCATATGATAGTGTTGTAAAGATGAGTGATTGTATGTATGAATGATTGTATGGATGAATGAGTGAATGTGTGTGTAGACGTAGGAATCAGTGAGTGCGTATGTAGTAACTAGTATTGGTGTGTCAATGGTTTCAAAAATTATACTCTGTATTTAACACTGGTTGTAACAGAGGTTATATTAAAATGTGAGGAGATGCATTGTATTGTCACATGAATGATATCATCAGTGATGTGGTCATTGATGTCAAATGAGATGTCATCAGTGATGTCATTTGAGATGTCATCAGTGATGTCATCAGTGATGTCACTGACCATGTCATGAATGATGTAATATGTGACATCATCAGCAGTGGATTGCGGGTGCGCGATACATAGTTAGTGCAACTAACTATATATGGAATTTCAATGGTTTTGTGTGAGTAAAATAAGGTTTTTTAAATGCTAATTCCTAACTATATATGGTCTATAACCTATGGTTTTTTCAGTGAATTTTCAAGGTTTTGTAAATGCTAATTCCTAACTATATATGGTCTATAACCTATGGTTTTTTCAGTGAATATATATATATATACATGAATCCAACCAGAAAGGGTTCTTCCGGGATCTGCTCTCGTTGTCAGGTGGTGCGTTAGCCGACAAAACCCAAGTCGGTCATATTTTCATTATCACAATCCGTACGAAAGAACGCACACTCGGAGGTCACGAGATGCTGCGAAGAAGTTTTATTTTCTTAGAATCGCTACGCGTTTCAGACAAGCCTGTCTCTTGATCACACAATTTTACCAGCTCTACAGTGACATGGTTAAATACAATAGACATAAAAGAGGCGCCATTACTCAGTCCCATCCTGCGTTACCATGTGGCAGAAATCTTGGAAAGGTTTCCATTACATAGTCACATAAACCAAATATATTGCAATTTATCATCATTGGTTGCCTAGTGTCGGTAATACTTGAGATCCCCAAAAATATACAACAGGGATTAATGAATCTGAAAATTTTAAACATTTTAAAAAGTTTCACATTTCTTAACCATCCCGAAAATCGTACATAATGGCGTACATAATGTACAACAATTAATATGTACATGAGGTCTGCTCCGTGGCAGATGCCTTGTCTTCTTCATTAATGAAAAAGCGGGTAATATTACGGGGTCAAGTGCCGCTGCCTAAATCTATGGCATACTATTACCCCATACAGCCATATATTACAGTCCATCACTACTGCTATGTTCGGTCTAGTGCATTCACCAGTAGGTAGTTATAGTTAGGACCTAGTTACCATAGGAAAATCACAACATTCTATTCCCAATAACTTTGTGGCCGATTGACGAATCTTAGCGAAATTCTCAAAACATATGGCCCACTTCAGTTCGCTCCTATCTTGAAAGATACGGGGTGATTCTGCAAGAGGAGCCGAGAAAAAGGGGGGTCCCAATACGTGTTTTCTCCATGCAATTTTCCATGGTAAAATATAGACACGGCTACAGCCTAAGCCTGCACTGCTGAACGGAATTACACCAAATTTACGAAAAAGATAACCCTTGGTTCAGAAAGAGCCCTTTTTGTTAAATGGTGTAAATCCATCCAGTAGTTTTTAAAATATTAATGGAAAAAGAATATATATATATATATATATATATATATATATATATATATATATATATATATATATATATATATATATATATATATATATATATATATATATATATATATATGTGCGGAGCCTAACCACACATCTCATCTGTGATATCTGATTGGCTGTCAGCACTTCATCCAAGAAGTGTTGGCAGCCATCTTAGGACCAATATACATGATAGCACCTCATTAAAAAGCATTGCAGTTAATAGAAGGTTTTAAGACTTGAGTTATATAATAAATTATTTGTTGATGGTACCATACTCATTTTAGGAATTGTGGTGTGTTCTAAGGTGATTGTACCATGTGAAAAAGCCTTCTGCTGGGCTATCATGAATCATGTTTCAGAGAAAACTATTTTCTCATGCTTTTCCCACAGAGGTTTGGAAGGTGATCTATAAGGTAAACTGAGAGCATATTTTCTGTAAATTCACATTATCTTTCTCAGTCATGTGAGAATGAAGTCTGACATTCTCAGTAAAACATGTACATCCAACAAGGGCAGAGACAGTTGATTCCTTTGTGTTCTACTGCAGCTTCCCAGTATGTTCTAAAGAACAACTAGAGTGCTAACAGTTCTACTTATGTAAACTAGTAGCTTTACTACAATGATCTAATAAGCAACTAGAATGCTAATATTCAGAATTTATGACAAATTTGTGACACATCTGCAGGCCTTCTTGATGGAATCAAAGTAAAAAAAATGAAAGTATTTTCTACTGAGGATACTATAGTAAATGAGGAAATTAGGAAACTTCATAACAAATAAATCTCCCAAGATGGCCACCAGATACAAAAGAGCCCAAATGTAGCACAAATATCACCCAGATGTAGCCCAAGTATAGCCCAGTGACAGAATGTCCCAGAGTGTTCTAAAGAACAACTAGAGCACTAACAGTCCTACTTATGACAAAAGTATGGAAACCCTGAAGCCATCTTGATTGGAATAAAGTGGTAACACTTAAAAGATTTAATTTACAAAGGAACAAAATGAGGGAGTTCATTTTGCCATAAAAAGTATGATTTGTGCTGCAGAAAGAAAAATGAGGGCACATTTTGAGTGACTTCTCAAATCTTCTATTTCATAAAAAGAATTTGACATGCAGACTGGACCATGCACTTTGAATACCAGCAGCAGACTTTCCTGGTGAGCAGTAGCTTTACTACAGTGATCTAATGATCAACTAGAGTGCTAACATTCAGAATTCATGGCGAATGTGTGACTTATGTGAATACCTTCTTGATGGAATCAAAGTAACAAACTGAAAGCATTTCCTACTGAGGAGACTGCAGTAAATGAGAAAATTAGGAAACTTCATAACAAATAAATCTCCCAAGATGGCCACCAGAGACAAATGAGCCCAAATGTAGCACAGATATCTCCCAGATGTACCCCACATGTAGCCCAATTACAAAAGTGTGCAAAACACTTTTTCTTTTTTGTGTTTTTGCAGTTTTATATAGTGCAGACTTGTCAGGTATTGGAGTGCTTTACACGAGCATTGGTTACATCACACAAGAACAAATTCATTTTGATTTTAGACATGGGGAGATTAAGTGATTTGACCAGAATCACAGAATGTGGAGCTGAAGCATAAACTTCAACCTGGTTCCCCAGTTGCAAAGTCTGCAGCTCTGGAAGTAACACCACATCCTCTCCCCTAAGTGCAACATTTAATCAAGTGGTCAACTTGATAAAAAAAGATAAAGATAACAAATAATTTAAAAGTGCTTTGTCGCTATTTGATAACTCAGAAAATATGTCCTCATTTGAGTTTTTAGATCACTAACCATAATTTTGATGCAAATAAGACCCTCTCATATATGTATTTTCTAAAGGAAATGCTCTAGGTATTACAGTTTTGATTACATCAAGATGACGTCAGGCGTTCCACACTTTTGTAATAAATATAGAATGTTAGCAATCTAGTTGTTCATTAGGATACTGTTGAGAGGCAGAGGCCAGGGGCATGGACTCTGAAAATTGAAGGCAGGTAGGAGGGTGCTGAGGCAACAATTTGACCACACTGGGCAGTCAGGAAGGGCAGTGGCAGCACAACAGACTATGGAGGGCAGTGGAAAGGGGGGCACAGGCAACAAACCAACAATACAGGACTGGCAAGAGAGGCTGTGGCAATATAATAGACCATTGTGGGCAGAAGGAAGAGGCAGTGGCAGTACAACCATACATGCCATCAAACCTGATTCAGCCAGGAAACGTCCAATGTGTTTAAGCCCAAATGGCCTTTATTTGATCTGTCTCCTGTCTACAATCTCCTCTTTTTCAAAGTCAAAGGGGAAAATCAATACCCCAGTTTTTTTTCAAAATCTCCATCTTACCAAGTTCAAAATGTTAGCAAGTATGGTACATTGGATCATGGCAGGTAGGAGGAATTGGGGTAGGGAAATGGCCTCGGATAGGAGAGGACAGGAGGGACATGGAGAGGTGCACCAAACTGACCCTACAGGGCAGGCATCAGGGTTTGCAGCACCACAATACACCACACGGGGCATGAGGGGACAGGACCATGCACATGGACAACAGAGAACAGAGGGAAAAGAGACAATGGTAGCTAGCTGACCATAATGGACGGACAGGAGAGAAAGCTACAGCATAACGGACCATAAATGGCAGGAGGGACAGATCAGGGGCATTACAATGGAACAGACAAGCCAGGAGGGAGGGAATAGGTGTTTGCACATGGAAACAGAGGTCTGGGGACAAGGGGGCAGGGTGGAGCAGCAAGATGATGGGGCATAGAAACGGGTAATGGAGGGCAGGATGAGTGGACTGGTACATCATGCTAAATGGAGGACAGTGGCAGCATATCAGACCATGCATGGCAGGAGGGAGGAGGTTAGTCCATGGATTCAGACAACAGAGGATAGGGAGGAGGTGGATGGGGCAGCAAGCTAACTGTTCAGAGAAGGCGGATAGGCCAGTGGCAGAACAATGGCCACACAGGGCTGTAATAAGGGAGCAGGGACATGGACTTGGACAATGGATAGCTAGGAGGAGGGAAGGCAGGAGCAGCAAGCTTGGGTGGGGGCAGCACAATGCCAGGCCCTGCTTCCAACCTCCACCATCCATTGTGATATGCATCTTACTTAATGTTAAAAATAACTAGAAATTGCTGAAAAAACTAAGATTACAGGGACGGAATAGTTAGACTCAGATTTCACTCATACACAACCAGTGAAATTCAGCAGTTATAGTTGCCTGAGCTAACTATAACTTACGCCCCCACAATGTACTGCTAATGACCTCAGAAATTACATCATTCATGACATGGTCAGTTACATCACTCATGACATCACTCATGACATCTCAAATGAGCTGTGAATGGAATGGAGCTATAATCGTTAGAACTTTATTTAGGGATAGTGTGTTTATATTAACACCCCTTTTTTTTCCTTTAGTGTAAGAACCATTATAATACGCAACATGCCCAGATTAATATGGCCGATAGCCTTTCACTTTAAAGTAATGTGTAGTCCATTGTTTATGTTGATGTTTGCAATCCTAAGTACGTTTATTATGAATAAGTCACGTTGACGAACATACAGGTATGGTGGTCACGGGGCAAGATATGCTGAAATGACATTGTGTGCATATTAACTCTTGTTTTCTTTATTGTATCAATTCCTGAACTTTCACATTGTGACCAGGCCAATATGGGCGCCAGCTTTTTGGATTAAAGTGATATGTAGTCCTTTGTTAATGTTGGCAATTTTAGGCATTTGTACATTTAAATAAGGATGCTACAATGACGTCTTGTATCGTTATTAAGGTTCGGACGAGCCGAAACGCGTGGATCACGTCCTTTGCAGATTAAATACTTCCAAACTGCAACCTGAGTGCTGATTCCTTCCTTTAAGAGTGAGAGGAGATTAAATACATATATATAAAATTCACTGAAAAAAACACAAGTTTCAGGGACATTATAGTTAGAAATTAGCATTCAAAAAAACCTCGGAAATTCACTGAAAAAAACAAAGGTTTCATGGACGTCATAGTTAGTTGGACATTTTACTCGTACAAAACAAGAGAAATTTGGCCGTTATAGTTAGTTGTGCTAACTATAACTCGCGCCCCCGCAATGCACTGCTGATGACGTTACATATTACATCACTCATGACATGGACAGTGACATCACTGATGACATCACTGATGACATCTCAAATGACATCACTGATGACATCATCTACATGATCATCTGTTGCACCTCCTCACACCCTAAAATACAGACTATCATTCTGTAAAACATAGACAGACCAATATTAGTACAGCAACAATGTTCTGTGCACTATGCATTCAGACCTCTAACCAGCTACATACTATTAATACTCTCTTCTAAATACCCAGTTAGTACCTTTTTTTGGAAATCCTTCTGTCTGTCCCATGCACTTCTCCATTCACCCATCCAGCACTATGTATGTATCCTATCACTCCACCAATACCTAAGCACTTATATTGTATACATTTATATATTACCCAGTGGCAGCCAGCATTTTCCATAGGAAATGCATTTATCGTGTTACTAATAGCTCATTCACTATGCCCAGAGATCCCACTCCCGGGACACATAAGCTTTCCTGCCCTACCATAGAAATCTGCTTTTGCTTCCATCTGTCAGGAACATTTTTAAATGTCCCACCAAACAGGAGCAAACACTATGGGCCTGATTATGGGGCTGATTATGATGGCGCCACCATAGAGTAGGAGGGACCGTCCGCAGGGGCAGTGGCGGTCCCTCCGTGCAGATTAGGATGTGACCGCCAGGGTGGCGGTCACATCCTCTATCTTTAACATTGCGGCGGGTGCAGCTTCAAGCTGCACCCGCCGCAATGTTAAAAATGCATGCACGCCATTTGCGTGCACAAAGCAGCAGGCACAGCGCGGTGCCTGTCCCTTTGTACACGCAAATGCAGGGGTACCATAGGTACCCCCGATGTGCACCCCCAACCCCCTTCACCCAGGGGGCCTGCAACGGGCCCCCGAAGTGAAGGTCCGTATGCTTTTCCACGGCGGAAAAGCCACCGTGGAAAAGCATACTTTCAACTCCATCCTAATATGGCTGGCGGTGTCTGATAGACACCGCCAGCCATGTTAATGCTTTTCTGCTGCGGTCGGAAGGCGACCGCGGCGGAAAAGCGGAGGACAGATTGCAAGACCCACCAGCCATCCTAATTTGGCGGTGGGTCTTTCAGGCCTCCGCGGCGGATTTCCCGCATCCTTCGGGCCGCCGGTGGCTTCCGCCGGCCCGGAGGATGCGGGAAATCCGCTATCGTAATAGGCCCCTATGACTGGATCTGCCCCACTGCTGCACAGCCAAAACTGTGGCCAGACTGCCTGCCAGATTGGGAGTTTCCTCCTGTCTGGTGGACTGGTTTTTGGCGTTTCAACAGCAGTGCCTCAGAAAATAGCCACCACAATGGGAACGCCAAAAACAGTTCCTGCACGGCATAGACTGTAAAGTCCATGCCGTGAGTGATGTAATATGTGATGTCATCAGCAGTACATTGCAGGGGTGTGAGCTATAGTTAGCTCAACTAACTATAACGGCCAAATGTATGTGGTTTTGTACAAGTGAAATGTCCAGCTAACTATAACATCCCTTAGACCTGTGGTTTTTTCAGTGAATCTTAAAAGTTTTTTAAATGCTGATTTCTAACTATAAGGTCACTGAAACCTCTGTTTTTTTTCAGTGAACCTCAAAGGTTTTTTAAATGCTAATTTCTAACTATAACGTCCCTGAAACCTATGGTTTCTTCAGTGAATTTCAAAGGTTTTGTAAATGTTAATTTCCAAGTATAATCTCCCAAAAATACTTTTTCTTAATTTTTACATTTTTATAAAAATAGTGTAATGTTTTCTTTTCTAAAATAGAAATTGACATTTTTTTAAAAAAAGTGGATTTGCGTATCGATCGTGTACCAGTCTCAGTGGGTGCTTGAATCCAAGAATTTTGCTGCCATATTGGTTAAGTCGTGTACGATGCGTATCTGGTACGCGAAGGGTGCACAGTTCTCAGCCCTGTTACATCACATATGTATTTCCCGGGGTCGCATCAGGTACGCGAATCCACTGCAAATTTTTACGTTTTAAAAGTATATGTATATAACTTTATTATGCATACTATACCAAGAGAATATTTAATCTAATTGTAAATATCATATATTTGTAATTGTAATAAAGATATATTATTGTTAAATACATTTTTCGGGAAGCACATCGGGTGCTCGCTGGGTGCTTGCCAGGTGCATGAATACAATGTGACTTCAGAAGAAACAATTTCATTGGTTAGGAACCTTTCGATTCTAGAACTTGTTGGACCACCCATTTATTTCATTCTTTCAAGAGCATCTCAGAAGACACACCTGTTGTCTTTTGCTTCTCTTCGTTTTTTTTTATTCCATCGAAAAATGGCAGCTGGAAATCTACCACAGCAGATTCCGCCTGAAGAGGAAGAAGACTTGGAGCAGCCCATTAAAGTCTGGTATGAGAGTATCGTGTGGGCATTTTTATCCATACCACCTAGGGAGAAAAAGGTGAATGCCTGTAAGGTGACAAGCACCATTTGTGAAAAGGTCGTCTCATGAGAGTCAGAAAAAAATATTCCTGCGGGACATCATCTATGCTGAAGCATTTACAGACAATGCACCCTCTGTGTCTCGCAAGAGAACAACTGCGATGTGAACAGAAAAAGCAGTCAACTAAGGACAACACTTCTGGACCCAGCACCTTATCTGCTGGCACCAAAACTGCTCCAACAAGCATCTTACCTGACATTGCTAGAGTGGAGCAGTGTTGTATAAAATGTAAGAAGACCTTATGGTTTAGTGAGCAATCAGTGAATGCTATCCTGGTTGCCAATAAAAACCCAAAGTGTTCATTTTTCAGATTTATTGTTTATGCAATGAGTTTTAATTGCATAATTTTTTTCAATGTTTTTTCTTGTTAGTTCTGTTTATTTTTTCATTTTTTTACAACAAAAACATCAACAAAATTTAAAAAAGAGTCCCAAAAAAATATGAAGAAAGAAGAAAATAATTGTTCTTTCCAGAACTGCCTATTTGGTTAAAAATAGACACATTTGTAAGTGTTGTATGAATTGTGCAAAGTGGAATATTTGAAGAAATGTATGGGTAGTGAATGTGTGAATGCAGAAGTGCATGTGTACTAAATGAGTGATTGCATGAATACATGTGTAATGCTTCTGTGATTGTAAGAGTGCATGAGTAATGTGTAGGTGTATAAACAAAAGGAATCCTCCTTAGAATGACAGGGAAGTGTTCTCCTCAGTGGTATGGGAGCACTTAGTGTTTTGTAAAATACCCCTCACACACCAAAAGCCCCCTTGGTGTCATGCCTCATCATGGGGGTCTTCGCAACCCTCTAGCGGGTTGCGGCGTGCTGCGGCCTACGACTACGTGGGAGCACTTTTAAGTTATGGCTATATGTGGTGCGTGTGAGTGGGTAAGTGTTTATGTGAGTGGTGGTATTCAGTGAGAAAATTAAAAAGCACCTGGCTCGTGGGTATAGCAGCACATTTTTTTTATTCATAACCCCGGGCTGGTACTAGTAAAAGAAGTGAAGTGCGAGGCGTGTTTTGTCGTGATTGTGGACAAAACCTCATGTGTGCGTCGACATGTTTCGGAGGCAGGGCTCCTTCTTCAGGACGGGGGCACAACTTCCCCACCGTACTCACGTTTCACTAATAGTTAAAGATATGTTTAAGTCAATTTAACAAAAGTGAGAAAAAACTAATATGTGTCTGTATATACAGACTATTGTGTACCAACAGCGGTTTTGGCTCAAGTAAATGCAATTTGCATGACCAGAGAAAAAGGAAACAAGAAAAATATGGTCACCCTAGTCATGGGTAGCTCAAACAGGTGCAGTCACCTGGAACAGACCATCCAGCCTAATCAGCCCTGTGGAAAAAGACACTGACATGACAAACAATATAGATAACAAATAACACACTCATAAACAGAGTGCAATGGTTTTTGTCATACTTATATAGTAGAGCTTGCTTGCTTCATGAGCATTCAGAACGTCTGGGGGGTGATTGCTAATATGCAGTCTAAATGGAGAAATATGTAAAGTTATCAGTGTGGTCCCTTTACTTACTTAGGTAGTCTCAGTATGCACTATGTAACACCTATACTCACGAACACGGGAGGAGTTCTCCTCGGTCTTGCCCCACACGCTGCTCCGCTGGACTGAAGTGAGAGCTCAAGGCGTGTGGCTTATATACCGCAAGTTCGAGTGTTGATTGCTCGTTATGGATGCTGTTAAAGCGGAAATCCGGGGATGCCCATATATGGATAGCCCGGTATTTAGTTTGGCGTTTCTGTGCTAATTGAATGATTACCGGACCTTCTATGGTGTGTCCGGTACGAGATTGTCCCTGTACTGAGTATTCTTCTTTTGCGCAAGCGTGGGAAAGCCTGACTAGATCGCGCATGTGCCGAAGACGGACTGGTCTTCCCCGTGCATGCGCTAACAGGAGATGTTTATTGTTCGATCTCGGCACTCTGTTTTTGATGGGAAAGCTATTCCATTATGAAATCAGCCTCCGCATAGGATGATGCGAGCTGCATCCTGGCCTCATTTGGTATTCAGCTAAATAAAGGCATCAGTTATGTCGTGTTGAGGGACAAATGGTTGTCTTTATTGAGGTTGTATCGGTATTGCCGATTGAACATCAAGATAGCATTGTAGGTATTGGCACAAACGGTCTATTATCTGGAAACCAATGGCCGTGCTCATCAGATAAAATAAAATAAAATAAAATAAATGGAAGGAGGTCTTATAAAGTGCTGACACTCAATGTCTTCTGTTTAAACAAGGCTTAGGGTTCCGAATGAGTTATTACCATAACTCTGTTCTTGTAAATATCGTTGTGACCGAGACTTATGTTGTGTGGTGACACATCACATTGGGACAGAGTGTTCCTGATATAAAATGTGAATGTTAGGGGTAGTCATGTAGACAATTGTCCCCAAGGGACCACATCCTTCATCCGTTATTTTGTGTACCTAGACGGAACACCCATCTCTGTTCCTTCTGGAAGAGGCCTGTCTCGGATGGCATTTGTTCGATTACTGTCCACTTAAGATCGTTCACACAGTGTTGAGCATTCAAGTAGTGTGTTGCCATCTTTGTCGTGCTTTTTTTACCGCGGACGTTGCTTTTATGCTCGTTCATGAGTGTCTTGATGGCCCTGGTGGTCATACCCACCTATTCCAGGCCGCAGGGGCAGGTGAGCAGGTAGACCACGTTTTTACTATTGCAGTTTGTCATTTTTCGCTGCTCCCAGGTCGTGCCATTTCTGAATGTGAGTTTTGTACTTTTCTGTGTCAGATGGCAACTGCTGCAGTTCCCACAGGGAAAATGACCTTGGATGCCTAAGGCTGGTTGCCTCGGCTCCTGATTTGTTTTAGGACGCTTGTGAACGAGTATGCCCTTTAAATTTCTACCACGGCGATGTGCGAACATTGGTTTTTCAAGTTCTGAAGCACCCCATGTTAGAATACCCCAGTGCTTATTGACTATTTTAGAAACCTCATTGGACATGGTATTGTCCGTTGTGACGCAGATTGGCCGTTTGACCGCTGGTTCTGCATGTTTTCTGTCCTCAAGGAGTGCATCTGTATAGTTGTTTTTAGCCCTCTTCATGGCCTTGTTAATTATCCGTGTAGGGTACTGTTTCAGTTTCAATTTTTCTTTGAGGTCATTAGCCTGTGATCTAAATTCTGCCATATCCGTACAGTTCCGCCTCAGGCGTAAAAATTGACCATATGGTAAGTTCTCCCTGAGATGGCGGGGGTGAAAGCTGTCGAATCTTAAAAGACAGTTTCTTGCCAAGGGTTTAAAGTGCGTTGTCGCTTTCAACCCTCCGTCCTCAGCATATATGTTCAGGTCCAAGAATACCAGTGACTGGTTTGACACAGAGTTCGTGAATTTGAGAAAAGCGTTCTGATTGTTTAACCAGCTCATAAAGTCATTTACTGACTGTAGATCACTTTCCCAGATGACCAACACGTCATCTATGTATCTTTTCCAGATTTTCATGTTTTGTCTGTAAGGGTTCTGGGTATTGAGAATTCTGTTGGTTTCTAGGTGGTGTACATACAGTCCCGCCAGGCTCGGAGCAAAAGTACTACCCATACTTGTGCCGTGGCTTTGCTGGTAGATGGTTGATTTGTACTGAAAGAAGTTTTTTTAAGTGCCAATGAGATGCACTCCAGGACTAAACCACTGGGCGTTTGGTATTGCCATGGTGTTGTGAAGAGTACCTCTTCGATGATTTGAAGTGTCTCATCATGTGGCAAGCTGGTGTATAAACTTTCTACATCCAAACCCAACAGCAATTGGGTTGTGGGATTGAAAGTTACGTCCTGGAGCAGTTGGAGGACAGATTTTGTGTCCTTCAGGTAAGTGTCCGTCGATTGTACCAGGGGGCGTAGGTACGCGTCCGTGAATTTCGAGAAGGGCTCCAGAATCGAGCCAATGCCCAATACTATGGGTCGTCAGGGCGGGTTGCTGATGTTTTGGTGGATTTTGGGGATGCAGTAGAAATAAGGGATGCGTGGTGCCTTCTGTGCCAAGAACTCTGCTTCTTTTTTACTTAGCCAGTCGTGTGCCAAACCCTCTTCTATCATTCCTCCTATCCTAATTCTTAGGGTCTCTGTCGGGTCTTCCTCTAGGATGGTATAGTTCCTTCTGTCTGCCAAAAGTCTCATGCATTCTGTGTCATATGCTTCCTTAGTTTGCAAGACTATGGCACCGCCTTTATCTGCGGGTTTGATTATCGTGTCTTTTTTTGTCAGACAGTTTTTTTATGGCTTGTTGTTCCAGCCTACTGGTATTGTGGAAGGTGTTGGTGTTGGACGGGTTTAGTTTGTTTACCTCTGTCATGATGGCTTTCTCAAAAGCTAGTAGCTCGATGGGTAACCCTGAGTCTGGGGGGGTGAAAGTAGACCTAGGTCGCAGAAAGCCATCATGACAGAGGAGGACCCGACAGAGACCCTACGAATTAGGATAGGAGGAATGATAGAAGAGGGCTTGGCACACAACTGGCTAAGTAAAAAAGAAGCAGAGTTCTTGGCACAGAAGGCACCACGCATCCCTTATTTCTACTGCATCACCAAAATCCATAAAAACATCAGCAACCCGCCCGGACGACCCATAGTATCGGGCATTGGCTCGGTTCTGGAGCCCTTATCGAAATTCGCGGACGCGTTCCTATGCCCCCTGGTACAATCCACAGACACTTGGAGGAGTGCTTGGGCACTGCCTGAATGGTTGACGGAGTACATGGGTAATGTCTGGGTAATTGCATAAGTGCAGGGGTAATGTGTGCGTGATTGTAGGAGTGTATGGGCACTTCCTGAGTGATTGAAGGAGTGCATGGGTAATGCCTGGGTTATTACATGTATACATGGATAATACCTGGGTGATTGGAGGAGTACAGAGATAGTGCCTGGGTGATTAGAGGTGTGCATAGGTAGTGCCTGGATGATTTTATAAGTTTAGGGGTAATGTCTGGGTGATTGGAGGAGTGAATAGGCACTGTCTGAGTGATTGAAGGATTGCATGGGTAATGCTTGGGTGATTATATGAGTGCAGGGGTAATGTCTGGGTTATTGGAGGATTGCATGGGTAGTGCCTGGATGATTGCAACAGTGCAAGAGTACTGCCTGGGTTATTGTATGAGTGCATAGCTAGTGCCTGGGTGATTGCATGAGTGCAAGAGTATTGTCTGGGTGGTTGCTTGACTGTAGTGGTAGTTCCTAGGTGATTGCATAAGTGCATAAGTAGTGCTTGGGTAAATGCATGAGTGCATAGGAAATATCTGGACGATTTTATGAGTGCATGAGAACTGCCTGAATGATTGAAGGACTGCATGGGTAATAGGTAGGGGATTTCATGAGTGCAGGGTAAATGTCTGGGTCATTGGAGGAGTGCAAAAGTAGTGCCTGGGTTATTCTATGAGTGCATAGCTAATGTCTGGATGATTGTATGAGTGCAAGAGTAATGTCTGGGTGGTTATAGGAGTGTAGCGGTAGTGCCTGGATGATTGGGGTAATGTATAGGTAATGTTTGGGTGATTGGAAGAGTGCATAAGTACTACCTGGGTAATTGCATGTGTGCAAGAGTAATGTCTGAATCGTTGCATGACTGTATTGGTAGTGCCTGGGTGATTAAAAAAGTGTATAAGTAGTGCCTGGGTGATTTTTTAGGTGCATTGGTAATAGTTGAATGATTGGAGGAGTGCATGGATAGTGTCTGGGTGATTGCAGCAGTGGAAGAGTAGTGCCTGGGTTATTCTATGAGTGCATAGCTAGTGCCTGGGTGATTGCATGAGTGCAAGAGTAATGTCTGGGTGGTTGCATAAGTTTAGCGTTAGTTCCTTGGTGATTGGAGCAGTGGAACGGCCAGACAGACGGTACTTTGGATACGAACTGAGATGATGCCAGCACGTATAGAAGGCAATAATCCTTAGAAATTCAAGAACAAACAGGTGCCATTGGAATATCGATGTATATGAAGGTACATTACTAGATTGCTTTGGTGATCTTCATG
The DNA here is from genome assembly GCF_964261635.1 of Lissotriton helveticus. Taxonomy (NCBI): domain Eukaryota; kingdom Metazoa; phylum Chordata; class Amphibia; order Caudata; family Salamandridae; genus Lissotriton; species Lissotriton helveticus. The sequence goes on from NC_136059.1 coordinate 1,930,299,916, forward strand.
AGCTAATTCCAACCCTGATGAAGTCCATTTTTGAGACCAAATGCGTTGGCTGGGCTTGATGCATTTGATTGAAAATGAAAATAAAGATGAATGGAAGAAAAGAGATTTCAAGACTCCCTGCATTATAATTTGGTGTGAACTGCATGGATTTGCGAACAGATTGTTTATAATTTATAAATGTATTATACTTTACTATATGCTCCTTTCCATTATTTCAATGCATGGATTGGACTTGGGTGATTGCAGCAAGAGTAGTGCCTGGGTTATTCTATGAGTGCATAGCTAGTGCCTGGGTGGGTGATTGCATGAGTGCATAAGTTGAGCGTGGGTGATCGGAGCAGTGGATAGGTAATGCATAGGTGATTCCATAAGTGCAGGGGTAATGTCTATGGGATTAGAGGAATCCATAGGTAATACCTGGGTAATTGCATGAGTGAAGGGGTAATGTCTAGCTAATTGCATGACTGTAGAGGTAGTACCTGGCTGGTTTTATAAGTACAGCAGTTGTGCCTCAGTTATTGGAGGATTGCAAGAGTAGTGCCTGGGTGATTGAAGGAGTACATGGACACTGCATGGCTGATTAGAGGAGTGCATGGGTAATGCCTAGGTGCATCGATGAGTGCATCAATCTTGCCTGGGTTAACGCATGAGTGCATAGGTAGTGCCTGGATGATTTTATAAGTAGGCCTGGGTGGTAAATTCTGCTCTGCTCGCGGAATTTGCAGAATTTTTGCAAATCCGCGTTCTCCGTGGCGTAAGGGAATTTTTTCCTTGTTTGGACTTTTAAAATGCATGTTCACGCGCGCTGTATCGACTTCTCGTGAACCCTGCGTTCGCCGACGTGTTTTCCTATCCGTTCACGTGCACCACAATATTTTGGTAGCTGGCCGTGCAATGCCAGTAGAATGTGCGATTACGAGCACATCATTCGGACGTGCCATTAGATATCCACGGTCGCGAACAGTAAACACTCATCGCGAGCGGGCGGGACAAGTGAAACAAAATGACTGCGGCAATTGGCGACCGCATGGGCAAGTTCGCAAGATATTTCCTCCCGAGCACGCAAACAGCATCCCCAAACAGGAAAAACGCATCGTGGATGGGCGGAACAAGCAATTCCACATGCTCGCAGAATTCTGCATAGCTTGCGGAGATTTTCTGTTTCGCGGAACTTTGCGTAATGTGACTACAAGGACTGCATGGGTAATGCCTAAGGGATTGCATGAGTGCAGGGGTAATGTGTGGGTAATTGAAGGATGCATGAGTAATGTCTGGCTGATTGCATGAGTGCAAGAGTAATGTCTGAGTAATTGCATGACTCCAAGCATAATGTCTGAGGATTAGAGGAATGCATACGTAACGCCTGGGTAATTACATGAGTATAGAGGTAATGTCTTGCTGATTGCATGAGTGTAGGGGTAGTGTCTGGGTAATTGGAGGAGTGCATATGTAGTGCCTGGGTGATTTTATAACTTGAACAGTTCTGGCTGGGTGACTGAAGAAGTACAAGAGTAGTACCTGGGTGATTGGAATAGTGTGTAGATAGTGCCTGGGTGATTTTATAAGTGCATGTGTACTGCCTGAGTGAATAGAGGATTGTATAGATACTGCCTAGATGATTGAAAAACTGCAAGGGTAGTATCTGGGTGATTGCATGAGCGCAGGGGTAATGTTTAGGGAATTGAAGAAGTGTATATGTACTACCTGGATGATTGGAAGAGTGTAGGGTAAATGTCTCGCTGATTGCATGAGTGTACAGATAGTTCCTGGATGATTGGAGGTGTACATAGGTAGTGTCTGGGTGATAATAAAATTGTATGGGTACAGGCTAGGTGATTGGGGAAGTGTATGGATAGTGCATGGGTGATGTCAGGAGTGTGGGAATAGTGCATAACTGTTAAGATGAGTGCATGGGTAGTTTTAAAAAAAATGGATGAGTGCAGTAAAAGCGACTCTAAACATTAGTTCATATTGTCGTACTTATTACATCACTTCATCTTACCTTTTTTCTAAGTAGGAATAAAACTCAGAGAAACTATTTTACAGTAAGTGTTGTAAACTGAATTTAAAATCTTTTCAAACTTTAGTATTACTTTCTGTAAAAAAAAGAAGAAAAACTTATTGCATATAATATTATACCTTTAACAAAACAACAAAGTTTTAGAATAACATAACATATTCAGTTTCCCTTTTTTGCTGTTCTCAGATTCTACTGAATTGCACAGTGATCATGATATAACAGCGGGGGAAAAATATAATCAATGAGATTGTTAAAAAAAAAAAAATCTGCATTGAAAATATTTACAAGTTCAAGTATCTGTTTACCTATCTACAGTTTCTGAATTGCATTCTTCAACTACATCAACTCATTTCTTTCTCTGAAATACATTTTCTAAGATATACACTCTCATTTACATTGCGTATAATATAAAGATCAAATATGTGAAGTATTTCTTTCAAACACAATTTTGCAAATTAGCACAAACAATAATCCAAAGAGTAATTGTTCACATCTTCCCAACAAGCCGAATAATGTTTCCAAACCCATTTACATTGAAAATATCCAAAATAAATTCATTAATTCCTGTTCACATCTTCCCAATAGGCTGAAAGATGTTTTCAAAACTTTGGTTTTAAAAATATAAGATATGAATTTGGTAATTCGAAAGGCAACCTACATTTGAATTCCAAATGAGCATCATTGCAATGTGCCCATCCTTTATTGCACTTTAAATACACAGTATAGTGTCCAGATGTTGTTGTAGGTCCATCGTGGAAAATAATAGCCACTGCTTTAAAAGTTCTGAAATTGATACTTGACTTGCCAGAAAAGTTTTAATTTTGGTTTCTAATTTTCTTCCATCTGCTCTACAACGTTGTGGCAATAAAATGATATATTGTCCAAATCTTTCTATAAATAATGTTGATAACATTTCTGATTTACAATGAGAACATTTCATATCTTGATTAGCTGTTTTTAGTAACTTGTTAAAAGACACTGATTTGCAATCTGGTATTGTCAAATATATGAATTGTTCAGTGTCTATTTAAGTGGTAGAAAAAAATTAATACTCTTCACATTTGTGATCCCATCTGTTACTTAGGGCCAGATGTAGGTAATTTTATATTTCCGATTCTTAAATACCGACTCATACCGAAACGGTATTTCAGAATCGGAAATTGTTATGTAGGTAAAAAAATCGGTAAAATTTACCGATTCGGAATCACTCGGAATCTGAATTCGGTATTTACCAATTCGGTATAATCCGAATCGGTAAATTCCGAATCGGTAAAACCCATTCATTCCTATTGGCCTCCTGGCCAATAGGAATGAATGGGTTTTTGCGAATCGGAATTTACTGATTCGGAAATTACCGATTCGGTTAATACCGATTCGGAAATTTGAAACTGACAAACATGTGAGCCTGTGAACCAATCTGAAACACCAACCACACCCAAAAACAAAGGTGCAGTGGAATCAACCAATCAGAATCAAGCACCCCTCCCCAGTACCTGGGAGTGGCCACACCCATGCAGGTGCAGAAACTGAACAGTCAGGAGAGCAGGAGGACAGACAGAGGAGGCTTCCCTGAGCTCACCATAACAGCACAATGGAGACCCAGGATGGACAGAGGGATACAGCAGAGCGCAGGAGGAAATAGAAATTCAGCCCTGCAGAACTGCAGGTGCTGGTTGAAGAGGTAATGAAACACTACAGCAAAATATTTGGCAAACAGTCTCTGCATGTTGAGTCTGTCAAGCGCACTACCTGGATTGATATCCAAGCACAGGTAAATGCCATCGGGAAATTGATGACTTAAAAAAAAGGTGGTATGACCTGCGTATTATCACCAAAAAGAAACTAGCTGCCCACAGAAAAGAAGCTGCAGCAACAGGGGGAGGCAGAAACTGAGCACCACGACTCACAGACATTGAGGAGCTTGTGGAATCCACCCTAGAGCTGGAAAGCATCCATGGCAATGGGGACGCTGACAGCTCCGCCAGAGCTGCAAAGAAACAAGGTAAGAAGCATGGAAAGTATCATTAACCCATTTCCCTGTTCCCCTTCCCCACTCTGTGTGCCTACATCACACTCCAGAACAGGTTTTACTAATGCCCAGCAATGCTTCATGGGAAACGTAGTCATAGGTAGATGAAGCAATGCAGTCAGCATACCATACAGCAAGGGATGCAACACACTACTAGCAGAAGCAAATGAGGAGCAGGCAAATGTGTGATAGTAGTGTGATTTAATCAAGACACACAGGTGAACTACTCCACTGACACAATGTCCATGTCTGTTCACAGGAGAGTCATTGCGCAGCACAGCAATGGATAGGGAGAAGAGGAGAGAAGAAGCTGGTCCCAGCACAGTTCAGCAAGGAAAGAACACAGAGCAGGCAGCCAAGACACCTGAGCAAACAACCACACCACAGCCTCAGTCACCTCTGCTGTTTGGGACTCAGGAGTCAGTAGCAGCAGCACATTCCCCCACACCAACTACACCGTCACCTGTGCAGGAAAGGGCAAGGCGGCTTGATGTGCCTCCTCTCCGCATTCTAGAAACATCTAAGGAGGGGGAGGGTGACATGGCAAGCAATCCACCAGAGTCAGCCAACGCTGAGCAGCAGCCCACTCCAAGAGCTGTGCGGGCCAGTGTCCAAGGCCGAAGGGCACGGGAGAGAGCTGAATGGCAGGACGTAGAGGGGGTCTTCTGTTGTCTGGAGGCCACCATGGTCAAGGTCCAGCGCCTGCAGGCAAAGGCAATGATGGGTGTACAGAGGCAGGTGCGCAGCATTAACAACAAGCTGGATAACATTGACAAGGGCATAGGGAACATTTCGGACAGCATGCAGTCGCTGGCAAATGGCATGACAGACATGACCCAGTGCATGACTGTCCTGTGCGACAAATTGGTCAGGGACCACTTGGAGAGGCGCAAGGCTCATGTGGGTTTGCGCCAGCAGACCAAAGCATTAAACCGCTTTGCAACTGCAACCTCCCTGCTGTGCAGACGTTCTGTAGCGATGCAGGATGCAATTGTGCACTGCTGCACCGATTTATCTATGGGGATGGGCAGGGTCACCTCTGCAATGGAGCTGATGCTGACGCAACAGGCAGCCACTACAGGCGACACATGTGTGGTTGAAAGTGAAGAATCCACCAGCAGGAGTGGCGCAAGCACTCCTGTTCCGGAAATACGCAGGAGCAGCAGGCGTCAATCCACAGAGCCAGGCAACACCGAAAGCCGTGAAACACAGCCACGTCAGTCCCACCCTGTAATCCGTGGATGGAAACATTAACTATGCCCTCAACCCAAAGAACAGGTCACGTTGGGGTTAACTGTGACCACCCAGTCATGAACATTGATATTTTGTGTTACCATTGTGTGGCATTATTGGAATGGCGTAGTGAAAATTAAACTACCTACATCATAATCTTAGCCTGTCTGTGTCTCATTACTCACTCAGAAATATTGCTGTGTGATCTCTGCCCGTCTTAGTCTCCCATCTATTGCTGGTGCTGCTACTGTAGCATAGGGCTCTGCCTGTTCTGTGTCATCATCAATGTCCTCATGATGTGTGATCTCCACCTCTGTGCCTTCCTTGCTGGCAAGATTGTGTAACATGGCACTGGTCGCAATGATTTTGCAGCACAGGATTGGAGTGTACTGGCGTGCCCCTCCACTCTTGTGGAGGCAGCGAAACCTGCTCTTGAGGAGTCCAAATGTGTGCTCAACAACGTTGCGTGTAGATCTGTGAGCCACATTGTAACGCCTCCCACTCCTGGTGGATGGGTTGGGGTAGGGGGTGAGCACAAAGGACCGCAGGGCAAATGCACTATCGCCTAGGGGGGAGAAAGATTGCCATTAGTTGCATTATCATGATACATTCTTCTACTGTGACTGTCAGGGTGTGTCAATGTCATTTATCTAGCAGGTATCCATCCCCAAAATCTCCAGCAACTAGGCGTGTGTCTATCCCACTATTCTGGAATATGTACGAATCATGGGTACTCCCAGGGAATTTCGCCACGATGTCTGTGATGATGTTGCCAGCATTGCATATGACCTGCACATTGATGGAGTGCGTCGACTTCCGGTTCCTGTATATGTGTTCTGTGGCTGCAGGTGGGCAGAGTGGTATGTGGGTGCCATCTATGCAGCCTATCACGTAAGGGAAGTGTGCCAGTTGATACAAATCAGTCTTAGTCTTTGCAAGTTCCGCAGGTGTGTCAGGGAATGAAATATAATGCTCCATCCTCTGCATCATGGCGTCAAGGAACCTCCTGAAGAAACGGGACAGGCAGCTCTGGGACACACCACCTACTGCAGCTATCACACTTTGGTAACTCCCAGAGGCAAGCAGGTGTAGGGTGCACAGCATCTGCACATGGGATGGGATGGCGTGCGCCCTTGGTGTTGGGTGCTCCAGAAGTGGGTGTAGGTCCCTGATCAGGTTCAGGATGGTTTGGGGATGTAGCCTGTACATTTGGAGTATTTCTGGCTCTGTCAGTTGGAAAAGTGTTATCCTCTGCCTGTACACTTGCTCCTCCCTTAGCCATTCCCTCTCTCCTGCTGCCTGTAGTCTGTGCCGCCTTGCAATGACGTAGAAAGCCGCCATTCTGGTTACACTGTTGCATTTTGGGGCCTTATTTTATAGCCTGCACCTGGTTACCACCTGCATTCAATCCATGGTAAATACCGACTCCTAAATACCGAATTTCCTTATATTCAGTATTTTTCGGGTTTCCTACATCTCCATGCCCATTATTTTACCATTTCTTATTTACCGATTCGGTAAGTAAGAATTTGGTAACTGTGAATTCAGAATATTCCGAATCGGTAAAATACCGACTCATATTTTCCGATTCGGAGAAACACCGACTCATATTTTCTGATTCGGAAAAAATTACACTCCTACATCTCATTTCCTGGATACCGGTCGGTAACGGACGAAATTACCGAATTTCGGCCGTTACCGACCGGTATTTGCCAACCTACATCTGGCCCTTAGTCCCAAAGATATTTAAATTTCTATTCCTTCATCTTCCAAAACTTCAATCATAAACATAAGAAATTCTTGTGCATCTTGCTGAACTTTCAATGTAAATTTCAATGATCCAGTACATACATCCAAAAGATGACGAATGCCAGAAGCAGTATAGATTTTAGTTCTATCAGTCATCAACTTTTCAAACATGTAATGCAATAAAGAACAGAATCTTTTTTCTCGATATTCCATAATTTCATGATAAAGATCCTCTAGATAAAACACAGCATTCACAATTACATTAGCGTAGCAATTGATACCTGAAGTATTTTCTAACTGGTATCCTACAATATCATCAACTGTGTCCATTTTCATTTTCTTTGCAGCTTCATCATTCTCTTGAATTCTTTTCTCTTTTTGAATCACACTAGAATGGTTGTCATATTTCTGTTTTAGACATGCCATGCGTTTCTAATATATGGGATATTCACCTAAGTTAGGAGCATAAAGTCTTCTTAATCGATTATACACTCTTACACAATTTGCATCAGCGCTAATATTTTTCTCATCAAAATCAATCAAATACAAACCAGATAATGTTCTTGCTCAAGACAATGTAACGTATGCCATGCCCTCTTTAAACACTGTACTTCCAATATTTACCAAAGCACTGTCTACACTTAAAACTTGAGATTTATGAATGCTCACAGCATATGATTAAGAAAGAGGAAACTGTTTTCTACGAACATACAAGTCTTTTACAAGCAAAAACGAACAGCACAACATCAAATCTGTTTGACCTCTTCAATCTGATCAACTTTAATCTTTAAAAATTCAATTTCATCTCTGTTCTGATAATTAACAAAATCAACAACTTTTCCCAGTGCTCCATTCACGAAACCTTTTTCTACATCTGTATTACGCCGTAAAGTTACCCAACAGTTTACACATACATATAAAGTCTTTTCCTCACCAGCAGTCTTAGATACAGACTTCTCTAAAGAATCCAATTTTGACTGTAATTTCTCAGAGAGTAGAATAGTAACTCCTTTGTGTTCCATTTTATCAATGGCTACCATTTTTTTGGTTGTTCTTCCAGTTTCAAAAGTTCTTTATTGAATTGAGAACACTCTTGCAGTGTTGGCATTAGGCAAACTATAGACTTCTTTTCTCTAATTTTTTTGTACATTATTTTCAGGTACAATGTTTTCATTTAAAAACAAGTTCGATAGTAGCCAACTTTGTAAAGCTTCTTTCATGTTCATCACTTGCTTGTCGCATATTCTTAATAAGTTCTTTATATTTAAAATGAGACCAAATGTTTACATTTCCAATACTTCCCAAAGATTTCCTAGTGCATTCATGGACAAGTGTTTTAAATACTAGTTGTCCTATCACAGGAGTAGGTTGTGGTAGATTGCCAAATACAAATACATATTTTCCTCCAAATAAAACACCATCATATGTTTTTAAAATCTGTCGCATTCTTAAATGTACAAAGGCAAGCATTAAATCTGAAAACATACTCACTTCACCAATGATCAGAAGTTTCATTTTCTTTAGCACTTCTGAGACTTCATAACAAGCTTCTCCAGATAGCTTGTGGTATTCCAACTTATTTTCATGTTCAACTGGTAGCAGGAGTAATCGCTGTAATATATTCCCTTTATTGTTAGTGCTGCTTACCCATTTGGAGCAGTTACAACACAAGATAAATGTGATTCAGTGGTTTTGTGGAGGTAACTGGTCAAAACTTTCATTAAGAAATGTTTTCCTGTTCCAGCTTGACCACTGATGTACATTCGAATAGGTTTAAATGCTGTATCTGTTGTGTCACTTGCTGACATTTTTTTTGTTAAATATTTAGTTGTTCTTCCAAGTTTCCCAACTCAATAGTATTGTGTTGGGCTTGTTGCATTGCCGTTTCTACTTCATTCATGGCTATTGCTGCTTCATTTTCAAGAATTGGTTGTCCTAATGGATCTTGACTTAGTGTAGCAGAAATTTGACTATCTTGAGAACTGTCTCCAGGTATTTCACCTTCAATAGTAGCTTCGTGTTCAATCTCTTCAATTAATTGGAAAATTGTGCTTTGAATGCTATCTTTACATTCATTAAAATAACCTTCATAGCTGTCAAAATCTCCAAGTAACTCCACTGCACTACGCCAAGGCTTGAAAAGTTACAGAGATGCGTAATAGAAAAATTCCCTTTTATCTGGACTTTCCCAACTGAGTTTCCTATGGTTAATAAGATTTCCTTTGGCATGTTTTACTAAACATCCTACACTTACAATTACTGCATATCTTTCTTCATTTTCTGTAACGTTTCTATTAAAACTGTAATGTTGCAATACTTCAAAGAGACATGTGGACTTCTTTCAGGATAGTACGTATCCAACATATTAGTTTTAACAATATCTGTATATTTTGGTTTATTCAATGCTAAATATTCCATTTCTTGTAGAGATTTCAGTAGTCTATTCCGTGTTGCAGCAAGACCTAGACTTACCCAAATGATTCTTCTTGAATTTGAATATTAAGTCAACCGATCCAAACGGTCGTAGGATCCAATCTCTCAATGGGAAAGCATCTTCAAACTAAAGCTGCACAATTTGTTACTAAGAGTCTTCTCTTGTGAAATGTCTTCCCACATTTGTTTCAACTCTGTCTTTTCAGATTTGGTTATATAGGATGTAACATAGCAAGCAACAGCAATCTAATTATCTGCAACATACTGGATATCCATATTTGCACTTCACATTGTCAAAATCATTGGATTATAGTCATTAATATACTTTGAATCTTCAGTTCTTTTTATGTTGTAAGTATTCTTTGGAGATTTTCGAATTATAGTATGCCTTACTGCTGACATGAAACTGTTGACTCTTCCTTTTGAAATTACTGGATGTGAGAATCAAAAACAACATTTTAGTATAAAATGCTCCCTTTGACGTGTATTTCCGTTGACAATATTTTCCACATTGCTGACTTTGGAACCGTAAAAGTTGTTGTCTCCAGTTGTTTTGGCCTCCTTCTTTTGGAATGGCACAGGAAACATACTCTTCAATGAAAGATAAAAAAATGTTATCAGTATCAGTTCCGCTGAGCAAAGATGGAATCCGCCTGAGCTCACGCTGCTCGGCTGCTCACGCTGGACGTGTAACGCTCTGCTAGCTGCCCTGCGCTTCTCACCGGGATGTCGGATCGTCACGCACGCCAGTCCTGCATTGCAACGCGAGCATCAAGGCTTCTTTTTTCGGAACGGGGCTCTTCTTTGGCAATATTTTGCCGGCCAAAAGTCAACTGTACTGCCCTCAGTGCCCGCATGACGTTGGTGCCGCAGGCGCGGGCCGTTTTGCATTTTTCTACGGTAACAACAATTCTTTGCTCGGCTTTCCCCGCATCCCTCATAGCCTTTAATGAGGACAACGGACTCTGGGACCATTGGATTTTTCCCCTTAAAAACATCCGGGGAGTGAGGCAATTCGAATCCAGCAGGAGCATCATGAGTGCCCGGGGGGGATGAAGAGGCTCTAAACAAAAGACACCTGTTGCCGCCAAGGACTCCAAGGACGCCAAAGATGCCGCTTTAGCCGCCACCGTCACTGAGGGAGCACCTAAAACCAAGTCTGAGGTCAGTGGGGACAAGAAAGTGTTGGGAAAACTGTGGGGTAAATCAGGAGGGGGGCTCTGCCCAGAGATCCTAAAAACGCTGAAATTGCTCAACCCCCCCCTGCAAAAATCTTCTTGGGAGCCAAAAAAATGCTGGCATATCCCAACACTAAAACCCCCTCTTCTCTCATCAATCACCCATCAGCAGATAGCACAAAGACATGGGCACAGCAAGCGGGGAATGCAACGGAATGCGATGCCTTGTTTGCCAGCCCAGAAATTGATGCGGCTGAACTAACAGAGCCCACAGGAGCTCAAGATGGGCCCCCCCAAGCCCCTGCATCAGCATACCAACTCGCTGACGCCACGATTTCTCTGATTCAGTCCACCCAAAAGACACAGGCATCAGACAACATACTTGGTGAGAATAGCATGGGGATCCCGCTTTTCATCCCTGACCCTGACCCTGCCGAAGCAGGGACCGACAAAGTTATCCGAAACTTGGTAGTGCCCCCCGGCTCCCAAATTCCCTGGACCCCCGAAGCAGGATTGGAAGATTTCTACCCAGTTTCAGACAGTACTCCAACTTCTTCTAACAAAGACAGATCCGAGGATGCCAGTGAAGGGGACAGTGAGGTCTCACACAAAGACACAGGCACGGTGCAGCGTCCTAAAAAACCCACCAGCAAAAACAAACGCCGCAGCCAGCTAAAGTGGGACTACTCCGACTCTCAGGTATCATACCCCCTTGATGAAGACGATCTAAACTCTACTCAGTGGGGAAGCACAGGGAGCCTGCAAGCAGACACCTCTGAACCCTCTCTAGCTTCAATCCTGGCCTCCATCAACGAGTTTCAAGAAGAAGTCCGGGCAGACAACCGTATTGCTAAGAATGCTGCCAGAAGGCTGCAGGGTGGGCTGAGGTGACTGAACAAAACCTGCGCTGACATCAGTGATCGAGTTACGATGGTGGAGGCACGAACTGAACACCTGGAAACGGAAGCCCTGGCCACCAAACAACATGGGGAGTCTAATACAGCCTGTATGATAGACATGATGACAAAGATGGAGGAGCAGGAAAACCGTCAGTGCCGGAACAACCTCCGTCTACTTGGCATTCCGGAGGGGAAGGAAGGGAACGACCCAAGGCGTTTCATAGTTAAACTACTACAGGACTCCTTCCCAGACCATCCGGGGTGGGATTGGGACCGTGAAGTCCAGAGGGCGCACCGATTCCCCTTTCACCAAAAGCAACAACACAGGAGTGGCAACTCGCCAGGAGGCCAACCAAGGGTATGCCTCGTTTACTTTGGGAATTTCATCCTCAGACAGATGATCTATGATCAGGCCCGCTTCAGTTTAAAAAAAGGAGCCAACGGGATAACTTTTTTTGCCAAACCAGACTTCTGTCATCAGACGGTTGAACGAAGATGGCGTATGAGGCAGCTAATCTCCCCTTTCCAACAGCAGGGTGCGGAAGTGTGTCTTATGAATCCTTCAAAGCTCAAAGTAATTTCCAATGGAATCACTAAGATATTCCTATCCGAGATTAAAGCTGGGGAGTATCTGGAGGAACTGAAATCCAGGAAGAAATAACATATGTTCACTCTGTCTGCTGAGAAAACCAGACCTGAGCCGCACACCCTCTGACTTTATTTGACTTTACTTGACACTCTCTTTTTTCTCTCTCATGCGGCCTTTTTGTTTTTCTATGTTATTGTGGTACTACTCCACATTTCACAGAGCACAGCAAAAAAGGGGCATGCAGCAAAATGATAAAATAGAGCAAAAGTTTCTATCAATCCGGCGTGGCCGGCAGTCGGGGCTCAAGATGATCACCATCACTCAGGCTCTGCCTGATTGCTCAAAGAAGGGGGGGAGGGGGGAGGGATGGGAAAGGCACCTCAGGAGAAAAGTTTGGCACAGAAAATTTAAGCACTAGTTTTTTAATCTTTTTTGCACTTACACATTCATATCTAAAGCACACTTGCTATTGCATAGGACAAGACATTAGGAGTCTGTTGTGTTATTGCTCTTTTGTTTCTTCTTCTCTTCCTAAATGGCTAAACTAGACACATTAAGAATTGTTTCTGTCAACATATGCTCGAAAAGGCAAAGTTTCAATCTTTGGGGGGGAAGTTAACTGCATACAGGAAACTCACATTGAGGGCTCCCAGAGCATCTATTAGACTCCTTGGGGTTCCAAGTCTTGGGGGCTACCACTCAGGGCTCTAAAACCAGGGGGGTGGGAATACTGGCTGAGACAAGACCTTCGCCCCGGGTTAAGGCTGATTCTCTAGACAGATGGGTGATCACTGAGTGTCATGTCTCGAATAACCCCCCTTTCACCCTTTGCTCAATCTACGGAAGCAATGCAGATGATCCAGGAGTCATCAACTTGGTTTCAGGGGAACTAGCACACTGGCCCACCCCCATTGTCCTCTGCGGCGATCTTAATTTACATCTGCCTTGCAACTGGGATACTGATAGTCACTGGAAATACAAGAGCAGGAAACCCCTGGTGTATCAGGCTTTGACAGATCTTGCGCAGATACATGGTTTAAGGGATTGTTGGACGAGACTGAATTCCTCCCAGTCCGGTTACACCTTCTTTTCTGCTCCACATCACACCCTTGTCAGGCTTGACTACTTCTTCCTTTCATCTTCAATCATCAATAATTGCACCATTGAAATAGCCCCACGCTTTATGTCTGATCACAATCCTCGTGTCATTAACATCAGAGGTTTGGGGAAACCTAGAGAGGCTTCCACCTGGAGCTTTGAAAAAGCTCTGCTACAGGACCCGTTATATCAGACACAAATGCAAGGATGGTTAGAGGAATTTCTAGATATTAACCCCTTCGACGCTCATGACGAGCTGGGCTCGTCATGAGGTAGCCTCCTCGCACGCTCATGACGAGCCCAGCTCGTCATGAAACATGCGGTTTTAAAAATCTCAGCACAGGAGCGGAATTTCGCTAGCGCGCATGCGGTTAATGTTGGCTCTGCCTCCCTTATGACAGTTTGGGACACGTTAAAAGCAGAGATTAGGGGAGAGACCCTTGGATTTTCAGTGCACAAAAATAAAAAAGAGAAGATGTGATAAGTAATTTATAGGGGAAGCTAAAGATGGCCAAAACCAAATTAACCCACTGTATTGAAACAGGGCAAGACATCGAGCAGAAAGATGTAGTGTTGGCCAGAGCCGAAATTGGGGCAATTTTTGCTGAGAAAACTGCTGCAAAATGGGCAAGCTCCCGGGAGAAAAATTACGAGTGCAGCGATAATAGTGGGCATTATCTGGCTGTTAGGACCAGGCAACAGGTTTCCTGCAGTGAGATACATACAATTAAACTCCCATCAGGAAGTGAGACTAATGATACCGATCTAATACGAAAGGGATTTCAGGATTTCTATTCCAAACTATATACACAGGAGAACCATGGTCCCAATGACTTAATCTCAAGCGAGACTACCAGCTACCTCTGCGGAATCGACCTTAGATCTCTTTCCTCAGAGAATAGGGAAATACTAGACTTAACCCCTACATGGGATGAGATACTAGAATCCCTCAACAGCCTCCCCGATGGGAAAGCTACTGGGCTGGACGGCATCCAAGTAGAGTTTTATAAGATCTTCGCCCCACAAATTAAATCGATTCTTATAGAAGTAATAACCTCTATATTTAACGGGGCTTTGCCCCCAGCATCCTGGTCCATGGCCAGAATAGCTATTTTGCCAAAAAAGGTAAAATCTCCATTAGAGATGAGTTCTTATCGACCGATTACACGCATTAATTGTGATTCAAAGATATTCTTCAAAGTGTTAGCAAACAGAATCTCCTCAGTGGTTGAATCTTTGGTCTCAGAGTGGCAGCATGGGTTCATCCCGAAAAAAGGAACAACTGAACACATTAGACGGGCTATTACACTTTTTGACGCCGCACAGGCTGCTGGAGACCCGATGTCACTTACACTCTTGGATGCTTGGAAAGCCTTTGATCGGGTCTCCTGGCAATTTTTGTGGGCAGTCATGAGTAGAATGGGATTTGGGCCAAAGTTCACAAAGGCAGTACAAGCCCTCTACGTAAAACCAACAGCCTGTGTCTCCGTTAATGGACAACTAACCGGGCAATTTGAGATCTCCTGGGGCACCAGGCAGGGCTGCCCATGCTCCCCTCTTCTGTTTGCCCTTTAATTGGATCCCTTTATTAAACAAATAGAGAGAAATAATGAGATCCCCCAGCCAACTTTCAAGGTAGGCGCTAACATTTGGGAGGCTTTCTGGCTATGCCCTGAAGCAAAACAAAACCCAAATAATAACAAACAGCCAAATACCCTGGACCGATTACAGAGTGGTCTCCAAAGCCAAATATTTAGGAGTCTCCATCTCTTCAAACCTAGATGAGATTGTTACAGACAATTTAGCTCCTCTGGCCACACATACTAGGACGGCACTGAAACAAATCAATAACGTACATTTAACCCTTGTTGGTAGATGTAATGTCATAAAGATGACATATTTTCCTAAACTCCTATATTTCTTTCGAACAATACCTCTAGAATTTAGTAAATCAAACCTGCAAAATTTCAACAAATATTTACACAGTTTATCTGGTCATATTCCCAACCCAGGAGGGCATTAAGGCAATTATGTTTACCAAAAGAGCGAGGGGGTTGGTCTTTCCCTAACATCACTCTTTACTACTGGGTTTCGGTACTACAATATAGCTCTGAACTGTTAAAAGAGGCCCCAGTCCCTTATACATCAGGGCTCTCCTCGCCCTTTCAGCTACTGTTGGGAGAACAATCCTGGGGCTGTCTACTTCGGGAAACCATCTACGGATACTACAAACGGGTGAGATTTAAGACATGACTAAACTCTTTTAAAACTTTCCGCAGTGTCCGCAGAATCTTTGGGCTGGGCAGATTCAATCATTATACTCCCACGCTGAATAATGACAACCTACCTGCCATTTTCGGCAGGGCCTATTTCTCAGACTGGCATAAGGCCGGCATATTGAAACTGGGAGATCTCGTCACCTGTGAAGGGGTAATCCCCTTTTCTGACTTATCGGCCAAATTTAACCTTAAGAATGAAGACGCATTTAAATATCTTTCTGTTTTCCTGTCTAGGAAGGCAGGGGCGGGGGCTTCAGGATTCAGGGAAACTGACCTACTTAACACTTTACGTAAACCATTATCCCCTCGAATTGGCCTGTTATACAACATTATACAACATTATAAATAGACAGACCCCTGACGACTTACAGAACATAGCTGACAAATGGCACAACAAACTCGCTACTCCTAGCAGCACTTTTTTTAATTCACTCGCTCTTTCACAGAACATTTTAATCTCAGCTAAATTACAGGCACAACATTTCAAAACTATTTTCTTTCTGTACTTCACTCCTAGCAAGATTGCAAAGTGGGGGACAGGCCAATGCACCCTATGCCCTAGATGCTCGGAATATGGGGCCAACTCCATCCACATCTTTTTCACATGCTTAAAGCTCTCTATTACACTAAATCATATACAGGAATTCTTAAGGGAAGTTACAACTCAGCCTATAACATTAAATCCAACTGTCATTATGCTAGGAACGCAGACCGAGACCTCTCGGCTGAAAAAAGATGGCTTAATTTTCATTGTGATGACAGTCTGGAGGATATGTCTGGCCTCTGCCTGGCTCGACCCAGAGCCCCCGTCTTTCTCACAATGGCTAGCCAGATTTATCGCTACTTATCACCTAGAAATCGCTGTGTATGCTAGGAAGGGTCGTAAAGGTCGGAAAAAGGGACTGGAGGTGTGGGAAAAACTGACTTCTTGGTTGGCACAGTCAGGATAACCACCGTCAATCTTGGCTTTTTTTCCCTTCAGCTGAATCCTGGGCCTCATGGTTTCTTATTTCCTCTTAAGTTTATGTGTTGTTTGTGCATTTTGGTTTGCTGTGCCTTCGTTTTTCTCTAAATTATACATAGTTTTTTTTTTCATTGAGGGGTGGGGGTGGTGGTCGCTCCAATGAGATGCTTTATGTATCTTTTTTACGTTGGCAAATAAAAGTCTTAAAAAAAAAAAAAAGTATCAGTTCCAAATTTTGGGGCATCCTTGATCCATAGTAGCATGTGTATATCAGGAGCACCTCTGGCCTGGTACTCCTTTCACCAAAAGAAATCAATAACTTCTCCAAAAGGTGGACTTTTTATTGCATATAAAAGACATCATAGCTTGAAATCTATTATTAAAATATCTGCACACATTTACAGGATTAAAGAAACACAGTTTCCTTAGCTGTCTTCAACTCAATGTTTTTTACATCTGAATTTGCATGTTGTAGAAATTCAAGTAAATCGTCCCATGCGTATTCAGCACAGCTAAGCGTAACAAACCACGTAGGGGTTCCTAAGTTTCTTAACATACATTTAGGTTCTCCGTGAAACCAATACCAATACTCATTAGTACCACGTTGACATGCCATCAAATTCATTAACTGAGATTCTAAATCCTCATCTCTTTGTTGAACTTTGTCCAATAAATCCTTTGCAGAAACTTGTGAAAGACGAACTCCCATTTTTAATATGCGGTTCACTGCATATGAAAGTCCAGACGAGTCACTTTCAAACACAAGATGAAATAAATATGGAATACAGTGTCAAAATCTTGGATCTTCTCACTACAACCTTGTACGATGTTCTGAAGCTGGAATCTGTACTGGTCGTTCATCATATCGTCCACCTTTTCCAGTTTGGAAGAGCTGAGGAAAACAACGAGCTTCTAAACATTTTTCCCATACACTCATAGGGAGTTCTCTTTGCTCTTTTCTTTTGGAATAATTCAATAGTGTTTCCTATAACTTCTTTTGAATGCAGAGGAAGTATGCTCAAATGTCTTCACCCCTGGTGTCCACTTTTTCTATTTGCCCAGTTGAAATTTATCTGTCATCTTTTAAAGATAATTCTTGTTCTTCCACATAAACATTTTTTATAATAAATATTGTTTTGTACAAAATATAATGTAGCCTTTTAAAATTTGCTGACATCTACTAACTCTTGCCATATTTTTGGACTCTTTGTTGGTACACCATTAACTAGAATAACTACATCTTCACTTTCCTCTCTCTCTATACCAACAGTTTTAATATTTCTCTTAAAAACTAAAGGTAAATGCACAACTCCTCCTTTTAAACCTCTTTGTAAATCTGTTGGAGGCAGATTACCTGTTTTAGGCTCCATACAAACTATAGCCTGAAATGGATGCACAGACTGAACAAGAATGGACTCATAAGTATTTAAATCTACCAGTTCCGGAGGAATAGCTGCAAACTGTAGGTTGTTATATACAGCTCTAGCTGTCATTTTGTTCTCTTCTCATTTGTTGTAACAATATTTCATTCATTCAAAAAGCTTTTTTTACGACAATTAAGTCTTAAAGCACATACATATAACAGCTTAAAAAATATATACGTTAAAAACCATGAATTAAAATAAAAGACATAAAAACCATTTAGTTAAAAAGATATTAAAAAAAATCTAATCATGATACAAAAATAATAAATTGGGACTATTATCGTGGGCGAGAGAATTTAAATGTTGGTCAGCCTTGGGTTCCACCATAGTGACCCATACGTAAGCTCCATGACCAGCTTAAAAATGTAGCCATTGCTATGGCAATATATGGTGGAGAGTCAGAGCAGAGTACTCTCAGTGCCTCAGCACAATTTCTGAAACCCAATGATTTACTTATCGGTCTCGGCCATGCTCGGCGAGGAGTAATGTATGTGGGGCAAACTAAAAGAACATGGGCTACTGTTTCGATTTGATCTGGGCAGAAGGGGCATTTATCACACTCATCTTTGCCCCACTTTGCAGTAAAGGATCTAGTTGGCAAAGTACCTACCCTTAACTGGAAATATAATTTCCGTTCGAAAGGTTTTGTTAAAATGTTCCAGTATTGTTCAAGACAGGGGAAAGATTTAAATTCCATAAATTTGCCCATTAATGATGATGAGGAGTGACTGCGGTATGTATTGCAGAACACCATTTCCCAATATTTTGCCTTTAGAGCTTCTTTAGAGGGAAAAGACGCATAAGCAGGATCTGCCCACAGTGCACTGATGCCCATCATTTCAAGAAGGGACCTAATTTCCCGAAGCCATTTGATTCTATGTTGACAATCTGTCAGAATTATGTCCATGAAACCTGATACATAATGTTTTAGTTCCTTTGTAGACCAAAGTCTCCGCCAGTATAAAAGTGGGCGAAGTCTAGCCATGTCCACTATGGATTTCCTACCAAGGTCATATAACAGGGGACCCGAAGGGGTACTTTGTGGAACGCCCATAATTTTCCTTGAAAACTTTGGGCCTCATTTATGAAAAGTGACGCATCGCTGCGTGAAAACAGCAATGCATCACTTTTCACTGCGCCCTCCTTGCGAGACCAATGATGCGTCATATTTACAGTATGACGCAACATGGCGCAATGAGTTACAGATACGTCAGTATTTCTGACGTATCTGTATGGCGCAAAAGTGACGCATTGCTGGAGTGTGTCACAAAAGTGACGCAACTCCAGCAATATGTCCTTTCACATGGGGCAAGCCCCATGTAAAAGGGCCTGCGTCAGTCTTAAGAAATTGACGCATTTGTATCCTAGAAGTGGCGCAATGAAATCTTATAGATTTCACTGCGTCATTTCTATGACCCTGTCTTGCATCAGAACGCCCCCCCTGCATACATTATACCTGGAGTAGGTATAATGTAGCACAGGGGTTTACAAAGTGACGCATCTACCTAGATTAGTCACTTTGTAAATATGGTGCAACAAGGCACATTTTTTATGCTGCTGGTGCGTCACAAAAAGTGACGCACCGGCGGCGTAAAAGTGATGCACGGCCTCATAAATGAGGCCCTTTGTTTCTGCAACAGAGATCGACCTGAGGTTTTCAAAGCCCCATACAATGCTGAACCCAAAATTTTCGTTTCAAAAATTTGTATAACCGGACATATAGGTTTAGTGTATGACTGCCTATGGTGGGTATAAACAGCCCCTGCATTTTGGCAACATTTCAAGACAGACATATCCAATTGGCCCTTCCATCCCATATCTTTTTGTAAAGTTATGCCCAGATATACAAAAGACTTAACCTGTTCCAGAGGGAGGTTATTCATTATTATGCCACCCCTAAATGATCTGTGCTGATTGAAGGACATGCATTTAGTTTTGTTATTATTAACTTCCAGGCCCCGCAAAATACATAAGTCGTTAAAGTGCTTCAGGGCGCGTTGAAGGCCGCAAGGTGTTTTAGTTAAATGAGAGTGTCATCCGCAAACAATTAAATGGGTGTGCGGATACCGACCACCATTGGGGCTTCTGTGGCTATGTGCATAAAGGAATCCACTATACCATTAATATAAAGAGAAAATAGTGTTGGCGCTAGCACGCATTCCTGGCAGACTCCTCTGCCTACAGGGAACGAGTCCGTGACACTGCCCTGATCACCCCATCTAATATGAGAAAAGTTGTCCTCATGTAAGTGAATAATTAATGTTAATAAATCTGCTACCATCCCGAACTCAGATAATACACACCATAATATGCTGCGAGGAATTAGGTCAAAAGCTGACCTAAGGTCCACAAAAGCAAAGTAAAGTGCCCCTTTCCCCAAGACCACGTTACGCCAATATAGCGTTAGAAATCAAAAAATCTGATCCACTGTGCTGGTTTTTGACCAAAAACCCACCTGAAAGGGTGATAAGAGTGCGTGCTTGTCATATTTACAAATACGTTGATCACTACCCAACTCAAAACGACCTTCCACCCACAAATAAGCATCAAATTGCTCCCACTTATCATTGTTTTCCTTTTCACTTTTTAAATACAAATCTATATTCCTAGTTGGACTTCTATAGTGAGTACGTCAATAAGAAATACAAACTTTGGGGTCGATTAGGATGGCGGACGGAAGGACGACCGCCGTCCTGGAGTATGCGGAAAAATCATTTTTTCCGTCCGCCTGCCGCGGACACTCCGTCCGCCATATTAGGATGGGAATCACTGTGAGATTTCCGTACGCGGTGGGAGAGCACGCACCGCCGCGGAACTACACCCGACCCCGCGGCGGACGTGACCAATCTAGACACACCGCCGTACGGAATGACGTCTCCGACCGTCCTCCAAATCGAGATGGCGGAAAACACACATAAATTCGCTGCGGAAAAACAACCTGCCTGAACACAGCGGAATCACCACAGCGGAGATACCCACCACAAGCAGATCGCCGTCATGGATCCAGCGCTACATGCATTCCCGATACTCTTCGTGCTCCACCACCAGCAGGTCATGGACCATCATCGACGCCGACGCAGGTACGCCAACCCACCAATTGCTGTTGGAAGGGGAGTACCTGCCAGGGCTGTGACGTTAGAAGGGGGAGGGTCATGTCAGAAGAAATACATTGACGATCGCACCAAAATATACACAATTGAAGTACACAACCAGGAATGACAACGACAAACAACAAAACATGATTTATTAGCTTTATTCAACATAATAGGTGTATAATATCAGATTATTCAAGAGCATGGGCACTGGGTACAACAGATCATGTACATCATTGGCAGCACATGAGAGGGCAGAATGCAGTATCAGAACAGCAACAGGGCCTTGTGGCCAACAGAGCAGGTACATCAGAGGCAGCAAATTAGAGGGGCTAAGTGCATCAGCAGTCCATTGCACAGAACAGCTACATCAGAGGCAACAAATGAGAGGGGCTAAGTGCATCAGCAGTCCATTGCACAGAACAGCTACATCAGAGGCAGCAAATGAGAGGGGCTAAGTGCATCAACAGTCCATTGCACAGAACAGCTACATCAGAGGCAGCATATGTGATGGGCTAAGTGCATCAGCAGTCCATTGCACAGAACAGCTACATCAGAGGCAGCAAATGAGAGGGGCTAAGTGCATCAGCAGTCCATTGCACAGAACAGCTACTTCAGAGGCATAAAATGAGAGGGGCTAAGTGCATCAGCAGTCCATTGCACAGAACAGCTACATCAGAGGCAGCAAATGAGAGGGGCTAAGTGCATCAATAGTCCATTGCACAGAACAGCTACATCAGAGGCAGCAAATGAGAGGGCAGAATGCAGTATCACAACAACAGCAACAGGGCATTGTGGACAACAGAGAAGGCACATCAGAGGCAGCATATGAGATGGGCTAAGTGCATCAGCAGTCCATTGCACAGAACAGTTACATCATCGGCAGCACATGAGAAGGCAGAATGCAGTATCACAACAGCAACAGGGCATTGTGGACAACAGAGCAGGTACATCAGAGGCAGCATATGAGATGGGCAAAGTGCATCAGCAGTCCATTGCACAGAACAGCTACATCAGAGGCAGCAAATGAGAGGGGTAAGTGCATCAGCAGTCCATTGCACAGAACAGCTACATCATTGGCAGCACATGAGAGGGCAGAATGCAGTATCACAACACCAACAGGGCATTGTGGACAACAGAACAGGTACATCAGTGGCTGCAAATGAGAGGGGCTAAGTGCATCAGCAGTCCATTGCACAGACCAGCTACATCAGAGGCAGCAAATGAGAGGGGCTAAGTGCATCAACAGTCCATTGCACAGAACAGCTACATCAGAGGCAGCAAATGAGAGGGGCTAAGTGCATCAGCTGTCCATTGCACAGAACAGCTACATCAGAGGCAGCAAATGAGAGGGGCTAAGTGCATCAGCAGTCCATTGCACAGAACAGCTACATCATTGGCAGCACATGAGAGGGCAGAATGCAGTATCACAACAGAAACAGGGCATTGTGGACAACAGAGCAGGTACATCAGAGGCAGCATATGAGATGGGCTAAGTGCATCAGCAGTCCATTGCACAGAACAGTTACATCATTGGCAGCACATGAGAGGGCAGAATGTAGTATCACAACAGCAACAGGGCATTGTGGACAACAGAGCAGGTACATCAGAGGCAGCATATGAGATGGGCTAAGTGCATCAGCAGTCCATTGCACAGAACAGCTACATCAGAGGCAGCAAATGAGAGGGGCTAAGTGCATCAACAGTCCATTGCACAGAACAGTTACATCATTGGCAGCACATGAGAGGGCAGAATGCAGTATCACAACAGCAACAGGGCATTGTGGACAACAGAGCAGGTACATCACTGGCTACCCAAGTACGTGTGTCAAGCGACCCGTCACAAGGACAATAATAATGTCTGGGTGGTTACATTCGTCAATCTACACACAAAGTAAAATGACATGTGAGTGATGGCAACTAAACCTCACACCACAGAATCTGGTGGACTGCTTGAACTACTCGCCTCGGACACACCGCCAGCACCAGCAACAGGAGTGTGAGACACAGCCACCGATCTACTGACTGACACATGAGCCATAGACCCAGACACACCGCCAGCACCAGAAACATGAGTGTGAGACACAGCCACCGATCTACTGACTGACACATGAGCCATAGACCCAGACACACCGCCAGCACCAGAAACAGGAATGTGAGACACAGCCACCGATCTACTGACTGACACATGAGCCCTAGACCCAGACACACCGCCAGGACCAGAAACAGGAGTGTGGGACACAGCCACAGATCTACTGACTGACACATGAGCCATAGACCCAGACACAGTGCCAGGACATGTCCCTGTACAGTGACCAACAAATACCATGCCTGCATCTGACACATGAGAGTGGCGTACAGACACAGTGCCAGTACCTGCAACAGGAGAGGGCACAACTGACACAGTGCTACTACATGATGCATGACAGCGTACAATAGACCCAGTGCCACTATCTGACACATGAGAGTGAACTGCAGCCGACTCACTAGGACCACTGAAATGATGAGCCACAGGGCTGTATGGGCCAGGAGGCAGTGTGGCACGGGGAGCTGGGGAAAGCTGGACTGGAGCGACATCTGGGTGGTCATGTGTCACTGGTGTGTGCCTCCGTTTTTTTGTCAAATGTTGTGCCACCCCGGACCTGACTGGACTGGTAAGTGGAGTGGCATCATCAGACATCAAAGGTGTATCATGTGCTTGTGGTGGTCTGCTCTCTGGTGACGTGCTGGACCCTGCCTGCCGTTTGTTGTGGGCCTGCCTTCTGCCCTCTGCATCATGTGTAATGGGGATGCAACAACAGTGTACTCCTTCCTCTGCTTCTGCGGGGCGTGGATGGGAGTAGAGGTATGGGGGGACTCCACCGCTGACACATGTGTTGTACGTTCCTTAAACATCATCCTCAGTGCAGCCAGGGGTGATATATGCCTGTCCTTGATGGTGCTCGTGTCCATGGGAGAACCCTTGGCCATGGGATGTGCCTTGGACGTAGGAGATTTCCTGTCCCTGGAATGTCCCTGATCCCTTGCCGGTGCCCTGTCCCTGGGTGCAGACTTGTCCATTGTAGTGTCCTTCTTCTTGGAAGTGTCCTTGCCCTTGGGAGTGTCCCTGCTCTTGGGAGGTGGCCTTTCCTTGGAAGTGTCCTTGTCCTTGGGAGTGTCCCTGCTCTTGGAAGGTGCCCTTTCCTTGGAAGTGTCCTTGTCCTTGGGAGTGTTCCTGCTCTTGGGAGGTGC
Organism: Lissotriton helveticus; assembly: GCF_964261635.1. Classification (NCBI taxonomy): domain Eukaryota; kingdom Metazoa; phylum Chordata; class Amphibia; order Caudata; family Salamandridae; genus Lissotriton; species Lissotriton helveticus. Next base: position 1,930,324,134 of record NC_136059.1, read on the forward strand.
CCTTTCCTTGGAAGTGTCCTTGTCCTTGGGAGTGTCCCTGCTTTTGGGAGGTGCCCTTTCCTTGGAAGTGTCCTTGTCCTTGGGAGTGTCCCTGCTCTTGGGAGGTGCCCTTTCCTTGGAAGTGTCCTTGTCCTTGGGAGTGTCCTTGTCCTTGGGAGTGTCCCTGCTCTTGGGAGGTGGCCTTTCCTTGGAAGTGTCCTTGTCCTTGGGAGTGTCCCTGCTCTTTGGAGGTGCCCTTTCCTTGGAAGTGTCCTTGTCCTCGGGAGTGTCCCTGCTCTTGGGAGGTGCCCTTTCCTTGGAAGTGTCCTTGTCCTTGGGAGTGTCCCTGCTCTTGGGAGGTGCCCTTTCCTTGGAAGTGTCCTTGTCCTTGGGAGTGTCCCTGCTCTTGGGACGTACACTTTCCTTGGAAGTGTCCTTGTCCTTGGGAGTGTCCCTGCTCTTGGGAGGTGCACTTTCCTTGGAAGTGTCCTTGTACTTGGGAGTGTCCCTGCTCTTGGGAGGTGCACTTTCCTTGGAAGTGTCCTTGTCCTTGGGAGTGTCCCTGCTCTTGGGAGGTGCCCTTGGCTTGGGAGTCCCTTTTGTGGGGGATGCCTGTGTGGCATGTGAATCCATTTCCCCCAACACCCCTTGAAGATCCTGTGTGTCAACTCCAGTGTTGCTCACGTCATCTTCGGAGAAAGATATCCCGGTCCTAGGGGATGGTGTCTGTGCCCTCCGTGCCCTGCCTTGCTGCCTGTGGCTGCTCCTGGTGTAATAACCTGAATAAGAGGCCTGGTCTGATGACTCACTCTCCACTGTAACATCAAGTGGTGTGGATGGTGGCACAGAAGTAGCACCCTGTCGATGTGACTGTACAATGGCTGAGGACACAGTGTTTGCCAATGACTGAACTGTTCTGTGGAGACCAGAAACATCACCATGCATCCCCTCCATGAATGCCACCACCTGTCCCAACTTCCTATCGTGGTCTTGGAATGCATTGATCATGTTCGTCTGCCCTACACACATCTGTCGCAGCAGATCAACAGCCTCAGCACAAAGTGCACTTTGTGTCACAGGGGCAGGCTCTGCGGTGCCTGCACCGAAGGCAACTCTGCTCCCCTCCTCTGGCGAGCACAAGCAATACATGTTGCAGTGGGTGGCAGTGTGGGCCCTGTGTGCTGTGTCCCGACTGAGGGTGTCGATTGCCCACTCCCTGTCTGTGACAACGGTTGTGACTCACCAACACTGTCTGAGGATGAGGACGATGGTGTCTCAACATGTGAGTCCTCAGGGACGGTCTGTCCCCCTCTCCGTGGCTGCTCTCTTCAGTCTCAGTCTGCGTGTGTGTCATCTCGGATCCGGATGCATTGCCACCACTCATCTCCGTCATCTGTGTCTCAGTGCCCTCGGCCAAAGCTGGAAGAGAGAGGGAAGAGATGTTAACCTAAGTGACACACTCACGTACTGAAGGTTTGAAAGTCACACCGTTTCTTACAGTCGATTGACATGTAGCACCCATCCTGTACACGAACCACCCCTACCACACAACATCACATCATAGATCCGAGGGTGTCTGTGAAACCTGTACATCATACAAACAGGGCAAGTGCATGCAGACCACCACACATGTCATGCCTTGGGACCCCAGACCTCAACGGCATGTCCTGGAACCCTCAAATACAAATCAACTGGTATGTCCACCTGGAGGACATGGGTGCTACCGCTCACTCCGCTAATGACACCAACATGCAATATATGCAAAAGATACGCACTACGGATGTCACTACTGTGTCTGAGCACGAATACATGCATTCACTCACAAGTTACAGACACATACAGTCTGCTTACCGCTAGTTTGCTGTTGATCCCCTCTCAGCCGGGCGGACAGGTCAGGATGCGTCACAGCAATTATGCGGTGCATCAGAGGTGTCATGGTGCGCCGGGCAAGGCGGACTGTTCTCGGAATGATCCCCAGTATCATCTCCGCAACGTTCTTGCTGAGCCTGGATATGTCGTCCCAGCACTTGTGGCAGTGTGTGTGTCATCTATTGCACACCCCCACTGCCTGTACATCACGTGCTATGGTCCTCCACGCGGCCTTGCGAAGGTGCAGCTTCACCTACCAGGATGGGAGACAAGAGGGTAACGTCAGTGGACTGTTTCACAATAATTTACATTGCAGAAACACGTATCTTCATGCAGCCATGCGCAGTACAACACATGTGAAGGTCCCGCAGCACACCGCCAAGCTTGCAGAAGCAAGGAGTCAGTGACCACCTCATGCCCACCAACATATTACCCACTGCACTTACCACTTGTTCGGGGGCACCGTAGAGCCGTTCATAGTGGCTGAGCACACCGTCCACAAGGACATCCAGCTCCGCTGCGGTGAAGGGACGAGACCGGATCTCTCGCACTCTCGACATGGCAAGGTCCAGCACTGCGGCACTACAGAAGCAGTTGTTGGATAGCTCAGGAGCAGCAGGTAGAGGTGACGGTCGCAGGCAGCAGTTGTTGGATAGCTCAGGAGCAGCAGCTGAAGGTGACGGTCGCAATCAGTAGTTGTTGGATAGCTCAGGAGCAGCAGGTGGAGGTGACGGTCACAGGCAGCAGTGGCTGGAAGCAGTGAATGTGTGCAGGAGATCTTCACACATATATAGGGCCCTGAGCTCATATCAGTGGCACACGTCTGCATCAATTGGTTTTCCCTGGATGCTTCATTCAAAAAGAGCCAATGACTCACATTGTTGTGGCGGTGCACGTCTCCCGCAATTTTTAAATGCGCTTACGCGCAACGCGTAACCTGTTCCCGTTGGCTACATGTGCACAGACCGTCACGTTCACACACCACCTACCGCATGTGCGCGCTACCGCGACGGTGCATCATTTGAAAATTATTCACTCACTGGCGCCGCTATGGCGGTGCACGCTTTCCGCGGGGGCGGTGCAGGCCAATACATACATTTGATGTTGCAATCTGGAATGACAGTTGAGAAACACCCTTACAGTGTTATTGCCTCACCCACCGCCAATCCAGGCCAGTCACCCACCGCAAATCCAGGCCGGTCACCCACCGCCAGTCCAGGCCGGTCACCCACCACCAATCCAGGCAGGGCACCCACCGCCAGTCCTGGCACCACCCAGTCCTGACGGTGGTTGACCGGGCTGGACTGGTGGTGGGTGACCGGCCTGGATTGGCGGTGGGTCACCGGGCTGGACTGGACTGGCGGTAGGTGACCAGACTGTACTGGCGGAGGGTGACCGGCCTGGATTGGCGGTGGGTGACCGGGCTGGACTGGCGGAGGGTGACCGGCCTGGACTGGCGGTGGGTGACCGGCCTGGACTGGCGGAGGGTGACCTGCCTGGATTGGCGGTGGGTGACTGGGTTGGACTGGACTGGCGGTGGGTGACCGGGCTGGACTGGCGGAGGGTGACCGGCCTGGATTGGCGGTGGGTGACTGGGCTGGACTGGCGGAGGGTGACCGGCCTGGACTGGCGGTGGGTGACCGGCCTGGACTGGCAGTGGGTGAGGCAATAACACTGTAAGGGGTAGTTTCAACTGCCATTTCAGATTGCATCATCAAATGTATGTGTTTGCCTGCACCGCCACCGCGGAAGGCGTGCACCGCCATAGCGGCGCCAGTGACTGATTGATTTCAAATGATGCACCGTCGCGGTAGTGCGCACATGCATTTAGCGGGGTGCAACCGGGATGGTCATTCACCATACAGCATATGTCATGCTTAATTGCTGTGTAATCGGTCATCTCCTGTGTTGGTGGAAGGCGTCCCCAGATGGCGTATGTACACACACTGCATGTCTCCGCACACATGTAATCTTCTTAGTTGTACGTGTGTGTCAGGACATATCCGGAATGCTGTAAGATTTTTGATGTGTAGTCTATGGACCATGTCCACGTGCGACATTCATGTCCATTTGTTGCATGTGTGCTCAGACTGTAGACCTTGCCAGTGGTTAACAAAGGCTATTGGTGTGGGCCAAAATTGCGTCAGGTGTGCATTGCGAAGTGTTGACGTATTGGTCTTGTGGACACACGTGTTCATTCCTACACATCTACACAGTACCGCAAGGGTGTGTACACACATTCATTAGCTGTTGTGAGTGTGTGGTTTGTGTGTGCAAGTAACAATGATGTGTGTGTACATGCATTCTGTGAATGCGTGTCTGTTATTGTGTGCCCATGCATGTCAGCTGAGGGGGCATTGTATGTGTGTTCATGGGTGCATGAACACAAGTAGGGTGTGTTCCAATGTCATGTTGTTTGTGCACGTACATGTGTGTCTGTGTGGACGCTTGTCCACATATGGGCCCTCAGTCATGTGTTGTTGCAAGATGTTTGAACATGTGTGCACGTTACATTGTACATGTTTGCCCACAGGATGTTATTTGTGGCTGTACATTGTGTGTGTAGGCAGCTCTATTGCCTTATATATTGTTCTGGTCACACATATCATCACTGTCTGCAACATGTATAATTAGCATTGTGGTCATCAAGATGTGATAGTGTTGCACAGCTATGCGTTGTTGGTCATTTGTCATTTGCTGCCATCTACTCCCACACAGGAGGGCTCCAAATGTGCATCGATCATACACTGTGCTGGAGGACATGGTTGACGAGGAGGTGATCCGCAAATACCGGCTTGACCGACTGAGATTGCAGGAGCTTGTCACACAATTGTCACCTCATCTACAGCCACTCAGGACATATCCTGGAGCTTTCACACCCACAGTAAAGGAGATGGCGGCACTTCATTTCTTTGCGACTGCCACTTTCCAGTACACAGTTAGTCATGCGGGAGGGATGTCACAATCCATGTTCAGCATGGTTCTGCGGGATGTCCTGAATGCCATGATGCTTTACAAGGATGATTACATCCATTTTCCACATCAGGCACAGTTGGCAACAGTCAAAGGGGACTTATATGCCCTGGCCCAGTTACCACACGTAGTGGGTTCAATTGATGGGACACATATTGGTCTCATACCACCCCGGGCACGTGAAGCTGTATATAGGAATCAGAAGCACTACCATTCGATCAACGTGCAAGTGGTGTGCCTGGCTGACAACATCATCTCGCATGTGTGTGCCAGATTTCCCGGTTCCGCCCATGACTCCCACATCATGCGGAGCAGCATTGTCCCACAACTGATGGCTAATCTGCGTCCAGAACGTGCGCGGCTTGTAGGTGAGTGTGCTGAAAGGACAATTGTGTTGTCAGTGTGTAGTGAGGACAATTGTGTTGTATGTGTGGCATGGTGTTTCCACAAATACTGGTAATGAAATTTGTGTCTGTCATCACCCCACCTAGGCGACTCTGCGTACCCTAACAGGCCGTGGCTGCTCAGCCCCATCAGGAATCCTACTACCCCTGGTGAATTGCGCTATAATGATGCCCATGGGAGGACACGTCGAGTGATAGAACTTACATTTGGACTGCTGAAGTCTAGGTTTCGGTGCCTTGACAAAACAGGAGGGGCCCTGCCATACTCAACTGGCAAGTATGCAAAATCGTGATTGCATTCTGCATGCTCCACAACCTGGCCTTGCGCAATAACATTGAACTGATCATGGACCCTGAAGACCAACAGGTTGCTCGGCCTCCCATCCCACCCATGTCGACTGATGAGGATAGTGGTGAGGAAGAAGGTGTGGACCAGAGGCGTCAGCTCATTGATCGCTATTTCCCTTCAATGTGAGTAACTACCGCTTGTATAGCCAGACAATGCGTGATGTATGTTTGGTGGCAGAGTGTGGATGTGGTTTGTCTATGCTGCCTGTTCTGGTATGTTCTGTTTGCAAATGTGTGTGTTAGATGGGGTACATGCTATGCTCCTTGATGTGTGTCCTGTGAGCCACTTACTTGGTGATGAGTGTGGTTTGTGGGATGTTGCAGTACAGTGTGTTGTGATGGATGTGAATCTCTTTTCTGACCTGTGTTTGTTGTTCTCTCAATATCCCTAGGTCACTCCCACAGAGGCATGATTCTCAACAACATTGATCCCTGCACCTGGTAACGTTACATTCTAAGACAATCATGTGATTAAAACATGGAGGCCACACATCATTGAGTGTTTACGTGATGTTTATTTACAGGTTGAGGATTGATGTGGGTGCATATTTATAAAAAAGTGTTGGTGGGGGAGTGAGAGTTAAAGGTCATGGCAGATTAAAACACCATGGGGACACCACAATGTGTGATGTCCAGCTAGTCCAACAGACGTGTGGCAATGGTTGGCATTGTGGGACAGGATAGTTTTCAGGGTGAATGGCAGGCTCGGACAAGGGTGAAGTCATTGGCGCCCCCTCTTAGAGCGGGTAGATGGAGCTACACCACTGCTCTCACCTGCATCCAGCCTCGGACAGCCCCTCCGTCTTGTAACCGGAGCGGAGACAGCTGTGGGGGCAGGTTGGTCAGGTGCCATCTCCCTGTCCGTGGGCTCAGGTGTGGGTGGCGGTGGTGTTGGGGAGCGGTCCCGCTGGCCACTAGGGTGAGGGGGTGGTGGTGTGGCGCGGGATAGCCAGTCCCTCCACAGAGCAGTTGCTTGGCCCATGATGTCCACAATTTGGCCTATGCCGGTATCAATTGACCGCAACAGATTACTGTTCTCTTGTGAGTCTTGGTGGGCCCAATCAGACTGTTCCTGTGCCCGCTGATAGGAGGCATTGACTCTTGCGATGGCTTCCAGGGTTTCGGCCGCAGGATGGGGTGGGTGTCCTTCCCCACCTCGACGGACAACTGCACTCCTGGTAGTGTGCTGTGCCCTCACCTGTGTGCTCTCACGTCCACTCTCCCTGCTTGCCTGGGATGTTGATGGTCCATCATCGGCTGATGGATCAGGCAGGGTGGCACAGGCAGGAGTGGTGGTGGTGGTGGTGGTGGAGGTGGTGGTGGTGGTGGTGGCTGCACAGCTCACTATGGCAGGTGATGGTGTGGTGACACAGGCCGAAGTGGTGGAGGCAGTGATGTCCTGAGAGCGTGATGGCCCTGGTAGTCTGCTTGGTCCCGCATCGTCCTCTGCGTCTGAGCTGGCAATGGGCTCGTCCCCAGAGAGTCTGTGCTGTGAGGGGGGCGACTGGTGCTGGCGGTTGCTGCTTTCGCCAGTCAAGTTGCGATCACCTGAGGGACAAGATTATCATGATCAATGCTGTGGACATGACATGTTTTTGGTAACAACATTACAAATCAATTACCTCTCTCACACACCCCACGCACTCCCCCCCCACCCATCGCCATCCCTCCCTGTGGACATGGGGGCCTGTTGGGAGTTGTAGTGCTGGTCTCTCACACACCCCACCCACCGCCACCCTCCCTGTGGACATGGGGGCCTGTTTGGAGTTGTAGTGCTGGTCTCTCACAGCCCCCATCCACCTCTCTCACACCCCCCCACCCACCGCCACCCTCCCTGTGGACATGGGGGACTGTTGGGAGTTGTAGTGCTGGTCTCTCACCCCACCCACCCACCGCCATCCCTCTTTGTGGACATGGGGCCCTGTTGGGAGTTGTAGTGCTGGTCTCTCACCCCCCCACCCACCGCCATCCCTCCCTGTGGACATGGGGGCCTGTTGGGAGTTGTTGTGCTGGTCTCTCACAGCCCCCAACCACCTCTCTCACACACCCCACCCATCTCTCTCACCCCCCCACCCACCGCCACCCTCCCTGTGGACATGGGGGCCTGTTGGGAGTTATAGTGCTGGTCTCTCACACACCCCACCCACCTCTCTGACACCCCCCACCCACCGCCACCCTCCCTGTGGTCATGGGGGCCTGTTGGGAGTTGTAGTGCTGGTCTCTCACCCACCGCCATCCCTCCCTGTGGACATGGGGGCCTGTTGGGAGTTGTAGTGCTGGTCTCTCACAGCCCCCACTCACCTCTCTCACACACCCTACCCACCTCTCTCACACCCCCCACCCACCGCCACCCTCCCTGTGGACATGGGGGACTGTTGGGAGTTGTAGTGCTGGTCTCTCACCCCACCCACCCACCGCCATCCCTCCCTGTGGACATGGGGGCCTGTTTGGAGTTGTAGTGCTGGTCTCTCACCACCCCCACCCACCGCCATCCCTCCCTGTGGACATGGGGGCCTGTTTGGAGTTGTAGTGCTGGTCTCTCACACACCCCACCCACCTCTCTCACACACCCCACCCACCGCCACCCTCCCTGTGGACATGGGGGCCTGTTGGGAGTTGTAGTGCTGGTCTCTCACATACCCCACCCACCGCCATCCCTCCCTGTGGACATGGGGGCCTGTTGGGAGTTGTGGTACTGGCTGCTTTGACAACATGCAAGCCTGGGAACGTAGGAGGCAACATTTGTGTTTGGTCATGGTGGGTGCATCTGAGGCCAGGACTTCACATTTGGGTGACTGTGTGGTCCACATGCATGGATTGGGGCCAGGGAGATGTGTGTTGGCAGTTGTGCATGGCAGACCATGGCAGTGTGATCGTGGTCATTTGTTTGTACTTACCAGCCTCTTCTCCCTCCTCGATTCCTTCCAGGCTCTCAGGGTGCAGTATGCCCAGCACCTTCTCCTCCCATTCAGCAAATGATAAGGGCTCGGGGGAGTGCCGCCGCCAGTGTGGTGTGCCCGCAGGTGGTTCTTCGCCCTGATGCCTTTCACCCTTGCCTTGAGGTCGTGCCACCGCCTCTGGATGTCGTGTTTGGTGCGTGGCACGGTCCCTGACGCATTCACTCTGGTCACTATCCTGTCCCACATGTGGTTTTTGGTTGCCAAGGTTGTCTGCTGGACTAGGTTGCCGAAGAGCTGTGGTTCAACACGGATGATTTCATCCACCATGACCTTCAACTCAGTGTCAGTGAATTTTGGATTTTTCTTTGGGGCCATGGTGTGTGATGTGCAAGGTGTTGTTGTGGTGGGGTGGGATGTGCAGGTGTGTGATGTGTAGGGATGGTGTTGTGTTGGTTTGTGTGGTGTGTGTGCGTTTGTGAGCAGGTTGTATGTGTGTTTGTGAGTGTCTGCTGTTCGTGATAATGTGGCTCTTGCTTGCAGCTATGCTGTGATGCAAAGGACTGTGGTATCGGGAGGGATTCATTTTATACTCTGTGTGGTGGTGGTGTCACAATGGTTGTTGGCAATCAGGTGTTCTGTGGGTGTGGTGATTTAGGTGGATTTTTCGGAGCTGGGGGGGTGTCATTGGGTCGTGTAGTTGCTGGGGGTGGGTGTTTCAGGTGGTTGGGTGTTCTGTTTCATGTATTTTCTATTTACTTCCGTCTGCCATTTTGTAATCGGTTTGACGGCAGGGATGGTGTTTGTGTGGTCCTTCCGCAGTCATGGTCCGTTTTCGGAGGTATTGTTTCCGCGGCGGTGGAGGATGGCGGTAAGTTCCGTTGGATGGCGGCATTATCCTAATTGCACGGACGGACCCTCTGCAGGTATGGCGGCGGTTGGGCCTGTTCGCGCGGTCATGTCCGTCCGAGGCGGTAGGTGTTCTTTTGGTTCCATCCGCCGCAGACGGTGTTAGATGTGTTCCGTCCGCCGCGGACGGTGTTTGATGTGATCCGTCCGCCGCGGTCGGAGATTTTTTACATGAAGATCCTAATCGTAACCGCAGATTCTCCACGGTGCGGGCGGGAGTGATTTTGCCGCGACCTAATGTGCCCCTAAGTTTGGTTTTTCACAAGAAAGTACCTTAAACTTTGTAATTTCTTTGGCAAACTTCTCATTAGTACCATCTTCCATCTCTTCTTTAACACCTACACTTATCAAAGTCTCACTTTCTCTACACTCCTCTTAAGGACCAAAGAAACAAAACTGTATATCATTGAAAACTTTTTTTACACCCGACACTGAACCATGCAAAAGAGCTGTGTTTATATCGCTTTTAGATAATACACAACTTCTTACGTAGTACAATATTCTTAGTCACTTCCGCATTTCTGAGTGATATACTGCTAACATTCTTAAATGATGAAAAGTACTTCAACACACTTTTCTAGAAAGACAAGCAAGAGAATGACCCTGCAAGTTAGTATATTTTCTCAATTTACAAGGATCTAGTCCTTACTACATCCTAATCTACTGTTTAACACTTTCTATTACCATAATCTCATAAGAAGTTTTGTAATATATCAATAGATTCCTGTCGTATACTACAAATACTACTACAATCCCACTTATACACTAGAGCTTGTGTACGTCTCCCTTGAACTTCAAAACCCATTACTTCTTCCACATTTCTAGGAACCATCTTTCCTTTTTCAATTGGACAACCGTTTTTAACCCCATAACACTGACCACTGGTATCAACGGCTTAAACTAATGTATTTTGTTGAAAATAGCTTTCTTCATTAAAAAAAGGTTCAGTACTAGAAGTGTGCTTTCAGTCACCGTTTTTTTTTTTGCAAAAGTTAGTTCTATTAAAAAATCTTTTTCTTTTACTTCTTTTTTCATAAAGTGCATTCAATGTTTTCATTCTCTTCAATACTAATATAAACATACTTTGTCCGTAATTGGAATGCCTATATCCGACTGCCAAGCCTGTCTAACCTTACTGAGAATGGAAGTCTTTGTGGCTAGAGCCGAAGCATAAAGTCTAGAGATCAGCTTACCAGGTGTTTGCGAACTCAAAAGTATACTCAGGGGTGGGATATTCATTGGTTCTAGGAGCTCGTCCCCAAGAACAGTTCGCATAGCATGCCGGGTTCTAAAAAAATTGAATTTCGTCAGCGCCGATTGCGAACTGTAATCACTAGCCATCTCTTCCTATGTGCCCACCTACCCGTGTTTGAACAGATCTCCAATTGTATTTATTTGAAAACTGTGTAGGGAGTTTAGGGTCCCCCTCTCTGAGCTGAGTGCAAATCATTGGCACCACTCCACCCGCAACTGAGGCGCATTCTACGCATGAACAGTGGAGTTGACCGAGTCAAATATCCTTCATCGTCTCGTAGGCGCCTGAGATAGAAAGCGAGGCAATGTGTATGGGGCAGCAGCAACCTTTTCTATCTGGAGGTGAGGCAAAACATGTGGTCCATGCACCCAACTGCATGCGTGAGAGGCCTGCGCGACCCTGTAATAAAGTGCGAGGTTCGGAGCACCCAAAACTCTGCCGTGTACGGCAGCATGAGAGTATCCAAGGCGACTCTAGAGGACTTACCCACCACTGCAAGCTTAGTCAGCAGAGATCGAAGTTCACGAAAAAGTGGCTGGGGCACCACTATAGGAATATTGACAAAAAGAAAGAGCAGGCGAAGGAGCACTACCATCTTCATTAATGAAACCCTACCGGCCAAGGACAATGGGAGCCAAATCCATCTATCTATATCTTCACCAAGTTTGTCAATCACCCTACCTTAATTAGCCTTAATTAACAAATCTGCATCTGAGTGCACTTGGATGCCCAGATAACGCACCAGGTCGGACGTCTATTGTAGTGGCAAGTCAAGCGGGAACAGCACCATAGCAGGGGTCAATGGGAATATTATGGATTTATCCCAGTTAATCAAAGCGCATTACTCGCGTATAACAGGAGCCAGATGGACCTCAGGATCGCGAACATTTAAGAGTGTATCATCAGCCGAGGCTGAAGTGATTAGATTGTAGTGAGGAAAACGAAGCCCTCTATGGCCTGATATTCGCGCAACGCCCACAGCAAGGGTTCAGCAGCCACTGCATATAATAGCGGGGATAAAGGGCCCTCCTGTCGGGTGCCTCTGGAGATTTGAAATGAGACTGAGACCGCATCATCCGTAGATCTCGAGCCATTGGCGAGTTATATAGCACTGAGATCAATTTCAGAAAGACCTCATCGACTCCCTTTCGACGCAACACCGCATTCATGAACTTCCATTCAATTGAATCAAAGGCCTTTTCGGCATCTAAAACGACCGAAGCCGCCTTAACCTCTGGCCAAACATGCTGCAGGGCTAAAAACACCATACGGAGGTTATACAAGAGCAGACGTCCTGGTATAAAACCAGCTTGCTCAAGACGGATCAGTTGATGAAGAAGTGGGGAAAGACGATTAGCTAGAACTTTTGCATAGATTTTGGTGTCTATGTTGAGGAGTGAGAGCAGGCGAAAAGAGGATCACCTTTGAGGGTCCTAATCCTGTTTCAACAGAGTGATGATCAGCGCCTCGCGCATGGAGGGAGGCATTATTCCATCAATGCTATCTCGTGAAATAATGTTATCAGATGCGGGATCAGAAGATCACTGAAACCCTTATAGAAGGTGATTGTGAGACCATCCAACCTGGGAGTACTGCCCTCATGCATCGAGCATAGAGCTAGCCGAACCTCTGAGACCTCAATGGAATGCATCAAGCATTTGCGTTGCCAATTCTGTAGACTGGGAACTTGAATATATACTAGGTAGTGTGTTATGTCATCGTAACTGGGGGAAAGCTTGTAGCAATAAAGTTCCCGAAAATAGGAGCGAAACTGTTTGTTACTTTTAGTTTGTTCCATCAGGACCGTGCCCTCATTGTCAATCAATTCAGTAATGCACCCAGAATCCATACGGCAGCGAGCCAATGCCGCCAGCACTGAACCCAGTCGGTCAGCCTCCCTGTAAGGTCTGGCTAAAGAATACTTGCCCATATGCTTGACCTCATTGTCAGCTTCCTCATGATAGTCAGCCAACGTGTCTTTGATTTGCTCGCGCAGATTGGGAGTGTTTCTGAGAGATAGTTGAGCCTCCAGATCAGTTAGACGGGTCTCCAGTAGAGCAAGACAACCTTGAATGGACCAGAGAACACCCGCGTATTTGCTAATGGCAACGCCTCTTATGAAAACCTTAAACGCCTCCCAGACCATGGCGAAGGAGTCAACTGATCCCACATCAATATCAAAGAACTCAGAGATCTGGTCATGCAACTCGGAGTTAAATAATGAGTCCAATAATGAATAAGGGGGAAATCTCCACAAAAATGGGGTAGGAGATAGCAAGGTACCGAAATAGTTAACATAATAGGCGAGTGATCAGAAAATGAATGGGCCAGGATCAAACAGTCCTGAACTTTAGGTAACAAAGTTTGTGAGATGAACCAATAGTCTATGCTCGTATGTGTATCATGTTGCACCAAATAGTGTGTGTAACCGCCATGTATGCTAGAGCGGGATCTCCATACATCAGTTAGTTGCAGCTGCAAAGCGATATCTGTTATTGCCTTCGCCGAGGCGGACAAGGGGCGAGTGGGACCCTTCGAGCAGTCGAAAGACGTGTCCAATATACAATTAAAATCCCCCCCAGAACACCGGCAGGGATTGGCGCTACTTGTGTAATGAAAAAAGGGACTGATAGAACCCCGGATCGTCATAGTTCGGGCCATAGGAGTTGACAATGAGATAGTCCCACTCAGGATTATAACACCTAGACACAACATATCTACCCGCCAGGTCCGTTTCACATTGTTCCAATTTGAGACCCGCTTTGGGGTTGAGCCGTGTCTGCACCCCTCAAGAATGGGAAGTGAAGCAAGCGGTGTGACAGGCACCTGCTAACCTGCTACCTCTGAGAAGTGCGCACCCAGGGTGTACGTGCTTCTCCTTAAGTAAGGCCACGTCAATCTCCTTACGTTTCAGGTAGGCAATTATTTTCCACACCTTACGGTGGTCATTTAATCCCCGAACATTCCATGTCATGAGGTTTAACCTGGGCTCTGCCGATAGTGAATTCTGTCATGTAATCTGAAAGTGCAAGTTGTGTGGCTTCCCTCCGGAGGCCCTCGCCCAGCCCCACTCACCATAGATAGAAAATTACATGGGTCCTGTGGAAGAAAAAAAATAAGCATAATAACATTCCCACCCAAACCCTCCATACCCCAACTTTGCAAAGGCGAGTATCAGCCCTCCCAAATACTACAAAAGGAAACAACCATGAAGCACACACATCATGAATACTACAATGAATCCCTAGAAAAAGAGGTAACACAGTGGGTAACACAATGAGGCGAATGTTACCCAACAATACAAACTAATCCAGCCCCCCGCCACACCACCGCATACTAGTCATAAAACCCCATATAAAGCGGCACGTATCAGTGAGGAAAAACTAAGCAGCAGCTGCAGATGTGCCATTTTGATACCAAAGAGCTACAAGGGCTCTTCCCCCGTATGTATCCATTCAACCCCAGACCAAAGGGAAGAGGGGAGGGAACAAAGGAGAAGAAGCATGCCCAGTACAAATACACAATTACCGCAGCCAACCCAACCAACCACACGGCCCACCAACAATCATGACATCTTGCATGTACCCCTATATCATTATAAAACAACTACAATGCGTACATCAAATTAGCAACCCATTAGTGATAATTGCATACCCCCTCAGTCATTGTCATCAAGTCCTCCAGCACCCCCAGCTGCAGCAGGGGTGTCGCTCTGCCCCTTCCCATGCTTGCCAGCTCTTTCCCAATCTTTAAACGCTTTCTGTAGGGGCTGGGGGTCAGAGTAAATCCTATGTTTGCCATCAAACATGACCTTAAATGGTGCCGGGTATGACATAGCATGCTGTTTACGCAGTTTATGTTTTAGGGGAATAAACTGCTGTCTGGCATCCTGCATTTTCAGGGTGAAGTCCGGGAACAGAGAGAGGGAGGCCCCGTCATATTTTAAGGTCCCCAGTTCTCTTGCCTTACGCAGCACAGTATCCCTGTCCTGGTAGTTTAAGAGGTTTGCAAATATGGGCCGAGGCGGGGCTCCAGGTTGAGGGCGAGGGCCAATTAAGCGATGCGCCCTCTCCACAACAAATAGATGAGAGAAAGTGTCAGCACCTAACAGAGTCGTGAGCAGTTTTTCTACAAAGAACTCCATATTACCCGTGGCCATAGACTCTGCCGGGCCCGTAATACAGAGGTTACTGCGCCGTGACCGGGCCTCCAGGTCCTCAGCTCTGTCCTGCAAAGTAATTAATGCGCGTTCCACACGTTCCTGTGCACTGCCGGAATCGGACTGGGCCTCTTCAACCTCTGTGATGTGGCACTCTGACATATCTATACCGGCGGAGTGCTTATCAACTCTCTCTGACATCCTATCCATCCTGTAGGCTAGCGTATCTATTTTTGAATCGATGGCAGTCAAACTCTTCTGCATGGATGCAATAATCCAGTTGATGTCACCTCCCGGGTCTTCTGAAGGGGTATCCGACTTGGACAATGCGGTGTCCGCCGCTTCTTCACAGGGCCGGGACTTACGCTGCTCAAAGCTGAGCTTGGGTTGAGATTTGTCAGGCTTCCCCATCTCAATAACCACAACGCAATGGACCCCACAGGAACATGCTCTCTAGGTCCAGCTGGGTAAGTTCTGCAAGTGGTGAGTGGAACCAGTATGTACGGGCTGTGGCATCAAAAGTGGGCAAACTCAGCAGGAGGCAGATAGCCTCTACTTCATCCAGGTATTGAGCAGCCAACAGCTGTCCAAACTCCCAAGGAGGGGCACCCAGGGGATTCAACACCTCAGGGAGGATGGTGACAGCAGGATTCCGCCAGGCAGCACCCGCAGGTAATACACTCCAGTCGGGGGGCAGCGAGTCAGGCAACAAAGTCTCAGGCCAGCGAGAACAAGGTCAGGCCCCAAGCAGCACGGTGCAGGCCAAAGCTCCACGCCTTACCGGCATCGGGCCTGCCGCTCATGCCGCGCAATGCCTCCAGGAGCAGGGACCATGAAGTAGGGCTCCCCTGACCGAGATGCAGCGCCAGGATCCAGCAGCCGGGCCAGACCACCAGAGAGGCTGCGCAGACCTCAGGGACGTGACCGCGGCCTCCTGGCAACCGAGCGCAGCCGCGTCTCACTTGTAACATGACTACACAGGCAGTAGGGCCCACTGGATCATCTGCAGCACCGAAAGCCCATGGCCAAGGCCGACAGGGAATTCGCCGGCTCTGTTGCGACACCAGCGGCTACGGCCCCTCACATTGCATGCATAGCCACTCTCCTCGCGGATCCAAGCTTCGTGGGAAGCAGGAACCCACCTCAGAGACGGTGGCGCCTCAGCGCCTCAGCAGCCCACAAGGCAGCGCCGGGGGCTCACAGCCGGATTCAGCCATGGTAGGGTACCCGCTAGGTTTGGTGCTCTGACCTCGGCCTCGTGAAGCAGCGCCTGAGTCAGGTTCCGCTCGCGGCAGCACAGCAAGTAGGCTTCACCACGCTGCAATCCTCTCTGGCCAAATTGTTAGCACCACTCCAGGAATCAGCAGCTTTAGTTACAGCCTCAGCAGATCAACAGGGCTATTGATCCATCGTCCCCATGTAGGATTGGATCAGATGAAGCTTCACATTTTGCCGGATCGAGACGGTGTGTGGCGGAGCTCTGTCTATCACAAGGCGGCCATCTTCGGGACAGGCAAGCTCCTCCCCCATCAAATGCTAATTGTACGTCTGTTAGGTGTAAGCATGCATAACTATGTACACAAGGGAATACTCTGGAAAGATGCAACAGTTGAAATCTCCCAAGAGTGCTGCATGATTTTTCAGGGAATTACAAAAAATTTATTGTGTAGACTTTAACAAATATGAGTAAATCTTCAACCTTTTAAATAATTCAGTCTCAAAATATAGCAGCCATGATCTTCTAAATAAAGACATGTTTTAAAATAAATCTACATAAGGATTAGTTCTCTTTTTTAAAACAGTGTAACCCCAGAGTGCTGGATGAGGCTGGTGATGGGCCTACTATAAATTTGAATTTCTATCACACATAATATCAAGTGGATTGTGTTTGCACAAGCACCAGAGCATACATGCAATGCATTTTGTTCTGCATAAAGATTACATTCACAAAACCAGATGCATTGTGAAATCTCCCTTCAGCCAGCATGTTTTCCTGATATAGCAGTTGTTCCTTCTTTTTCAATGTAAAAAAAGATTCATGGGCCATTTGAAATATTAATGGATAATCTGAATTATAGTTAAATAATTCTCATGTTCTGGTTATAAACCTCACTTTTACTGAATCACGTAAATGCACGAAAGAGGGATTTTCTGATAATTGTTCACCCTGTCTGTGCATATTTTTGATAACTTTGGCATCTTGCTAAGTGTTGTGGTCTTTAAGTTTCCATCACATTTGTGCAAGCCACGTTAATATCATTAATGAATTCACTTGGCGATGCATCCTGCCTGCAGAGCGATCAGCACTTAAGAGCATTAAAAATAAATCACATACACGTATTAAAGTCAAAATATTGTTTAAAATCACATCCTGGGAGAGATACTCACTCTACCGCCACTTAAGAGTGTTTAGAAAGGTCATGAGGGCCGTATGTTTTAAGAAACTGGTTGAGACTTGAGAAAATGTGTTTTATTCCCTCTTCGGCACGTTGAGATACAACTTCTTAATGAACAGGTGACAAATGATAATGTGTATAATTTCATACGTTTATAAAGTACAGTTCACAATATGTGAAAAGCAGAAAGGTCTTAATTGTCTTCTTTTAATAAATACTATTATTGTGGCAAAAAGGGGAGGTGTCAAATTGTTTAGTTGTTTGGCATTAGGGCTCATTTTTACAAAATCAATAGAAAAACAAAATACTGATAAATAACTAGGATATACACGTTCTGTGAATGCGTGAGCATTGTTTCTTGACCTAAAGACTGACTGTATTAAAACATTACTGAGGAAATCGAGATTGAACACAACTGAATATCCAGTAAGAGATGTGTTACTAATAATCCCATCAATGTGAAAGTGAAGAAGAGAGCAGCATAGCCACATCTATCAAATTCATCAATGGGAATGCACTACTGGTCTATTACCTAGCATTAAAGCACAGATATTAACATTGGCCGACTCTTGGGACAATCAAATAAATGCACACAGACCTATTGCCCAACTTTGTCTTAATGCATCAGCCCAGGGTAAACCACTGCCTCACTGAGTTGGGAGGATGAGCCTAAGCATGAAATTGCATCTTGTTGTTCTTTTGCAGGGTGAGATCTTCTCATCTTCCCTCTTTTATATCCTCACCTTGCTGCACCTTTCCCACAATGCTGCACCATCATCATTCTTCATGAATCTATGTCACAGCTAGGGTGAGACTAGGGCAGAAAACAGGGCTGGGTACCAGAATAAAAATGGCTCCCATTAGCGAATCAGCTAGCTAAAAACGCAGCCCTTATTTACAAATCAGGCTGTCTTGACACTCTGAAGACAAGCTGTATAGTTTAGATAAGATATGGGAGACTGCATGCATTTGTGCTTCCTGCCAGCAATATTTGTAGTCATATCAGAGAAATCAACAGTAAAGAAAACGGGGGCGTGGCTTGGTGCCCGACGAGCATGGCGGCATTTCGATGAGGCTCCCCGGACCGGTGCGGCGGTTGTGCGTTCCGAGACCAACTTCTCCGAAGCTGCACGGAGGAAAGTGTCTCTGAGGAGCTACAGATCAGGATGTGACTCTGTCCACGCCATTTTGGTGCCCCGGAGTGGTTTACTTTTCAGGTAAACCTTCTTACAAGATGCAGTGATATTGCAGCCGCCATTTTGATTTCCGGACTTAGCCGCAAATGTTCTATTTACAAGTGGGGAAAATGACTTTTGCTTATATGACCCTCAGCCTTCACCACAAACAATGGCTCTGATGTTGCCTTCCCTCAGAGACCTAAAGCGGTCCAACAACCCACTTTCTCCTCACTAACTGCAAGTTTTGAGGTGATGTGGTTGTGGCCGCCATTTTGTAGAGTGTTTATCAGCCACTTACGATGAGCATTTCAGTTCCTCTACAAATCGCCCGGAATTACACTAATATGAAGTAAGAGACACATCAAGTAGGATATATTTTATCATCGCTAAAGCGGCTACGCTGGTTCTTATTGTCAAAATGCTACAGTTAAATTCACGGATCATACTCTGACACAGCACCCACCTAGACTGCACAGTCTTTCTCAAATTGCATTTCTTTTTGGATTGAACTTGCTTCTCAGTCTGCTGCTCAACTATTCAAGTCTTCTTGCATCTTTTCCCCAGATTCTTATTTTCACTCAGACTCCAGGTTGATGGGAAGAACGAAAGAATCCCTTTTTTATTACATTTAAGCCAAAACACTCTTTTATCAAAAATTCAAAACTTTTCTCCAAACTTTCTAAACTCGAAGATTCAGGACTACTCATGCCAGAGAGCTATAACACAACAATGGATCCCGCTCAAGCACCACAAGAAAAAGTCCAATGTGAAACGCCTGAAAAAAGATCCCCCTTTTGCCACCTAAACCAGCCTCACCCGTTTCAATGGAGTTGTTACAATAAGAAATAAGAGCCCTTAGGCCCTTTGTTGAGCAAACTAACTCCAAACTACAGGCCCTTTCAGACAGCTGGTCTCAACTTGATACAAGACTTACAGCAGTTGAGCATAATATCTCTTCCATTAAAGACACTACTAAGAGTGATACCCTCCTTCAATCTCAACTATCAGTACCCCAGAAGCAGGTTGGAGACCGGAAAAACCGTAATAGAAGAAACAACATGGGTATTTATGGTTTGGTGGAATGGGCTGAAGGTATGGACTCTCTTACGTTCTTTAAATCCTTCCTTCCCAAAATTCATATACTAAAGGAGACTGCGCTTAACATACAACACGCCCATAGTTGGGGCCGCCTTCCCTCCAGTGCTTCACCTTCCCAGCGACCAAGAGGAGTCATCATTTATTTTCTAGAGTATACGGATCTGTTAAAAGTGCTAGCAGCAGTTAAAGCTATTCAACGGATTTCCTGGTCTGGTTCGACATTGTTTTTTGGACAAGATTACGCCAAAGCCACTGCAGCCAGACGTAAAGCCTTTCTCACTATGAGACTAGATCTTCATTCAATGGGAGCCAAGTACAGTCTTTTCCACCCTTATCTTTTTAAAGTTACGTACAACAATAAGACAACAACATACGAAGATCCGATACGCTTGCAAAGCTCCATTAACTCGCACAAGACGGTTCATATGGACTCTTTGGGACCTTCCTCATCTCATAATACTTGACTTTCCTGAACTTCAAATATGAGTCTCTACCACTCTTTTTAGTGCAGGTTATATGATGTTCTTCTCATCTACATGCTGGTCCTTGACCTTTAACAGTTTCACAGTCTCACAGTTCACTGTTGTTTTTGCAAATTCCCATTTGTTTTATTCTGGTCCATTGTTCTCATGCTCATTGGTTAATTCATAAATTAACGTTTAATATGTTATTCTTCACTTTTACAGCTGTGTCTACGTTGTGGCGTGATCCTTCCCGGGTTACAATCTAGTCATCCTTGGACGTTTTGTCTGCTCCATACGGCTCCACCCCTCCCCACATCCATGTTCCCTTTTTGTAGGTATGTTACTTGTTTTGTCTTTTTTTGTTTTTTCTTGCATTTCCTTGTTTTTTCCTCTTCTAGTGTCTCTACTATTTCCATTTTTCCTTTTCTACTCATTCTCATAAATACCCTTGTCATTACATATTTAACCTTTTTTATCTTCCTTTTCATTTATTCTTCGTCTAATAAGTCAATTCTCCTTAATAAGTTTGGTTTATACTCTTGGTTCCGATTAAATGTTCTATCTTTCTCTTTATGTCTCACGTTTGAATTGATCATTTATCTGTTATTCCGTTCTCATCATATCCTTTATTGTTGTTTCAATGAAGTGGACTTTTGCTTAATGTTTATATTCTTTCCTTCTTTTGATATATTATGCCATTAAAATTAATCTCATGGAACGTAAGGGGATTAAGTTCTCCTTTTAAAAGACAGAGAGTTTTAACCCGCCTAGCTAAATTTGATGCTGATATAGTATTTTTACAAGAAGCGCATCTCACAGACGTTGAACCATTAAAACTAAAAAAAGGTTGGGTGGGGGAAGTATATTTTTCCAAGGGTGATGGTAAACGTAATGGAGTTATGATACTTTACCGTGAATCGCTTCCAGTTAACTTCATATCACAAGACTCAGATGTGAATTGTCGATGGCTTAATGTTAAATTGTTACTATATGGTGCTCCAGTCTCTTTTCTTAATGTATATGCTCCCACTGGTGGTGACATCTCTTTTTACCTCATTGGCTAAGCAAATTACCCATTGCATTGAAGATAATTGTATTCTAATCGGTGACTGTAATCAGATTTTTGACCCATTTATAGATAGAAATTCCAAAGTTTCTTTTGTCCCTATAAAGCCCCACAAATCCTTTGTCCATGCTATCACTCAGCATAAACTCATAGATGCCTGGAGATTATGTAATCCTACTACCAGGTAATTTGCTTTCTATTCCCCTGTACACCATTCTCAATCACAATTAGATTATTTTTTCATTTCTCATGATATCTCGCAAGCCCTCACAAACGCAGAAATTGGTCCTATTCCATTATCAGATCACGCACCTATTTCAATTGGCCTTGATTTACTCCCCAGGGTGAATGCTCCTAGAAGATGGTGTTTTAATAATGCTCCTCTTTTAGATCTAGTGTTTACTTTCTCCTTCACCACCTTTTTCAATGATTACTTTGTGATAAACCAAAATGAACCCCTGTCATTTTCTACTGTCTGGGATGCTTTTAAGGCCTCTGCAAGGGATCATTATTGGTTTTGTTGCCAAGAAACGTAAAAATGCAAGTAAACATGTCAACAAACTCTTTCAAGATATAAAGAGAGACTGTAGCACTCATACTGTACCTCTGACTCGAAAGACTGTCTAACAGCTCTTATAAATGCTAAACTTCAATTTAACAAGAAGTCAACAGATAATGCCTCACGTTATCTACTTAAATCCAGTGCAAAATTTTATGGAGGCAAAAATAAAGCTGGGAAAATTTTTGGCAAATTACTTACAAATTCGGCACAACAAACTTAAAATTGAATCCATCTATGATGATCATTCTGTTTTTGAATGTAAAGATGGTGAGATATTGAATGAATTTTTCTCTTTTTTACAAATCATTATATGCATCCGAAACACAGTCCACAGACCAATCGCTGTCACAATGTTCTCCAATATCCAGAAACCTCAAAACAACCCTCCTGATTTGTCTTCCTTAGAATTGGATATAACACAGAAGGACCTCCTAAATGCTCTCCAGCACCTTAAAAAAGATAAAGCACCAGGTCCGGACGGCTTTACCGTAGAACTCTTTCTTCATTTCTCCAAACTTTTATTGCCCAAATTGCACTCCCTGTTAAACTCTTTTCACTCCGCAAACAGTTCCAATGGCTCTTTTTCAGAGGCACACATTTGCCTCATTCCTAAGGAGGGTAAAGATTCCAAATATTGTAAAAACTATAGACCTATCTCCCTTGTTAACATCGATTACAAAATATTTTCCAAAGCCCTTGCCCTCCGTTTAGATTTTCATCTACCAAACGTATTAGGTAAAGAACAATCTGGCTTTGTCAAGGGGCGACCTATAACAGATAACATACTTTTTTTTAACGTTCTATCCAAATCTGACCATCTAAAACAACCCCTTGCAGCAATAGCATTAGAGCCGGAAAACGCGTTTGATAGAGTTGAATGGCCTTACCTATTTTATACCCTTAGATGGTTTGGTTTTGGCTCTAAATTTATTTCCTTAATATCTCTCCTTTATTCTAACTCACGGGCTGCTGTTTGCGCTAATGGCTTAATTTCTCTATTCTTTGATTTAGGTAGAGGAGTACGTCAAGGTTGCCCCTTATCTCCATTCCTTTTCAATTTGGCTCTAGAACAATTTCCCTGTAAAATAAGTCAGAATCCAAATATACATGGATTCCAAACATTGACTTCTCACATTAAACTTGCAGCTTATGCTGATGACATTTTGTCTTTTTTGTCACAACCAAATGATTCAATTCCTGCTTTTTTAGCGGAAGCACAGTCATTTTCCCTCATTTCTGGCTACAAATTAAATAATGATGAATGTGAGATGTTGCCCTTAACCAAATACACTTTTACATTGGATTTTACTTCCTCCAATTTCACGTGGAGTCCCAATCATATCAAGTATTTAGGATTACATTTCACTCCTTCAATTGCGGACACAGTAGCATTATGCGTGAATAAATGCATTCAAAAGATCTCAGAGTTAACTACTAAATGGCATCCTCTCTACTTGTCATGGTGGGGTCGTTTACACACTATAAAGATGAGGCTCTCCTCCCTAGTTTTATATACTATTTCTAATATTCCAGTCCCTATTTCTGCTAAATTATTTTAAAAAGTTAATTCCATCCTCTCTTCCTTTCTGTGGAGCATTAAGAAATCCCGAATTTCTTTGTCAAAATTATCCCGTCCTAATACAGAAGGAGGAGTTAACTTTTTCAGGCATATCAAAAAGCTTTCCTTTTATGTCAAGCTTATTTTCGGCTGACTGATTCCACAGAAGAGTGCACCTTATGGACCTCACTTGAACGCCAATTTTGACTTCCCTTCTCCTTTCAAGAATATCTCTCCTTCTCATGTAAACCTCAGTCCCTTTCTACTGCAATAATCAAATTCACCTCCAGACTTCTAGAGTCAACTTCTCTGTTAGCACATGACACTTTAGACTCCTTCCTCAACTCAACAATTTGGCATAACTAAAATTTGCTTATTCACAATAAGCCTTTCCTATTGGAAGACTTGGAGACAAAAAGAACTAATCTGGATTTACCAATTATTTTCACATTCAGATTTTTTACCCTTTTCTTCACTCTGTCAATCATTTGGTTTGCCTGCCTCCTTCATTCATCAATATAATCTACTTAAAAAGGCTGTGATAGACACATACACTCACTATACTACTGTACCTGTTACTGCTATTATTCCTGACTCTTCTGAACACCTCCACACTTTGCTGTGAACCATGCCCAAAGCATCCACTATATACAGATATTTACAAAAATCTGAGTCTGTTAGACTGAAATCTAAAATAGAAGAGGCATGGGAACATGATTACCATGACATCTTGGCCACTGTCACTCTGGAGTAATGTATGGGCTAAGATACGAAAGTCTTCCAGAGCAGCCAATACAACGCAAACATTGTTTTATGTATACAATAGATTATTATTAACCCCGAAGACTTTAAGTAAAAGGTTTTTTACTGTATTAGATACTTGCTGGACATGTTCGTCCTCCAATGCTGATTTATTTCATATGTTATTCTCTTGCCCACTTGTGCATAATTTCTGGAAACAAGTATGGTCCCTAATCAATCACATTTTGGGTACTAAATTTTCTCTTTCCTTCACTCACGTTTCCTGAGAAAGTCTTTCATCTATTTGGGAAAATGTTATGCTAAATGTCAAAATTATTGATTTGTTGTTAGCAGTTGCTTTCCAACAAATTACCATAAATTGGAAAGACTCCACCAAAATCTCCTATAAGGCTTGGTGGTACGCTGTATGCCATAATCATAGGTTAGATACATTCTTTGTCTATCCTATACATATGGCAACGAAACGGTTAGAATGATGGTCACCCGTTACACTGTACATTGACGCAAGCGCCAAAAGATCTTCCAGGTTCCAACCATCTCAGCAAGAAGTTTTTAAACCACCTTGAAGTTCCCAAATGTTCCTAAAGTTTTATATTTCAATGATAATCATATTTCCCTTCTATTGTTTTGCCTTCTTTATTTTTATAAATTAGTCCAATTCATGTAATTTGGATGTACTACACTTGCAATGTTGTGACATGAGTTTAATACTATGTACTGTATATGGACATCTCTATTCTTCTCAATAAAAATGTTCTGGAACTTAAAAAAACAGTAAAGAAGACGGCCTACCAGAATATAAAACAGTCTCACAAACAACCCAAAGAAAAGCAGTCCACACCCTGACCTGTCAGACTGGAAATGTTTGCACTGTCAGATTGCCCTGAAGGCAATTACGACCTTGACCCTCAGTCCATTTCTAATTGTGATTCACTCCTGTGGTCTGAATTGCTTTAATTCCATGGATGACACCCACATTCTTTGAAAATATGAAAATGTGATCAATCTGAAACGTCTTGCTCTACCAATCTGAGAGCACGGCTATTATAATCAACAAATAAATGATGCAAAAGCACCTTATATCAAAACTCAGCAAACCAGAATTCAACCTACGGCAACTGTCCTCTTCACAAGAAACTCTCTCTAGGCTCTCTGAATTAAATGCAAGGCCCATTGAGACTGTATCAGTAAAGAAATGAAACAGCTGAAGATACATTTTAAGGTAAAGTTAAACGTATAAATATATATAAAAGACGGTACATATTTCACTGTGGGACATGCGGTCCCAAGTACCAAGGTCTAACACTAGCACCACACCTTAACTCTGGGGACAAATCAGCTTTCTCCACTTTCATTCTCCTGAGATCGATGTTTCTTCATTGGTTCTCATGCTGCTCTGATAGTTTTGATATTTTGATTGCAAGAGCTGACCCAAAACACCTATTTCACAAATTTAAGGGGGTCCAGAGCACAGAAGCTAAACCCCCTTGAAACTCCAAACTACATCTCACTGGCATGCATCTTACTGATATCCAGGCTATATGTTTACAGATGTGCCAGTCCCATCCATTTACTCTTAATTCATATAGTCTGCGCACATTATTGTCATAAACTCTGTGTATGAAGCAGCAAGGACCACCTATCTACTTATATAGTTTCTAATGATGTGTACTCTTGTTAACAATCTCTATCATAAAATAAAAAACTAAGCTAAGTAAATATGGTTGGATTGATAATGAAGTCAATAATTACCCATTTTTCATCAACATTAGAATATGCCCCTTCAAATTGTGATTTTACCACTAATAAATTAATGACTGGTCTATTTTCTCTAGGTCATATTAAATACCTCTAAATCTCCAATCCTGCTCCCCTTATTAAAGCAGGTCAACACTTTTGAAAGATTCAGTGCCCTGTGGCTGCCATGTATGCAGCAAAATCTTTAAACTTAGAACATTAAAGTATCTCTGAAACCAATATACCCTACAAGACCAAATGGACCCACTAAGCAGAGGATGACAGAGAACATCATCGTTTTTTTCTCTAATAACACTAATTCATGGCAAAAATGTTTTGCCAGCAACCTAGCAGTGTCTTCAAATTCCACAATACGTTATGTGCCTTTTACATCTTTAAAGTCAATATGTCGCTATCAATTATCGAAAACAGTAACATAATGACACAGGTCTCAATTTCAAAACATGTAAGCCTTTGAGAAACCTTCTGTGTCACACTCTTCTGTGTGGGATTGTAATAGGACAGCTCATACTAAAGTGATGGACGCCTCTGTAATTTAAATCATCAATAGGTGAAAGATTCTCTGTCCTTCACAATCCCACTAAACTCCATCTCCCACCTTATAGGTAAGGAAATTCAGGTGACAGGAACAGAACCTTCTTCAGTAGTCCAGTACTACCAAAACAAGTTTCTCACAAATTGGCACTCAAAAAAACGAGAAAAAAACATTTACATCACTCTATTCAGCTGGTTAATGCTTCCGAGCTGAAACATTCTTCCTCTCAAAGTGGAGAGATAGAATATATTGGGATCGTGAAACCACAGGAAAAGCTGCAGAGCAGCGATATGATAGAAACATATGATATTTGAAGATGCCCGCTCGAAAATGAATTTGACAGATTCTCAAACTCTTGCACTAAGAATAAAATGAATTGCTTTACTGCTAACATTGACTGTTTTTAAGAGAATTGAGATTTCTTTCTCCTGCTCTTGAAGACTCCTGCTGGACACTGTGCACACTTGAGAAGGCAGTTAACTCACAACACAAATCTTGCCTCTGAGGCCCTGTACTCGGAGACTCACCTCACCCGTTAACCCATAATACATAAACTCCCTGTTTGATTGTATAATTGAAAAAACTCCTTTGAAAATTCACAGAGTGGTCAAAATATACCAATCATTGTAAACACCATCAATCAAGTTTCCAATAATCATGGCAATGGTGTTCTCCGTCACACGTTTGTTGAAATTGAGGCCGCACCATCCTCCATGAACAGATGGACAAATCCTCTCTAAGGTTCCCATTACAAAATAGCAGATTGGCAGCTAAATATTGGCGTGTGATTGCAACCTACTTCGTTCATCCAGCCTTGACATATTATTTCAAATCAAAACTCAGTTTAACAATGTTTGTTATCCTGTTATGGCCATTGTTGTACCACCTACATTTGTAATGTATGCCTTGATATAATCTGGAAATATGGGCAAAGAGTTTCTGTGTTCCACAGTGACAGCATTGAATCTAAAAGTATAAGAAACAACCAAATCCCCACGTTTTAACGTTTAGAAGTGAAAAAGAGGACCCTAAACCCCTTAGACTCTGCTGTATCCCATCGCTCTTATTTTCTAATCAATAATGAAATAAATCAACACTTCTCAACAAACACCCACACAAAATGTCCTATTATGGATTTCCCACATTGCACCACATACATGATCACTATAGAGATTCCAGTCCCTAAATACTGGTCCAATCACTTCCTTATTCTCATTGCTCTTTGAAAATTACACTAAAGGTTAAATCTAGATGATTCAAACAAGCAATAGACCTAACACACATCTGTCTTATAGCCAAGGAGTAGAAATCTCCCCTTCCTTATAAACCATTTCTCCTGATAAAGAGGCAAGTGTGCTCACAGGTCAGCATTCTGAAAATAATTCTGAAATTATTGTCAATCTTACTCTGATGGTACTCAATATAACATAGTGAGGACATGAATGTCCTGAAAACTTTGGAGTGAAATTGGCATCACACTCCATCACCTGGGAACCTGTAGAAACTATAAACAAGTATGCTGCCTAAATAATACCCCAGAGTCGATTTTGGAAACCTATTATGTCTCTGATGATCTAACTTTATATTAATTGATGTAGTGATGTAGATAGATTAGCTTTATTGAAGTGTTTTTATAATTATTGTTGGGTTTCTAACATGAATATTTATGTACATCTTAAGAGGACCTCTTTGAGATCCAAATTCTTAATAAACATATTGAATTGATTTGAATATAAACAAGTATACAAATGAACTAAAATGTAGTTGAAGATCAGGTAAGAAATTAATCAAGCCAAAATTAGATAAAAAAACAGATATGTACATTTTGACTCCTCGAGAGAAATATTTAAACAAGGGTAATCATCAGGACAGAAGAATATGATCGAAGCACCCAAAAATTGTGACAGTAATTATCTCAACTGAATTGTTTTACAAAATGGGGAGTCACTTGGTACCATCATTGAAAGTGTGTGCCTCTTGGTCAGTAAGCACCATGAAGCAGGTAAAGAAACCATCAAAGTGTCTGTACCTTAGGCAACTTGTGTGGCAAATGGATGATTGCTGGATGCCACCGTCAGTGATAAATACCAATCGAAATGAGAGCGCTTTAATTTTAACAACTCCTTGTCTTCAGATTAGATCAACAATAATAGAACAGTATATTTTAGACATGGTGATGGAGTAATGTTAAGGGGTTACAGCCATTTGTACAATCAGAAGTTAAAATGCTTCAATATGATAATTATCAACAATCCTATCGAGAACTATGAGAAGTTGTCAGTTTTTGGGTGGACACGATACAAATTATTGAATTCGAATTTACTCAATCTCTTGAGGATTAAAAAGATATAAATAGGTACAGATATGAAACACAATTTGGTCACATTTTAGAGAAGTCCTTGGAAATTAAATACTGAAAATCATTGTCAAAATATAACCCACTGTCATATTTCTCAGAGCACTCTTAACCTATCCCTTCTGTAACACATTTCACACAGTGTTGAACCTACCGTTTCTGGAAAACAAACCCCAAAACCTATGTAGCTCTGCATCTAAAATAATGTGTTGCTTATAACAAACCTGGATACAGTTTGTGAGTCGACTGCAGCATAGAATCAGTTAGGTTCAAATTGCATTGCTACATTCTTCACATTCTCAGTGTAATGAGGCAATCTGTCTCACTTGACTGACAAGAATGAATGCGTTCCCAATTTCATCTGGAGTAAACTGGGACACCTTGGGCTTCGCCATTTTAACTTCCTATTGTACAAATGGCTGACACCCCTCAACATTACTCCATCACCATGCCTAGCATATACTTTTTTATTATTGTTGATCCAATCTGAAGACAATGAGTTGTTAAAATTAAAGCGCTCGCATTTCGATTGGTATTCATCACTGAAGGTGGGCATAGAGCAATCATCCATTTGCCACACAAGTTGCCTATGGTAGAGATGGCCGAAATAATCATACAGACCTTTTGATGATTTCTTTACCCATTTCATGGTGCTTACTGACCAAGAGGCACAGACTTTCAATGATAGTACCAAGTGACTCCCCATTATGTCACACAATTCAGTTGAGATCATTACTGTCACAATTGTTGGGTGCTTTCATTATATTCTTCCGTCCTGATGATGACACTTTTTTAAATATTTCTCTTGATGAGTCAAAATGTACATATCTGTTTTTTAACTAATTTAGGATAGCTACACTTCTACACTGCATATTTTGCAACATCCATTTATCCTTATCAGTCATTTGTACATATTTGCTTTTTGGGTAGCACCTGTGCACTTGAACACATTACACGCACCTCTTCTCTTGTACAGTGCCACAACACATTGTAAAAAACAAAAGATGGTTCAAACCCATACCTGTGACTGGGGTTAACTGTTTAATTTCTTCAACATTCCGTCCATCATCTGTTCATTTTGCATTTGTCGCCTTAAGCGAGAAGGGTATGCCCAGATGTGGGTCCTTTGCTTGCTATGCCACCTGATTCAAGCTAGCCTGGCTGATGAAGGGTGATACCCTGAAACAGGTCCCAGGATGCTTGTTTCTTGCCCAGGGAGGACCATAGTTTGGCAGTTCGGGCTGGACTGTTCCCATGGGGAGCAAGGTCAAGACTGACTTGCATATGGCTGTATCCTAACTGGAAAGCAAAGAGATTATGGATGTAACCCAGATCTGTGACCGAGGGTAAATGTTTGATTTATTTAGCATTCGTTCCATCATCTGTTCTTTTTGTACAACACTATTTGGAGCACTCTATTTCTCAATTGGTTTGTCAAACTGAATATAAGACATTCTTGAAATTATATTTTTTCTAAATGTATTAAATAAATTATGTTTCTATCCTAGGTCAAACCAATCCATTGATGTTTATTGCATATTGCCACCGAAGGTGAGGATAAAACCTACTCTATAGGGACCTTTTGTTCCATTACTAATTGCTCTACCCTAGTCCCACGGTTACTGGGTTGCGCCTTTTTTTAGAGTTCTTATACTACTCAGTTCTGCTTCTCATGCTTAGCAATTGCCACCTGAACATATCTACGCTTTTTCGTCTGGATGACACTCATAGACAGAAGTCAAGAACTCTCATGTATTTCTTTAACATTGTAATTTTGGCCGAAATCCTCTCCCCTCTCCTGTACTTCACATCTTTGATGCTTATGATCTGGGACCCATGGCATCCTCAACACTTGAATTTGGGTCAGGCTAAATCCCATCTCCATATCTAATACTGAATCTACAGCATGCTCTCTACAGTCCCTTGCCTGTCACTAATGAGCATACCTGGGGGATTTTCCAGTGTTGGACTTAAGCTTTGTCTCTGTGCCACCTGCCAGCATCTTGGAGTCTATTTAGGATGGATCATTCATTTCAGACCCATATTGAGTATTAGGCCAACCAAGGTGCTTTTACAACAAGCAAAGACTACATTTTCAATATGTCCAGATCATTTATTATATCCAAATACTGATTTTCAGCTTGAAAACTAGTCATGACTGCATTTGCCTTATAAATCCATGCTGTATTCTTGGTAGCCTGAGCGCTTAATCTCCCAAACACTTCATTTCCCACACTCCCATACTCAATGCTTTGTCCCCAAATACATAAGACAAGGATGGATAGTGGAATCAGCATACCAGTCGTAGGCGAGTCCTAGCTTCATCACATTAGAGACATGATAGCAACAGCGACTGCTTGTAAAGCTCTCTATGTCCATTGTGGTGTTTATCATTGATATAATTTTGACAGAGCCTCTGTTTATATAGATTTCATAATTTCAGTGATAAAGCAATTACGAGTTTTCATGAGATTGCACTATTTACGAGTTTGGTCTTGGTTCAGGCGAATATAATTTTACAGTGTATCCCTGTTTCTTGCAATAGCACTAATTACCACTGCTTTCCTGATCAGTGTGTTGTCACTATTTTCTGAATGCACCCTTATTTCCTAAAGGTTTTGCAACTTTCCGTGGAAAACCCTTTCTCAGTCCCTACTTTCTCAACCCTACTTCTACGATGTCCATATTCACTGATCTCTGCCTTCCTATCACTACTATCTTAGTTTTTTATTTTAATGTGCAGTGTTTGCTTGATTACTAACAAATCACTATAGTTAATCACTATACATCTTTTGCTTTTTGTCTATATTGGCTGTGTATTACATTTTCCACACACATTGTTACTACTTTGCATGTTCCTGTGAAATTGCCAGGATTTGAGGGTACAGCTGCCAACCCTGGATGTGATTCTATCGGGAGCATAGTTATTACGTTCAATTTTACAACCTCATTGAAACTCCACAGAGACCGCCCTTTCAATAGATCAGGCTGTTTTTATTGTTCCATTTAGCACCTCAGAGAAGTTCCACAGAGACGACCCTGTAGGAAATGCACCTTTTGTGCACGGTCACCCCAGTTTTTAACCTTTTGTTGGCTTTAGAACTCTTTGTACTTTACACATGATGTAAAAGTGTCTGTGCTCCACCTTTAAACATGGTTGATTTTGTATAATGCTAATTGTCATATTTAACTTGCCTAACATTACTAGTAAATGTTAGAAAATGTATCCAAGGGTTTCAAAGTTAAATGCCACCAGCGGATTGTAGCACCTAATGTGCCATTCACTAGTTGCAGTGCCAACATGGCTTCAGGCCTACCATTAGAGCGTGGAACAGTTTAAAAACTGCATTTCAGGGGGCGTGGCTAGCAGCCGAAGATGGCGGCAGCCTAGAAGGAAAGCTCCGTGTTGAAGGCGGCTCCCAGTTTAATCCGAACATTTATCCGGCAATCTAATTACCCAGGCGGGTAGGCAGCGACGCCCAGGACCAGGCGGCGGCGATTCGGATTCGCCGGACCTCAATCCGAGGTCAGGAACACCAGTTACTGTCGGCGCCCCGAGCGGGCCTGTGGGCGACCGCCGGACCGGGAGGCACAGTGAGCAGCACGCCGACCGGAAGCGGCTTGAGGCAGGCAGCCATCCGCCGGAAACAACCGAGCGCGGAGAACGCCAGGGTACTCAGAGGCCGAGCCCTCCAGCATCCGTTACCGGACCGAGGGGGGCCGATCGGCCTGTCAGGAGGCTCAGCGGAGGTGAGGGGGACGCTCGATGAAAGCGGGCTCCAGCGCCCGGAGCGACGACGGGGGAAGCTGACGCCGCCATTTTCAGTAGCAGCGGCCAGAGAGCAGAGTCTGGCTGCGGCGGAACCGCGCTGCCACCGTGTGAGTACGGCGATCCCCCCCCCCTGGCCGATCAGAGTGCCTGGCAAAGCGCACCAGACCCGAAGGAGTCCCCGCCCAAGAATCGACAGGGCACCTCGCAGCGAAAAGACTTCTCTGGGTGCAACCCGGAACCCCCCCCCCCCTCCCGTCGCCATAAGGGGACCGAACACGAAATCTCCGGTGAGCCAGGGTCGCTGTAAGCGGTGGCGGAAGGGGGCAGAGGGAGTCCTGCAGAACGGCGACATTCGACGGCGTGCCCCATTAATGAGTCAGTGACCCGGCCGGCCACCACACACCAGGGACCCGTGCACGTCCGCAAACTCATTGGGACGCCTCAAGAGGGCCACAATCCCCCCCGTAGCCACAGCGGGAGCCCAGGGTAGACCCCCAGCAGCTGGCAGAGGACGATAGTTTGGCCCAGGCGAACCCAGGATGGCTGGCAAGGGGCATAAAGGCGGGACGTCACAATCACGCCTGGACCGCTTTGCCTATGAAAAACCCGGCTCCCCCTCCCCCTCGCAGGACGCCAGAACACAGGCGAGCAAGACGACCGAAGTGACCGGGGGCAAGAAAGCGACCATTGACGACGTCATGCGGGCCCTCACGCAGGTACAGGCCACAGTGGGATCGATTTCGGCCGAGATCACACTTATAAGGGCGGACTTCCATAAAATGACAGAGAAAGTGAACAATATGGAAGTTGTGACCAAGTCCCTGGTCGAGGACGTCTCGGAGCTCCAGATTAGTATGGAACGCATCTCGAAGGAGAACAGAGAACTACGAGACAAGCTCGATGACCAGGAAGGGCGCTCGAGACGGAACAACATCCGTATTATTGGTGTGCCGGAATCGGAAGACACGAGGGCAATGGACCTATATGTCGAGAAGTTGATCACGGACACTCTGAAGCCCAAAGGACTCTCCGCCTTTTTCACAGTGGAAAGGGCGCACCGGGTACCGGGGGGACGCCACAAGACAGGAGCTAACCCCAGACCGATCATAGCGAGGCTCTTCAACTTCAGGGATCGGGATGCCATCCTACAGGCAGCAAGGAACTCACCCCCTATCAAGATCCAGAACGCGACGCTGGCATTCTTCCCTGATTACACGGCCGAGGTGGCGCGGAGAAGGCGAACCTTCTTTGAGGTCAAAAAAGAACTCAGAGCCAGGGAAATCCCGTACTCGATGCTCTTCCCGGCCAAGCTTCGGGTCGTTGCGGACAACAAGACTTGGTTTTTTGAATCACCGGAGGCGGCGCAAGATTGGCTGGAGGGTTGGAGGGCGGCGGGCCCTCGTCGCTCGAATAGACAGAACAAGCACCGACCAGCTGGCCCCCGACAGGGCTCACAAACCAACGACGGAGATCTAGAGGTGCACTCCCCTTTATCCGACCATCAGGAGGACGAGGCAAACGGGGATCTGTAAGACACGGCCATGGTCCGACTGCCAGGAACATGATATGAACAGGAACGCTGCCTTGGACACTGGGCGGAGAGGCCTCCGCAGCTGAAGATGGGGGCCGCTGACCACGGAGAAACCTTCACTCCAGCGAGCAAGTACTATGTTAAGGGGTGGGATCAGGCACTCTGCTGAGTTGGGGGGGCGGGCAGTTCTGAGTCCGTTGAGCAGGGGGGCAGGGAGGGGGGGAGTTGGGGGTAGAAGGGGGTTTTGGTTTTTAGTTTCTACACAGGGTCAGGTTAGCTACGATGGGGCACACGAGTATAAGATGGTATGGTCACAATGCACCACACAGGGGCACTGCACAGGCCTCCTGGCCATCCCCGAGCGTAAAGTCACAGGCCGTAAACCAACACAGGATGGGGGAGGACACTAACGTAGGGCACACATCCCCGCTACTCCTTATGTCCTGGAACGTAAGGGGCCTGGGCGACAAGATTAAACGTGGGCTGGTACTGCAGAGTATAAAGAGGCTGCACCCCGCCCTGGTCCTATTACAAGAAACGCATCTCACCGGCACAGCCACGAAGGCCCTAGACAGGAGAGGCTACAACATGATAGTACACTCTGGGTTCACAAAGGGGTCCCGGGGCTCCGGGATATTGATTCATCGCTCATCCAGGTTCATAGCCCAATCAACGGCGACAGACACACAGGGGCGCTTTGCAGCGATACACGGCCAGTGGGAGGGGAAGCCACTGAACGTGGTCTCGGTCTACATCCCACCAGCACTACACAACATAGCTTTCCCGGAACTGGGGAAATTCCTGTTAGATCTCCCTGAAGGGGAGCTTGTTATGGGGGGAGATTTCAATGCAGTGGCACAAGACTCCCTAGACCGCCACCCAACGCGCATGCGTACACCAGGGCCCTCCAAACTGCATGACTTCATGGAAGCACAGGGTCTTGTGGATGTGTGGAGGCGACTCCACCCAGATGATGGGCAATACACATACCACTCAACAGTCCATGACAGCCTGTCGCGGATAGATTATTTCCTGACGTTGGGGGGGGGCTCCTCACTTTCGCTGACTCCCAAATTAGGCCGAGAGGGATCTCTGACCACTCCCCACTTACACTGACTCTGTTCAGTCAGAGACAATCCCGCAGACGGCTTTACCCGATTTACCCGGGTTACCTTAAAGAACCGGGCGTCACCAGGGCCTTGAGGAGGGGCACACGGTCCTACCTTGCAGAGAACGTGGGGTCCGTGGAGTCGCCCACTATTCTATGGGAGGCCTACAAGACTGTCCTCCGAGGACAGGCGATCTCGGTAATCACACAGCACAGACGCACACAACGTCAGGAACTAACAGACCTAGAGGAACAACTGGAAAAGGCCACACGAGACCATGAGGGGAACCCGACTGGAGACACCCAACACACACTCCGACTGGCCCAGCAGAGCCACACCGACTTTCTGCGCCGCCGAGTGCGGGACAATATGTCCGCAACAGCGAGCAGGATATACGACATAGGCGACAAGGCGGGGAAGCTTCTGGCATGGTTGGAGAGGGCGCGGGGTGGCCAGCGGGCGATATTACAACTGAGAGACCCTCAAGGTGAGATACACACCAGTCCGGCGCAAATAGTGGAACTCCTAGCTGACCATTTCCACTCCGTGTACTCCCCTGAATATGGGGTCACACGGGAAATGGTAGAACACTCCCTAGTGGGGGTGCCGACCCGCACTCTCTCCCCAGACCAACGGGACGAGCTCGACTCCGATCTGACGGAGGAGGAACTACAGGCAGCCATAGCAGCAATACACCCCGGGAAAGCAATGGGCCCCAATGGTGTGCCGATTGAATGGTACAAACTCATGTCCGAGACACTGTCCGCACCATTGCTCGATATGTTTCAGGAGTGCCGGGAACGGGGACGGCTCCCCCCTGATCAGCGCACGGCCACGATAGTCGCAATACCGAAGCCCCGCAAACCCCCGGAGGAGTGCGAATCATATCGCCCGATCTCCCTCCTTAACGCCGAGAGTAAAATCCTGGCGAAACTGTTGGCCACCAGGCTACTGCCCCATCTGGCGCACCTTATACACCCGGACCAATCGGGCTTTATGCCACACCGCAGCACGGCGCTGAACCTGCGACGGCTGCATGGAGTATTGGCCCGAGCCCCGCAGCTGGAGGAAGCGGCAGCGGTACTGTCGCTTGATGCCAAAATGGCATTTGATATGGTGGAGTGGCGCTATCTCTTTGCTGTCCTGGAACACATTGGTATCGGCCCAACGTTCATATCGTGGGTCAGACTGTTGTACACCGAACCTATGGCTAGAGTAACCGCAAACGGATACATATCAAGAGAGTTCCCGTTGGCAAGGGGTACGAGACAGGGGTGCCCACTCTCGCCACTACTGTTTGCTTTGGTGCTAGAACCCTTGGCCACGATCCTCAGGACCACCCAGCTGCTGAAAGGTATACACTGGGAAGGTGGTGGCGAGGATAGGGTTTCCCTATACGCCGACGACATGCTCGTCTACCTCACGGACCTCACGACCGGTATTCCGGTCTTGCTGGCACTATGTAAAAGCCACGGCACGGCCTCGGGTTATAAACTCAATTGGTCCAAATCAGTGATATATATGGTAAAAGGCGACCTTCCAATACTACCCACAGATTGCCAACTACTCGTAGAACGCGTCACCTTTAAATACCTAGGGATATGGATTACAAGGGAGCACTCGACCTTCCTTGACCGGAATCTTAAGCCCCAACTGGACAAATTGAAGACTGATGTGCGCCTTTGGAAAAATCTCCCCCTAACACTGCTAGGTAGAGCGGCACTCTTTAAGATGCTGGCGCTCCCTCGCTTCCTCTATGTTCTGGAAAACACGCCGGCGGTGGTTCCCGTATCGTTCTTCCGTCAAGTCTCGGCCCAACTGTCCACTCTCCTGTGGGGGGACAAACCGGCCCGGGTCGCACAGTTGAAATTGACCAGGGACTGGTATAGCGGTGGGATAGCCCTCCCCAACCTTGAACTGTACTACTGGGCGGCACATCTCAAGGTGATTAACCAGTGGATCCACGCACCGCAAGACGACCCAGCGTTCAGGGCGGATAGACACCAACTAGGCTTGTCCACTCTGCTAGCCCCGCTCTATAATAAAGGGGTGGTGAGGAAACTAGAGGGGCCTACCAAACACACTGTTGCCCTATGGCACAGGGCTCAGAGACGGCTGGGGTGGGAGGGAGTGATCACCAGGCTCACGCCACTATGGGACGCCAAGGCCCTCGGTAACCTGCGCAGCTCCAAGGGGTTCGACCAGTGGGACACCATTGGGATCTCCACGGTGGGCGATCTATGGACCGGGGAGGGTGTGCTCTCCTTCACGACACTAAAAGAACAATACAACCTTGCAGAGACCGAAACATATAGATACATACAAATCAGGCACGCACTCCTGTCGGTGCTAGAACCTGGCACGGCGCCTCCGGAGTCGGCTCCGTTGGAGGACCGACTGCTTACAGACTACATGGAGGCCGGGGCAACCTCCCTCACTTATCGGAAACTCATGAATAACCTGCCGGACCCCCTGGGGAAACTAAAGGGGTATTGGGAGGACGAGGTAGGAGACCTAGATGAGGCAGACTGGAACGCAGCCCTGGCTTCGCCCAGGGAGGCGGGTATTTCCACTCGATTCAGACTGATCCAGTTTAAAGTGCTACACAGGGTCTACTACACCCGCACGACGCTGTATAAAATACATAGAGCAGAACACCCACACTGCCTGAGGAGATGCGGAGAGGAGGGCACACTATACCACACTATATGGACATGTCCACATATACAGGATTACTGGCGGCGAGTCACGCGCACGATTGGTCAGACACTACAGAACCCATTTACACCAGATCCCAGGATCTGTCTCCTGAATGTCTGGGGCCCAACGGACCTTTCGTTGCAGGCAAAGAGATGGGTGGTCATAGGGGTAATGCTAGCGAAACGTGACATCGCAAAGAACTGGGGGGCACAGGAAGCACCGACACTGGCGCAATGGTGCAGAAATATGGATGTGCTTATGCTAACTGAGCGGGCTGTGTATCAGCAGAGACATAATCCTCGGAAATGGAACGGGATTTGGTCACCCTGGAACAAATTTAGGGGAGACCTCTGTGAGCCCCTGCCCGAGGAAGGAGATGGGGACAGCTCAGAGGATGACGAAGGCC
The DNA here is from genome assembly GCF_964261635.1 of Lissotriton helveticus. Lineage (NCBI taxonomy): Eukaryota > Metazoa > Chordata > Amphibia > Caudata > Salamandridae > Lissotriton > Lissotriton helveticus. The sequence continues at coordinate 1,930,362,178 of NC_136059.1, forward strand.
TGGATTGAAGAGGGGGAGGGGGGAATGGACTGTGGGGATAATAGAGGGTACGGGACCATGGGCACTTGCCCGCAGATGACCATACTGAAATGTATACTTGAACCGGGACCTGATAGTTGCATTAAGACATTCTAATGTTGATATAGAACTTTGCTAATTATTGACTTAACCCTGAAAGTAGCTAGTTTGAGTTGGGGGGGTAAAATATTAAAAGTTGCTCTACTGATTATGGCAGCGGAATGTTGACGCTGCATTGAAGATCTAATGTTCGTTACTGTATACCATGAGACAGCAACAACAAAAATAAAACTTTAAAAAAAAAAAAAAAACTGCATTTCAACCAGTTAAAATAGACCCCTGTGATTGTCTAAACCTCACTTTTAAATATTAATAAGTTACCCTTAAGTCCACCTTATATAAAAGGCAAGGTGCTAGGTATATAAAACTAGGACATGTAAAAACGTACAGCTAAATATATCCTTACTGTGAAAAGCATTTAAAATCTATTTTGAATGCAGCAAGTCTAGTTGTTCCATTAAGAAAAACACTAAGAACCACTAATACATTTTGTAATGCTATCTTTAGCTAGGAACCAATTAGAAATATAATTCTTGCACTCCTTGTAAAATGTAGTCAAAGCCCAATTCACAGGTGAGGTCACTTTTGGTAATAAATATTAAGGAAAGGGTAACTTTGCAGTCAGGAACTGTACCTTTCAACACTAGTATTATCTGGCAACCTGAAATAATACGGTAATTTGGTCTTCTGAATACAGCTGCGCACAGTAGCTTAGAAGAATCACATATATAACTACAACAGGTGCAATGGCACCAAATCCCTCTATTATCACTCTTTCTTACTTGCCAACAAGGTACAATGAGCCCCGTTACCTTTACTTGTTTTAGGCCCATGGCACCATAGCAATGTCACTTAAGGCAAAATGTATAAACAAATATAAATCTGTTTGATAAACCTATTTTGCTCTTTTGTAATCATGTTTTTTTAAGCATATTGTTGGTGTTAACTAATCAATTTCTTTTCAGTAGCAGGCTTTGACAGCCAAAAGAATTATGATCGCTGCACAGAACGAACTGGTATATGAAAAGTAATAGACAAAGATTTGCAAATCATGTTCAAAATATGCTTTTTAGAAAAGTGTTTTATTCCTTCATTTCTAAAAGTGTCGGGTTCATCCAGGGGAAATTGGCACATCCTCTGTGTGTCTTGCTTATCTGAAATTTGAAAACTTTATGAGTTATGGCTTCAGCCTGCTGTTCACCTCGTCCCTCCCTCTGAGCAGAAGAGGGAACGATGGAGATAAGGGACTCGATTGAGTTGTTAAACTATTGCCATCTAACAGCGAAGCTTGCCAATGGCTGGAATAGCAAACACATTGATACAGCCTTCCTTTCTTATGGTTGTGGTCAAGCAGTGTTTAAACATAAGTATCAGCCTTCGGTGGCTTTTCAAGGTTATATTTAGATTTTGCACTTCTTGATTATTGTATTTGTAGGCCTTTAAATTGATTTCAAAATATGCAAAAGGGCAAGAAAAGAAATATAATTTGGTTTAAAATGGCAGATTAATGAAGAATACATGCTACCAATTTACAATGAATATGAACAAATTCTTAATGCAAATATCAATAAAATACTTAAAGCACCTCACTTGGTGTTAAGTCGAGATTTTTATCAAACTCTTTTCTCTGAATTTTTGGAATTCACAAAGAATTTCCAGACCACTCTGAGAAATCGGCGATACTAACATATTTTTAGGAATTCTCAAATGCCTATGGAGTCATGTCTTTATACGTTGCCACATAGGACACCTGGGGAAAAAATCATGTTGATAAACCCCTTCCGGTTCAATTACTCTCCCTTTGGTATATGTATCATCCCTAATCTCCAACCCTTAATTCACTGTTGCTCCTGCCCTTCATAGGAGGAAATCACACTTAAAATAATGAAAGTTATGCCAGAATTTTGTCCTGACAAATTATTACAATCTGAATTTACACACACCAGCTTGGCCAACTGTGTCTGTATTAAGTCTGGGTGGAGTTTGCGGAGTTCTGCTACGCTGAACTCTGCAAAGTGCAAAAGAACTCCACCTCGCTATGCGGAGCTCCGCAAGTGGCGGAGTGCTTTGGATAAATGCTGTTCACTGTGATTTTCAGTGTCAGGTGCTTGTCAGCAGTGTGCAATCACTGCGGACGGCACCATGCACAGTGCAAGCGGGTGCTGCTTCCTTTCTGCCGCTCTAGTAGAATTTTACTCGAGCGGCTGCTTTGTCAATGCAAGCAGTAGCAAAATTACCTGACCACTGGCAATGAGAAATCTGAGTGCCTTCATTGAGAAATCCCGCTGGAAGGTTGATTTTCCACGCTCGCCAACTTGATGCTCACGATCGAGAATGAGGAAAAATCTCGGTGGGAGGTGGATTTTCTACACTTGCGCTCACCAACTTGACGTGAAGAACGCGAGCGATGGAAACAACTCTGCTCCGCATAGTTTTAGGAACACTACGCGCTCTGCGTAACACAGAGTGGTGAAATCTCTGCAAACATTGCAAGCGGGGCAGAGTTAACCGCCCAGACTTAGTCTGAATGAAGATAAATGGAGCCCTATCTACTCTTTGCAACCTCAACTCCAGTCTAGACTTCTCTGATTAATTAGGAGTCAGACAAAGTCAAATCTTCAGCCACTTGCTCCAGAGATCTGTGTTTAGTCAAGTTTCAGCACTCAAAGGGCCCGATTCACAGAACTAACTTAAGACAAAATCCTAAACTTACTACTTTTGGTATTCACAGAGGCATTTATTAGTAGTAAAGTTAGGATTTTGTCCTAAGTCTGTCTCAAGTCTGTCTTAAGTTTGTCTTAGGTTTGTCTTAAGTTTGTCTTAAGTTTGTCTCAAGTCTGTTCTGAGTTTGTCTAAAGTTTGTCTTAAGTCTGTCTTAATCTGTCTTAAGTCTGGCTTAAGTTTGTCTTAAGTCTGTCTTAAGTCTGTCTTAAGTTTGTCTTAAGTCTGTCTTAAGTCTGTATTAAGTCTGTCCTAAGTTTGTCTTAAGTCTGTCTTAAGTCTGTCCTACTACTTTTGGTATTCACAGAAGGCATTTAGTAGTAGTAAAAATAGGATTTTGTCTTAAGTTTGACATGTGGAACAGGGTCAAGACTGATTTGCATATGGCTGGGTCCAAATTATGGTGACGTTGTGAACAAACAAATGATAGATTAAACCCAGATCTTTGCGTCTGGGAGTAAATGTTTGCAATGTTCAGCATTCCATCCATCATTTGTTTCTTTTGCGTTATATTTGATTGATGACTAAATAGCCAGACATGGTTACTTCAAAATAAAGAATAATTTCAAAATTGCAATGCCCATTCAGGGAATGGCATTTTACTCTGCCTGGAGTTACCCTCTGGCTTTTATTTTCCTTGTATGTAGAAGGTGCCTGGGACCCACACAGCACTTTGACTTATCTGAGTCTTTCTTCTTGTTTTCATTGGATGCATGCAGTTGATGCTCTAAAGGAGCACCAAAGTCATGCCTGTCTGCCCCCAACTGCACCCATCTGCACCGGCTAGGACCAGGGCCAGTCATAATGTCCAATTAATTACCTACCTACCTACCTACTTACAGGAAATACTAGAATACATTCCTGGTGACTATTTGCTCCTTCATAAGAACAGAGCTGACACAAAAAAGGGAGGAGGTGTAGCTGCTATTGTACCTACATACTTATCAATTTCATTGCAAATCAATTGAAAGTGTGGATCTCATACTGTTTAAAATAGAAGTAAAACACAGTGATAGCTTGCTTACTTGTGTATCACCACCACCATGCAGAGCAAATTTTAGCCAACAAATATTTGAAATAATATGCTCCTTATCCACCCAATAAGTGCATTGATTTTACAGACTCTGTGACTTCTTTAGAAATTCAGCAACATATAGATATGCCTATCCATAATAAAGTTCATTACCTGGACTTACCCTAGCCACATAATTAAGAGGTTATGGACTTAATCATACAGCCATGTCTTTGGTCAGACTATCATTTGATTAAATGATCTATTCCAATCTTGGAGGCTGAAAAAGAATATACAAAGTGGTTAACAGCAGCAGCGGATAGGTTTGCACCATTGCAACAGCGACATGTAAGCAAACGAGCAAAGCCTTCTTCAAAGTTCAATAAAGACCTAAAGGAGGCAAACTCAAACTTTGCCAGATCGAACACCAGTAGTGCAATAAATACCAGGAAGAATACAAAACGAAATACAAAGAGGGGCACATTTTATATGAAGCAAATCTACAACAAATGAAATCCAACTATTATAATAATAGGAACAAACATAAGGAAACTTTGAAAAGTTTAGACAATCTTATTTTCTCTAAAAAGTTAACTCCTAGAGTGAAAGCCTCTCATCACTTATGGAATAATCTAAATTATTTTTAATTGATATAATAAAAACAACTGTGAACAGCATTATGCCTCCTTCCGTTATCAATTGCCCGTGGACTAAGATGGAAACTATGTGGTGCTGTTCTTTCTTTCTTTTCTTCTTCTGGTCAAACCAGGATCACTAAAGGATCCTTGTGCACCTACCATCATAAAAGAAATGTTTTTAGTAATAATACATCCATTATTAATGCTAGTTTATAAATCTCTTCAGCAGAGACTCATGCTTAAGCCCTTTAAACATGCAGACGTGATTTCCATGCTGAAGAAATAAGGGTATGATCCGACGGTTTTGAAAAATTACCATCTAAATCTCACTGCTTCCTTTTCCAAGCTAAAATACTGGAAGCATATGCCACTCAAGATATCGCTATTATATTTGGGGTCAATTTTAACCACCCTTCGGACCTTCAGTCCTAATTAGAGATATAGCTAGAGAAGAAGATGGCCACCATGGCATCCCCCAGCAGGAAGGAGCTTGTATTCCAACCACCTCTAAGGTTGCTCTTAAACTGATAGATCTCTCTCTCTCATGCCAATTGAGAATGTATAATGGCCGTACCCCTTCGGACTTAAAGAGGCAGCCCACATTTAGAAGATGATCTAATAGAAGTAACATTGACTTTTTTCTACTAGACTAATACTCGTGGCATGCGCTGATTGATATGAGGATCGAGGATAGTTATGAAAGTGACCATTTTCCACCACTTCTAACTCCTGAGGGCAGCCTCCTTTTAACAGATCTGGCCAAAAATTTGCCCAAAGGGAATTGGCTGTCACCAACAACAGGAGAAATGTCAGATGGGATACTATTGTTTCAAATCATGATGCTCTAAACCAAATATAGACTTTGTTTCAGTAAGAGATTCTTTTATTAACTGTGCGATTACTTAAAATCTTTACAGTATAAAACACATGAACAGCACCCCCCTCCCAATCACCCTTCCCCCAGGAACAACCCGGTATTCAGCTTTAAAATAGCACCATGGCTACATGGGCTCTATTTACTGCTTTATGTCCATTTAAAACTTCAGTTTAAAAATTAGTTAATATATTGGGTCACCAACCTTTCACATTTTTACTCCTATAGGGATCAATGGTTATATAAAAATCCAACAGGGTCATTCCCTCTGTGATGTTAATTGGCATTAATAAGAGTTCTCAGCGTGCCCCCTGGTGGGCCCCACGTTCAATTTATGATTCCATTGTCTGTGCAAAAAACCCCTGGGTTAGGTGACGACTGACAGGGTTAGGGCACCAGATGATTTTCATTACAGAATGACAGGGACTCTGAAATCTGCGGCCTTTTGATGGGAATCAAGTGCAATTCTAATTTGATGGGTAAACTTGCCAACTCTGGTAAGTAAGCAAGTTGAGGTTTCTGAAAAGCACCATTCCGAGGCCTCACTGCAAGTTCTGAGGCCCATGTCCCTTAGGGCCGGGCGCAGCAAACGACAATGATCGCAGGCCATCTTTGGGCTGCAGCATATGAGATGTAGCCAGGATTTCCTGTGGTAATTACATAACCGGCAGGAGATGATGTTGTCTGTACGTGCCCACTTTGGGTTAAAATCCGAAATCTTGAGGGCTGTGAGGCGCAAGTACAGAATTTTCTTTCTTGCTTGGCTGAGAGTGAGCCTCGCAAATATGGGTGAGCTTTCCCAGGATTATATGACTTATCCAGGGCCAGTGTGAGAGAGTTGTCCCGGAGTGATGAACGATCCAGTTCAGACGAGATGGTCTGGACTTGATGCTTCACTGCTTTGGCCCAGGCAGAGTAAGGAATTTCGTGAAGGGCATGCTCTTTGCCTCAATTTTCAGTTGGTCTATTGCTTGATCCAACTTGGAGTGCCATGCGGAACCCTCTGCCCTGAAAATTAATTTTAGGAAATATTTAAGATTGTTTTCAGGGGCTTTCAGTACTCTGAGGTAATATTTTATTAGGTCCCCCTGTAGTGCCAAGTCCAGTCTGTTCAGTCCTATTTACAGCCTTAGCCTGGTGTTCCCTGCTTTTCTGGGAGTTTGTAGCATGGTCTAATAAGCTTTTATCTGGGCCGCATTGATGACTTTCTCAAGTGCTCCTTGGAAGGCTAAGTGACCATAAGTGATTGCTGGAATTAGTTTTGCCCTAAGTACAGTCAGCATGGGTTCTATAGATGGACTTACTAGCCGATGGCTTAGACGTCTGAGTGACAGAATTATTTTGTTAATTCTTGGTGTTAACTCCTTTATGTGTTTGGCTGCTGTGTCCCTCTCAGTCACCCATACCCCCAAGTTATTGTAGGAGGTAGCTGTCCTGAATTGGTGCTCCCCCAAAGACGATGTTGCTTGTTTTGTGTGAGGATATTTACCAAAGATTACTATCTTGGTCTTGCTCTTGTTGATCTGTAGGCTATTTTCCTTGTTATACACTGCAATACTATTTAATGCTCTTTAGAGCCCCAGCCTAGTGTGGTAAATGACCACTGTATCGTCCGCATACTGGAGAGTTCCCAAGACCAACTTCCCCAATCTCGGTGGTACTAGGCTGGCATCTTTCAAGGCTGGCACCAAGTCTGCTGTGTACAAGTTGAATAGTAGGGGGGGCAAAACACATCCTTGCTTTAGCCCGGTGTTAGTTTTGATTATTGGTGTTACGATTGTTGGGCTTAGTTTGACCCGGACCCATGTCTCCTCGTAGATGGCTTTTACTTGGAGCCCTTCTTGGAATCAATGAGCGACCACTATCTTAACTCCCTGAACGTAATAAAGCTCCACAGTGATTGTTTCACCACTCTCAGGGGCACCTGTTTTACCAAAACTATAACACCAACCACACGCATATAATTACTAACTCTTGGTATAATACTATAGAGAGGCCAAAACATCTCTGGTTGAACAATCCCTAATCCAGGAAGTAAGGACCAGGTACAAACTAATCCTTACAAACACAAAGAGAAACTGTGACTCTCAAATATGGCGGGATGTCTTAGAAGCCATTCAAACTAAAAAACAAACCACTTTTTGGCATAAGCTTAGCCATGGAAATAAGCCAGACACAATGAGACCTCAAGCCAACATCTTACAAGTGAACTGGGCGGTTCAATGTCTATCCCTTTATAGTAAGTGCAAACTAACCAATATAGAGCGAGATCTTCTTGCTCAGGCGTTGCTGTCCGTATTCCAACCTAGCACGGGCTGAGATCCTCCTAGGTCTTGGCACGATTCCCTAAATGATAGATTGATTTTCACCCTGGCTGAGACACAGCAGGTTATTTCTGAACTGAAAGCTGGAAAGGCCCCTGGGCCGGATAAGATCCCTGGGGATTTGTTTGAATCTACGCCAGAGATCTGGTCACCACACTAAAATCGTATTTGCAAAGCCATTGCGACAGGTGCACTTATCCCAGATTCATGTAAGGGAGCAGAAATAATCCCCATATATAAGAAATGTATGAGATCTGTTCCAGCAAACTATCGCCCAATAAGCTTGATAGATAAAGCCCAAAAGATCTTCTGCATACAAGTCCTGGGCCATTTAACTTCTTTGTTTGATAGATATTAAAATTCTGCCCCCTTTCCAGGCAGGAGTTTGCCCATACATAAGCACTGTAGGCCAAGTTTTTAGGTTCTTGATGCTGAGGTGGAAAACAGTTGATCTCAATGAGAGAGCTTTCACGTATCATTCATGGACATCCGAGTTGCCTTAAATATGGTCCCCAAAGATAAACTCTGGGCAGCCCTGAGGGACATGGGTATCCCTCCTGTGTTACTCAGAACCATGTGGGACTCCACACCGGAAACTATGCCCAAGTAAGATGGGGCCCTGAGGGTAAATTAACAGACTGTATCACTGTAGATAAGGATGTAAGGCAAGGATGTCTTCTTGCCCTAACACTCTTTCTACTTTTTAATAACAGATGAGTTAACTTCCTAATGGGCTGCGTAAAAGACTCCCTAGTCCTAGGTGGTGTCAAGATCCTGGCATTATTATTTGCCCACGACATACTATGGGTGTCATAAATCCCCAAAGGCTTGGAACTACTACTAGAAAGATTCAACCTGTTTTGTGCTTATAATGGGTTAGCCATAAATGCTGATAAAAAAAGATTTATGGCTATTCATCCCCACAAATAATCCAGAGGAACAATTAGACTAGGGGGAGCTAATGTGGAGATAGTCTCACATTTTGACTACCTGGGTATACATCTGTTGAGCACTAGCTCATAGAAAAACCAGATAGTCAGGAGTGGGCTTTTTCTTAATCACATGGTTGCTGCCACGTCGAATTTTGCAAAAATACACCTTTTCATCCTATGTTCCTACAATTGGAAATCTGGAGAGCCCAAGCTGTGGCTGCACCTATTTATGGCTCTGAATTCTGGGGTCATAGCAATGTGAATTCGCTAGGGAATGCTGAAAATAAGTTCTTTTGGTCAGCACTTAGGCTCCCCAAAGTACGCCCAGGAATTTCCATAGACTATTTTTTTTTTTTGTAAATTTGTTTTTATTGCAGAATTATTAACAACATATCGAGATAGTACGACCTCCATCACCACCTCTGTATAAGGCATTATGCTTTCTCCAGGTTGTACACGGCCCTTCAGCCCACATCCCGGAGGCCGGGCGGCGCAGCAACAAATTCCTGCATGAGATCGTCATGAGTGTTACAGAAGGGTTTCCGGCCATCAGCACAACAAAGTATCTGCTTTTCTTTCACCCCCCCAACAACTCCCTATCCCCACCCCAAACATCCCCCAAAGGAATCGTCCCTCCCCTGATGGCAACACTCGGACCCAATGGATCTATGTAGTAGGTCTCCGCTAGTACCTTCCCAAGTTGGCCACCCATGAACCCTCACCAACCAGTTCCCCCTGGAAGTCCCCACTCAGTGCCCGCGTCCACCTCCTGTGGACACCATCCACGTCCCTTGTCATCGGGTCCTGGACCATTCCTATCAGGGTGATGTAATAACTCCCCTATGCCCCTCCCCCCCCCCCCTGCTGTTGCTGATGTGGGTCGTAACTGTGGGTTCCGGACAGAATGGCTCGCTATCAGTAGGGATGACACCTACATGCCCTGGTTTCATGGAACCCCTTGTGCAAGAAGTCTTTCATCCTCATTTTCCATCAAACAGTCACGCAACGCCTGCACAATCATCTCCCATGCTCTAGCCCTCTCCAGGCTCTTCTCATTACCCGTTCTGGTGGCTTGTCGCATTCTCAGCACACTTTCACACGTAGACCATTTCAACAACTCGTTCGACCATCTCCTGATAGAAGGGCCCTCCTTGGATGTCCAGCGCCATTTAATCTCTCTCTGGGCCAGCATGAGCCCCAGATCGATAAACTTGCTCGTGATTTTCGTTTTCGCTGTGTGGGGGAACCAAAGGAGCAGGCATGCCGCCATATCAAACTCCACTTCCCTGTCTGTGATCGCATTCAGAAGCTCACCCACCTCCGGCCAGTATGTGCCCAACCGCGAGCAACCCCACAACATATGGTCCAGCTCAACTCCAGGCGTCGAGCACCTTGGGCAAGCCGCCTCCTGCACCTGAAAATGTCGTCGGAGTTTCCCTGGGGTCAGATAGGCTCTATGCAGTATGAAAAAGTGCACTTGCTGGCACCTGGCGTTCCTACTACCCTTCCACGTCCGCTCCAGTATGTGGCTCCAGTCCGTATCCGGAATGGGCTTGCCTATACTGACCTCCCATTTTGCCTTCAGCATCGAGAGTGGTTCTAGCCCCTCATTCAGCATCCGCGATTGGAGACAAGTGACCGCCTTAATCGTGCCCGCCGCCATCACCACATACTGGCACGCCATAGTCGTGTCCGGTTCCGTCAGTTCAACCTTCCAGTGTTTTTGCATTGCAGCAGAGATCGCTGCGTGCAGGAGATAACCCCCGTCCGAGAGACCAAATTGTTCCTGCAGCACCCCAAATGGGGCCATCTGCCCTTCCGCATAAAGATCTCCTACCACTTGTAGACCCAACTCCTCCCACTCCAACAGCGGCGACCAGTCGCCTCCGTGAGGCAACGCCGTCAGCATCCCCAGGGGGATCTCCGGAGCGTAAGGTCGTGTGACCCGCGCCCTCTTCAGGCTCCTGTGCCAGCACAACCGGAGGGTTCTCTCCTCTAGGGTGAGCTCTCTCAAGCCCAGTTTCTGTTGCATAATTATATAGGACAAGACGTGTCTCCGGATACCCTTCCCCCGTTCCTGGTCTGGGCCTCTGAATTCACGTGCGACGTTTTGAGTCAGAACCTGGAGCTGGGCCGCCAGGTAATACAATTCAAAGTCGGGCACCGCCATCCCACCCTCAAGTTTGGGTCTGGTCATATTATGCAACGCCACCCTGCGTCTGCCATGTCCCCAAAGAAAATCAATGATCATTGACCTCAGGTCTTTAAAGATCCGCTGAGGGATCCAGATTGGCAAGGTTCTAAAATAATATAGCAGTCGCGGCAGAGCTACCATTTTTAATATTGCCACTCGACCCTGCACTGATAGAGGGAGGGAGGCCCAAAAAGACATGCATCCCCGCAGTCCCCTGACGTTCTACCTATGTTACCTTCCAGGAGACTCGCAGCATCATGGTAGATTCTGACTCCTAGGTACGTGAAGCACTTGTCTTCCCAGGCCACATCTAATGCCAGAGGAGGATAATGCATATCCGTTCGCAATGGGAAAACACACGTCTTAGCCCAGTTCACCTTAAGTCCCGACAGGCCGCCGAAGGCTGATAGCATCTCCACGGCTCCTCTAAGAGCTGCCCCTGTGTCCTCCAAATACAACAGCAGATCATCTGCATATAACGAGATGTGGTGGGTATCCTCATTATATCTAATCCCATTAAATGAAGCTCCCGCTCTAGCCCGCGCCGCCAGTGGTTCCATCGCAAGAGCGAACAGGAGAGGGGATAGCGAGCATCCCTGCCTCGTTCCAATTGGGAGGCCGTCCACCCCCGGCATCTTGTTCCTAGCCATCTGCTTAATAGCCCCTCAAATCTCCGTTAAAGTGACTGATCCGCCCAAAGCCTTCGCCGTTTCTTCATCTAGCACCGGAAGCTGCACAGTGTGTAAATAGTCGCCTATTAATGTGGGCTCCGCTTCCAACTGTGTATCATAAAGGCCCACATAGTACTTCTGAAAGCGCGTCAATATTGCCGCTTGTGAGTGGACCACCTCCCCTGTCTCAGTTCTGATACCCAGGATCGGGCTTCCCCTAGGCTCTGGGTTAGCAAGTTTCGCTAGCAGTGTGCCCACCTTATCTCTCTCCGCGTGCGCCTTAGTGATGTACAGCTTGTAATCATAGCATCTCAAACGCTCCGTTTCTCTCGTCACCAGTTCTTTCGCTTCCAACAGCCGGCCCTGCAGGTCCGGCCTTTCAGGCCTACGCCGTTCAAGCTCTCTCAGCACACAATCCGCCTTCTCCAGATCCGCCAGGACAGTCGTCCTCACATTCGAGAAGCCGCCCATACAGACCCCCCTCACCACCACTTTCATCACATCCCATTCCACCGATCTCGTGGCTGCTGACCCTTCGTTCTCATCGAAGTAAAGCGTCATGCCCTGGTGGACCCTGTCACTAAACACTGAGTCCTCAAGCGTATCAGGCCTGAGCCTCCAAGTTGGGACCGCCGACCTCGTCCCCTGCCACCGTACCCCTATCAATAAGGGATTGTGGTCCGAGATGGTCCTAGCAAGGTATTCCGTGCGCGATACCATGGCAGCCAGGGGGCCACTACATAAGATGGAGTCAATTCTGACATGCAGTGCGTGCAGTGCTGAGAAAAAGGAGTAATCCCTAACATTGGGTCGCTGTTCCCTCCACACATCTATCAGGCCCCACCTCTCCTGCCAGTCCTTCCTGTGCGCTGCTAGACTACGCACCGGGGAGTCGGCCAAAGGCGGGTGCGATCTATACCATGCCACATCAGTGATTGAGTTAAAATCCCCTCCCAGTACAATGGGGCCCGTCAGGAAGTGGGCCAGCGAGCCTGTAAGAGTATAAAAATATCGGGCCTGATCGACATTGGGGGCATAAACACTACACAGGACCACCTCCCTGCCATAGAGCCTCCCTTCTACCACCACAAACCTACCCCCTGGGTCCACCAATTGACTCGTGACTTGGAATGGGACCCCTGCTCTGACCCATATCAGCACCCCTCTCGCGAACGCCGAGTAGGAGGTGCCAAACACTTGTCCACGCCATCTCCTCTGCAATGCACCACATTCCAGTTTGGTCAAATGAGTTTCCTGCAACAGTGCTATTTGGATGCCCCTCCTCACCAAATAAGCGTGCACCTTGTATCTTTTTGACATTGTCCTGAGTCCACGAACATTCCATGTGAGGCACTTCAGATCAGGTAACGACCCCATCGCAGCCATCCCCTCCCCACTTCAATAGTATGAAAATACTCCCCACATCATTGCAACAATACCCCTTCCCCAAAACACCCCAACAAACTACCCCAACCCCACTCCCCAGGACAGGACCTAACAACACTGCTGCGGCCCCCATCCAAACCTGTAACCTCTCACACTGTTCACTAACCTGTGGTAGTCACCACAGAAAGCCTTAAGGGCAGCGGGGTTGTGTCTCAGAGCCGACCTGGGGCACGCCCAGCCCTCACCCCACGCCCCTGATCCCACATAACAGTTACAACAGAGTACCTGCTAGTCGCCAAGCATCAGGAATTGTCTGCCCCAATAGAGAGCCAGTATGACGTCCCAAAACTATTCATTAAACAGGCCATCCGCTGTCTGTGGTGTGACCGTCGGCCCTGCAGAGCTGTCAACCTCCGAAAGTTCTCCCCCAGATTTTTTCTCCTCCGAGCCAGATTCCTCCGACAACGTCTCCTGCTGTGACCCCGTGATAATTGCCGTTGCAGCCAGAGCTCCTTTGCGGTCTGCCGCCATCAGGTCCGCTCCCAGTGTCCTCTTAAGTTTGTTGCATTTGCGGATTCGCTGAGACTTTCGAATCCGGACTGGTCTCTGCTTCTCCTTTCCCCCTTTATTCTGGCGGTCCGTGCCCGCTCGGTATAGGTCCAGCCAGGACCATGCCTCATCTGGGGAGTGGAAAAATTGGGTTGTGCCATCAATGATCACCCTTAGTCGAGCCGGAAAGAGCAGTGAGTATTGTATCCCCTCCTCTCTCAGCTCCTTCTTCACCGCCAGGAAGGACGCCCTGCTCCTCTGGACTTCCTGGGTGTAATCCGGGAAAACCGTTACCGAGCTATTATCCACCTTGAAGGGTCCCGTAGCCCGCGCCCTTTGTATCAGTAGGTCACGATCTTTGAAATGCAGGAGCCTAACTACCATCGGTCTGGGGGGTCGGCCCTGCATGGGTGGGCGGGCAGGGACCCTATGTGCTCTCTCAATCGAAAAGAATAGAGACAGCCCGTCCGGAGCAACCACCGATTTGAACCAGTGTTCCATATACGCCACTGCATCGTCCCCCTCGACTTTTTCCGGCAGGCCTACTACCCTTACATTGTTCCGGCGGTTGCGGCCTTTGGAATCCTCCGCCCGTCTCTCCAGCGTCGGGTAAGTATATCGGACAGTTTATGCTCCGCAGTGACCACCGCCGGTTTTAACTCTTGGAGCAGCTGCTCGTTCTCCTTCACCCTATTGGAAAGTTTGGCATGGTCCGCCTTCAGGAGGTCCAGTCCTGTAGCCACCTGTGCTATATCCTGGTGCAGAGACTCTTTGGTCGCAGTAATCGCTTCCAATATGCTGTCCAGGCGTGTATTCAGCCTACGTTCTTGTGCTGACGTATCCTGGCTCTCCTGGAGTGTGCCATCCATGTCCGACATAGTCGTCTGGCCCTGCCTCCGCTCCGCTCCTGTTGTGCCACCGATTGCGGCCATCCCGGGCACCAGGCGCGGCGTTTCAGTAGGCCTCCGGGCGTATTATTCGATTGTAGTGCTCAATCGCCAGGTAGAGATGCCACTCGGGCCCTCGGGATCCCCACCACGTGTTTCCCGGGCCGCGGCCCCTCACTCCGGAGTGCTGTTCACTCGTGCCTGGGGGGCTCTGTGCCAGTGTCCAAAATGGCCGACCTCTGTCTACTCCCTTCGGGAATGGTCCACCCAGCACTGCCCGTTCCCGGGAGCCCCTCCCGGAGTCCCGCACCGTCTCGTCCCAGGCTCGATCTTTCCGTCTCCCCGTGTCAGGTTCCGGATCGTCGCCACCCCGGTGTGGGCTCAGTATTAGGGCAAGGAGCGGGGAAAATAAGTCCAGGTTCCCCCGGTGACTGAGAAGATGCCAACTCCAACCGAGCCCCCAGGCAGTGCAGGGGCCCTCAAATGCCAAGTGCTGCGGTCGTCGGTGTCAGCCAGGTCTTCCCATCCCCTTCGCAGCACTATAGCAGCCCCGCTCTGGCAGCAGCCTTCTACCCCCGGCTGTCGCAGGAACCGGCGGCGCCCACCGGGGCGCCCTCCTTACCGCTGCCTCCAAGCCCTCCCGGGCGTAAGTCGTTCTCCGGGGCTCCACGCCGGTCTGCACCAGCCTCCAGCACTGCTCCTCCAGGAGCCTCCGTGTAGTCCCGTCCACCAGTTCCCGGGTGCCACCTCCGTCCCCGGCGTGCAAAGCCGCCGGGCAGCCCCACTCCCAGAGAGCCTCCGAGTTCCGCGGTGGGGGGATGGGCTCCCCGGTCTCCGGTCCGCGGCACAGCCGAGAACCCTCTCTTCCTCCTCCGCTGTCGGCTGTGTCCGAGGATCTGGCTCGTTCGCCGCGGTTCCCGTTAGGCAGCGGTCCCCTCCTCACCACAGCTCCCTATCTCCGCGCTCCTCCGAGCCGTCTCCGCCAGTCCGGGCAGCCGCCATCTTAGCTCTTTGTCCTCGGCTCCACGGGACCGCAGCGTCGGTTCCCTGCTCATCCGCGGGCCATCCGCTCGCCCTCCGGAGTGCACCGTGGTCGGACCGATGCGACAGACTGACTGTCAGGTTTTCCGCCGACCCAGAAGCGAGGAATCACAGGAGAAATACGGGATCCGGCACGGAGCTACAGGCTCACGCCGCCATCCCTGTCGGCGCCCAAGCCACGCCCCAGGATTTTCCATAGACTCGACCTAAATGTTCACCCAATTGATGCCACAGTGATATTAAAACCAATCTTATATTGGCTGATATTTTGGCTGCTCTCTGAGCTGAAATTATTTAGGAACAGATAAAAGAACACTCTTCTAATCCCAGGGGTATCAACACCTTGCAGTGGATAAGCTGCATTATTTCACTAGGGTATTCTGATCTTTGGCAATGCCCAGAGCGCATCTCTGCTTCTCCCGTAAAAAGGGTCAAATATGCTTTCTGGACTAATGAGTGGAGGAAGGTACTGTGTGGTCTTTTCTATAGCTACATTTTTTAGAAGCAGTCTGACATGTTCAGGCGAGGGCAATTACTTAAAGGCTAGAATTCAAACACAGAGTACAATCATGACAGTTGCCATTGTACATACTCATCCATATGACTATTAAATATAATCCACAAGGAAACGCAGTTTTGCTTTCAAGATCGTGTTCTAAATTCTTACATTTGGTGTTATTAAGAGATTCTATTTAATCTAAAAAGTTTACATCGTGGTCCTTTTATCTGGAAAATATTTACCTTGTATTCACTTGACTAATACCACAATACGCTTTCTATTTTGTATTGCTTTAATGGTTGCTGACCGAAATAAAGTAGTTAAACTGAAACTGAGCCGACATTAACCGACAACTGCCTTCCTTCATTCAGTGCAAGCAGGTTTTAGACATTTTCCCATTACAGAGTTTCTGATAACAGCAGTACTGGATGAATAAAGACAAGGAAAGAATTATGGAAGGAATGTTGCCCTGGTTTTTTTAGACCTCTCAGCAGCCTTCGACATGGCTGATCACAGGATTTTGATTGACCGGGTAGCTGATGCAGGGGAGCAGGGCTAATCCCTTGAGTGGGTTAAGTCCTTTCTAGTATATCGCACACCATCAATGGACTTGTAAAGTTCACCTCCAAAGCGATTGAACTTGAATGAGGAGTTTCTTAGGGCTCCTCCTTCTCACGTCATCTGTATAATCTGTACATAAAGCCGTTAATCGAAGCACTGACAATCTCACATAGAGAATACCCTTGTATCATATGAAAAAACACAAAACACTATCGGCCAGATTCAGGAAACGAAAATCGGCTCGCAAAGGGCCAGCTTCTGAGAATCTGGCCCTTTGCGAGCGCAATTATTGCATTTGGGATTCATCATCCCAAATGCAATAATCGCTATTATAGAATTCGCTATTGTGCGAGGAATTGCATTTAAGGAATCTCTATTTGAGATTCCTTAAATGCAATTCATCTACCAATTTTAAATTGCGAATTCGCAATATTTGGCCACTATTTACCACGAAGTCCGACTTCGTGGTAAATAGTGAAAAAATAGATTAAAGCACTTTAGTGCATTTTTTTTCTTTTGCATGTTACACACACACATGTGCATGCGCAACACCTGTGTAAATATTCATTTCAGGGGTGCTACAGGGTGTCCTTTGGACACCCCTGGCACCCTTGAAATCGCATCCTTATTTGCGATTAGCAAATTGCTAATCGCAAATAAGGAATAACTCCCCATTCATTCCTATGGGCCTGAGCAGCAAGAGGCAAAACAGAAGATAGAAAAACAAGCAGAAAATACAAAACAGAGCAAGAAACGAGCAGAGGAGGTACAAACAGAGAACAGCAGGTAGACAGACAGCAGAGAGTAGCAGACTGTGGGCAAGCTGGGCAGGAGAAATGGCGCAGGAGGAGCTGGCACAAAGACCTGCTAACATTTTAACTGTTTTTCTCTTTCTAATGTGTGCAGGCAATGAAGGGGGTCCTCCAACACAAGATCTGCTGCAGTGCAGTTTGTTTTTCATTTCCCAGCCTTTCGCACCTTGAGCATTATTATTGCCTTAGCGCTATAGTTATTTTTACTTTCTACCCATGGCCTCTGCCAGGATTGAGGGCTTCAAAAAGGGTACTGCTGTGCTTCATTTCAATTTCAAAATTACAATACCCATCCGGGAAGCAGCATTTTACACAGCCTGGAGTTACCCTTTTTCACTTTGTTTTCCTTGTATGGAGGAGTGCCTGGCTCCCACTTGGAACATTGACTCATCTGAGACTTTCTTCTTGTTTGATGGTTCACTTGTGCACTTTTATATTAACTATATTTATTTTTGTAGTGTGTGAAGGTTAAGAAGCTTGAACTCCTACACAGGATCTGCCCCTTTCATTCGCACTTTGCACATCATTAAGATATTGAAGACACAGACAACCCTCTGTTCCCATGTGGACCAGAGTCCATAATTATTACGTGAACAATTGTCCTGTGGGACTCATTCCAAATTTAGACACCTCTCAGTGATTTCGAGGAATCCACCATCTAATGCACAATTTAAATACTCACCACTTAATGTAAATAAAAAATATTAGACATTGGACTGCTTGCAGTCTCTGTCAAATATATATATATATATATATCTATATATTACCTACTGGCGATAGCCAGTAGGTATATATATAGTTAGGATTGTTTTCCATAGGGAAATCGCAACATTCCATTGGGAATAACTTTGGCGCCGGTTGAGGAATCTTCCTGAAATTTTCCTTAACTTTGCCTCGCGGCGCTCCGCTCCTTCCCCAAAAGTTTGGGGGGGATTCGTCAAGCGGGGGCCGAGATAAAATGGGGGTCCCAAAACTTGTTTTCCCCATGTTAATTTCCATAGGGCGGTTGGACTCACTTTTAGCCCGAACGGCTGAATGGTTTTCCACCAAACTTGGCAAAATTGTAGGGACTGGTAGCCGATGTGCCTTTGCTATGTCTCAAGATATGTGCTCCAGTGGTTTTTACGAAAATTAACTTTGAAAAAATATATATTGGGCTACATTGGGCTATATATATGTTAGAGCCCAAATGTAGCCCAATGTAGCCCAATGTAGCCTAAAGATGGCCACCAGAGACAAAAAAAAACAAATGTAGCCCAAATATCAGCCAGATGTAGCCCAACTATAGCCCAATGACAGAATGTCCCGGAGTGTTCTAAAGAACAACTAGAGCGCTAACAGTCTTACTTATGACAAAAGTATGGCACACCTGAAGTCACATTGATTGGAATAAAGTGTTAACACTTAAAACATTTAATTTGCAAAGGAACAAAATGAGGGGGTTCATTTTGCCATAGAAATTATGATTGGTGCTGAAGAAAGAAAAATTAGGGCACATTTTGAGTGACTTCTCAAATCCTCTTATATTTCATTAAAACAATTATGATATGCAGTCTCCCAAGATGGCCACCAGAGACAAAAGAGCCCAAATGTAGCCCAAATATCAGCCAGATGTAGCCCAACTATAGCCCAATGACAGAATGTCCCAGAGTGTTCTAAAGAACAACTAGAACGCTAACAGTCTTACTTATGACAAAAGTATGGCACACCTGAAGTCATCTTGATTGGAATAAAGTGGTAACACTTAATACATTTAATTTGAAAAAGAACAAAATGAGGGGTTTTATTTTGCCATAGAAATTTTATATATATATATATTCACTGAAAAAACCATAGGTTACACACCAGTTATAGTTAGGAATTAGCATTTAAAAAACCTTTGAAATTCACTGAAAAAACCATAGGTTTCACACCAGTTATAGTTAGCTGGAAATTTTACTCGCATAAAACCATTGAAATTCCCACGTTATAGTTAGTTGGACTCACTATAACTTGCACGTCTGCAATGCACTGCTGATGACGTCACATATTACATCACTCATGCATATATTTAAATATTTAAACATTACTCGCTAATATATGTATTCACTAAGATATACTTAATAAGCCAGTTAACCAATCAATTGTTTTTTTAAAAACACTGAAAAAACCATAGGTTTCAGGCCTTATATAGTTAGGAATTAGCATTTAAAAAACCTTTGAAATTCACTGAAAAAACCATAGGTTTCAGGCCTTATACAGTTAGGAATCAGCATTTAAAAAACCTTTGAAATTCACTGAAAAAAACATAGGTTTCAGGCCTTATATAGTTAGGAATTAGCATTTAAAAAAACCTTTGAAATTCACTGAAAAAACCATAGGTTTCAGGAGTTATATAGTTAGGAATTAGTTTTTAAAAAACCTTTGAAATTCACTCAAAAAACTATAAGTTTTAGTGGTGTTATAGTTAGCTGGACATTTTACTCATACAAAACCAATGAAATTGCTCCTATATAGTTAGTTGTACTAACTATATTTCGCGCACCCGCAATCCACTGCTGATGATGTCACATAATAGTTCATTCATGACATGGTCAATGACATCACTGATGACATCTCAAATGACATCACTGATGACATCATCCACGTGACAATCACATACACCTTTTCATACACTATTACAATTTTTCATCACTGTTTGTAAAATACAGAGTATCATATTTAAATCCATTGTCACAGCAATACAAGTATCTAAAAATCCACTCAGTGATTCATAGATGTATACACACATCTAATCACTTACCTATGGATTCACTCATACATGCTGTCAATGAACAATAGAACACTGTCAAAAATACTTATACATCTATATCGACATTAAACAACAGCACGCATCCTATTCACATATGAAGTCATCCTACTCACTTATGCAAACAATGGATCATACTTACATATTTACTTAGCAAAACACTTATACAAACACCACTTCTTCTATTCATTTAGATAGTAAGTCATACTTAGTGAATTATAAAATCATTATTACAAGTATACAGTTATCCATACAGTCACTCACACAATCATTGTGTCTTATATATACTTATGTATATACAACAACTGACACATACACTGCCTTTTATTTTTCGAGTTTGTTGGACCTGTACCTTTGAGAAATATATTTGCTCATCACCACACCCATAAAGAGATTCCCTCACCCAAACTGTTAGAACATGTAGTTTTAACTTCATATATCTACTGAATCAACTATTCACACATCTTTGGACAGTCACACCTCCCCCACCGAACCACACACACTTTCACACTCCCATACAAATACTCAGTTAACTAATCAATAACTAATATAGACTTTCACATAGCTAGTAACCAACTGTAGAATCAGTTTACACAACAACTGACAAAGTGATACAGATATTCACACAGTTTAGTCACTATCCTTTATATTTAGTGAGACATTATAAATTGGTCAAGTAAACAGTCAATTACACTGCTACTAAATCCTCCATCCAAATATTTATTTATATATATCCACTCATTCTTCAATGTAAATTGCTATATATATAATGCATATTTAAATAACGAAGCAAACCACATTCACTGGATGATGTCATCAGTGATGTCATTTGAGATGTCATCAGTGATGTCACTGACCATGTCATGAATGATCTAATATGTGACATCATCAGCAGTGGATTGCGGGTGCGCGAAATATAGTTAGTACAACTAACTATATAGGAGCAATTTCATTGGTTTTGTATGAGTAAAATGTCCAGCTAACTATAACACCACTAAAACTTATAGTTTTTTGAGTGAATTTCAAAGGTTTTTTAAAAACTAATTCCTAACTATATAACTCCTGAAACCTATGGTTTTTTCAGTGAATTTCAAAGTTTTTTTTAAATGCTAATTCCTAACTATATAAGGCCTGAAACCTATGGTTTTTTCAGTGAATATCTATCTATATATATATATATATATATATATATATATATATATATATATATATATATATATATATATATATCCAACCATAGCAGAGACCAACTTTGGAAGGAACACCGCGGAAAAGAATTGCAGCTCAAACTTGATTTATTGACAGCATGCCAGCAGAAAATATTTCACGAAGGCAGTCCTTCTTTCCATCTTGCCAGACGCGTTTCAAGAGATTCCTCCTTTCTTCAGTGGCTTTTAGGAATTGACGAGGGGAAAGCGTTTTTTGGCGCAAACTGATGATAAATGATCACTCCCGCCCCATTGGGCGTGGCCTCACGGCATTCTGGGTGATGTAGTGTGCACCATATGAAACCCCAGTGGGTGCATATTCCCCAGTCAAAAATGTCCTTAATTAATTTCAGCAAACATTCATGAAAGTCTCTGCCCCGCTTTGTTTGCTGCCAATAGAGCTGTAAACAGACTCCCATCTGCAAAGGAGCCAGTTTAAATCCGTCCTAGGAAAGGCAGCACTTGTAAATACCACCACGGACCTGCTGTGAGAGGCAGTGGGCGCCTTCCACGACCTGGGTCAAGCCGTTAATAAATCCAACCATAGCAGAGACCAACTTTGGAAGGAACACCGCGGAAAAGAATTGCAGCTCAAACTTGATTTATTGACAGCATGCCAGCAGAAAATATTTCACGAAGGCAGTCTGTTTACAGCTCTATTGGCAGCAAACAAAGCGGGGCAGAGACTTTCATGAATGTTTGCTGAAATTAATTAAGGACATTTTTGACTGGGGAATATGCACCCACTGGGGTTTCATATGGTGCACACTACATCACCCAGAATGCCGTGAGGCCACGCCCAATGGGGCGGGAGTGATCATTTATCATCAGTTTGCGCCAAAAAACGCTTTCCCCTCGTCAATTCCTAAAAGCCACTGAAGAAAGGAGGAATCTCTTGAAACGCGTCTGGCAAGATGGAAAGAAGGACTGCCTTCGTGAAATATTTTCTGCTGGCATGCTGTCAATAAATCAAGTTTGAGCTGCAATTCTTTTCCGCGGTGTTCCTTCCAAAGTTGGTCTCTGCTATGGTTGGATTTATTAACGGCTTGACCCAGGTCGTGGAAGGCGCCCACTGCCTCTCACAGCAGGTCCGTGGTGGTATTTACAAGTGCTGCCTTTCCTAGGACGGATTTAAACTGGCTCCTTTGCAGATGGGAGTCTGTTTACAGCTCTATTGGCAGCAAACAAAGCGGGGCAGAGACTTTCATGAATGTTTGCTGAAATGAATTAAGGACATTTTTGACTGGGGAATATGCACCCACTGGGGTTTCATATGGTGCACACTACATCACCCAGAATGCCGTGAGGCCACGCCCAATGGGGCGGGAGTGATCATTTATCATCAGTTTGCGCCAAAAAACGCTTTCCCCTCGTCAATTCCTAAAAGCCACTGAAGAAAGGAGGAATCTCTTGAAACGCGTCTGGCAAGATGGAAAGAAGGACTGCCTTCGTGAAATATTTTCTGCTGGCATGCTGTCAATAAATCAAGTTTGAGCTGCAATTCTTTTCCGCGGTGTTCCTTCCAAAGTTGGTCTCTGCTATGGTTGGATATATATATATATATATATATATATATATATATATATATATGTATATATGTATATATACAATCAATATGTATGCAATGATGTGTAAAAAAGTGATTATATTGCAAACGACAATGTGCTCAAAAAGTGAATATATATTTACAATAGATATGACATTAGATACTGAATGAATCCCACTGGTTTTAACATAATTTATAATAATTCTAAGTAGGGTAGTGTAAGTTGGTTCTCAATTTCTATAAATATCATTTAATTCCATAAACCAAGAGGAGGGGAAGTCGACATTTTGACCCAATATAAGTGTTAGGGTCCCTTCAGTACAAAGTCATCCGACTACTACACCTGCATACAATGGAGACCGAAACCCAAAAAATTGTAAGTCCCAGTGCTGAGTCCTGCTACTATATCAAATATATTCATATATTCTTCCCCTCACCACAATGGTGTGAATCCTAATTCAAAGGCAAGTACCATCCACTGGATCTCCCAACAAAGTTTCACCTACCTGATGAAGTATAAAACCAAAAATCAAATCACTTCATGTATACACAAACGTGCGCCACATGTGAGAATACCTATAAATAAAAACCTGGCTTTTCAATTTTTATGTGCATAATTACTCTCTGCACCTAATACCCTCACCTGACTGCCACTCAAACAGCGCCAAGACACGTATGGGTATTCAAGCGCTTTAGAAACATTTTAACATAATATAACATAACCTGTATGTGTGTATCATGCTGTTAATATTATGGTGAACTAACACCACATGTGGTGGTCACCTTCAACAATTAAAATCTTGTCACACCCAACGTGAATACATATCACACCAATAGTGAAGATCAACCACAGTGGTATTATTGTGGCAACAATAATACAATGTGTTACTGCAAAAGGACCATTTGTTGTACAATCTCCTAATCTCTCACCAGCAAATTCAGGTGAAGGTGGCCAACTGAACTGGGTGCAATTCCTTCTCCATCGGAATCAGTCAGGTACCTCGGAGTTATGCTTGATGCTGATCTCTCTTTTAAACACCAGGTCAGCAAAGTCACGGGTAGATGCTACAGCATACTAAAACTCTTCGCAAAATCCTCGACCTTCTTCCCATCAATGCTAGGAGAAGCCTCATCCACGCATTAGTCACACCTCATCTTGACTACGGTAATGCCCTGCTTTTAGGTTTAAGTAAGAAAGGCTTACACCAACTGCAGTGTGTACAAAACGCTGCTGCACGCCTGGTTCTCAATCCGCCCCGCAGAGCATCTGGGAAGTTGGCTCTGTCAAGACTTCACTGGCTCCCCATCAGGGAGCGTATTAAGTTCAAAGCGCTTTGCTTTGCCACCGCATTGCCCAAGGAAAGGGCCCAAGATACCTGCAAAAGCTCCTTACCGTCCATCGCCCCATCCGGAACCTGAGATCGGCCGGAGCAATGCTGTTTAAACTCCCTCGCATTCGCAAGGCCAGGATGGGAGGCCGTTCCTTTAGGTTTTTGGCAAGTAAACACTGGAACGAACTGACCATAGATCTTCGTATGGAGCCCTCAGAAACAAGATTCCGTTCAAAACTTAAAACCCATCTTTTCCCTGCCAATTACAATTAGTGTTTCTAGCTTAATTTTCCCCCTCCCTCCGGTCTTCTGCCTTCTAGGGTCTTACAGCAATTTATAGCGCGGGGACACACTGTTTTAGTGTCACCAGGCGCTCTAGAAAGGGCTATATTATTATTATTATTATTAAGTGCTTGTGCCAGCTGTGTAAATGTCCAATAACTCGCAGGTCACATGTTGCCTCAAATTGCATAATCTGCGGCTTCTATTGTAATTGGATTGTGTTTTAACTCTCAGTCAAATCTGGAAGGGTTGCATCGCATCTGCAAAAATTTGATCATAAATCTAAAAGTACTCAAAAATGTGCGTTCGGAACAAACCTTATTTTGATCAGTCATTAACGCTTACCGCAAGCAGTGAATGCATCTGCTGCTGCCTACGCCGCTATGAGTTCCACACGTGTGAAAGGACGACCTGGCAGATGCTGCCTCCTTATCTCCCATTCTCTCTAGTGGGAAACTAGACTCCCAACCACTCATGGCCACTGGTTGTGCAAAAATAAATATACCAGCAGTAACTGTATTATCACACAACCAGTACACCTGCCTATTGTGCCTGCTAACTGTTAATCTGTTGCCCTATTCCACCAGAGGCTCACCCGGGGTCCCTAAAATTGCAATCCCTAATGGAGATAAGCTTTGAAAATTTTACTTAATAAACTCTCAGTCCCTCCCTAAGCATAAATATGCGATTTATGATCTCATTATAGACTGGTTAAAGGACTGTTCCGCACCTGACATCGCAGAGGCAATTCTCATATGCTCCATTGTACACCTAAATCTAAAAGAGAAAAACAGCTGTGGTTCGGCTATTATCTTTAGGCAAGCTTATTCCTGCTCCATCACTCCTATTTTCAAGATCTCAAAATCTGAAGCTTTAATATTTTCAATGGAACTGACCCCCACTTACACCTTATCAGAAGCATTAAAATATATGATGCCAGGATATACCTCATCATGCGCTACAGAAACGGTCGACACGTTATCACCATAACTCGTCAGACAATACTTGGAGACTTTAATTACCATATTGACGACGAATCAGATCTTTATTGCATGATTAATAAAAGATCTTTGCAATGGGAAAAAATACATTCAAAAACAGCTATCCAAAACAATTCCTTTCATTGCAGTGAGATTAATTTAAGAACATTTTAAATTAACAATGTATTTGTACTATTGTGTTTATATTGTTATAAAAAGAGTAGGAGTATAAAATCACTTAAACTAGTGCAAAAATTGAGATACATTGAGAGGCGTATGGATTTAAATGAGCAAATGTTAGAATTATACTATTCCCTACTCAGTTTATCCTGAAGTTTGTAACAAATTTAACAGTGAGAGTTAGTGTAGTAATCTTAGTAATGAAAACGTTTTTAAAATTGAAGGAGTACTTGGCAGGTAAAGATTGTGCAACTGGTTCTAATTTTTGGGATGAAGCACTTATAATCAATTCATTGTCTAACAGATGGGTTTAATGTGATGTTTGCTATTTTCATAGAGCGTACCAGTCTGCATGCTAATTGAATATCTCCCCATTCAAAACATGCTTTTAATGCTTGTCTACGTGTTTGAATCCGTTTTTGGTTCCAAGATGGTTTTAGCAGTAATAGTCGCTCATTCTCTAGACTTTGCAGCTGCTCAATAAATGCAAAACGTCCTCTTTTTGGTCGCCGCAGAGTCTACAGTTCGTTGTTGTTTCTAAACGTTTCCATGGGGGGAGGTGTTGTTTTGCCAGTAAAACTCCCATAGGCAGTTGCAGGTAAAATTCCTTCACGGCCCTTGAAAACCCTATTCCCAAATAAGCTTGTGGCAGGGGCCTGGTATAACTCTGGATGACAAACCACCCTTGGGCCCTCCTGGTAAGTGTAGGTTTATCTTCTTCCAGAGATAATATCTTCACTGTTTTATTTACGAGCTGCTTGAACCTTTTATATGTCCCGTGTGCATTCCAGAGGTCTTGTGACGCGAGAGCTTATTGCTGTCTGAAGATAGACCATTGCTGGGCTGTTTTTATCCCGTTCCAGCTCTTTCCATATATGTGAATTTAGGGTACCTGTCTCAGCTCTTTTTATTTTGTGCCAACATTTAGTGCAGGCACCCTTATGTGCTATTTGTTGTTTTTGAAGGCCAAGCTCAAGCCTTAGTTGTGCTGATGAGGTATACTGTAGGAGGCTGAATATTATTCGCATTCCTTTAGACACCAGTTTGTCCAGAATGGTCTTGTCTCTCCCTCTCATGCATGCACTGCCATAAGTGATAGTTGGTAGCAGTCTTGCTTGTAGCACTTCTTGTAGAGGGATTAAATTTGAACCCGTTATTTGGTGCTTGATGCTCTTTAATGCAATGGCCAATGATATCCCTCTATTTCTGATCGCGGCTTTTTGTTGCTCAAACGTTCCCTTCATGTCAAAGATTATACCCAGGTATTTATATTCTTTGACTAACTCCGACTTCTGATCCCGCATTACCCACCGAAGTTGATGTTTTTTGCACCCTTGATTTAGTATCATCCCCTTAGATTTTTCTAGGGTTATGCTTAGCCCATTTTTGTCTGAAAAGCTGTTTGTGGTATTTATAAGACGATGCAGGCCTACTGGAGTTTGGCTAATCAATAATAAGTAATCCGCATACAGCAAAGTCGACAGTGTAAGGCCCCCTAGATTGGGGGTATGAGGGTTGCAATTATCAAGCTCTGCTGAGAGGTCAGAGAAAAAGCTATTAAACAGGGTTGGGGCAAGAACATAGCTCTGCTTCAGTCCTTTAGTGGTCTGTATTTCCCTTGATAGGCAGTTGCCTGTCCCCAGCCTTATTTAAATCAATGTGTCAGAGTGCAGTAAAATTAATTGATTCAAAAGTTTCGGGTCTATTTCCCAGGCTGATAGTTTAGCCCAGAGTTTCCCCCTGTCTATACCTTCGATGCCGGACGTAGAGTCGATAAAGTAAACAAATAATGGCTTTTTAATTTTTATTGTGGTATCTATTAAAAGTGAGAGAGCGAGAATATTTGTCGTTGTCCCTGTGTGTTTTTGGAAACCTGTCTGGTTGATGGGAAATAAACCTTTCTTGGATGCCCATTCAGTGAGTTCTTCCAGTATGAGACCCGCAAAGTATTTGGGATCTATGCCTATTAGTGCAATAAGCCTATTGTTCCTTGCTTGGCTCCTACTGCCTTTTTTATAGATTGGGGAAATAATTGATCTCTTCCAGGAATCAGGAATTCTTTTTGCTTCCCAGATGTTTTTTAAGAGAGGTCATTGTAGCTCCGCCCAAAAACGCGGATCTTGCTTATATAGAGTAGGTGGAATACCAATGGACCCGGGGGCCCCTCTTTTCTGCCATTAGCGATTCTGTTCTTGATCTGCTTTTTTGTGCATGGGAAGTTGATCTCCTTGGCTGGCTGTTTTAGGGTCTGCAGACCTTGCTGGGGAGCCACGACGTCTTGTTTGGTTCCATCTACTTCTTTACTGAAGTAGTGCACAAGTATTTTGTACAGGCTTCCTCAGTTATATAGGAGTTGATTCCAGGGGCACTTGGGTTCTCTATGTTGTTCACAGTGTGCCAGAATCTCCCACTGTTGTTGGCTTTTGCGTCGTATAACAATTTGGCCCATATTTTCTCTTTGTTTTCCTGTTTTATTCGCCAAATAATTTTGGGGCATATTACCAATAACTAGCGATAATTATCGCTATGTTGGTTTAGCGGTGATATTTGTATCGCCGAGCTGCGGCGATTTTTATCGCTTTGGATCCTTGCTATTATCAAGCATTATCTCCTAAGTGATAAAAATTGGCCGAAATGCATGAATATCGCTGAAAAGTCAGCGATATTCATGCATTACCGAGCTAATGCTCTTAGCCATGTTATCCACCTACCATTGGATAACATGGCTAAGAACTGCTCAGGGGCAGGTGTTAGCTTTTGGAGATATTCGCGCTTAGCGCGAATATCTCCAAAAGTTGGTAATAGGAGATAGCGATGTTAGCGACTGTTTCCAGTCGCTAAAATCTTGGCACGCCCACTTTGCATGTCATTAGTGATAAATATCACTGACATGCAAAGCGGGGCCCAAGATTGTCGCTATCTCCTACTAGCTGTCGCTAACTGGTGTTAGGGACAGCTAGGTAATAGGGAGATAATTTTATCTCCGCTTTCTTGGCTTTTACAGCCAAAAAAGCAGAGATAAACCCCCTTGATAATATGCCCCTTTGTTCTTACAACATTTTAGTTTCCTCAATTCCATCTGTGTGCTGGTGTCTGGGCCCTTTTGACAGAGTCTGTGGATTGTTCTATTGATTTCCCTTTTCATTTCCCTTAATTTACCAGCTTGGGTTGTTGGGGGATGCATTTTTTGGTTGTTTGTGTGCCTGATAGGTGTTTCCTTTTGGCTGTTGGTTCCGTTAGTCACTTTTGATGGTTTTTGCTTGGAGTTAGATGGTCCAAAGTTTTTCAAGAAATTCTCCCAGGCATTTATGGTAATGTAATCCTGCAGTTTGTTTACTTCCCAGCTGGATTTTGCCTCCACCAAAAGTTTTTCTGGATCGCTCGTTTTGCACGTAATTATTTTGCAGTTTGATGAGACCGTTAAGTTTTGAGCTTCAATTGGGACAGTAAATGCTGTTCCCTGAGCCACAAGTAAAAGCTCTTGTGGCTGATGGTCACTACTGTCTGACATTCCGATCTTAAAATCACTTGCTGATTTGAAAAGTGAATAGGATAAGAAAGTATAGTCTATCGCTGTACTTGCCAGTAAATTATGGTAAGTTGCTTCTTGGGGGCGGTCACCCGGGGATCGACCATTTAGTACTAGCAAGCATAAACTTGTTACATCCTTCAATAGATTTTTGGATACCTTAGTTTGTTTGACCCATGTGTACTCTTCCTTAGGTGAATCCCCGCATTCAAGCATTTGATCTTCTGCTGGCTGATCTTTATCGGAACTCCTTGAGAGGAACATATTAAAGTCTCCTGATACTATATAGTTCGATGTTGGCTCTTCGGTAATGAGCTTTGTCAATTCTGACACCTGAAATTTTGCGCCGTTTTTTCCTCACGTGGGTGCAAATAGATATTTACCAGTATTAGCTGTTGTTTGTTTTTACCAGGGCCTACTATCGCCATCTGTATTGCATTGATTCCGTTGTTTGATATATTCCTCTTCTATAGTTCTTTCTTTGACTGTATTTATTGTTTTATTGAGGCATATGTGGTAAGGCCTCCTTTCGGATGACCAAACCTTGAACTTCTGCTGGCTGAAATATGGTGCGGTTTGTACCTTGTAGATGGAAAGGCTCTTCCATCCAGGTTTCTTGGAGTAGGATTAAGTCAAACTGCTGGAAGGATGTCAATAGGTCTTTTCGTGGTTTTTGACCCAAGGCCATTTATGTTCCAAGAACATAGTTTTAACTGTGAAGTGTTCTTATCTTGTTCATGGTCTGTCATGGGCCAACCGATCATATATTTATTGCTTTTGCTACCCAGGTCCATTCTTTTGCTGTGTCATTCTCACTTATGTCCCAGAGAGTCAGGGTGTCACTGACTGTGGGTTCTACTGAAGCACTTTGGGCCCCTTTTAACACAGATTTTGTGGGCCCTCTGGAGCTGCTTCTTCTTGACGTATTTTTGTTGTCGGAGTAATGGCTCTGGATAACCAACATTATGATATGGTTTTACACGGATCCCTCATTCTTCTAATTGATGTTCCTCTTTTAAAATTTTCTGTGCTATTTCTCCTGTGGCCCAGGTAGTTTTTGTTATTTCTTGTTCCGACAGATGTTTAAGCCATTCAAATTCTACAGATTCCAGGTCCTAAGTGACCATTCTGTCCAGGTTACCAATGGAGGTTAGTAATTGAAGGATGTTGCTTCTGTTTAAAATATCTCCCCCACCCTTTGATTTGATCTGGTATAAACAAAATTGTTTTAGGATCATTCCCGTGGCAGTTGTTCCGAGGTGTTACAATCTTTAACTCAGTTTCTCTCCTCTGCATTGTCCTTGATGGTGCAGGATCATTACCCCGATTCAATATTTCCTCTTTATAGTTGGTATCGATTGCTTCAGCTGACGTTTTTAACGCTTGTTCGTCAACGGCATCCTGGGTATCGAGTTTCCCAGTTTTGTGCTTTTCCGCACTTTCTGCAACTTGGATTATTGATCTTTTAATTTTTAAGATTCTGTTTCCAGTCAATGTTTTCTTTCCTGGTTCATCCTGCATGCCTGTTTCCCCCTCTTTTCCATTCTCCACGTTTCTTAAGCCTGGTGCTGTCGGACGTTTGGTCTGAGAGATCATACTTTCAGATCCCTTTGGCCAGTGTTCATTGGTGATTTCCTGCTTCTCATGCAGAGTTGGTAAGTCACTAGTTTTCCCCTTTTTCGTTTCAATCCCTGTTGGGATATTACTTGCTGGTTGAGAGAAGGACTTTATAGTGGAGGTTTTGTTCCTCCCTTTTCTCCTCAATTTTCATCGTTTTTTCGATGATTGCTTTCTGCTAAACTGTGTGGCTCCTTCTTCTGGGTTACTTAACTGCTTGGTTGGGCTACCCAGGTGCTGCTCTTCTTGTTGGGGGTTGTCTGTAAGCCCTGTTTGGTCAGGCTCCAAAGGCTTGTGCACTTTGAGGCTACCTTGATCCCAATGATGGTCTTGTTGTACTGATCCTTGGATGACTCCATTTCCAGTTTTCAGATCTTTCTTTTCTTTAAAGGACAATTCATCTGAGTTTTTTCCTTCCTTATTTGGTTCAAAATGGTTCGATGCCTCTTCTATTAGGTTATTTTGAGGTTCCCTTTCTGATGTGTTTCCTTCTGTATTTCCTTCTCAATTTCTGTCTGCATTAGAAATTCCCTTGTTTTTAGTGTTGTTTGCATTCTTTATATCTGTTAGGAGATCTCCCATTACTTACAGTAGTGTGGCAAGTTTATCGATAATTGAGTAACAAGTGCAGCTTGGTGGATTTATTACTGTTTCAGATTGGGCTCTCTTGATCAGATTGTTCAGTTCTGAGAGTTTGTTATCAATACTTGTGACATGCGCGGCTAGACAGTTAATGAGAGTTAATTGAATATCCATCTTATCAGAGTGGTATTCCAAAGCCTTTGATTGAAAGTTGCATGGTGTTTATTAGAGACACCCATAGTTTATTATCTTCTGATATTAAATCCTCATTCTCATCCTTCGTTGCTTTCTCTGTTTCCTGCTGTAGCATGTCACCCTTTCCCAAGAGTATGTGGAAACCAATTTTCCCCACTCTGCCATTGTAAGGAAGGATATGTTACTTCCGGCAAGACTTAGAATCTCTTTTTGTAAGGCCCAGTTCTTCTCTGTTCTGCTATCAGAAGTTGCAGACATGGAGATCGACTGGGCTCTTTCTGAGACTTGGACTGTGGGAGCTATAATCGCGGGATCCCTTCCCTGATCCCTGCAATGGTTTGTTCTCGTGTTCAGCCTGGTGTGGTCTCGTGATGGTTCGTCTGCGCTTTTTTCTGGGGTCCTTACTTCCTCGGTTTTTTGTTGGTGATTCTGCTGTAATGGAAGTGTTATCTTTCCATACTAGGAGCGTTTCGGTGATGGAAGCAGACGCTGTTACATCTGGACTTTTTGTCCCTATGTCTTTTGTTACATTTTGGCGGGATCAAATCTAAATGTTTGGTTCCAGTGGAATTCTCGGTGTCTTCAGGAAGCAGGTAATTAGTGAGTTTCCTGGGGTTTGACTAGCTTCCTTATTTCCTTTCTCAATACTCTTGACAGGAGGCTCTTCTTTACAATCCTTATTATCTCTGGCTTGCTTCCAATGTTGATCATGGTCTTGGCTGCAGATTCTTTCTCTGCTTCCTTCAATTTTTGACTCAAAATACTCCTGTCTTCCGCTACCATTTCCCTGTGTGGGTTCGGTTGTTGTTATAGTTCCTGTGGTATTTGCTCTTCTTATTCCTTTTGGAGTGTTTTTTTTCCGATTGTAGGGAAAATACACAAAGTCCCCTTTGTGTATTATTGGCAAAATGTAACACTGCCCCAGCGTCTTTTACAGAAGAAAATTTAGAACAGATTTTTAGTTAGTAGGAGATTTTTGGTACTTTCATAAGTTTTCTGATTCCCTACCTAATTCCACTAACACCTCGTACTCCATGGCCGTCGTGTCCATTGCGGCCGTTTTTTCCTGAACTCTGACAGATGTGCTGGTGGGTGCCTTAAGAATCTTGTTTTCCAATTTCCGATTGTTGATGATGCTTGGATTGCCTCGCCTTTCTTTCCACGACCTCATGTCTATTTGTCTGTCTGTCTGACAATGGGTTGTGAAGTAATTTGTATTGTTGCAACTGAGTAGAGCTGTTTGGTGAACGGTGCTTGTAATGTAGTGCCTTTAATGTCTCAGCCAAGTTAGGGCTTCTCTATCTCTACCCCTGCTTGGCTTGATAGCAGTTTTAAATGGTCCACTCACAGGTGTGATCTCTAACTGGCCCTGGTCGCTGAACTCTGTTTTTTTCCCTTAAGTCATTACTTCACGCTGGTTTTTGGAGTTTTTTGATATATTGTTTTAAAAATAATTTAATGATTTATTCCTGCCATATTCTTGCCATATTGCTAATTGCTAATTGTCCTTAATGGGTGTGCTGTTCAGTTTTAAACTCAGATCAGCATGTCACAGCCTGTCGCAGCGCTCTTCAATTTTGATAGTTTGGGATTGGTTTCAGTTGCCCCTGTCTCAGTGTGCTATGTGTAGGGATTCCAGTGATTCCAGTGGCTCATGCGGACTCATGCGGACTCTCCTGGTCTCTCACAGCTGCCCCGGAGATCTGGAGCTCACTCATGCATTGAAACAGGCACAGGCACGGAGCAGCTGGGTGGACACAGCTCGCGAGCCCCCCTCGTGAGCCCCACCCAGACCAGAAATGAGGACGCAACAGGCGCTCCACCCCAAGCCGACTCTGGTCTCTGCCCTCTAGACAGATGCTAGACTCCAGTGGAAACTCACTGGAGCCCATGCCCAGGAAGAGAACGGAGGCGGAAAGCAGAGGCTCACTCTGAGGCACACTTGGGAGGTCAGGCAAGCGCTCCGTCGCCGGCCCCTAACGACCGCACGCGTACCCCCTCCGTCTTCTGCCTTCTGCCGCCACTGCTGCCACAGAGGCCAACAGGGTCTGGAGTCTCTGGAGTCCCAGAGTAGCCGGACTCGTTTTCACTGCGTGTCACATGACAATCGTAGCAAAGCAAAGCTCACAATCAATAGACTTTTTTTAGAAGATATATTTGCTCTGAAGTGATCCCAATTAGTCAACCATGCACACACACAGTGGGTCACACCCTCAATCTTATTTTCCAAAATGCAAAAAGTTTAACTACGCAAGCCCTATGTCACTAATTTGGAGTGATCATTTACCATTCACCGACTGGCAACAAATATGGTCCATTTTGTGACAAACATGAAAGGAAGAATCTGGTACCAAATAACTGAGATGGAATTTAATTAATTACTAGACACCAATCAGCCACCACTGAGTGG
Organism: Lissotriton helveticus; assembly: GCF_964261635.1. NCBI lineage: Eukaryota > Metazoa > Chordata > Amphibia > Caudata > Salamandridae > Lissotriton > Lissotriton helveticus. Next base: position 1,930,396,005 of record NC_136059.1, read on the forward strand.
CATTGTTGAGGCAGATTCTAAATGGTACAGGACTGGTTTACTACTGCCCTGTATACCGTAACCCTTGTGAAAAGCAAAAAACACTTATTTGGGCCTTGGTGATCAAATCAAAGCATACCAGAAAGAAATCAAATTAGCAAAATCCTAATGTTATGCCAACATAATTGACTCAGGCAAACACTCTTCAAAAATATAGTAAAATCCCTGACGTGTCCTACCTCCATGAGCCGGGAGATCTTACACTCTCAAGACAAATGTGACTCACTGGATTCATTTTTCAAAAACAAAATTCTTGCTTTTCAGAATTCTCTTTCTCCCCCTGTAATAAAACAATCAACCAAAGTCATTTGTAAAGCTCATGGCTACCTCAACTGAGGCATCCCAGAGCTCAAAAGCAGAGACTGAAGAACAGAACCGGCCACTCATATCTGCACTATATAAGTTGAAGAGACAGGTTTTTAAATCTTTCCTGAAACAGTGTTTGAACTTGCCCATGGGCAGGGGGATAGGCAAGGAGTTCCAAAGCGTGGCTGTCAGTCCAGAGAAAGACCTACTGCCTCAACAAACCTTTACAGACCACGTGATGTGCAAAGGTCACAGGTGATTAGTTCAAATGGCTCTCTCCTGATTGTACTGAAAAATTCAATTTCTCAGGTATGGCAGACCTTTGCCCATAATGGTTCTAAATGCCAATGTCAGCGGATTTTGATCTCAACCCTCCTAGCAACCGGAAGCCAATGAAGCTGCTTCAAATAAGTTGTGATGTGATGCCTGAGGGGACCTATAGACTCAACCCAGCTGCCGTATTCTGTGTCATTTTAAGTCTATGAGTCAGGAAAGCAGGAAGACTCAAATACAAGCTGTTAGTGTAATCCAAACGCGATGTCACAAGAGCATCAATTACATTCTTTCAGGTCTGTTCTGGAAGTAGATGCAATAGCTTCCTGACTCATCTTAACTTCAGGAAGCAGGACAATGCAATCTGGCTAATTTGAGTAGCAAAGGAAAATTCCAGGTCAAGCATGATCACTACATTTCTGTATTTGTTTACTTTAATGGTTAGTCATGGATCATTACCAGAGTTCCAGAACACATCTAAAAGTGCTTTCCTTTTTTTGCTGTTGGAAATATGTCCAGTTAAAGGTTAAAAATACAGGCATTAGGTGATTTTGCTTATTTATGTACTGGCCAGGACAGCAAAATACTGGTGGCGCCAGTAGAAAACCAGTACAGTGGCACCACTACCTACAAGATGGCTCTCTTGGATGATAATGTAATCGCAGGGGAAACCCAATACACCCTTGGAGGCTTGGGCAAAACTGATAATGACAGGTAAAGATGCCTACAAGGGACTCTATTTAAAAAAAGTTATATAGTTATTTATATTGGATCTACTCTGGGGGTGAGTCTAATTAGAACAGCCACCCAATTGTCATCTGACAAAGTCAATAAATGAATATATAAAGCACAACACACTGGGATATCTTTTGAAAGTACAAACATATTTTTTTTATATATATATATATATATATATATATATATGTAAAAAGGAGTACACATGAAAAATGAATTTAGCAATAATTCATGAAAAAGCTGAAATCTGATTTGTTCTACAATACATCTATTCCAATCAAAATATCAATGACATATCTCCTAATGAGAATAATGATCATTTGGAAGTAGATGATAGAGTCGACGTTTCGGTCTTGGGTGGTGTCAATCCGTCAGACCATCTTCAGGACAATGGTTATTGCATATGAGAAATGGCCCCTATATAGATATAATGCAATCAGTTACATACATGTATACATAATTGAACTATGACCGTTTGGTACATCAGTGAATCAAGATACCGTGGGCAAACAGATTTTAAGGTGGCAACCAAATTAGATCAAGATATTGTGCAGAGTGGAAATCTTTATACATTCCAGGTGAAAGCTGATAGCATACTACGTGTCTATCACCGCCCTCAACTCTAAACGTGTTCGTTTTTTATAAAAAAATAGCTTTGCTTACTATTCTTAATCAGACTCAACACAATGAATCCTTGTCGTGGAGCTATATTCAACTCAGCTCTTTTAACTATCAGAGCTCTCACTGAAAATTAAAAGGAAAAAATGATGTAATCAACTTTTATCTGTTAGGTGAACTGAATTCTACTCTAGTGTTGTTGTCCTGACATACCTGATCCTTAAATCAAAGTCAATCCAAATATCAGGTGGCAGTGTAAGGCGCAGTCCTGATGTATGGCGGCGGTTATGTAAGGGAATTTTGACTCCTCCAGTCTTAATTTTAAAAACTGTGTCTCTGTAATATAAAACATCATATACTTGTCATGTCTAAACTAATATATTTGACATCCTATTACTGAAGCTGTCATCCTTTTCTCCTCTTATGGTAATTGCCTATACTGTGAATAAAGTGACACTTCTTCCCAGTTGTTCGTCATATATGTTTGCATCAAAAACTGGATATCAAACTTATCCAAGTGATAGTGTAGCTTGTAAGAGAACTAATCAACAAGTGTATCTATCGTACAGCATACTTGTCACCACCGAGGGTGTTTACTGGGTCATGGTAAAATTATCAAAGAGTAATAAAAACTCTGTTCTTAGCATGGGCCTCGCCGAGTGTATTCACACGAGACTTTGCAAGTGACAACTCATTCTAAGATGTTGAACAAATAATTATATAAACCGATAGTGTCCAACCAACTTCTTCATACTTCTATTGTGCCCAATTAGAAATACACTACCGCACTGTATTCTAAGTGTCGATCTCGCTCGGTGTCATGGCAACAGCACAACTGCGTATCGACTACTTGTCAGTTATTAACATATGAAAAAATATTTGGTTTCACGAGGTGTTGCTAAATGCCTCACTGATCTTTGAAACATACGAGGAATGGATAATACCCAGACCAAGTCTCAGACCACTCCCTGTTATGTAATGCAGGATAGCGATACCTAAAGAAATTAAGACGGCTTCAAACGTTGGTTAAAACAGGGTGCTATTCTTGAATAGTTACGCTGCACTGAAGACATTAATCTGTCCCTTTCTCATCTATTTTTAAATTAATATGCTGCACTCAAAACATTATACTGTCCCTTACTTATCTTTAACACAAAGTCGGTGTAATTAAATCAGTAAAAAAAATAGAAGCTGGCGTCAGTCCAGAAAACCACGAGGCGGACTGTAGTTGGTTGTCGCAGCGTCTAAAAAGCCACGACTACCGGAAGTATACATACGAGTGACCAGTAAGTTGAACTCGCGTATCTCTTGGATCTCTTGGATGATAGCACACCAATGAGAATCAGTGCACTGACGTCACCGGAGGCCACCCTCTCACTGCCTGACAGGGAAATCCAAACCACATAGTGCCAATATCGGCACAACCCCTGACCGCTCTTCCCCCAACTTTTCCAAAATAAAAGACACCACACTCTGAAATGTTGAAGAAAGTTGTTGCAGCTTTATTAGCATATACATTATGCCAACATGTTGGGTTATCTTATGGGCGATCCAGGAGCAGGCCGCCCCTACGCGACCCGCCCACCTGATGAGCCATAACCCCTCCGTGGTGTTAACCGCGGGGGCGTTGTCAGATAGGAGGAAGGTCTAACCCCTCCCCCGGCGGACCTACAATCCGCCCCTTGCTCACACCCCTCCCCCTACGAGGGGCTGAGCGTTGCTGGCAACTCCCGGTTGCTCAGGTATACAACCGCCCGAAGGACTAACGGGGCGCCGTCACTCCTCCAGGTTCCCGCCGTGGATCTGCCTGGGGATAATTTGCTCTCGCACCCTTCCGGTGCTCCTGTAGAGGGTACCCCTCTGTACCTTCCTGCATTGGATCGCCCTGTAACTCCGCCTGCAACACAAAAGACAGTAATATTAGTAGCAACAAGCCCCCCCCTAATGCCCAAAAGCAGGGTAAGCGGATGGGCAGGAAAAAGCGCCGGGCAGGATACACTAACATCGCGATCGAAGGGGGGGTGAGGGGGCGAGGGTCAGCTCGCCGCCGCGTCCAGGAACAAAGAGGGTGCTTGGCCCTCGCCCCCTGGGTCATATAGGCCCTCCCGCCCCGCCCCTGGCCATAAATGACATCATCAGGGAGACCCCCCGGTCCCCCAACCACGAGACCGCTCCTGGGTCTGTGCCATCCTATGGCACTAAGGGTGGCAGCCCGCGTAGGTGGCCACCTTTTGTGTCCTGGGGCAGCCAAACATAGTGCCAATATCGGCACAACGCCTGACCGCTCTTCCCCCAACTTTTCCAAAATAAAAGACACCACACTCTGAAATGTTGGAGAAAGTTGTTGCAGCTTAATAGCATATACATTATGCCAACATGTTGGGTTATCTTATGGGCGATCCAGGAGCAGGCCGCCCCTACGTGACCCGCCCACCTGATGAGCCATAACCCCCCGTGGTATTAACCGCGGGGGCGTTGTCAGATAGAGGGAAGGTCTAACCCCTCCCCCGGCGGACCTACAATCCGCCCCTTGCTCACGCCCCTCCCCCTACGGGGGGCTGAGCATTGCTAGCAACCCCCGGTTGCTCAGGTATACAACCGCCCGAAGGACTAACGGGGCGCCGTCACTCCTCCAGGTTCCCGCCGTGGATCTCCCTGGGGATAATTTGCTCTCGCACCCTTCCGGTGCTCCTGTAGAGGGTACCCTTCTGTACCTTCCTGCATTGGATCGCCCTGTAATTCCGCCATGGCTCTGGGTGCGGCAGCCGCCGTCCCAGAGCCCCCCCATACTCTTCCTCCTTTAGACACAACCCGCTGCTCCCATTGCTTCCGCTAAATCAAGTAGAAAAATAGCCATCCCTACTTCAGATAAATGAACACCGTTTCCATCTAAGCAACCCGTGCATTTCGTGTGTAGCAGACCGTGTCTTATGAAACCAAATCCCCTTTGCTCTGTGAATTTGCGCATGGCGCTGTTCACCTGCCTGCAGGAAGTCTCCAATGCTACCCCTGACCTAGCGCCTTTCCAATGAAGTCTTGGTGTGATTCCGGACCACCATAATTCGCAGGTCCCCAGGAGATTGCTCAAATCGCACATAGTGTTAACGTCGCGATCGAAGGGGGGGAGAGTGGGCGAGGGTCAGCTCGCCGCCGCGTCCAGGAACAAAGAGGGCGCTTGACCCTCGCCCCCTGGGTCATATAGACCCTCCCGCCCCGCCCCTGGTCATAAATGACATCATCAGGGGGACCCTCCGGTCCCCCAACCACTAGACCGCTCCTGGGTCTGTGCCATCCTATGGCACTAAGCGTGGCCGCCCGCGTAGGTGGCCACCTTTGGTGTCCCGGGGCAGCCAAACAGTGTCACAGTTGCTTTTCAGAGTGTATATGTGCCCCGACAGTGGTAAGTAAGTAACCGGGTCATGTCTTTGGCTCAACGTATCAGTCTATTTCTTGGATGAACTAGATAGAGGACTACTATTTCTTTCTGCGGCCCTATTTCATGAAACTGGATTTATTCTACTTCTCTGAATGTGGATTTATATATATTTTAGATAACATGGATTTTAAGTCATATTCTTCCAATTTCCTTGTTTTACTTTTCAAATTGATTAACAATGGTTATTGCTAACTCTATATTACAACAACAATGCACAACATGAAAGTCAGTCACACTTGGGAGAGATTCAGAAGTCAGTAAATTATGACTATCACAGCGTTATGAAAATATGTGAAAAATGTCACCCTATATTGCAAATTATGCAAAAGAAGCATCACTGGTGTTTTTCTCGAGCAGAAAACTTTGGTTGTTTACATAAACTTTAGAAAGGCATTGGAGGACCGTCTTAATTAAGAAAAAACTAATTAAGTCCTGAAACAGCGTAAACAATCAGTCTGACCACAGGAAGCTGCATTCTGCTCACAGGGAAAAAGTAAGAACAATGGAAACAGATGGCATAGGAACATGTTTTACAAAAATAATGTGAATTCTTTGTGCTAATCTTCAACCTACCAAGAGGTATCCAGCACATTGCAAATTGGATTCTAATATCGCCACATCTGTCTCATTGTACATCTTTATGCACGGCAAATTACCCAAAAGGATTCAGATACACTTATGTACCGAAGGTCAAGGGCAGAGTCATTGGTTATGCGATACTCATGAAAATAAATCCACACTGGGTTGTTCAAGCAAGACCCAGGGGCTTATGTATAAGAAAGTGACGGAGCATGGGTTAGCTCCAGAATTGCTAGCGCTGCTTTCTGACACTTTAGAAATGCAGGGATGTGCCTTATTTACAGTATGGTGCACCCCTACCTACCGCCAACCCAGGCACCCTTGCACCATAGTGCAAGGATACCTGCATTGAGGGAATGTTGCAGGGAGGTGTCCATTTATGTATTCATTTATTTATTTATTTTATGGGATTTTTTATAGTGTAAACTTTCCCCGAAAGTGTTAGCGCGCGTTAAGAAAGGACCAGTTATGTTACAAAAAGAGTTCAGAGTACATGAATTACATAAAATCTACATACAGAAACACTCTAAATTCGTATAAGAATGGTAATAAGTACAAAAGCATACTACAGATACTAGTGGTTGGAGTTACATATGTGCAAGATGCAGATTCCCTCGATGGTACATTTTAATATAAGTTGAAGTGGTAAGGGTTGGACGAATAAAAGATACACATTTACAAAGCATGACCTTCTTGCCATTGCTGGGTTGGGGGCCTCCTCACTGTTCCTGTATCTGACGTGTGACAAGATTGACGGAAACGTGAAGTGGCATTCCTTGAGTCAACAGAAAACAGGCAGGAAGGACTGGAGGACTCCTCATCAGTCCTGCATCTGGCGAGGTGTACTCTTGATGGAGGAGGGGGAGTGAGGTGGAGGGACAGGACATCGGTGGTATCAAGTCAAAGGAGGTCGAATGGCCACATCCCACAGGATGCACAGCGGACATGCGCAGCGGGCGCGCCGACGGCGCGCCAAAGGCAAGCCCGTCTGCGGCCGTCTGCGGCCGTCTGCGGCCGTCTGCGGCCGACCGGGGCCAGGGGCCACAAAGCCTGCATCTTTTGCTCCATCTCCTACATCATATAGCTCCGGGAAGCTCCTTGATCTCAGGACTAGTATTCAAAAACCATGTGATCACTCCTTGGACCCAGCCTCTCCCCAGTCTATTTGTTTGGGGTGCGGTTTCTTCTTTCGGGGACTACCATCTAATGAAACTTTGTCAACACATCTCAAGATGTACCTTTTAAACTGTGGATCCCTGGTAAAGCATTCGTTAGAAATCAATCTTCTCATTCAGGATCAGGACCCGGACATTACCTTTTTGACGGAAACATGGCTTACCAATGACTCCGAACCGGATCTGGTTCAGGCCATTCCCCACGGGTACCAGATAACTCGTACTGACCGTAAAACCGGGAAGGGAGGGGGTTTAGCCATTATTTTTCGGGACACTTTTCAGTGTCGCAGTTCCTGTCATCCTAATCTGGACTGTGAAAGCGTCTTTTTTGCTATAGAATTCTCCCCTATTAATACGTTTTCGGGAGTTCTTGTATACCGCCCTCCGGGACCCCTGGGTGACTTTACCTCCAATCTTCCATCAATGCTAGCCTGTCTAGCAACTACACCAGCTAATTTCACCCTGTTGGGTGATCTCAATATCCATTTCGACGACCCCACTAACTCTACTGCTGGTCACTTGTTGGCCAGTCTAGCTGGTCTACAGTTAACCCAGTTAGTAATTAATCCAACCCACCTAAAAGGTCACCTCCTCGATCCTATCTTTAGTAATTGCCCGTAACTAGTTGTCCATACTCCCTCCCCAGTTCCATGGTCGGATCATTATCTGATCCCCAAGCGTAGGAATTGGACCAAATTGTCGCTGGATGACTGGCGGTCGACCCTGGTGAGCACCAGACCTCCTGACAACTTAGACCCTACCTCAGCTAATGAGGATTTCAACCGCTGGATCTCCAACTCCTTGGACTTGGTACTTCCCCTAAGTGCCGTGGATCCTAAGCGGAGTGCCAAGACGGCCCCTTGGTACTCCCCCGCACTACGGGAACTAAAAACCAAGTGCAAACGTCTTGAAAGGAAATGGAGATTAGACTTCTCCCCTGTTAGCAAAAGCACTTATAGACTCATGCTTAGAGCGTATAAAAAGGAGATTAAAATGGCCCAATCGCTTTTTTTTGCAGAAAAAATAAATACAGCGGCATCTAAACCTAAAGAAATCTACAGGATTGCAAAAACCCTGCTAAAGCGCCCAGAGCAGCCTTTAGACCCCGGCAACGCACAAGTCCGCTGTAATGATTTAGCAGACTTCTTTTCGGAAAAAATTCAAATCATCTATTCTGCCTTCCCGCCCCCTCCCTCCCTCCGTTCGATGCCCAACTACCGTGACCTCCGACATTTCCCATCCGGTCACCTTACAAGCCTTCCAGCTACTCAACCCCAGCATATTAAACTCCATAATACCTCAGGTCAAATCAGGCTCTCCTAATGACCCAGCTACCCCACGCTCACTGTACATGGTCAACGACATCATTCTTCCTACAGTGCGCAACCTATTAAATGCCTCTTTATGCTCTGGTGTGGTTCCATCACCCTGAAAATGTGCGATGGTTAGGGCCCTCTTAAAAAAACCAAATCTCGACCAGTCCGAGTTAAAAAATGATAGGCCCATTTCTTTGCTCCCTTGGATGAGCAAAGTACTGGAAAAATTCGCCAATGCCACTTTGGTAGATTTCATCGAAGTCAATCATCTACTCAATGTTTCCCAAACTGTGCTATTGGCAGTGACGGAGGAGGCACGAAAGATCTTGGACCAGGGAGGATCAGCGGCCATAATCCTCCTGGACCTCAGTGCCGCTTTCGACACTGTCAATCATAGCACACTTCTTTCACGGCTTTTTGACATTGGAATTTCGGGCACGGCCATCTCTTGGCTCGAATCGTTCCTCACTGACCGTTCCTTCCAGGTGTTTGAGGGTTCTTCCATCTCTCCAAGCAAATCTCTTCCTTGCGGTGTCCCTCAGGGCTCATCCTTGAACCCCACATTGTTTAATGTCTACATGGGGCCACAAGCTGAGGTAGTTCGTCCATTTGGTATTAAAATCATAACATACGCAGACGACACCCAACTAGTGGTCTCCCTCAACCAACTTGACACAAACCCGGACAACCTTAGGTCCTGCTTGGAAGAAGTTTCAAACTGGATGACCCAATCATACCTAAAACTGAACTGTGACAAAACCGAGCTAATGTTTTTAGGCAGCCCCTCTCCATTAGCTCTCAAATCACTCTGGCCCCCCTCTTTGGGTACGCCTCCCTTACCCAGGGAAAAAATTAAGAGTCTGGGTATATGGCTCGATAAAACCCTTAGCTTTAATGCCCAAGCCACCAAACTCTCGGCAACCTGTTTTGGCCTTCTCAGGCTAATCCGGAAGATCCTTCTCTTACTACCTTTCAAAGCAAGAAAAATAATGGTTTAGGGTGTAATTCTATCCATACTGGACTTCGGAAATGCCCTGTACCTAGGTGCCCCCCAACTCACTCTTAACATTCTTCAGGTGGTGTAGAACGCTGCGGCCCGGACTCTCCTTCAAATCCCCCAGCGTCTCTCAATAAAGGCCGGTTTGAGGACCTTACACTGGCTACCAGTGAGGCGAAGAATTGAGTTTAAGACCCTCTGCATCTCCCACCAAGCCTACTGGAAAACTGGTCCTCTCATAAATCATCCCTTGATCACCCCTCACAACCTTGTAAGACATCTCAGATCATCTTCCTCTTCACTTGTCACAGTCCCCAGGATCATAAAATCCAGAAGTGGAGGCCGCTCTTTTTCTTATAATGCTTCCAAACTCTGGAATTCCCTTCCCCTCAATTCACACTCAGAATCTAATTTGCTTAGTTTTCGCAAACAGTTAAAAACTTTGTTGTTCTCTCACCCTGACTAATCTTCTCTTTCCATCAGCTTGCATTTGTCTGTAGCGGTGGGACGCCTTAGGGTAACCATCGCGCTTTATAAATCTTCGTTTCATTTAATTTCATTCATTTCATTTCATTTCAAAGTAAAGGTCGGGGCAGCACATCAGCGGTATTAAGCCATGGGGTTGAAATTAGGAGGCAATTGCAGGCTCACCTTCCATCTTTGTTGTTCTTTTTGGTATTTTTTACACTCTCCAAAGTAGTACTTCTCCCTGTCCGGCGCTGAACTTTCCTCGCCTCCTTGTACGGCACCATGCTGTACCAGCCTGCGGCACAATGGGAGCATGCAGCAGATATAGTTTGCATTAAGCACAATAGGATGCTTTCTTGCCCCTAGCCTGGGGCAAGCAAGTGGCGACAAGGCAGCCACTGGTCCAGGTGGCAGTGGGGCTGGTATTTTTGTCGCTGCGTCAGCCACGGACATGTAGAGTAGCTAGATGGCCGCTCGCCCATCTCACCTTGGGCAACACTTGTCCAGCAGGGCACAGCGGTTGATATGAGGGTTCAGGGTGAACTCTAGGGGGTTACTGCTGCCGCCTCTGAGGCTCTGCACGTCACATCCTCCCTTTTCCATCAGTGGATGGAAAGGGAAGTGCTCTGAGCAGGGCCAAATGGCCGGGCTCCAGGCTCCAGCCACTGCCGCCACCAGTGTACATGTAGCAAGTTGGGGGGTGGGGTCTCACTGCGGTCATGGATACAGTTAGGACAGCCTGCGTGGTCAGAGTGGGGCCGCCATCTGGGGTCCATCCTGAGGGGACTTGGGACAGGGCTGAGTAGATAGATATCGAAGAGATCCCTAGAGGTCAGGCTGAATGAGACGCAGGGATGTCGGCTTGAGCGGTGGCCAAAATACTCCCGGACCCATCAGAATAACTGCAGCCAGAGGTTGGGTGGAGCCGCCGTGAGCCAACTCCAACTGGCTTCCACTTCCTGTACATAAACAACCCAGAATGGCAATTTGTAACTTCTATGTGTGCTACAATGCAGCACACATAGAAGCTGAAAATATTCATTTTTTAAAAATGATTGTTTATGTGCAGGAAAGGGTCCCCTTGCTGCACATAAATAATCCTTCCTGGCAATTTGCTGTTTCTATATGTGCTTTGAAACTGCAAAAACAAGGAGAAATAAAGCATTTCTCCTCATTCACCATGTTAAGACAATGCTTTCCCTGGTCTTAATTTTTGCACTGCCTCCTATTTATGCCACACTTGTAAATAGGGGGCAGCATAAAAACCAATGGGTGTTGCGGCGGATCACCCACCACAACACCTATTGCACTCCCCTTTCATGCTAAGCATAGTGTGTAAGGGGGCCTTATTTTCAAAGTGACGTTAAGTGGCTTAACACCACCCTTTCAATAAGGCAAAGGGTTTATTGCCACAAGAACTAAAAGTGACATTCCTGTGGTGATTGGGGCTTGTAAATATGCCCCTCCAGTCTCTAATGTGCACCATGATATAGAAAATCACTGCAATTTCAACAGGAGACCATAATAATACATGCAACTATACATGTATCAGACAGCAAGAATGAAAATTAGGGGATAGTGAAATGTTCTCCACTGATAATTCATAAATTAAATAAACCTATTTTGACTGCAAAATAATGTACCTGCTTTTTCATGACAGGAGGCAATGTAGCAGAGGATTCGAGAATTAGTATGATATCGAAAATTAGATGTTCAAAGAGAGTGGCTTCTCTTGTTTGTACACTATGTCATTGCTCTTTCATGGATGCTTTTTTCAACGTCTTCTGTTCTTGTCTCCATCAGTGCTGTGATGAAAAATAGTGTGGGCTCCCCTGCACAATTTTTGAGCAGCCCTTTAGACTCCCTTACCCAGGAGCGCAACTTGGTCAGTAAGACGGGGGGGGGGTGTTTCAGATTTTCCAACAGTCACGTTGAGATACCATGTTAATTATTATGAGGGGGACCTAAGGGCCAATGGAAAGGAAAAGGAGTGTGAATTGCGAGGGGTACTTAAAACACAGTATTTTGTAAAATACACGATTTAAGACCTTCAAAACAAAATAGTGTTTGTGTGTTTTTGTCTGAGTGAGAATGTAAAAACCCAAGCTGAAATCTGACTGACACCTTACCCATACCCGACTCAAAGCTCCTGCACCAAACTATTTACTAAATAATACATCTATTAGGGATGTGTAACACACCAAACGCCCCCCCTGAAGCTAGGCCCCTGCCCCTACCTCGCAAACTTTCATTGGCTTTAGGCTGAGAGACAGTGCTCTGAAGGGAGGAGACCCCTTGTGCCACAGGGGCTACAGTGGGCTGTGTTATGCCCCTCGCATCATGCGAGCTAGCTGACACTCAGGAGTATATTTAATAACAAAAATTTCAGAAAGCATTGCAAAATGTTAAATCCACATTTTCTTTCAGAAATTCACATGTAAATATTGTAAAGCAGCACCTAGCAAGGCTTTGTATTACTTTGTTTCATGGGAGCGTTCCATGGGTGGTACATAGGCGTTCCAATGAAACCCCCCATGGTTTTTGATGTACAGCTCTATCTAGTAAAAAAAGTAGAAATTGTTTTGCATAAAAAATAATAAAAAAACACCCTTTTGACATAGGCTCCATCGAGAAATATTTTTATTTCTCCCTTCTTTTCTTGCTTTCCATATGTGCTACACTATATAGCACTCATATCCATAGGAAGATTGTAAAGTTAGACTTAGCATACTATTTTGAGTTCAAAGGCTACCATTTCAGTACAAATACTATGCTAGACTCGTCCAGACACATTTGAACTTTGGTTCAAAGGTGTGTGTGTGGCACTAGGCAGCATGACTCTGGCAAGCGCAGAGGAGAGAGCCAGACAGTGTCATATCTCTGTAAATAGGTGTAGTACTGTAATGAATTCTCCCTCATTAGAATGTTCTATTGGCACTTTGGTGATGGAATGTTGATTCTTCAATTTACCAGGGCTGTTGATGTTTTTCCCTGGAAGCTGTGGAGACAGTCGGTAATAAACTACTAGTGCTACAACTTACCTTGGTTTGTGGTCACTTCAATTGGTGACGAGAAGGTCTGCCGTTCCTGTCTCCATCCACGCATGCGGATTGTCTCGAGTGGAACAGTGATATCAAATGGTATTTTTTGTTTTTTTCCTCTTCGAGAAACATTTGCTGTGTGCCTTCTTCGATTCATTTTGTCTTCAATTGCTGATGTGATATGGTATCTCGGCTAATGTCATCGTGAGAGTTTTGATCTTCTAGAGTATATTGCACAGGAACATTTCATGGGAAGTGGTCCGTGAATTAGACCGGACAGTGGACACTGCTCTCTGCTCTCTCTAGATTGCTGTTACCTCTGGTGTTCAACTGAGGTCTTCTCCTTTCAAAATGTTAGTCGTTTGTTTGTTTTGCTCTCCGGATTCTATGTAGTTGGAAGAGAAGCGGCCCGGTTGCAGGGAAACCGTTGGTCTTCACCCCTCGGCCGCTGTGCTACAAATGATGACGTATCCTCCCATGTCAGCTGTGACGCATGCTCTACGTGCGCCCCTGGCGTAGAACGCCAAGGAAGAACACGCATCGCTGGTACGTCGGACCTCAGTTTCCTACCACGGGAGAGCGTTCACTTCAGTTTCCTGTCACGAAAGAGTGTTAATGCATTATTCAAGTCGGACATCAAGCGCTTCATACAAACTGAAGCGAATGAAAGAGTAAACATCGCTGAGGATTATAAGGAAAGTTAAAAGTTTTATCATCCAAGGTTGGCCCAAAAAAAATCATCTTGATGGGGATCTTCAGCCTTTTTCGAAAGTTGCTGATGAGCTTTCTCTTGAAGGTGGTGAGATGATTTTATGTGGGGACAAGTTTATACCTCCAATGTGTTTGAGAGATCTCATTGTTAATGCTGGACAAGAAGGTCATCTTGGTCAAACTTGTACCAAACGCAGAATTCGAGCAGTTTATTGGTGGCCCTCTATAGACCGTCAGATTGAGAATGCTGTCAAAAATTGTATCCTGTGTTGCTTAAGTGACAAAGTGGTCAAAGTAGTAGCATCCTCTAAAATTGTGGTGGAACTGTCTTCTGGATCTTGGATGCTGTTGGCTGTAGATTTTGTTGGACCTTTTAATGCATTATCTAACAGATATAAGTTTGCCTTGGTGGTTGCAGATTACTATCGCAAATTGTGGGAGGTGCACTTTATGGTTAGTCCTAACACACATGAAGTCATTAGATTTTTTGAGAGTCTTTTTGTCAGGGAAGGATTTCCCAAAGAATTAGTATCAGATAAGGGGGTCCAATTTGTTTCAAAAAATGTGTCCAATTTTTTGGTTCAATCTGATATTGTTCACCATCGAGTAGCTCTCACCCTCAGGGAAATGGTTTTATTGAGTGCATGAACTGTATTTTGGTTGAGTGTGTGCAGTGGGCTGTATCTACTAAAGTTGACATAAGAGAAGCTGTTCAGAGCATGTTGTGGGTTCACCGCACAACTCCATGTGTGGATTTGGGAAAAAGTCCTTTTGAACTGTTGCGTGGGAGAGCAGCCACTTTTGTTATGTGTCCAGCATGGATGAGGCGGTGGGGTTTGTTTTCTAAAATCTCAAACCCTGTGTCTGGTGCGGGAGGTGAAAGTGAGATGTCCAAATCTGGATGATGTAGTGGTGAAAGTAATAAAGGAGCTGGAAGTGAGATGTCCAAACCTGGAGGTAGAGGTGAAAGTAATATATTGGATGTTTCTCACCATTTAAGCAAAAGGCATGAGTCTGAACAGAGGACTACCTCTTTGCCAAATTTGGTATAATTTCATTCAGCCATTCAGGCTGTAGCCGCAATGAACGGTTCCTATGGAAAATTGCATAGAGGAAACACGTTTTGGGACCCTCCTTTTTTCTCGGCCCCTGCTTCAAATGCAATATTTTAGACCCCGGGATTTGTCTTTCTCAGGTAGCTAATTTTTAAACAAGCACAGGAGCCCGCACTTTGTTTTCATTTGTTTTACAGCAGATCCATGCACTCAGCGCACATTTCTCAGTTTAAAAAAAAAAATATATATATATATATATTTTGGGCCCTAAGCAGGTCTAGAAGGTCAAAATATTTCTTACCTGCCCCTTTATACGTTTTGAACACTTGTTCCACTAATTTCTAGACCCTCGCTTCTACCGAGGCACAAAATGGCTGCCAACACTTCCTGGTTTCGAATGTTGACAACCACTTGCCAGCCAATTAGCATTCAGCGCGTGATCGGGACAGTGTGCTCATAGTGCTCGCAAGATGTGCGGATCCACCGAGGCCGTAGATATATATGTACTTTTAATTGTAATTTTCTCAGGAACTACTAAACAGATTTACACCATATAAGCAAAAGGCACGAGTTTGAACCAAGGACTATCACTTTGCCAAATTTGGTGTAATTCCGTTCAGCCGTTCGGGCTATAGCCGGGATGAACAGTTCCTATGGAAAATTGCATGGGGAAAACATGTTTTGGGACCCCCCTTCTTTCTCAGCCCCCGCTTCACTAATCACCTCAAGACTTTCAGGATAGAAGCGGACCAGAGTACCCCACCAGTTTTGGGAATTTCACGAAGATTCGTCTACCGGCACCAAAGTTATTCCAAATAGAATGTTGCGGAACCGCCAGTAGGTAATATATATATATATATATCTATATATATATATATATATCTATATATATATATATATATATATATATATATCTATATATATATATATATATAGATATATATATATATAGATATATATATATATATAGATCTATATATATATATATATACACATATATTTATATATTCACTGAAAAAACCCATATGTTTTAGGGGTTTTATAGATAGCTGGACATTTCACTCATACAAAACCATTCAAATTCCTCTGTTATAGTTAGTTGTACTAAGCATAAATCACGCGCCCGCAATCCACTGCTGATGATGTCACATATGACATCAGTCATGACATGGTCAGTGACATCACTGATGAAATCAGTGATGACATCTCAAATGACATCACTGAAAGGCAGGCGGTTTTCAACATTGGGGGCCCTTAGCGGGCCCCCACAGATTCTAGGGTGTGGGGGGTGCACATGGGGGGTACCTATGGTACCCTCCAGGAGTTCCATGCACAACTTGGCAGGCACTGCGCGGTGCATGCCATGTTGTGCATTGAAGTGCACAGCATGCCTTCCTGGCATTGTGGTGGGCGGTGCTGACTGCACCGCCCGCCACAATGACAGGAATGCTGGATGCGCCCGGCACTGTGGAGGGCGCATCCTAATGTCCCCCACGGGACCCCCGCCCTTATGGCGGGTGGTCCCTTTTTGCATTGGGATGGTGGGCGGACAAAGTCCGCCCGCCATCCTAATGTGCCCCTTAGAAACTTTTCTTGTGAGAACCAGAAAATGGATTCCTATGAAAGGAAATACAAGTTACTTGCAAGTATGGTTAGAATTACTTTTCAGGGTCAGTGCTGGGCTAAAATATGCAGCACTGGGTTCTCTCCAGATAACACGTAAGTAAATCGGAATTCGTTGTTCGGATGATTTTAGGTGAATATTTTAAAGTTCCAAAACTCCACACTTTAAAAGAATTTCCAAGTGAAACCAGTCAATGTTAGCCTAAGGAAGGAAATTCACTTAGCAGGTAAGTAGTGTTATCGTTACTTTTTATTACTCAGTGGTGGATCCTGGATCCAGCACTGGTACATCTCCTGTAAACAGTTGAAAGAATGCATTTAAGTCATACAGGCGATTTTTTAGGAATATTTGTAGTTTGTGAAAATAGACACTTAGAAACTTTTCTGCTGAAAACCACATAATGGATTCCTATGAAAGAAAATATAAGTTACTGGTAAGTACATGTGAGGAGGAGCAGGATGGACTGGATGTGCAAACCGGAATGTCGGAGTATCTTTCCCCATCTCCTCTCATTTTTTCAGAGTGTGCCTACGGGGAGCTGGCCCTTTAACTCGACGGGCTTTCCAGACTCTGAGCAGTCACGTGGGCCGGAGGACTTCAAATGGGAGGTTGCCGGGATTAGCCGTCGATCACCTGATCCAACGGACGGAGAACGCCAAGGAAGGACGCTGGCCCGAACCTACTCAGTCCTGCCGTCGGAAAGAGTCCTGCCCGAGGAAGACACAGCGGAGTTGTCGCGAGGAGCAGGGAACCAGAGGACGGAGGAAGACACAGACGGGCAGCCAGACCCTACCTGGCAATGCGACAACTCGAGCCACGGCCCCGGAGGGACGTGGCTCCACAAGGTACGGGGGCGCATTTCCTCAGCGTGGGATCGCGCATTAGAGGGGACCTGGGGCTGGGAATAGAGGCGGGAGTCCTTCTGGGCCGCGACCGTCCCTGGCATACCGGCTTTGTAAGCGAACACTGGTGAAGGTAGTGGTGTCGACCTCCCCTCACTTCCCCTCAGCTCCCGCGTCACACGCACAAGACCGAGCGCCATTCCTTACGGGGTTTCTTTTGTTCTTTCTTTCTTCTCCGAGCACTGGTGAGAGACAGCCCAACCCTGATGTGAAGGAGACCCGGACTATTGAATTCCCGAGCATCCAACTTCAAATACCAGAATGCATTGCATCGGAAGTCTTGTTGAGTGACTGTCTTACTTACAAACTATAGTGCCATTCTGTACATCAATAAAACCCACTAAACTAGATACTCCTGCTTCCTGGTCTGCTTCTCCACCACCCCACAGTACACTTACAATTACTTTTCAGGGTAAGTGCTGGGCTAAAGGATGCAGCACTGGGTTCTCTCCTGATAACAGGTGAGTAAATCGGAATTCGTTGTTCGGATGATTTTAGGTAAATATTTAAAAGTTCCTAAACTCCACACTTAGAAGAATTTCCAAGTGAAACCAGTCAATGTGAGCCTATGGAAGGAAATTCAAGTTACTGGTAAGTATGGTTAGAATTACTTTTCAGGATCAGTACTGGGCTCAAAGATGCAGCACTGAGGTCTCTCCTGATAACAGGTGAGTAAATCGGAATTCGTAGTACATCCAGTAAGTGCCACAGAGCTGCATAGCAGAGAAATGTAAAAAGGGGCACGGCCTGCACCACCTCTCTGCAACGCAGCGCAGTGGCGCTTCCTGGAAGCACCTGGTATGCTACTTGGACCCCATGGTCCCTCAAGTTTGAAGTGGAATGCGCCCTATCACCGTTCTAAATTGACAGATTAAGTACCCTTCAATCCTAAGGGTCCCTAGGGTCAAACTAGCCCACTAGGTACCTCCAGTAAGAGCCACAGAGCTGCGTTGCAGAGAGGTGTAAAAAGGGGCATGGCCTCTGAACACCTCTCTGCAACGCAGCTCCCTGGCACAAACTGGAGATACCTGTTAGGCTATTTGACCCTCAGGGACCCTCAGTATTGAAAGAGAATTAATTCCTCAACTTAAAACACGCCACAGGGCGCCTTTGCACAGTGGTGAAGGAAGGGGGCGTGGCCTGAGGTGATATGTCTTGAAACACACCCTGTGGGGCGTTTCAAGTTAGAGAATTAATTCCTCCTCAATCCTGTGGGTCCCTGGGGGCCAACTAGCCCACCAGGTATCTCCAGTATGCGCCAGGAGGCTGCGTTGCGGAGAGGTGTTCAGAGGCCATGCCCCTTTTTACAAATGCAACGCAGCTCCGTGGTGCTTGTTGAAGGTACTTGGTGGGCTAGTTGCCCCGTTGGGACCCTTAGTATTGACAAGGAATTAATTCCCAACTTAAATCGCGCCACAGGGCGTGTTTGCACATACGCCCCGTGGCACGTTTTCAGTTGGGGGATTAACTCCCCTTGAATACTGAGGGTACCTGGGGTGCAACTAGCCCACCAGCTACCTCCAGTAAGTGCCACAGAGCTGCGTTGCAGAGAGGTGTAAAAAGGTGCGTGGCCTCAGAACACCTCCCTGCAACGCAGCTCCCTGGCGCATACTGGAGGTACCTGGTGAGCTAGTTGGCCCCCAGGGACCCCCAGTATTCAAAGGGAATTTGTTCCACCTGGTGCCATGAGGGGGCGTGGGCTCTGGCCCGATCCCGTTTTTTAAATTTTTTATTTTATTTTTTGAAGGGGGGCTGTGTAGCCCCCCTTCAATTTCTAATTTTTTGGCCCTGGGGACCCCATCCCCCAGGGCCTACCCCCAATTGGCTCCCCTCCTAAGGCCATAATCTGCCCCGGGGACACCATCCCCCGGGGCATGGGCCTTTTTTTCTAATATTTTTTTTATTTGGAGGGGGGCTGCCTTGCCCCCCTCCTGTGGCCACTTTTGGCCCCGGGGACCCCATCCTCTGGAGGGGACATAATGTTTTATGTATTATTAAATATACATCAACAATCTGTTCCCTCTGAGGAAATGAAAGATATTTTCAAGATGCTTCCGCAGCCCAAATTCATTACCTAGCTCGTAGTTTCTTCGGACGTATTGATTCTCTGAAACGAAACCCCAAGGGCGTGGTTTATGGTTATTTAACACACTATAGGATCAATGTATTGCCCCTCCCACTTTTAAGTCACTTTTTTCATTTGACAGATGTTCTCATTTGCACTGTTTTAGTGCGTCACATGCCTCTTTCCATACTTTGTAACTTTCGTATAATTTCTACAATGCTTTATTTGAAATCGTTTTTATTATTGAAGCATTTTTGTATAGGTTACTTTTTTTTTAAAAGGAGTATTAACATTCATACCCCCTTTTTTTTAAACTTATTTTTCTAGTAACTTACCTTTTTTTGTAAAACTATTTTTAATATTTGTCATTACCCTAAACCCCTATTTTCCATGCAAGAGATACTCTCTATTAAAGTTAGAGTATTCTAATTTATGGGTGCAGCGTTCTGAGGGTCCTCAATCAAAGCCCACAGATGGGCCCCGAAGTGTGCAAGGTAAACATTTTCGGTACTGCTTCCCCATGTAGAGAGCCTGACAAGATTCCAAGTTCAATGGCCCGCTGTTCATACATGCGGTGGTGCGTTCTCCACGATCGAGCCGCCGTGTAAAAATTCAAGCTCCAGGTTTGCCCCAAAAACGAGAACTCACACAGGCTGCAGCGATTCCACTCAGACCTCCACACACTGAGGGATGTAGCCGACGCTGCACCCATCTGGGTAGAATTACCGCACCACATATCCCATAAGACCCTGGGCGATAGCTCATTGGAACAGTTTACCGGCCTATTAGGAGGCTTGTAATTGAATAAAGGTGTGGCAAGAAACGCTGCGAACTGTGGTTACCAGCCTGTGAAAAAGGAATTTACTCCGAAACGCGTCGGCTACATCCCGCAGTGTGTGGAGGTCTGAGTGGAATCGCTGCAGCCTGTGTGCGTTCTCGTTTGTGGGGCAAACCTGGAGCTTGAATATATATATATATATATATATATATATATATATATATATATATATATATATATATATATATATATATATATATATATGGCTGCGATGAGGGCGGTCTCGGTGCTGTGGTTGGCTCTGAAACCGGACTGCGAGGGGTCGAGGGATCCATTCGTCTCGAGGAAGGCGGCAAGCTGTCTGTTGGCGATCTTCTCGATGACTTTGGCAGGGAAGGGGAGGAGCGAGATGGGTCGGAAGTTTTTGAGGTCGGTGGGGTCCGCTGTTGGTTTCTTCAGTAGGGCGCTGAGCTCGGCATGCTTCCAACTCTCCGGGAAGGTGGCGGTGTCGAAGGAGGTGTTGATGACGTCTCGGAGTTGGGGTGCGATGGTGGAGTCAGCCTTGTTGAAGACGTGGTGGGGGCAGGAGTCAGTCGGGGATCCGGAGTGGATGGTGTTCATCGTGCGGGCTGTGTCTTCGGTGGTCACTGCAGGCCAGGTGCGGAGGGTCGTGGTGGGGTGCGTTGGTTCGGCGGTTGGGTACGAGGATGGTGTGCCGAAGCTGTTGTGGATGTCGGCAATCTTGCGGTGGAAGAACGAGGCGAGGGAGTCGCAGAGATCTTGTGAGGGGGTGATGTCGTTGTTGCCGGTGCTAGGATTGGAGAATTCCTTGACGATGCTGAAGAGTTCCTTGCTGTCGTGGGCGTTGTTGTCCAGTCGATCCTTCAGTGATTTCTTCTTGGTGATGCGGATGAGCTGGTGGTGCTTGCGGGTGGCGTGTTTGAGGGCGGTCATGTTGTCTGTGGTCTGGTTCCGGAGCCAGGCTTTCTCGAGGGTGCGGCAGTTCTTCTTGGAGTCCTTGAGTTTGTCAGTGAACCAGGCGGCCTTCTTGCTTCTGGGTCTGCTGGGAGGGTTCTTCAGTGGTGCGAGGTCGTCGGCGCAGGCAGTCAGCCACTGCGTGAAGTTGCGGGCTGCTTCGTTGGGGTCCGGTGTGCTGGCAGGTGGGTTCTGGCTGAGGGAGGTGGTGAGCTGGTCGGCGGTGATCTTGCTCCAGCTTCTGTGGGGGACCTGTTGCGGGCGGTGGTGGGTTGTGGTTTTTCTGAATCTGAAGTGGACGCAGCTGTGGTCGGTCCAGTGAAGTCCGGTGGAGTGGCTGAAGGCGATGTGCTTGCTGGATGAGAAGACGGAGTCAATATATATATATATATATATTCACTGAAAAAACCATAGGTTATAGACCATATATAGTTAGGAATTAGCATTTACAAAACCTTGAAAATTCACTGAAAAAACCATAGGTTATAGACCATATATAGTTAGGAATTAGCATTTACAAAACCTTGAAAATTCACTGAAAAAACCATAGGTTATAGACCATATGTCGTTAGGAATTAGCATTTAAAAAACCTTATTTTACCCACACAAAACCATTGAAATTCCATATATAGTTAGTTGCACTAACTATATATCGCGCACCCGCAATCCACTGCTGATGATGTCACATATTACATCATTCATGACATGGTCAGTGACATCACTGATGACATCACTGATGACATCTCAAATGACATCACTGATGACATGACTGATAACAACATCCAGTGATTTTTTGTTTCTGTACAGTTTAAATATGTCTTACATATTGAAGAATGAGTGGATGTGTAAGTGTCTGGACGAAGGATTTAGTAGGTGCATGACTGACTGTATGAGTGAGTGATTAAATGTGTCTCACTGAGTGCATGGGTTAGTGACTAAACTGTCTTAATTTGTTCATCATTATGTCTGTTGTTCTGTAAACTGCTGCATGTGTTGATCAGTAGCTATATGAGTAACTATATGGGTTATTGATTGATTGCCCAAGTATTTGTATGGGAGACTGAGTGTGTGTGTGGCTGGCTGGGAGGTGTGTGACTCTGTGCAGATCAATGTGTACTTGTATCAATGATTGTATAAGAAGGTAAGTATGTGTTAGTATATGTTTGAAAATGTAAGGTGCTCTATGTTTAACTGTATAGACAAGAAAATGGAAGTGTCATTGATTCTTTACAGGACTGACTAGGTGTGTGAGTAACTCCATGGATGAGTGGCAGACTGTGAGTGTCTGTGTAGGTGTATGAGTGCATATGATAGTGTTGTAAAGATGAGTGATTGTATGTATGAATGATTGTATGGGTGAATGAGTGAAGGTGTGTGTAGACGTAGGAATCAGTGAGTGCGTATGTAGTAACTAGTATTGGTGTGTCAATGGTTTCAAAAATTATACTCTGTATTTAACACTGGGTGAAACAGAGGTTATATTAAAATGTGAGGAGATGCATTGTATTGTCACATGAATGATATCATCAGTGATGTGGTCATTGATGTCAAATGAGATGTCATCAGTGATGTCATCAGTGATGTCATTTGAGATGTCATCAGTGATGTCATCAGTGATGTCACTGACCATGTCATGAATGATGTAATATGTGACATCATCAGCAGTGGATTGCGGGTGCGCGATATATAGTTAGTGCAACTAACTATATATGGAATTTCAATGGTTTTGTGTGGGTAAAATAAGGTTTTTTAAATGCTAATTCCTAACGATATATGGTCTATAACCTATGGTTTTTTCAGTGAATTTTCAAGGTTTTGTAAATGCTAATTCCTAACTATATATGGTCTATAACCTATGGTTTTTTCAGTGAATTTTCAAGGTTTTGTAAATGCTAATTCCTAACTATATATGGTCTATAACCTATGGTTTTTTCAGTGAATTTCAATGGTTTTTTAATAGCAAATATCATAAGCTGTCGAATGTCAAGTACGTGGTAAGTAAAAACATTTTCGTGTTTATGCACACTGATCTGCTTTGAATGCTGCCCCCCCCCTCATTTCTATTAGGAGTACTCTCTCTTTGCAGATAGTGAAAGGTAGTTAACGCAGGCCTTTGCCCCCGTTGTAATACGTCGTGCCTGCTTCTCTCTCCATTTGATTGATTGTTATCCAAGCATTTACTGTTTTAGAATTGGTTCTCTTTGGTTCATTCTCTATTTACAAACAAACACAGAGTCGCAATACTCTGTTTAGTCTTTGCAGATAACGAAAAATCGTGTAAAAAAACAAAAGGAATCGAGCAAAATCAGTAGGCCACTAATGGGATCTCTTTTTGACCTCGCTAAAATAGAAACAATAAGAACAACCCCTCATGACAAATACGAAACTAGTGAGATGAACTGAACTCCACACCATGATGGCTGCAATACAGCTCGGCTCCGCCACCCACCCCGCCCAAAATAACGATAAAGAGCGGCTGCCATGATTGCTCGCGGAATGGCCACAACGGAGCTACAAAATGGTGGTGCTCTCATGCTAACGCCAGCTTCAGTCTGAAACATCCAGAAACACTGTAGACTACCAATTCGATCAGTTCCGGTAGCGCCCCAATGTAACCCGGTAGAGAAGAACTAGCCCTCCCCTCTTTGACTGATGGTTCTTGTTGCCTGTCCCTTCTGTTGTCATTTAACAGAACTATTTTGCCTGCTGAAAGGGGTTGTGTTCCGACCGCTGGTTGGTGGAGACATTTTGACTATATTCTGGACCTGCGTTGTCGCGTAATGCGTCATATGACGCGCCGCGATAGCGCATCCGGAAGTCATCCGGGGCGCGACGCGCAGCGCGTAACGTAAGCATAACAGGTCATGTGACTTGTTAATAAAACTTTTCATTGGTTCATTTTACTTTTCTTATTCTAATGATGAAAGGCTTGGTCATATGACCTAAAAATTACGCTTTTTATTACTTCCGAACATTATTTTTTCTTAAATATATGTTATAATGTTCCAGGCTAATGTACTTTCCCGGAAAATTTACAACTGTCCTGCAAGTAAAATATATTCTTTTTTCGAGAAAAAGGGCGTTTCTTCGTCCCATGACGGAGCCGTTGAGCAAAAGAGGGTCGACCTGCTGTCTTAGTCGCCGATACGCCTGAATATGAGATTCTTATCGATCACTTTATGTTGCAGGAGTAGAAAACACAACAGCCCTTGACCATTTATCTTTACTGCGTTCCTGCGTATTATACCTTTTACCCTTCATGTGATTGGTCTGCTTTATTTCACTTGCCTTTTAATGATTCTAAAACAGTGACTATTATTAAAAACTTTACCAATGTATATACTACTACCATGTTTTCTTTTAAAAACCTTTATTGTGAAAATTTCATTATACAAATACGAGCCTATAACCACGTGGGCCGGCCACGGAGCAAACTGTAATCGTATATGATGAGTAGACATTTACACTGTAGAGGAACGTAACGGGCGGGCCATTAGGTTGCAAGAACTAAGGTGTCTAACAGTTGCGGAATCGGTGAACGTACATTTTATAATTAAAATACGACAGGGCCAGTTACAATAAAATTATCTAGATATACATTTGCGGGCAAGTACCATGCGTGACGTTAATTCGAACTTTCAATAGTACAGTAATCAATAACACATCAGAACTTAATATCAATAGGGATGTCGAAATACTCAATCAATTCTCGTCCCCGCCCGCCATGTGCTTCAAAACTGCATACGTATCTCGTGATTTCAAGGTTCTGCAACCAGTACACAACAAGGAGTTACGAGTCCCATTTATTCCGGCGCCATTTTGGGCGAGGACGGGCAGGTCCAGGATATAGTCAAAATGTCTCTACCAACCATCGACTATGATGATGTTCATATGCTGTATTTATAGAGTAACACTCATCTGTCCACATGAAATTAATTTGCCACAATCTAAACATGTCATTTTAATCTTTGCAAAGTTCTTCTAAATATTTGGGACCATTTCCCTTGCCTCTGATGCTGTCAGTGCCACTTCTTTGATGAATGTACTGGCAGGTCGGGGGTTCTCCTCCAAATCTCTCTTTTATGCAGCACTATAATTAATTGGTGCCACCTCTCCATATGACGATGCATGGTATAGTTACCATAACTATATATTTTTTCGGTTCCTCTGGAGAGTACATCGTGGCAGATGAAGCGTATAACGTACCGGGCATTTACCTTTTTTTGCATGTAGAGGAAAGGAAAAAAAAATCGAGCGTCCGAGTTCTAAGGTGTCCCAGGGCCATTTTAGTGGACCAGGCCCAAATCCAAAGAACAGGCCGCCATTTTGAGAGTCCTGTTGCAGCCGCCTGTCGCTGTAGCATCAAGAGCGGCCAAAACTCAGCTGAATGGCAACTGAAACGGTAAAGGGGCGCCCCACTACAGCAGACGAGCCTCCACCTAGGAAGGCCCGTTCATGCCGCCTCCCCCCCCCCCTTCGGGCACCCCACGCCGTTATTCGGAGCAGTATTGTAGGATGGCCACACCAGTGCAGCAACTTGCTAGACACCACCTCGGTGGTAACCGAATCTCAGCGCCTTGTGGTGTCTTCTATTCAGAAAACATTGTTGTGCTGCCTTCGACCTATTCGCCGCAAGGGCGCACGCAACTCAGCTGCATAGCTTGCTAGACATCACCTCGGTGCTAACCGAATCTCAGCGCCTTGTGGTGTCTTCTATTCCAAAAATATTGTTGCGCTGCCTTTGGCAACATTCGCACATCGGTCCGCTACTGCCGCCATCTCACAGGCCAACGGGGCGCCCCACGCCGACTTTCAGCATTGTAGGATGGCCACACCAGTGCACCTTACTAGACACCACCTCGGTGCCATCCGGATCTTGGCATCTCAGCGCCTTGTGGTGTCTTCTATTCAGAAAATATTGTTGCGCTGCCTTTGGCCCCATTCGCACATCGGTCCGCTACTGACGCCATCTCACAGGCTAATGGGGCGCCCCACGCCGAGTTTCAGCATTGTAGGATGGCCACACCAGTATAGCAACTTGCTAGACATCACCTCGGTGCCATCCGGATCTTGGCATCTCAGCGCCTTGTGGTGTCTTCTAGTCAGAAAATATTGTTGCGCTGCCTTTGGCCCCATTCGCACATCGGTCCGCTACTGACACCATCTCACAGGCCAACAGGGCGCCCCACGCCGACTTTTACCATTGTAGGATGGCCACACCAGTGCCACAACTTGCTAGACACCACCTCGGTGCCATCCGGATGTTGGCATCTCAGCGCCTTGTGGTGTCTTCTATTCCGAAAATATTGTTGCGCTGCCTTTGGCCCCATTCGCACATCGGTCCGCTACTGATGCCATCTCACAGGCCAACGGGGCGCCCCACGCTGACTTTCAACATTGTAGGATGGCCACACCAGTGCGGCAACTTACTAGACACCACCTCGGTGCCATCCGGATCTTGGCGCGTTGTGCTGCCTTCGGCCTATTCGCACATCGGTCCGCTACTGACGCGAACTCACAGGCCAACGGGGCGCCCCACGCCGACTTTCAGCATTGTAGGATGGCCACACCAGTGCTGCAACTTGCTGGACACCACCTCGGTGCCATCCGGATCTTGGCGCGTTGTGTTGCCTTCGGCCTATTCGCACATCGGTCCGCTACTGACGCCGCCTCACGTGCCAACGTATTTTCTCCGCATTTTATACCCTATGCCGCATAACAGGTCATGTGACTTGTTTATAAAACTTTTCATTGGTTCATTTTACTTTTGGTTTCCTAATGATGGAAGGCTTGATCATATGACCTAAAAATAACACTTTTCATTGGATGAAAACTTTTTTTTTCCCAAACGATGAAAGCCCCACCTTGTTTCTGGATGTTTCAGACTGAAGCTGGCGTCAGCATGAAAGCACCACCATCTCGTGGCTCCGTCGTGGTCATTCCGCGAGCAATCATGGCAGCCGCTCCCCACCAGAAGCCTGCAGGAGTCGGGGGCCCCCAAAACTTTTGTTGAATCCTCAAGGCGGAGGGGACGCTTTCGAGAATGAGGTCCAAGACCTAGCAGACAGTCGTCCGATTTCCAAGGTGTCCCAGGGCCATTTCAGTGGACCAGGCCCAAATAGAAAAGAGCCTGCCGCCATTTTGAGAGTCCTGTGGCAGCCGCCTATCGCTGCACCGCAAGAGTGGGCGCAACTCAGCTGAATTGCGGCTTTTGACACAGTGGACCAAAAGCGGACGGAATGGCAACTGAAACGGTAAAGGGGCGCCCCACTACAACAGACGAGACACCACCTGGAGAGGCCCGTTCACGCCGCCTCCCCCCCCCCCCCGGGGCGCCCCACGCCGTTATTCGGAGCAGCATTGTAGGATACCAAAACCAGTGCGGCAACTTACTGGACATCACCTTGGTGCCATCGTTCTGCTGCCTTGGAACTATTCGCACAACAGTTTGCTACTGATGACCCACCCCCCGCGACGCCCCACGCCGGATGCCGAAATCAGTGCGGCACCCAGGCAACATCACCTGGGTGCCGTCCAGAAATCTGGACGTTGTGCTGCGTTGGGACTATTCGCACAGCCGACCGCTACTTCGTTGTTTTTCCCTAAAAATGTTTATATGTTTTTACTGTTTTTGTTTTGTTGTATATATTTATAAGTTATTAAAGTTTTATAATCTTACTACTTTGTTGGAGTGCTATATATTTTTAATGTGACACATAATTGTAAAAACTTTGATGTACAAAGAGTCATCCCTGGAATCTTCCGCTTCAGGCTCGGTCCCCTCCCCAATCACAATACAGGATGGTTTTCAGATAGTAGGAACGCGTGTGCTGTGACGGATCTCATCGAGTGTGGGCCTTGATCTACTATAACTCATTTGAAGAGGGGTGATTCTTTACAGCTGGGGCCATAAACTACATCTGCAGGGCTAGCTGATAGCCTAGGACCGGCCTGGACAATCGGACACAGAGGAAAAGGAGTGTCAGAGGGTGCGGTAGTGAATAGGGCGAAAGGGAGGTGTCGGGCGGGCACAGGGTGTGATTCTCAGGGAAGAGCAGCGCAGATGGGGGGAGGTTTATTACCCATGCATAAGACAGAGAGCGGGGGTGACCAGTGCCTGGGGGAGATGCTTGCGAGGGTGGGGAGCCATGCTAAGGATCGACAGCGTGCAGAGAGTGGGTCTGGTCAAGTCATCTAAAATGGCTGCCGTGCACGACAAAAGTGTGGCATTTGAAAAAAGGCAAGATGGCGCAGACAATGTTTTTCAACACTTTCTGATTTCCTTCGAATCGAACGTTAACAGACGTTGGGGCATATTACCAAAGTTAAGCGATATTTATCCCTAACGATGCTTAGCAACGAATTTTTTACCGCTAAGCATCGTCAGAAATTATCGCAGATAAACCTTGCTATTATCAAGGTTTATCGCAAATGCCATAAAAAACGACCGCAATGCATTAATATCGCTGAAAACTCAGCGATATTCATGCATTACCGAGCTAATGCTCTTAGCCATGTTATCCACCTCCCATTGGATAACATGGCTAAGAACTGCTCAGGGCAGGTGGTAGCTTTTGGAGATATTCGCGCTTAGCGCGAATATCTCCAAAAGTTGGTAATAGGAGATAGCGATGTTAGCGACTGTTTCAAGTCGCTAACATCTTGGCATGCCCACTTTGCATGTCATTAGTGATAAATATCACTGACATGCAAAGTGGGGCCCAAGATGGTCGCTATCTCCTACTAGCGGTCGCTAACTGGTGTTAGCAACAGCTAGGTAATACAGAGATAATTTTATCTCCGCGAAGCGGAGCGCTGTTACAGATATATATCTTTTTTTGAACGTTAATTTCTCAAAATCCACTGAAGCACATATATTGAGACCTAGCAAAGGCACATCGAGCTACCAGTCCCTACAATTTTGCCAAGTTTCGTGCAAATCCATTCAGCCGTTCGATTATTATTATTATTATTTTTTTTGCCCCGCGGGGCCCTTTTAAAACCTCCACATCAAACCTAGGGGGTCAGGGAGGATCTACTATGCCCCCTTATGGTCATTTGCCCCTTCGCTTTGGCCTCCTCTTGTCTCTCGATCCTACCGAGAGACAAGATGGCGGCCGCTACGGACTGTTTGGAATGTTTACAGACGCCGGAGAACCAATCAGCTTCGCAAAGCTCCGTTACGCGAAAAGTACGCGAAGCGGAGCGCTGTTACAGATATATATCTTTTTTTGAACGTTAATTTCTCAAAATCCACTGGAGCACATATATTGAGACCTAGCAAAGGCACATCGGGCTACCAGTCCCTACAATTTTGCCAAGTTTCGTGCAAATCCGTTCAGCCGTTCGATTATTATTATTTTTTTTTTTTTGCCCCGCGGGGCCCTTTTAAAACCTCCACATCAAAGCTAGAGGGTCAGGGAGGATCTACTATGCCCCCTTATGGTCATTTGCCCCTTCGCTTTGGCCTCCTCTTGTCTCTCGATCCTACCGAGAGACAAGATGGCGGCCGCTACGGACTGTTTGGAATGTTTACAGACGCCGGAGAACCAATCAGCTTCGCTTCACAAAGCTCCGTAACGCGTAAAGTCCGTGAACCGGAGCGCTGCCTGGTCCGCTGTTACAGATATATATCTTTTTTTGAACGTTAATTTCTCAAAATCCACTGGAGCACATATATTGAGACCTAGCAAAGGCACATCGGGCTACCAGTCCCTACAATTTTGCCAAGTTTCGTGCAAATCCATTCAGCCGTTCGGGCTAAAAGTGAGGCCAACCGCCCTATGGAAAACTCAATATTAAAAACACGTTTTGGGACCCCCCTTTTTTCTCGGCCCCCCCTTGACGAACCCCCCCCAAATTTTCAGGGGCTGCTCAGAAACAAAATGTTCTATTTTCCTGAAAATTTCAGCCAATTCCGTCCACAAACGCCAAAGTTATTAGACATAGAATTTTCAAAAATCCCATAGAGAAAAAATCCTAACTATATATACCTACTGGCGACCGCCAGTAGGTAATATATATATATATATATATATATATATATATATATATATATATATATATATATATATATATGGCTGCTTCCTAGTGACGTCAAGTCGTGCACTCAAACACGGGTGCCTGTGTGCGGGGGACGTCTCCCCGCTCTTATCGGAGCTTTCCTCTCCCTCACCTTTGAAGAAGACACAGCACTCACGGGAGGAGGGTTCAGATTCTTTATTACACCCTCAGAGAACCATGCGCGTTTCGGCTACCGCCTTAGTCTATGGTACACTGGCGCGCCATTTTTTTGTGTTTTTTATACCCATCACGTGCATGTCTTAGAGGTAAACAAAGGACTAATATATAGTCGCCATCTTGCAATAGCTTTTTGTGACATTTCATATCGCGCCCTGAGTGGGCAATCTGCATATCTGTATTTATAACGTGGACATATGTTGGTCTTATTACAATTCACATATGGAATACTGTCGGCATAAATTTGTTATTTTGCGCTTTAGAAAATCCAAAATGCGATATATACAAGTTACCCAAAACATTGAACGCCCAAATTCCTTGCATAGTGTCCTGAATGGACTATTCTCCCGGCCATGCTGTCATCGCCAACCCCACAGTAATAAGTCCAGATAGGCTTTTACATTTCATCATACGTTGTCCATATGTTGTTGCTCGACATTCCGCCCTGGATGGGCTTGTCTATCCTAATCACCTCCCTTAGACATTTTCTTACTTCCTACTACCCACTGTGCAAAATCAAAATACCTAAATCCAACAAATTAATTAATTAAAATTGTCATTAAACACGAGGTCAATTTCATTACGAACTCTTAGGATCTGTTCTCTCACAACAATCTCTCATATTGGAGCAGGGAGCCCCCTACCCCAAATGTACTGTCATTTCTTCATGGCTATTCAGACCCCCCGGTGCCTTCGTTCCAATATCTATTATGTGTCTAGATTCCAGCCTTCTTAATTTCTGTAATCTGTCACCTCCTCTAGGGCTCGCTTGTACATGATCCAACCCAAAGTAGGATATAAGGTCACTATTGCTCTTATGGTGTTGCTTAAAGTGTCTCGCTACCCGGTAAACGGGATCACAATTTGTAATAGCCCTGAGATGCTCCAAGATACGCATTTTCACGGGGTTTACAGTGCTGCCAATGTATCGTAGTCCGCATGGACACGTAAGGCAATATACTGTAAAAGGGGTCGAGCAGGTCAGGAATACTTTGATTTTCCGCATTTGTCCTCTGACATCATAAGATAATACTTTTTTGCTATGTTTGCACGCCTTGCACCGGCCACATGGGTAAAATCCAGGTTTATGTTCTCCAAAAGGTCGGTCTACTGGGCGAACCAGATAGCTTTTAGTCAGAGTATTCCGTAGTGCTCTCGCCCTTCTGTATGTTATCATTGGTTGGTTAGGAATGTCCATTCCAATAACTGGATCTGTTGTTAAAAGCTTCCAGTTTTTTCTCAATGTTTGTCTTAGCCCACCTGCTCCTTCTGAAAAGGTGGTTATGAATCTGAACTTCCCTTCTTTTTCGGTATCTCTCACTCTCTCACTGAGCATCTCTGTTCGTGACATATTCTTAACTTTTTTCTGGGCATCTTCTAGACACCTATAGTCATAGCCTCGCACCTTAAATCTTTCTACGCTGGCTTTCGCATTTCTGGTGTAATCATCCTCCGATGTACAGTTCCTTTTTATACGGAGTAATTCTCCGTAAGGGTTGCTGTAGATTAACTTAGGTGGGTGGCTGCTACTTGAGTGAAGTATAGAATTCCCTGCCGTGGGTTTTCTGAATAGCTGAGTATGTATTCTCCCCTGTTCTATTCTGATCTCAAGATCAAGGAAGTTTACTTTGGTGTCACTCAATTCTGCCGTGAAGTGTAAATTATGTTTATTGTTGTTCAATTTATCTATGTACTCATCAGCCTTACTCTTTGATCCCCGCCATACAATCAACAAGTCGTCTATATAACGATACCAGACTAGAATATGTTGAGTCCATTGTGCATACATTACATTCCATGCCACATTTTCTTCCCACCACCCCACAAATATGTTAGCGAAGCTTGGAGAATAACTTGTGCCCATGGCTACTCCGACTAACTGTCGGAAATACTGGTCCTCATATAGAAAAATGTTATTTCTAAGGCTGAAATTTAAAAATTCCAAGAGCATTGCATTATGATCTGTGAAGCTCGCTTCCCTAGTTGCCAAAATGTCATTCACCGCATGCATGCCATCCTCGTGGCCTATGCTTGTATAAAGGCTGGTGATGTCCATCACAATAAGTAAATCTCCCTCTTTTCGTGTGAGCTGTTCTAACTTGCCCAACAAATCTTTGGTGTCTTTTATGTAGCTTCGCAAATTTTTCACATGATCATTTAAAAAATAATCTATGTACATTGATAAATGTTCCAACAGGCTGCCCTGTGCACTTACAATTGGTCATCCTGGTGGTTTCAATCTGTCCTTGTGCACCTTGGGTAGGTGGTAGAAACACGGTGTCGTTGGATTCAGAGTACGCAGGTAAAGGTATTCCTCCGTTTCAATTATTCCTTTGCCATACCATTTTTTTAGCATTTCATGGCATTCTGTGATACTGCTTTGATATTCCTTTCTTCCCACCTTTTGGTAGCACTTTACATCTTGCAGTTGCCTTAAAGCCTTCGCATTATAATCCATATATGTTTGTAGGACAATATTTCCTCCTTTGTCCGAAGGTTTCAGGATCAGTTTCTTATCCTCTTGTAAGTTTTTTATAGCCTGCCAGTGTCCGGGTGTTAGGTTCCTTTGTTTGTTCGTGTGCCCTCTTAGCTCTAATTTCCTTAGTTCTTTCGAGACTGATTCCATAAAAAGATCTATATTGTCAATGGGCATCTGAGGTACAAATGTCGATGCTAATTTAAAGTTAGTTTCTCCGCCTCTCTGTGTTATATCCAAGCAACAACATATGGACAACGTATGATGAAATGTAAAAGCCTATCTGGACTTATTACTGTGGGGTTGGCGATGACGGCATGGCCGGGAGAATAGTCCATTCAGGACACTATGCAAGGAATTTGGGCGTTCAATGTTTTGGATAACTTGTATATATCGCATTTTGGATTTTCAAAAGCGTAAAATAACAAATTTATGCCGACAGTATACCATATGTGAATTGTAATAAGACCAACATATGTCCACGTTATAAATACAGATATGCAGATTGCCCACTCAGGGCGCGATATGAAATGTCACAAAAAGCTATTGCAAGATGGCGACTATATATTAGTCCTTTGTTTACCTCTAAGACATGCACGTGATGGGTATAAAAAACACAAAAAAATGGCGCGCCAGTGTACCATAGACTAAGGTGGTAGCCAAAACGCGTCTGGTTCTCTGAGGGTGTAATAAAGAATCTGAACCCTCCTCCCGTGAGTGCTGTGTCTTCTTCAAAGGTGAGGGAGAGGAAAGCTCCGATAAGAGCGGGGAGACATCCCCCGCACACAGGCACCCGTGTTTGAGTGCACGACTTGGCGTCACTAGAGAGCAGCTATCTATAACGCCGCGCACCGCCATTGCTAGCGTTGAGAGAAGGTATAAACGGACTTGCGAAGAGCCCGGAACCCGAAGCTAAAAACGCTAGAGGCACACGAGGGAGTAAAAAGAGAAGGAGGAAAGGCGAGAGGGACACGCCAAACTCCAGGAGAAGACTGACATTACAACTACAGTGGCGCCATGTACAGTGATACAGACCGCCAGGAGGCGGCTGAAAATGCTTTTAGAAAACGCCCACAGACAAACGGGGTGTCCTTGTGCACCTTGGGTAGGTGGTAGAAACACGGTGTCGTTGGATTATAATGCGGAGGCTTTGATGCAACTGCAAGATGTAAAGTGCTACCAAAAGGTGGGAAGAAAGGAATATCAAAGCAGTATCACGGAATGCCATGAAATGCTAAAAAAATGGTATGGCAAAGGAATAATTGAAACGGAGGAATACCTTTACCTGCGTACTCTGAATCCAACGACACCGTGTTTCTACCACCTACCCAAGGTGCACAAGGACAGATTGAAACCACCAGGATGACCAATTGTAAGTGCACAGGGCAGCCTGTTGGAACATTTATCAATGTACATCGATTATTTTTTAATTGATCATGTGAAAAATTTGCGAAGCTACATAAAAGACACCAAAGATTTGTTGGGCAAGTTAGAACAGCTCACACGAAAAGAGGGAGATTTACTTATTGTGATGGACATCACCAGCCTTTATACGAGCATAGGCCACGAGGATGGCATGCATGCGGTGAATGACATTTTGGCAACTAGGGAAGCGAGCTTCACAGATCATAATGCAATGCTCTTGGAATTTTTAAATTTCAGCCTTAGAAATAACATTTTTCTATATGAGGACCAGTATTACCGACAGTTAGTCGGAGTAGCCATGGGCACAAGTTATTCTCCAAGCTTCGCTAACATATTTGTGGGGTGGTGGGAAGAAAATGTGGCATGGAATGTAATGTATGCACAATGGACTCAACATATTCTAGTCTGGTATCGTTATATAGATGACTTGTTGATTGTATGGCGGGGATCAAAGAGTAAGGCTGATGAGTACATAGATAAATTGAACAACAATAAACATAATTTACACTTCACGGCAGAATTGAGTGACACCAAAGTAAACTTCCTTGATCTTGAGATCAGAATAGAACAGGGGAGAATACATACTCAGCTATTCAGAAAACCCACGGCAGGGAATTCTATACTTCACTCAAGTAGCAGCCACCCACCTAAGTTAATCTACAGCAACCCTTACGGAGAATTACTCCGTATAAAAAGGAACTGTACATCGGAGGATGATTACACCAGAAATGCGAAAGCCAGCGTAGAAAGATTTAAGGTGCGAGGCTATGACTATAGGTGTCTAGAAGATGCCCAGAAAAAAGTTAAGAATATGTCACGAACAGAGATGCTCAGTGAGAGAGTGAGAGATACCGAAAAAGAAGGGAAGTTCAGATTCATAACCACCTTTTCAGAAGGAGCAGGTGGGCTAAGACAAACATTGAGAAAAAACTGGAAGCTTTTAACAACAGATCCAGTTATTGGAATGGACATTCCTAACCAACCAATGATAACATACAGAAGGGCGAGAGCACTACGGAATACTCTTACTAAAAGCTATCTGGTTCGCCCAGTAGACCGACCTTTTGGAGAACATAAACCTGGATTTTACCCATGTGGCCGGTGCAAGGCGTGCAAACATAGCAAAAAAGTATTATCTTATGATGTCAGAGGACAAATGCGGAAAATCAAAGTATTCCTGACCTGCTCGACCCCTTTTACAGTATATTGCCTTACGTGTCCATGCGGACTACGATACATTGGCAGCACTGTAAACCCCATGAAAATGCGTATCTTGGAGCATCTCAGGGCTATTACAAATTGTGATCCCGTTTACCGGGTAGCGAGACACTTCAAGCAACACCATAAGAGCAATAGTGACCTTATATCCTACTTTGGGTTGGATCATGTACAAGCGAGCCCTAGAGGAGGTGACAGATTACAGAAATTAAGAAGGCTGGAATCTAGACACATAATAGATATTGGAACGAAGGCACCGGGGGGTCTGAATAGCCATGAAGAAATGACAGTACATTTGGGGTAGGGGGCTCCCTGCTCCAATATGAGAGATTGTTGTGAGAGACTGCAGATAGTGGCAGTCCGGTCGGCGGTTAGTCCTCAATGGGAAGTCACTGTACAGCAATCCTGCTAAACCGGATGGGACTCCTTGCAGCCCGACCCTGACTTCCCATTGAGGAATAACCGCCGACCGGACTACCACTATCTGCAGCCGACTCGGGCCATCAGCCGTCCAGGCTCGTATTTTGTAATATAATTGCTAAGAATATACGGGGCATGCCGCCACTTTAATAGGACACTTAACCCCTGACAGGAACGACCTACAGACGTCCTGCCGCGCTGCCTTATCTTCACAGAAGCCAAAAGTGGTTTTCTGTTCACATTACCAGGTGTATGTGACCCACTACGAGGCCATTTGAACTGACTCACTCTCCGCACGTGAGCAGGCCTTTTAAAATACTCAGGCAATAGTAATTAATGTAGTCCTGAAGATGATCCCAGTTTATTTTTTGGAGATAGGGATCGAAACGTCACGTCGACTGTGTTAAACATTGCTGCAATTATCTCTTGCATATCATGTTTTGCAGTGATTGTTTGGATGAGCTTACACAAGATTGCATTGTTTTGTAAGCCTCCGATTGCTCCACTCTGTTTGCCTGTCATTTTCCCCTTATTCTGTTCTCACTTCTCCTTTACTTGGTACAGGCTTGTGCCCAGTATATATCTGTGTTGTGTCTTTTATATACCTACCTTGTCGTTATTCCAAAAAAAAAAATTCCTCTGTCCGGCTGGACATTGGATTGAATATGCATAGTTCTTATTTAAGCCTATGTTCATTTCTTGTGAATCTTATCTGTATAAGTTCAGGACCGTTGTTTTTCTGATTACTTTTTTCAATCTCAGCAGCAAAGGGGCAGTGTACCATGCTAAACTTTGGCATCCTGTTTATTCAAGAGCTCTGTAACCTCAAGGAGAGTTTTTTTTTGCATTGTTTATTCCGGATCTCTGTAACCTTAAGGAGAGATTTTCTTGCATTGTTTATTCCTGATCACTGTAGCCTCAAGAAGAGTTGTTCTCGCATCCATTGAGACTCAGAGAAGTCTGCGCATAGGAGAGGTGCTTGTTTCCCTTTTGATCTTGAGTGAAGTCTGAGGCTGGGATATATACTATAGATCGGATCATTGTAACATTGCTTCTTTATCTACTGCAAGTGTGAGAACATCCCTGCATGTGCATATTTCGTGTGATTTGATAACAGGAATTATATTGAGTGGCACATATCAATTTAGGC
The DNA here is from genome assembly GCF_964261635.1 of Lissotriton helveticus. NCBI lineage: Eukaryota > Metazoa > Chordata > Amphibia > Caudata > Salamandridae > Lissotriton > Lissotriton helveticus. The sequence goes on from NC_136059.1 coordinate 1,930,433,027, forward strand.
TGTAATGGTCTGATCTTTTCCTATTGCCGTTTAACAGGGGAGGATCTCTTGTGAAGTTTCTTCTCTTCCCCTGTGACGTTGGGCATTGGTTTCCTTTGGGTAGGTACTGGACGATTTGGTAATACATACAGGATATAGTGAGAATTATTGAGGGAGTATTATTCATGCGCATTTGTGTGCCTTCTATGTATTTCAGGATTAAAATCCTTACGAAGTGTGATTGAAATCAAAAGGGACATGCTACATTGCAGCCTGCCTTTATTTTCTTTACAGGTATATAAGAAGTCCTACTTAGTGTTTGCGTTGCTGTGGTGCTGGTTCAGATAGCTAATGTGTAAATTTCTTTTCTAGGTCTCCTTCCCCGCTGTTCCCTTCCCTTCGTTCCCTCACTTGATCCGATCAAGATTCTGTGTTGTTCATTCGGCAGAATTGAGGCGATCAAGAGGTGTACCCTAATTGAGCATTAAACCGACTCCGAGGTGTTCGCAAGTGACACTGAGACCATTCTCCTTTGGTCACGCTATATCAATAACCTCTTCGTACTCTGGAGAGGTTCTATTGAATCAGCCAAGGTCTTTGAAGATCGTCTTAACATTAATGACCTGATTTTTAGCCTTCACTAGCAACATCAGTAAAAATGAAGTTGAGTTTTTAGACCTTATGGTTTATGTGTAAGACAACCAAATTCACACTAGGACCTTCCACAAGGAAACAGCGAGCAATTCCATCCCTCAAGCGCAGAGTTTTCATCCGCAAAAATTGGGGCAAAGTATTCCTTATGGCGAGAACCTGCGCATGAAATGTAATTGCAGTGAAACTCACTCCTTGAAGGAGGTACAGCCAGAGTTGGACCTTAGGTTCCAAGCCAGGGGTTACAGACCTGAGGTGTTGAAAAACACACAGACCAGAGTGGAGGCTATTCCCATTGAGGCCCTGTTGTTCGAAGAAAAAAGAAAGAGTAGATCCAATACACAGAGTACTGTGAGAATGATTACAGGATATATCATCAGAGAGTGAGGAATATATTTCATGCACACTGGAATTTGATACATAGTGACCGGATTATTGGACCTTCTATGACTAAACATCCACTCCTCTCTTTCAGGTGGGCAAAATCAATGAGGGGAGAACTATGTACTAGCAGTCCAGAGATGATCAAATCAGAGTAATGGCTGTCTTCATCCCCTGGCTTCCATTGATGCCATAAATGCAAGGCATGCACCATTGGCCAAAATACAAGTGAGATTCAAATCCCACTTAGCAACCGCGCTCTCAGAATTTGACAACCCTTCAATTGTAGGAGCGAATTCATGGTGTATGTGCTCCAGTGTTCCTGTCCAAAGCAATATGCGGGAAGCACAAAGCACATGGTTCATGTCAGGATCCTTCAACATTTACGTGCCATCAATAACGATGCTAAGACATACCCGGTTGCACGACACTCAATAAAATCCATGGGGGAAATAGTGGTGACCTGGTGTATTTTGTCATTGATTCAGTCCCTAGCCACATCAGGGGTGGTAATAGGGAGTGGAAATTGCGCAGACTCGAATCCTGCTTAAATATTTTGCTTAACAGCAAGATTCCCAATGGTCTCAACTCGGATGAGGAATTGTACATTCATTTGTAAAACACACTCTCCCAAAGTGGTATTGAGAGCTTTCCCGCATCTTTTCAGCCCAGTTCAAGCACTTTCAGTTGCATGCAGCACTTACTGCAGGCAGTCGGCAGTAGATAGTTATAGTTATAATTAAGACCTAATTTCCACGGGAAAAGCATTTTTTGTCTTGCCCAAAACTTTGGCATAGTTTGACGAAAGTTCATGAAATTTTCCCCAAAAAGTTTTAAAGCAGGTTCTCTGTGTCATGGAACATTTGCGGGTGAGCCGTGCAGTGGGGACCCAGAAGAAGGGGCACAAAATAAGGGTGCACTTGTAATGTTTATTCATATAGGACACGTTGTCGAATCTACAGCTACCTGTTTGCGCCAGGATTTTGGAAAAACACCTAAATACTCAGCTAAGCACCTACCTTGAGCAACAGCCTTTGCTTGACCCCTCCCAATACAGATTTAGGACAGGCCATGGATCTGAGACTGCATTAACACAGCTGCAGTAAACAACATTCATACCCAAGTTGATGCTGGGCACACTACATTGCTGATACTATTAGACCGATCTGCGGCTTTCGAAACCACCTCCGGTGTCAGACTCCGCCTTGGAGCTTTTGGTCTCATTCCTTACAGGCAGGTCACAGAAAGTAAAGATGGGCAAATGCTATTTTGATCCTATATCTACTTTTTTTGGAGTCCCGCTAGGCTGCTCCTTAAGTCCACCCCCTGGCCAAGGTAATTCGATCCTTTGAATTGGAGACCCTATCTTAGGTAGTGTATTTTGTAAAGCACACAGCTGCTCCAACGGGGCGTCCCGGCGCTGTCTAACGCTGTAGAACCCTTCCTGGCTCTCCCTGTGAGATGCCTCTCCTGGGCACCCACAAAGTGAAGCCAGGCATCCCAGTGTTGTAGGGGCCGTTGTGGAGATTAAGCAAGCTATTGCCCAGAGTTGCAGCGTGGGACCCATGATTAGAGTAGGCGCTGATGCGAGAATTATCAAGTCCGCAGACATTGAGCCCAAGACCCTGCCGCGTCGGGACTTGAACCCTGGTCCCGGGCCTGATCTCTGCTTCAGAGTTTGCCGCTCAAACCAGTGAGCCACACTTCTCCACTTATGCTGATGACACACGAATAATTGTGTCCATTGCAAAAAATGTAGAGGCCTCAGCAACTAATTTCAACAGCTGCATGCAGGCTGTTGCCTCCTGGATGGCAAACCACTTTCTCCGACTTAATGGGGACAAAACCGAGGTTCTGGTCTTCGCCACCAACAAAATATATTGACTCATTCATGGTTACCAGAAATGCTTGGATCGTGGCCTCCCCCGGTTGTTTCGGCAAAGAATTTTGGGGTAATAATTGACAACAACCTTTCCTTTCACCCTCCGGTGAACAGAACGGTATCATCCTGTTTTTGGGTTATTGGCATCCTGTGCAAGATCTTTCCTTCTTTATCTCTTCCATCGCAAAAACACACAGCAGTTGCCCTGATTCTGTCCACATTAAATCATTGCAATGCCATTTATCTGGACATTAACATGGGATCCATCCATAAGTTGCACCTTGTCCAGGATGCTGCAGCAAGATTGATTTTTAGATCTTCCGAAATTTCATTCGATCTCCCCTGCCATTCGAAAACAGCACTTGCGTTCTGCCGAAAAGTGAATTTTGTTTAAAGCCCGATGTAGTGTATATAAGGCACTTTCTAACCTTGGCCCAGAAGGCATAAAACACCTGTTTCAGCACTATGTCCCTGCTAGACAGCTGCGTTCTGCCAGCAAGAACTGGCTGGTAGTACCCAGATTCAGAAAGGTAAAGTGGGGAGAAAGACCCTTTGCTGTGGCCACATCCAATCTTTGAAACACCCTACCTATATCAATTTCTTGTCTAGAGTCACATCCCCTCTTTTGTAAATTTTAAAAGACCTGACTTTTTGCCCTTTAAACTTTAAAGTACTGATATCCACCTTCCCTGACCCGGCTTCCACTTTCAGCGCCTTGATGCCTTTGTTCAAGCTCTACAAATTGATTAATCATTAATTCATATAGCCTGAACCACTGTAAGGAATTACACCAAGGTTGGCAGAAAGGTAGATGTTGTTATGCAGATTGTGCTTTTTGATAATTGGTGCAAATCTATTCAGTAGTTTTTTGTGAAACTAAAGCTGAACAATATAGTTATATATCTGGCCGCGGATATTTCACGGCTGTTTTGCGATGGTCGCGGATATGTCATGACGATTCATGGTAAATCATGAATGCGCATGCCAGCGGGAATGCTCTGATTGGCTGGATGCAGCCTGAACAGAAAGATGCGGCCGCCATTTTATCGGTCGGAAAGGGTTCCTAGGGCTGGAAATTTGTGTCAAAGCTAACATAAGGGGTCAGGGTGGAGATACTCTGACCCAATGTTTGAAAATGGGGGTGTTAGCGACAGACGTTATGTGTCCAAAGTTGATTTTTTTAATCATGTGCAAAATTCCTAATGACAACTCAACCCTAGCATGGCCCCTTGTGTACCATCACGGGGACATCACAAATATTGCGGTAACATTGTGAATACTGTTGGAAATATAAAAAATTATATATTTGTACACACTCGCTGGGTCACTGTTACAGACTCATGTACGCACTCACAAACTCATTCAGACACTTATTCACCCATTCACATACCCACTTACACACAGGTACTCATGTACTCACTTACAGACTCACTCGGAAAGTGAATGAGTGACGCATCCCAAGTACAGACCCACTCAGAGCCTCACGCATCCACTTACAGACGCTCTCACACACTCACTTATGTACTCACAGATCGACTGAGACACTCACACACACTGAGAGACCCACTGAGACACTCCTTCTTTTGTCCTCATTTAACCAAAATATGCTCTGAAATCAAAAAGAGGTAACTCTGACCCTTCCAAGCTTCCGAAAGGAAACATTTTTACCGGCCTGGTCACACTCACAAAGGAGCGAGGGATGCCACACATATTCAGAGCCACACCATCTAATACTTGAAATGGTCTCCAAACCTTAGTCTTGAAATCTTAATAGGCCACTATAATCTCTCTTTACAGAAAGAATAGAACAGTCCCGTCCTGGGGCTTTGTCTAGGGCATATTTTTATCATTGGATCCAGAAATCATCAATATGAAAAACAAAAAGAAAAATTCATTACACCTTTATATTCCACTCCACAATATTTAGCATAATAGAGGAAAATTAAATAACATTTTTATTTCATAATAAGTCCCTATTTATGGCGTAAACCCGTCTCCGCCCATTTATCCCAAATTTCCCAGTATTTTGATTTTTTTGTGGATTTACCAGATTGATCTAATGAGGATATCCTCTGAATGGAGTGAATCTATTCTTCTTCTGTGGATGAACATAGCAGAATCCATTTAATACAGAGCTCCCTTCAGGCTAATAATATCAGAGTAAAAAACAAGGCTTTGTGGCTTTTATTTAATGCCCGTCCATCCATCTCCCTTGGAGGTAGCCCAAACATCACCGACAAGGTTGTTAAATTTATATCCAACCCCATAATATTTGATATGGTCTTACCCACACTCTTCCAATATGTATGTATTACCGGGCAGCTCCAAAACATGTGAACCTCATTTGCTCTGTCTTCTTCGCATTTGGGGCACTTGTTAATTTCTCGGTTTCCCATTTTCAATATTCTCTGAGGGGTCCAATAAGCCTTGTGAACTGTAAAAAGATGATTCGTCTTTAAAGAAGCAGCATTTATACATGACCATAGTGTAGACATGGATACTTGCCGAATGGTTTCAAGCTCTTCATCTGGCAGGTCCTTCCTCCATATCTCCATGAATGAGGCCTGCTCCTCTTCCCCACTTTGGACGAGTAGCCAGTACCACTCTGCCACTTCCTTTGTATTTGTTTGCCAAGAAACCATCATTAGTGTCACATTAGCATTCCCTTTTAACTCATTTCCAGATGATTTCGTCCAACTCAACAGTTGGTATTATTTAAACTTTGAGATCCGGGTTCCGAAAATCGCCAGTAAGTGGGGCCAAGCTATCAATTTCGCCTCAAATAGAAGTTGCGCCCAGGTAGTGATCCCGCAATTTCACAAAGGAGCTGTAAGGGCATCTTGTAAACACAAAGGTGTCCCAGGAGAATCCCATATTGGCGTAATCTCATTATAGTATGGGATTTTTAAAAAGCGTCTCACCTGGGACCAGAGCTTTATTGCGGAGAGCAAGATCTTACCTTTTTAAGAAATTTTGGGTGATCAAATTTTAGGAGAAAACACCCAGCTTGTTGGGTAAAATCGGAAGCTAAGGCTTTATAGAGGGGAGAGAACATAGAGCTTTCCATCAGTTGTTGTCGAATTTTTTTTTAACTGGAAAGCACACAGATATAATTACAAATCAGGGGTTGCAATTCCTCCATATTCTTTTCTCTTTCTGAGTTTTTTTAGAGCTATTCTTGGGCTCTTGTTTCCCCATATAAAACTCAAGAAGAGGCCCTGCACTTTCTTAAACCAAACTCTTGGAAACTCTAAAAGAATAGTGTTAAATAAAAACGTATATTTAGGAAGGATACACATTTTTATTAGGTTAGATTTACCTAAAAAAGAAAGTGGCAACGCACCCCATGTTTGTAATTGGAATCTTACTTCCTTTGTCACTTTCTCAAAGTTAACCTGTGATAATTTGTTAATATTTTGGACTATCTGAATACCCCCATACCTAATTTCTTTTTTGTGTAGATACTCTCAAACTCTAAATTCCATTTAATTAATTATGTCTTTTGTTGGTTAAGGAGGTATCCTTAGACCTTTCCAAAGTTTTCAGTCTCTGACCAGATTTCTGTATATGATGTTTCTAGATCACCAGAGAAAATGACAAGATCAGCGGCATATAACCCATTTTTTTCCCCATCCATTACAGTTAAATGGGATAATGTTCCAGCAAGCTCTTAATTTGCAGGCCAACAGTTCAATGTAGATATTAAAGAGTAACGGGGAAAGGGGGCAGCCTTGTCTAGTCCTTCTTCCTATTTGTATTGGTCTAGTTAGTTTCCCGTTAACCAGAATTCTTGCTGAGGGATTGTTATAGATGTTTTTTTATTGCTGCCAGACATTTTTCCCCCAGATCAAAACTCTGTATGATTTTAAAAAGAAATGACAAATTGACCCAATCGAAAACCTTGGCAGCATCGAATGTAATTAATGCCAAGGGGGTCTTGTACATCTGGGCCAAGTCTATAGCTCTAATAAGGTCTTGTACTAAATCACTGAGCTGTCTACCTTTCATAAATCCTTTTTGCTCTGGATGTATAAGTGACCTATCACTTTATCTAATCGTTTGGTAATAATCTGTGTATAAATCTTGTGATCACAATTTAGGAAAGAGATAGGCCTATACGACTCGCAGAGTCATGGATTTTTATTTGCTATTAAAAGAATTGAAATGGTTGCCTCTTCCCATGATACAGGGGGGATGTGACCTTCTACAAAGGAAGAGTTAAATAATTGCAGAAGGACAGGTGACAGTTCTTCTTTTCATATACTATACATTTCATTTGGAATAGAATCAGGGCCGGCTGCTTTCCCCTTTTTTAAAGATCTAATAGCCTGAACTGTTTCTTCCATGGTTATAGGGGATTTTATTTGTTCTTTTTCTTTTTGTTGCAGCGAGGAAAGAAACAACTCTGATAGAAATTTATCAATGAGTTCTTCATCCATTATCTTCTCTTCTGTATCTGAATTTTCAAAAGAACTGAGCAAAAGCAGCCTCAATTTCAGCCTCATCTGAAATTATTTTACCAGTATCTACACATCTGAGACCTTTTATCCAGTTTCTCGTTTGGTCGTTTATATTTTCCACGTTAGAAGTTTACTGCTCCCCTCCCCATATTCATGGTAGGCCAATTTACTGGCATCCCATTTTTTTAAAATTATAGTTTCTAAATAGTCAGCAAGTTTATGTTTTGCAGTAGTTAGACATCCTAGAATATTTTGATTCCCCTGTTCCCTTTCAAGACTTTCATGTAGTCTGTATATTTCATTTTCCAACTTTTTCGTCTCTTCTTGTATTTTCCTCGCCTGAGAGCACAATATAGCTATTAAAGAGCCCCTCAAGAAGGCCTTAAAAGTGTCCCATACTGTTTGGATTGGGGCGGAATAATGTTAAAGTCGAAAAACTCTTTAATTTCAACTTTTAGTTTTTCGATTATGTTGCTTTTGGGTAAAAGAGCTCGATTGATAGTCCACTTCCGCAGTGTTTGAACACTGTATATGGCAATTTTTAAAACAACTGCAGAATGGTCTAACAAATGTTTGGGAACATGGGTGACTTGGGTAATATTTCTACTCATTGCTGAGCTCATTAAGAAAAAGTCAATTCTTGAATGGCGTACACATTTTATATTATGGAACGTAAATGTTCTACCTTTTATTTTAGACTTACTGGCCATCTCTCTCCAAATATCTATTAATCCTATGTCTAACAATAATTGTTTTGTGGCCATTTTGTGTGTATTACCGGCTGCTCTGCGTGAGGTAGAATCTTGACTTCGGTCTAAGGCCAAATTGGCCTCCTACCAGTATGTAATCATTAAGTTCAGTTAAATGAAGGATTAAAGCATAGATGGAGGCTGGGTCATCCAGATTCAGCCCGTAGTAACTTACAAACGTCATCCAGACTACGTTAACTTTTGCTTTAGTAACCGCCCACCTCCCCCGCGGATCAACTATACATTCGCCGAGCATGACAGACGCCGCTTTTTAAATCATAATGGCTACTCCCTTTGACGTGCAAGATTGAGTAGTGCAGATACAGTGCTCAATCCATTTCTGGTGCTTTAAAATCGTTAACCATTCCTCTTTCAGTAAGTGAGATTCTTGAATGAAAAAATGTTTACATTTAGATAGTCTTAAATATTCTAATACTCTATTTCTTCTACAGGGAACCCTCAGACCATTTACGTTCCACAACATTATTTCCAGGTCTTTTACTCTGTCATTTTCAGCCATATAATGTTAAAAATTCTAACTGTTAAAAGGAAAAAAGCCAGAGATTTTTTAAGTTAAATGAGAACTTTTTTTTGTGATTTTCTCCCACATGCTCCCCCGCCCAGTGTTGTGCTAATAAAATGTCTTTGTTGCATTTAAAGTGAGAAACCCACCCCTTGGGGAAACCTCCCTTACTATTATTAGAGGTGATCCTCTAATTTTAGGCTCTAGCTCTATCCAGTCAATATCTTAACAGTTTCTATTTAGATGATGTGCTCTTCATTTGATTTACCAGAGCATTTGCTTCTTCTGGGTCTCTGAAGTTAAACATTTTATTATTCCACATTACTTTAGGTGTGGCGGGGAAGCGTAGATTAGCTGTAGCACCTAGCTTTTTGCACTGAGACCCTCCTACACTCAGGTCAAGTCAGTCAGTCAGTCAATTAACTTTATTCGACCTTAGGCAATAAGATCATAAAAGTACAATAAATCATAAAATAAAAATGTAGGTATATATTCCATTTCCACAACAAATGAATAAATAAATACAGATAGAAACCATCTAAAAAGCTAAGTTTAAAAACACACTGTTAAAATTTACTAATTTCATCCAGAATATAAAATAATATACAGAGCAGTGCCAACATCAGTTAAGATGCAAACTATGAGACGATCAATCTCTGATTTACTAAAGCATACATAAATAAGATGCAAGAGAAAAACATACACAAGGATCAGGAAGCGTTTGAAGAAAAAACAGAGCTGGTCGACATTGTGTAAAGTTATATTTCTGGAATAAGGGCTTGGAGATTGGATTGGGGGGAGTTTCCGTCACATAGACAAACTGGAAATTCATGAATTGAGTAAATTCCTGCAGGGAAACACAGCCTGCAGGGGATAAGATTCAATCTAACTCGCACCAGTACATACCGGTGGCGAATATTAGTCACAAAAAACAGGTATGAACTTGCTTCCTCAGGGACCGGGGGAAGTCCCAAAAATAGTGATACAATAGTTGAATTAAAGTTAAGTGCATGTCTTTCGTTTTCCCTATATATTTTGAAGCAAGATTTAATTTCAGCTTTGGAAATTTTCTGACAGTTGGGAGGGTCATTATATCAGGATTCAAAGCCAAATGTTGAAAATGTTCCTTTTTTTACATACTTGAGCCATGGTGCCTTATAAGCCTGTTCACAGGCAAGACAGCCCCTAATATTATTTTGGGTTAATCCAACCGTGTCCCTCCGCCAGATTGAATGCCATAATAGAACTAGGGCAAAGGATATTAGATCTGTGATATATGGTACGCTCAGCTCTTGATGCATAGTATAATTTGAACAGCTATTAGGCAGAGATAATAGTTTTTAAAAGAAGCAATCTTCTTCTGTTGTAAAATATCAACCTTCGATATTCCCCATATCCCTGCTCCAAATGTGGCTGATGAAATAGCTTTAGCAGAGTAAATCTTTTTAATTGGTTCCAATGACCTTGTGCCTAATTTTTTCATGAAGGAGCATATGGCCATAATACTATTTTCCAATACGTTGCATCTATTCGCTATCATAGTTGACCATGTTTCCGAGCTATTAAAAAGTACACCTAACTTATCCTGAGCTGCAACGGCATCTACATGTAGGCGAAGGATCACTTTCACTTACCGCTTGCTCCTGAGGCTTCTGCTTGCTGCAGACCCGTTGAAGTGTTCCCGACTGTTTTGAGGCCTTCCCGGAGCTGGGACCGGGGTCTCGAGTGCGGAGAGTGGCCGGCCGCGACTGCAACAACAGCGGCCTCTGGTGATGGCGAGGACTCGGCCGGAGGGAACTGAAGACCGGATTGCCGATGGCGACAGTGCCGACCCAGCCCAACTGGCGGAGAACCCTGTGGGGAGTGTGATGCAGCTGGGTCGGGGAGGTGCATGATTCTTAGCCCCCCATTCCGGTGTTGTATCCGGGCCCATTACCGACTTTGCCCGGAGTCAGCGTGCGGCCCCCAGGGTGCGGCGGAGTTTTTAGCCTTTTGAGGACTCTCCGCTGAGAAACCTGCCTTGGCTTGTGAGATTCCCGTTGTGAATCCTGCTCCTCCCTGATGTGAGACCCGGTACCGAGGTGAGGTGGAGAAGGACGAGGCCGGAACAGCTAAGATGGCGGAGAGCGCCCTCGTACGCACACCTCACCCGGGCAGAGAAGCCGCTATGCGAGAGAGTCCTGGGGTCTGGCGACACGAGAGAGAGCCCACGTCCAGAGATGTTTTGGCTGCGTTAACAACTCTGCATAAGACCCTGATCCGGGACGCCCGGGATCTGGGTAGGAGGATGGCCGCCATTGTTGTCCCGCCGCTCCACATGGGTAGGGATGAATCACAAGGAAGCGCCTATCTGCCCGCCTTTGCGTCAGTGATGAACGTTCCAGCTGCGCCTACGTTTGTGGAGACGCCGATGGACCCGGTCCGTGAAACCGCTTTGGATTGCTCTGTTGTGTTTGGGAGTGACTCGTCGGGGCCCTTATCTGTACGGCGGCGGAAGAAACAACATCGAGCCATAGTTTGGGTTGCCCCGGCGGCGTTTCAACAATTGTCGGATTGTGTGACCTTCTCCTCCTGGCTGGTGAGACTCTGTTCTGCCTGGGGGATGTTTCCGGTATCGGTACTGCCACAGACGGAGTTCCGCCATGCGTACTTGGCTGGGATTTGGGGGCTACAGTCCCATGGAGTATTGGCGCTTCCCGGACCGCCCGGTTCGGTTGAACCCACCACACTGTACTGTATGCCGCTTGATGAATGGCCGTATGTGGGTACTATTGATAGAGAAGGCCAGGGATGATATCGTTTAGGATATGATGGAACACATTGTTGGCCGACGGTGTTTTGGAGGGACACTCCGCAGGGATGTTACCGATTGAATTTATGATTCTTGCTTACTGTGGCTATTCTGACTTTGCTTCTGATGTATATTGTGCGCGATAGGTGAGGGGGGGCCGGGTGGTCTGATCGATGGCCCTTCTTCATATTTTTTCCTTTCCTTTTTCTTCCTTTTTCTTCTATATTTCGGGTCTCTTCTTTAGGGCGATAGGCACGCTGCTGGGGGGGGGTAGGCCGTAGCCTTCTGCAGGGGTGCAGGGTGGGGGGTAGGGGGAAGAGGGTTGTTTATTTGTTCTTCCTTTGTCTCTATGGCCCTTTGCCTTTTCTTTTTCTAGGTGTCGTCATCTTCATGTTTCCTACAATCTGTTTTGTTTCTAAGGGCTGGGGTGCTGATTCAACATGACGTGTATGTGTTGTTTACATTTATCCTGACTCGTATGCCCCCGTGTCCTCAAGTGTATTCGCACTCATTGCGGATTTCTGTTTTATGTTGCTATTGTAGGATCATGTGTGACCGTCTGGCACTTCTTCTGATATTTTTTCTGTTTTATTTTTCTTCATTGTAAAATTAACCTTCTTAATTCCTGCTTATCACGCTGTACGCTTAAATACGAGTCGTATCCTGGATACTTACCTGGCCCCGGCTTATGGACCGCTGTTTCTTTTTATATTGCTTTGCTGATCTTACGCATTGACTAGCGGCCGGCCGGGATGGTTGTAGGCCCATGCTTGTATTTATGTGAAGTGATAATAAAGGTTTAAAAAAAAAAAAAAAAAAACACACCTAAATATAAAAAGCTTCTAGTAATTTCCACTCTCCGAGCCGCAATGTGGAATAGGGGTCTTTTTTAGGGTTTGCCCACAATTAAAATATATGTTTTCAAATCATTATCCTTTAAGTCCAACGAAGCCATAGAGGACACATAATTATTAATCGGCTTTTGCAATGCTATGCCAGTCCTAGCAAGTATTACTCCATCAATGGCGTGAAGCAGAATGGGAGCCAGTTTGTTATTTATCATGGGGACGTCAATTACAGAGTGATTCACTGCTGATTTAACGCAGTTGGTATACAGTGAAAACAGAAAGGGGGCTAACACACACCCCTGCCTGATGCCCCTAAGGATAGGGAAAGATCTAGTACATTTGCCGCCGTCTACCAAATCTAACACATGCAGAAGACTGAGAATATAAGTGTTGAATGAAAGATATTATAGTTTTGTTCACCCTCATGTCTTTCAAGATAGTCCAGAGTTTGCTATGTGAGACAGAGTTCAAAACTACAGAGAGATTCATAAACTCCATAAAAAAATATGACCAAGTTTGTGCAATCAAGAGTCTATTTAATTCATCCTCATAATGGGTATGTGAGAAGTGCAATGTTACTATGCCCACTTCATCAATCAACCCGCATAGCATTTTTACGATCTTTGAGCAACTATGAACATTAAAAGTCAAGTCAAATAAACTTTATTCGATTTAAAAATAATAAATCATAAACGCACAATAAATCACATGTTAATAAAAACAAATCAGCATATTAAAAAGATTATAAAAAGTTAATAATTACACAGATTACTCACTCAAAGGTCCTCTCAGACACTCATACACCTACTCACACACCCATAGAGTCACTTGCACACTCAGTCACAGAACCTCTTAGAGACTTATGCACTCAGTCACTTACTCATACACTCATACACTCATATACTCATGCACCCACTCACAGACTCACTCAGATATACACACATCCACTCACCTAACCACTCAAAGTCTCACACATCCACTTACAGACCTACTGAGACACTCACCCTCCCAGCAGAGACCCAGTCAGACACTCATGCATGCACCCATTTATTCTTCCACTCAGAGACTTAGGCTCTCACTCACAGGCTCATTGAGTTATTCATACACCCACTCACAGATCCATTCACTCATATACCCACTCACAGTCTCACTCAGATACTCAAACACCCATACATTTACTCACTCACCCTCTCACAGACCCACCCAGAGAGTTATACACCCACTGAGAGACTTATCCATCCAGTCACTGATACACTTAGAGACTCATGCACCTCTCACAGTCATACTCAGAAACTCATGCATCCACTCACAGAACCACTCACACACTCATGCTCCTAGTCATTGACCCACTGAGAGATTCCTGCACTCACTCACAGACTCACTCAGACAGTCATACACCCACTCACTCACCCACTTAGACACTCATGTATCTACTCACAGATCCAGTCACACAGTCGTATACTTACTTTCAAATGCACAAAGGCATTAGACTCACTGATCGACTGAGAGACGCATGCAACCAAATCACAGATCCATTGAGACACTGATGCACCCAGTCAAAGATGCACTCAGACAGTCACGCAGTTTGTTACAGAAACATTTATAGATACACCGTCTCACGGATCCACTGAAATACTTATACAGTGAATGTAACAGGTTCCACTGAAAGACTTATACACTGTTATAGGGATATTAAGGAAGTTATACATGCTATTATAGAGTCTTTTAGATAGTAATGTGTTTAGTGTGTTGATTAAAATCTATTTCGGAGTTATACGTTTTGTATGTGGTGATAGCTATTGAATGTCTGCATTTGTTTTGTCATTTCGTGACTTATTTGCGGTGATCGAGGCAAAAACGGAGAATCGTTTTAAAGATGGTGTTTATACAAACTCCCTACTAAAATATGACTTTAAACAGTACAGTAATAAACCCCTAAAGTCTAAAATACTGTAAAATATGTGTTCATATATGTTTTTTACACCTCTTTAAAAAGGAGTGATCATCGCAGTTACCGAAGCCCTCGTGAATATCGCCGATATTGCAAAGACGGAAAGTAGGGTTCAAACTGTTTTTTAAGAAACTTACTAGAAAAATATGTGTACCAACATGTTTTTAAGAAGTTATGTAGTTAGTAATGTGTGTATTGTGATACTTAGAATGAATTCTGTAAGTTACAATTTTCTAATGTTGTGGTGGTTGTTGAATGTTTGCTTTTGTTTTGTGATTTTGCGACTTGATTGCAATCATTGCAACTTAATCTCAAATTTAAAAAATTCTTTACAAAAAATGATTTAACATGAAAATGAAAATATTTTGGCCTCTTAGGAGGCTCTTACAAAAGCCTTTGTGTTGAGAGTGTGTATCAGATAGGTACCGATAAGACTGTGTACAGATTTTCAGGGTGCATAGAAACACCCTGTTCCCTTCATCTGCAGTATTCGCTGTGTGTCCTTGCCAATTGCGACGTTGACATGAAACACAAAAATATCTTGAAATAAGATGATTAATGTACTTTTTAGATAAATAGATCACAAATACAACAATAAGTGGTGCACCATGCATGTGTATTGTTCAATAACTCATTTTTGAAAAAAAGACAAGGGCATTATAATTATGAAATTGAATTTTTTCAAAAACATATAAATTCACAGACAAAAAATAAAGTTATAGGGATGATATGGCCTGGAAATAGCTAGATTTTGAAAAACCATAGGAATTCACTGAAAAATACAAAGGTTACAGGGATGTTATAGTTGGAATTAAATTTTTAAACCATTTAAATTCACTGAAAAAACTAAAGGATAGAGGGATGTTATAGTTTGGCTGATATTTCACTCATACAAAACAAGAGAAATTCAGCAGTTATAGTTAGCTGATCTAACTGTAACTCACGCCACCACAATGCACTGCTTATGACCCCACATATTATATCACTTATGACATGGTTAGTGACATCTCTGATGACATAACTGATGACATCTCAAATGACATCACTGATGAAATCACTGATTGCATCATCCAGTGACTGTGGGTAAATGTCAGTAATGTCTGTCAGTTGGTGTTTAAGTGGCTGTATGGGTGTGTGAGTGGTTCCTTGAGTGGCTGTATGGGTAAGTGATTGGTTGTCTGAGTACCTGACTGCCAGTAGATAATTTAGCGATGTCATCAATGATGTCACTGACCATGTCTTGAATGATGTAATATGTGATGTCATCAGCAGTGCATTGCGGGGGCGAGAGTTATAGTTAGCTGAGCTAACTATAATGGCTAAATTTCTCTGATTTTGTATGAGTGAAATATCAGCCTAACTATAACGTCCCTGAAACCTGTGTTTTTTAGTGTATTTCTATGCCTACATAGGTAGGTAATGTATAGAAGGAGGAAGAAAGGCGCAGAAAGAGGCAAGCACAGTGCAGAAAGAGGCAAAGGAAGTGTAGAAAGAGGCAAAAGGGGTGCAGAAAGAAGCAAGAAAGGTAGAGAAAGAAAAAAGGGAAGTGCAGAGAGAACCAAGCAAGGTGCAGAAAGAGGCAAGAGAAGTACAAAAAGAGGCAAGAGAGGTGCAGAAAGAGGCAAGAGAGGTGCAGAAAGAAGGAAGAGGGTACAGAAAGAGGCTAGAGAAGCACAGAAAGAAGAAACAGAGGTGCAGAAAGAGGCAGGAGAGGTGCAGAAGAAAGAAGCAAGAGAGGTGTATAAAGAAACGAGAGGTGCAGAAAGCACAAGAGATGAGCAGAAAGAGGCAAGAGAAGTGCAGACAAATGAAAGATGCAGAAAGAAGCAACAGAAATGCAGAAAAAGGGCAAGAGAGGCGCAAAAGAAGCAAAAGTGGTTTGCGCACCATTAGTACTAATTTGACACCCACATTTAGCAATAAGTAACAGGTGACCATTCCAGGTTTGCAAAGGGCCTTCCACCATGCTTTAACACTTGTCGCTGCATTTTTGGTAACGTTTGAGCCATTTGAGCTAGAAACAATTTTTTTTTGTTCAAATCTGCAGATTATGCAATAGATGATGGATAATGTGGCAAATGCGGAAAATGTATAATTGTGTGAAAATCAGTGCAGCCAAACAGTCGCATAATAACAGTTGTCCTGCTCAAACCTCGGACTAGGTCCAAAATTGCTCTCCAGTGGTTACTTATTTTTTGTCTCATTGGGGCATATTATCAAGGACGGCGTTAAAATTATTGCTGGTTTAGCGGCAGAAAACTGCCGCTAAAGCAGCGATAATGGGCTTGATAATATGCCCTGGAGAATTCCAATAGTAGCCCATGTTCACGCTGCTTTAGCTGCAGTTTTCTGCCGCTAAACCGGCGATAATTTTTAACTCCGTCCTTGATAATATGCCCCATTGACTTTATAGCTTAGCTTCTATGGAAACGAGTACGACTAAACATGAGGTTACCATTCCACAACACAGACTACCGTCCCACATAATTATTCTCCATAACACATAGTCCCACTGTACATAATTCCTATACACTAAATACCACATACTTTCTATCCACATAATTTGACTGCACAGCATACCACATAATTCCACAACACACAACCACCCCCAAGGTTATCCTTGGGGGTGGTTGGCCCCCAAGCATAACCTTGGGGGCCAACCACCCCTCCTATCACCTCCAATAAGTCAAACACAGAAGCATTGGTAAGTTCTCATAGTAGGCCACGCTTCCTTTGCCCACCATTCTTGAAACTCACTCCCTGGCGTGCCTTTGGATGGGGATTGAAGTCCCCTTCACTGCTGGGAGTCCTTGGGGCTAACAAGTCTACCTGTTACCTCCAGTAAGCTCCACACTGTGGGATTGCTGAGAGGTGGACACAAACCACGCCCCCTTTCTCCACCACTCTGCAAACGCACCTCCTGGCACGCTCTTGGTTGGGGGATGAAGTTCCCTTGCCTCCTGAGGGTCCCTTGGGGCCAACTAGCACTCCTGTTATCTCTAATATGCCCCACACAGCTGGATTGCTGAGAGTGGTCCCGGGAAGGTGGTGGTCCCCGGGGCAGTGTAGGGGGCTCGAGCCCCCCACACTTTATTTTTAAAGTAAGCCCCGGGGAAGAGCCAGTTCCCTGGGCTTGGCCCCCCACCCTCATTAAGTAAAGCCCTGGGGAGGTAGCGATCCCACCGCACATAATTAACAAAGCCCTTGGAGGTGGGTGTCCCAGGGCTTGAGGCCTCCACCCTAATTAATTAAAGGCCCACATTTTTTTTTAAAGTCCCGGGGAGGTGGCGGGGATCACGTACCCATCATGCATAATTAACGAGCCCTGGGGAGCCATCGGTCCCCAGGGCAGCGGGGGCACTCGCGGGCCCCTGCCCCCGGGACCTGGTCCTCCAGCGCTTCATTTTTCAAAAACATTTCAGGTGGATTCGCAGACCCTACACAAATCCCGCCCCCCAAAAAAATGAAATGCTTTTTTGGGCCCTGGGGGTCTTTGTGGGACCTCCTGACCAGGCCCAGGGGGTCAGGGTGTTTCTACCCTGCCCCCTTTTCTTGTTTTATAACCTTTTTTCTTGTGATTATGTACTATTGAGTCACAAAATGGCTGCCAACACTTTTTGGTTTAGAGTGTTGGCAGCCAATCAGAATCAAGCTTGCACTCGGGAGGGTTAGCAGATCCACTGTGGTCACTAGGTATATACATATTTTACATATGAATATTTGAATATTTCAGGAACTACTGAACATATTTACACTATTTAAAACAAAGGTTGCTTCCTGAACCAAGAGCAACCTTTTTGCCAAATTTGGTGTTATTTCATTCAGCAGTTCAGGCTGTAGCTTTGTCTAAAGTTTGGTAGGAAAATTAAGATGGAGAAAACGCGAATTGGGACACCTCCTTTTTTATCGGCCCCTGCTCGACATATCAGCCCGAAACTTTCAAGACAGGAGCTGACCAGAGCAGGGCATTAGTTTTGAAAATTTTGTGAAGATTCGTCAAACTGCACCAAATATATTGGCAAATCAATATATATATATTGTAGAGCGCGGTGTGGAACATCATGTGACTATTTAACCAATAACTTAAATATGATTTGATTTGTTTTGCCAGCTGCCCGTGATCAAGGACTTGAGAAGTCCGAAGCTCATTGGGACGTGATTTGATTCCTGCTTGCTGCCAGATTAAAGACGTTTGAGAGAGAGTGCGTTGCCATTTCTCTGTGGCGGAGATGTGAAACTTGATATTAAAGAAGCCTACTGGGAGACTGCACAGAGCCAACCACAGCACCGACACCACCCTCATCGCAGCCACCGACGACATCCGGACCCTGCTCGACAAGGGGGAAACAGTGGCCCTCATCCTCCTGGACCTCTCCGCTGCGTTCGACACGGTCTGCCACCGCACCCTAGTCCAGCGCCTCAGCAACATCGGTATCCAAGAGAAGGCACTGGAGTGGATCATCTCGTTCCTCGCCGGAAGAACACAAAGAGTCCGCCTCCCCCCGTTTCGCTCCGAGGCCACCGAAGTCATCTGCGGCTTCCCGCAAGGATCTTCACTCAGCCCTACCCTCTTCAACATCTACATGAAACCTCTCGCAGCCATCGCACGCCAGCACAACCTCAACATCATCTCTTACGCCGACGACACCCAGCTGATCCTCTCCCTCACCAGAGACCCCGACACCGCCAGAACCTGCCTACACGAAGGGATGAAAGACGTCGCCGAGTGGATGAAGGACAGCCGCCTGAAACTGAACTCAGACAAGATGGAAGTCCTCATCCTGGGATCTTCGCCCTCCGCCTGGGACGACTCCTGGTGGCCCCCAGCCCTGGGCACCGCACCCAAGCCAACCGACCATGCACGCAACCTGGGCTTCATCCTGGACCCCTCCCTCTCGATGACCAGACAAGTCAACGCCGTCTCCTCATCGTGCTTCAACACCCTGCGTATGCTTCGCAAGATCTTCCGCTGGATCCCGACCGAGACCAGGAAGACTGTCACCCAGGCACTCGTCACCAGCCGACTGGACTACGGAAACGCCCTCTACGCCGGAACCACAGCCAAGCTACAGAAAAGACTCCAGCGCATCCAGAACGCCTCCGCCCGACTCATCCTGGATGTCCCCCAACGCAGCCACATCTCCAGCCACCTGAGGAACCTGCACTGGCTCCCCGTCGACAAGAGGATCACGTTCCGGCTCCTCACCCACGCACACAAGTCTCTCCACGATCTGGGCCCCAAGTACCTCAATGACCGCCTGACCTTCTACACGCCCACCCGCCAGCTACGGTCCACCAGCCTCGCCCTCGCAGCCGTACCACGCATCCAAAGAACCACCGCCGGAGGAAGATCCTTCTCTTACCTGGCTGCCAAGACTTGGAACTCCCTCCCCATCCAACTTCGGCTGACCCAGGACCATCTCGCCTTCAGGAAACAACTCAAGACCTGGCTGTTCGAGCAGTAGCATACCCCTCCCCCCAAGCGCCTTGAGACCCTCCCGGGTGAGTAGTGCGCTATACAAATGGCATGATTGATTGATTGACAGCCGCGATATGTGGGGCCAAGAGACCTGTGATATTGGATCTCAACTGTGCAAGGGTGCCTGCGTAGCTGCTAGGCAGCTAAAATTAGCGCCAGCGGTGGGGAAAATGCAGGGCTGCACCGTATTGTTGTACATACGGTGCAGCCCTGCGTTTCAGAAGTGGTTAAGCGTAGTGTTAAGCCAAGATGGCTAGCACAGAGCTCTGTCATATTCTACTCAGTTTTTCAGTTTCGTTTTCCCTGCTCTGTTGCTTTCATCTAGTCGCAAATTGGATATCATTGCCTCTGATTGCCTTTAATGTGTCCAGTGTTATATTTAAACTGGCAGTACTGAAACCATAATCAAGGCATTCAGCAATATATCCAGATATATAGGCACTGGGGATACACTACCCCAGCTCTCTAATGTGGCCTTTAACAGCAATCGATTATGATCTTAGATAATTACTGGGCTTAGTTGGATGTCTAATTTAGATAGTATTTTTCTTGATAGAAAATATCATGTCTGTGCAAGAATATTCCTTATGTACTGCTGAGTGAGACACAAAGTCCAGTTCCTGTGAATTCATAATCCTCCAAATGTCTATAAAGCCAAATATGTGGCAACTCCTTTTTATAATATTATTAACTTTGATCATACACCCTGCTGCTGTGCTATTTGTAGCGTCTATTTTTGTGTCCATGATACTTTTAAAATCCACTGGCAATATCATCTCTTCTTGTCATTCTGTTGGCTTCAGAGTCAAATAATCAAACACTTTCAGGTCATCTGTATTTGGACCGTAGACAGCACAAATAGTGAATAAATTACTCCCATTGTGTACCTGTGTTATCACCCGCTTTGTGCGACTACTTTTGCCTTGGTTTGTGTAGGACCCTGTCCCTACCCTCTCGAGCACTGCCACCCCCTTTATTGCTTTCCGTTGAAAATTATAAGTGATAACTGAAATGCCTAGATGTTCAAGCAATGATCTCCCTTTAAATGCTATGTGTATATAATAAAATAAAATAAAATGTTAATAATGTATCGTTATTATCTTTTTATTTTTCCTGTTGTAGTTAGTGGCAGGGCAGGCTGGCAAGAGCAGGGGGAGGAGTGTTTTTCACTCCCAAAGTACACGTGACTGTTTGTCCAGCACTCTTGGTCTGGCCAAACAGTCATGCGCACTTTGCATCTTTCCCACCAGGTTGCATTACACAGCCTAATGAGGAACATGCAAAGCCTCCCATTCCCCGTCTGAGCACCGAACGGCGGCGGTCAGACCAATCACAGCGCTGCATTGCAGCACTGTGATTGGCTCAGGGGAGCCTGGGTGCTTCCTGCTATCGGCTGGGTCTAGAAACCGGAGGAAGGAAAGTACGGAGGAGAGTGTGCGGCTGGCTGACACAAGTAAGTCTTTTTTTTCCTCCCCCACCCCACCACCCCCATCCGGTAGCAGCCGCTACTGATCCAATTACCTGATGTTGTTGAAAGTCGCACTGACTTGTGAATGTCTGAAGGTAGAAAGAGTACATCTCATGAGGGCAACGAGGCGGGCGTGGCTGTTGTGTTTTGCTCAAATATTAAAGCTACATTTTCAGACATCCCCCAACTAAAGGAAGAAGCTATTCTGTTTACTTTAAAATGCAACAATATGACAGTTTTTAACAGGCTACCAAACTATTGACCACCTGGTCCTGGGAATCCTTTAATTTCCTCCATACTGACTGCTATGGAGTCCTGCATGGAATACTCCAATTTCTCCATATTAGTGGATTTTAACTTTCACATAGAGCCACTGAAAGTCGTGACACCATCAATTTAATTGATTGGTTAAAGAGTTTAGACCTAAACAAAAATGTTACTGCGCCTACTCATACCGGCAAAGATACTCTGTATGGTATTTTCACCAATTATGCACAGATTAAAATTAGCAGAATGTTATCTATGACATGGACAGATCATAGTGCTGTTTTCTTTTTTCTTATTTCCCATTTGGCCGCCCTTCAAACAATCTAACAATAATAGGATGGGCGCATCACGCCCCTGGTGGGAAATTAATACCCCTTTACTTTACGCTCCTATAGCCCTTGTCTAGATACTGACACTGATTCCGCAGCCCTGAATTTTGATGGTTGGATTGACTCGGCAGCCAAGATGCTAGCCCCAGAGACGCATACACACATTGGCAGAAGACAACCATTAGCCCCATGGTACACAGCTGAGTTAAAAGAACTATAGGAAAAATTTAGAGCTAAAGAACGAGTTTGGAGGAAAGAATACTCTGAAATAGAAAAAAATTACTATAAAGAGGAGTTAGTAAAGTATAAAGAGTCAATAATCCTGGCAAAATCACGTTTTTTTTTCACCTAGAAAACTAGTGCAGCTAAAAATAAGCCAGATAACTTTTCAAAACAGCCTCTGCCCTAGCCAAATTTAGCAATAGCAAACAGTTTAAGCCTAATATGCAGTTCTGTGATAAATTTGGAGAGTTCTTTCACGATAAAATAAAAAAAAGGTTTATGACAAGTTCTCCAGCGGCAGGGCCGGAGTTAATTTAGTTGGGCTTAATAAAGATGAGTCGACCATGCAGGTTCATTTACAAAAATGTTACTCTTTAACGCCAGAACCAGTAGAGAGGCACTTAATATCAATGAAATCTGGATCCCCATTGGACCCCTGTCCTGCTATGGTCCTTCAAACGGTCCCCAGTATTATCGCAGACCACTAAGCACCCCTCCTTAATAACATTTTGGACACTGGACATTTTCCTACTATCTGGAAAAAATCCCTATTCAGGCCTATCTTGAAGAAACCATCCACTAGACATGGGGCAACACAGATTCCAACCTTTGCACAGCAAAGTCTGCCCTGAATGCTGCCACCGAGGAGATATGTGTCCAACTCGACCGGGTAGGGAAAGCTACATTGATTTTGCTTGACCTCTCGGCCACATTTGACACGGTTGATCACCAAGTACTCATCCTGACAGAGAATAAACTATAGTGAGGGAGAACACAAATCTCACCCCTACAGTGTACCGTGGGAGTGCCCCAGGGATCCCCACTGTCTCCAACTCTGTTCAATGTTTATGTCACCCCATTTGCCAAACATATACGCTTTCATGGCCTCAATGCCATTTGTTATGTGGATGTTACCCAAATAGTGCTGTCTCTTTCTTCTAAGCATGAGGACGTGTTTCTTTACGTTGAAGACCATACAAAAATGTTACCTTTATTCCTATGGATCTTAGGAAAACAGTCATCATTGCCCTGGTTATATCTAAAAATGATTACTGTAACGCTCTTTATCCAATGTCAGAAAAGAGAATGATACCCAAGCTGCAAACACTACAAAATGCAGCCGCGTGTCTGCTGCTTAAAATTCCCAAATTCATTCCTATAAGCCAAGGCATTCAGGAGCTGCACTGGCTTCCAGTCCAGGCAAGGATCCAATTCAAGTGTATGTGAATTTTACATAAGACACTGAATGGGGCTGGACCTGCCTATCTCATTCAGTGTATCAGACGTCACATTCCACAGTGAGGACGGTAAAATGGGGTGGCAGAAGCTTTCTCCATCTGGCCCCTAAACTATGGAACACATTGCCCATTAGTCTTAGAAACCAAACCAATTTACAATTGTTTAGGAAAGCACTAAAAACATGGCTATTTAAACCAAAACCATAGCCGCTTTATTTCCCTCTTGAATAGATCAATGACAGCTAGCGCTAAGATGCCTCGGCAAATGCGCTTTACAAAACCTTCATTTCATTTCAGTACCACATCAAATAATCCATTCTTAGAATGTATGATGATAACCTATCCCTTAATAATGGCGTTGGTAACAATATTTACTTTAGAATCTGTTCATCAAAGTTAAAATTGACGAACTCCAGGATAGCAGTGAAGTCTACTGTGCAGGTGCATTACTTGAGCAGGGTGAGGTTTAGGATGAACAAATGCAGCCAACAGTTTTTGAAAAAGCATTGTCTTTTAAGCAGCCAACTTTCTCCCTACAGAGTGGGTGACTCACAAGGCTGTGGGTGCTGTGGCCTGCTGCTACTATCCATTCACAATTAGAAACAAGCATTGACAAAGCCAACAGGTCTTACTATACAAGAACATTTGGTTTTGGCAATGTGTTTCTATGATGTTGTAAACTGGTGTGGCTGCTGGTCGGCATGGCTAAAATTTAGTGGCATGGAGTGTTGTAGAGTAGAGTGTCATAGAGGAGATTTGTTGGAGTACAGAGTCAGAGAGTGGAGTAGGGGAGAGTAGAGTGTCATAGATTACCTGGGAATAGAGTGCATGGAGTAGAATAGGGTGGAGTGGGTTCACGAGGATTGAAGTAGTGGGGTGGATTAGGTTGCAGTAGAGTGGGTGGATTGAGTTTAGTGGGGTGAATTGGAGTGGGGTAGGTTGAAATGGGATGAGGTGGATAGGAGTGGGGTGGCTTAGACTGGATTGAAGTGGTTGCATTGGATTGCAGTGTTAGGACTAGGGTGGATTGATTGTATTGAGCTGAGGTGGATTGGATTGCAGTAGAGTGGTTTGGAATAGGGTGATTTGGAGTGAAGTGGAGTGGAATGGGATGGATATCTTGGACTAGAAAGGAGTAGGGTGGATTGGACAGTAGATGAAGACCCAAATCCAAACTGTTGTAGGCACATGTTTTGGATTGATAAGAATGGTAAAAAATGTCCTCCCTCTTCTACCGGTTGAATATCGGAAGATCGTAGTGCAAGTCCTAATTACATCCAGGTTGGATTATGTAAATATCCTGTATCTGGGTTTACCAAAATATTTGCTCAATCGTCTGCAGGTTGTCCAGAATGCCGCAGCCACAGTTATTCTTATGGTAAATCCCAGAATGCACATGTAAACCCGCCCCCCAAAGGTCTTGCACTGGCTCCCGGTTAGAAAGAGGATCCAGTTTTAGGCTTTAGTGCTGGCCTACCGAGCCTTTCACGGTACGGGTGCCATCTTCCTGAGAAGGAGGATCCAACACTCTCAGCCTCAGTAAGTTTTAAGGTCCTCCGGACAGTCCCTCATGCTTATTCCCAAGTTTACCTGCTCTTGGATAGGGGGTCGTTCCTTTCAGGCTTTAGCACCACGGCTGTGGAACGAGCTTCCTTTGCATCTTAGACAGGCTTAGGGCCTGCTGTTTTTTAGGCAACAGCTCAAAATGTGGTTGTTCCAGCAATAGCACTTTTGGTTGGGGGGTGTTGCTTGCTCTATTATGGCTTTGGTGGTTTAACACCAGGACACTCTTTGTGAGTAGCTGCACACTTTTTAAATACCCGTTTTCATTTCATTTCAGAAGTGGATTGGACTGGAGTGGGCTGGATTGGGCTAGAGTGTGGTGCATTGTAGTGGGCTGGGCTAGTTGGATTGGAGTGGGGTAGGCTGAACTGGGTGGACTGAACTGGAGTGGGGTGGATTGGATTTACAGTAGAGAAGGGGTGGATTGGAGCTGGGTGAGTGGATTGGGGTAAATGGGGTGGATTGAAGTGAGCCTCATTGGGATTAATTTGAGTTCAGTGGATTGGGGTGGGGTGGGGTGGGATGGATTGGAGTGGGATTGACTAGATAGGACTGGGGTGGATTGAATTGGGGTGGGTGGACTCGAGTGGGGTAGATTGGAATGGGTTGGAGTATAGTGGGGTGGAGTACAGTGGGTTGGGGTGGATTGGAGTGGGTCAGATATGTAGAGAAACTGATGGCTTTGAGTAGATGACTTTGGATTTCAATGGGGCAGATGGCTTTAGAATGGAGTGGGGCAGATTGTTTCGGAGTGTACAGATTTCTTTGGGTTGGAGTGGAGCAGATGGTTTTTGATTGGGGTGGGCAGATTGTTTTGGATTAGAGTGGGGGACATAGTTTTGGACTGGAGTATGACAGATGGTTTTTGATTGGAGCGGGGCAGAATGTTTTAGATTGGAGTGAGGCAGATTGTTTTGAATTGGTGTAGGGCAAATTATTTTGGATTGTAGTAGGGAAGATTGTTTTGGATTGGAGAGGGTCAGATTGTTTTGCATTGGAGTGGGGCAAAATGGTTCTGGATTGGAGTGGGGCTGATGGTTTTGGATTGAAGTGAGGAGGAGGATTTTGGATTGGAGTGGGGCAAATAGCTTTGGATTGCCGTGGGGAGGAAGGTTTTAGATTGAAGTGGGTCAGATGTGTTTGGATTGGAGTGGGGCAGATGGTTTGAGATTGGAGTGGGGTAGATGGTTTTGGATTGCAGTGGGGCAGTTTGTTTTGGATTGGAGTGGGGAAGACGGTTTTGGATTGGAGTTGGGCAGACAGTTTTGGGTTGGAGTGGGGCAGATGGGTTTGGATTGGAGTGAGGCAGATGGTTTAGGACTGGATTGGGGCAGATTGATTTGGATTGGAGTGGGCAGATTGTTGGTTTGGAGTGGGGCAGATTGGAGAAGGTCAGATTGTTTTGAATTGGACTGTGCCGTATTGGAGTAGGGCAGATTGTTCTGGATCTGAGTGTGGCATTTTTAAGCAGGGCAGATTGTTTTGAATTGGAGTGGGGTGAATTATTTTGGATTCAGTGGGGCATTTTGGAGTGAGGCAGATTGTTTTGGATTCAGTGGGGCAGAACGTTTTGTATTGGAGTGGGGCAGAATGTTTTGTATTGAAGTGGGGCAGATTGTTTGGTATTGGCGTGGGGCAAATTGTTTTGGAGTGGAGTGGGGCAGATTGTTTTGGATAGGAGTGAAAAAGATTGTCTTAGATTCAGTGAGGAAGATTGGAGTGGGGCAGATTGTTTTGGATTGGAGTGGGGCAGATTGTCTTGGATTGGAGTGGGGCATATGGCTTTTAAAAGGAGTGGGGCAGATGGTTTATTGGCGTGGGGGAGTTGGGCAGATTGTTTTGAATAGGAGATTGTTTTGGATTCCTTTGGACAGATTACAGTGGATGAGATTGTTTTGTATTGGAGTGGGGCAAATTGTTTTGGATTAGAGTGTGGCAGATTGGATTAGGGCAGATGGTTTTTCATTGGGGTGGGCAGATTGTTGGTTTGGAATGAGGCAGATTGTTTTGGATTGGAGTGGGGCAGACTGGAGTGGGGCAGATTGTTTTGGATTGGACTGGGTCGCATTGGAGTAGGGTAGATTGTTTTGGATCTGAGTGTGACATATTTGAGCGCAGCAGATTGTTTTGAATTGGAGTGGGGGGATTGTTTTGGATTCAGTGGGGCATTTTGGAGTGGGGCAGGTTGTTCGGAACTGGTGTGGGGCAGATAGGTTTGTACTGGAGTGGGCAGATTGTTTTGGATTGGAGTGGGGTGGATTGTTTTGGATTCTGTGGGGCAGATTGGTGTGCGGCAGAATATTTTTATTGGAGTGGGGCAGATTGGTATTGGGAGTGGGGCATATTGTTTTGTAGTGGAGTGGGGCAGATTGTTTTGGATAGGAGTGAGGCAGATTGATTTGGATTCAGTGAGGAAGATTGGAGTGGGGCAGATTGTTTTGGATTGGAGTGGGGCAGATTGTCTTGGATTGGACTAGGGCAAATGGCTTTGGAAAAGAGTGGGGAAGGTGTTTTTTTGGATTGGGGAGTGGAGGAGATTGTTTTGGAATGAGTGGGGCAGATTGAAGCGGGGAGATTGTTTTATATTGGAGTGGGGCAGATTGTTTTGGGTTATACTGGGGAAGATTGTTTTGGGTTAGAGTGGGGCATATTGTTTTGGATTGGAGTTGGCAGATTTTTTGGGAGTGTGCAGATTATTTTGGATTGGAGTGTGGCAGATGTGGAGAGGGACTGATGGCTTTGGATTGGAGTTGGGCAGATGTATTTGGATCGGAATGGGGTAGGTGGTTTTGGAATGAAATGGGGCAAATGGTTTTGGATTGGAGTTGGCACATTGTTTTGGAGTGCACAGATTGTTTTGGTTTGGAGTGGAGCAATTGGATTTGCATTGGGGTGGGCAGATTATTTTGGATTTGAGTGGGGCAAATAGTTTTGGATTGGGGTAGGGCAGATTGTTTTAAATTGAATTGGGGAAGATTGGTTGTGATTGGATATAGGGAGATTGTTTTGGCATGGAGTAGGGCAGATTTTTTTGGATTAGAGTGGAGCAGATTGTTTAGGAATGGAGTGGGGCAGATGGTTTTGGATTGGAGTGGGGCTGATGGTTTTGGATTGGAGTGGGGAGGATGGTTTTGGATTGGAGTGGGGTGAATCACTTTGGATTGGAGTGGGTAGATGGTTTTGGACTGGAGTGGGCAGATTGTTTTGGATTGGAGTGTGACAGATTTGGATTGGAGTTAGGCAGATTAGATTAGAGTGGAGTAGATTGGATTCGGCTGGATTGGATTGGTGTGGGGTGTATTGGATTGGAGAGGTGTAAAATGGGTTGGAGTTCGGTAGATTTGATTGGAGTGGGATGGGTTGCAGTTCGGCAGATTGTTTTAGATTGGAGTGAGCAGACTGTTGGTTTGGAGAGGGGCAGATTGTTTTGGATTGAAGTGTGGCAGATTGGAGTAGGGTAGATTGTTTTGGATTGGAGTGGGTTGGCTTGTTTTGGATTCAGTGGTGCAGATTAGAGTAGGGAAGATTATTTTGGATAGGGGTAAGGCATATTGATTTGAACTGGAGTGGGGCAGATTGTTTGGACTAGAGTGGGCAGATTGTTTTGGTCTGGAGTGGGTGGGTTGGGAGAATTGGAGTGTGTCTTGAAGCCAACCAAGAAAACATGAAGGAGTGGTACGCTATGACAAACATTCTACCGCTGTGGAGTTTCAGCCTAGTCAGAAAATGTGGCTGATGGAGCAGGTAGAGCCCAAAGCCTTCCATGATTGCTGGAATTGGTCCTATGAGGTGATTATAAGAATGGTTGAGGCCACATACCTTGTGGACCTCAAGACTCTTATGCGACCCCACAGGGTACTGCGGGTAAATCGCATCAAACCACACTCTGAGAGGTCTAAGCTCACCGGGCTGTTGGTGGCAGATAGAGAAGAGGAAGAGGAGAGTGAACCTCTCCCTGACTTCTTGGACTCCAAATAGAAGGATGAGTCTGTGGAAGGAGTAATCCTTTTCCAACCTCCTGAACAAAAGTGAGTCTGCCACTGAGTGTTTGGACAATAATATGTTCTCCTTTATCCCTGGGACTACCCACCTGTGTAACCATGATCTGGACACAGGGGAAAACCTCCCTGTTAAGAATATCTCACAGGATGTCAGATAAGGCGAGGTCCAGCATTAAGGCTGAAGTGTCCTCTTAGCCCAACAGTGGTCTACCCCCAAACCGTTTGCCTTATAACTCCATTTTTGCTTATCTTGTTTTTGCTGGCTTAGGACTCTGCATACATGCCACTGCTAGCCAGTGTTAAAGTGAATGTGCTCCCTCCTTAAAACCATGGTAAAATTGGTTCATTCCCAACTGGCATATTCAATTTGCTTATTAGTTCCTAGTAAAGTGTTACTACATGTATCCAGGGCCTATAAAATAAATGGTACTAGTTAGCCTTCAGCACTGATTGTGCCACCACCTTAAGCATCCCTTAAAACTTGTCTCAGGCATGCCACTGTAGCCTGTGTGTGTGCAGTGTTAAACTGCCATTTCAACCTGGCAAAGTAAACCTCTTGCTAGGCCCAAACATTTCTTTTTAAAACATATAGGTCACCCCTATGGTAGGCCCCTGGACATCCCAGAGGGCAGGGTGCAATGTATTTGAAAAAAAAAGACATTTGCTTTCAAGTTTCACATGTCCTAGTAGTAAACTACTCTTACATTTGTTTTTCACTACTAGGATGCCTTTATCTCCCATAGGATAATATTGGAGTTACCTAATTACATTTAGTAAGTGTAATTTTCAAATACGACCAAGGAACAAGTTCATGTTCGGTGCCTCCGGAATCCTAATTTAAAATCTTAACTTATGGTGAAGTCATATTTCAAATGACAATTTTGAAAATGCCACTTTTAGAAAGCTGGCATTTTCATGCCTTAGCCATTTGCACTGTAGCCTGTCTATGAGGATTGGAGTATGGTGGAGTGGGGTGAATTGGATTAAGAGTGGATTGGTGTGGGGTGGGGGGGTGGGGTGGGGTGAGGTGGATTTTCCATGGATTGGAGTGGGGTGAAATGGATTGGAGTGGGGTGAATTGGGGTGTACTGCCCTGCATAATTTTAAAAATTACACATAAAGAAAGAATGTCGCTTCACAATATATAGAATAGATAATCCTCATCCTTTAAGAACAGAGTTCACAACAAACTTATGGTGAAGTCATATTTCAAATGACAATTTTGAAAATGCCACTTTTAGAAAGCTGGTATTTTCATGCCTTAGCCATTTGCACTGTAGCCTGTCTCTGGTCACATGGCTGGGTGTAACTGTGAGTTGGGCTTTGGGTATTCCTCCTAGACAGCCACACAAAGGGCTGCACACCTCCTTTAGTTAGTCTGGAACCATGACAGAGAAGCCAGGATGCCTGGGGATATCACAGTGAAACCTCTAGAAGCTTCTTCTCCAATTCAAAGGCACAACAAGGCATAAACACTGGACCTCAGATACCAACAATTCAGTACAGATACTCTACCAGGAAGAAGGACTGCTGTGCTGCTAAAGATCTGCCATTCTCCTGGACTGCACTCTGCTGGACTACTGCCTCACTGTGCAACTGCTTTGATGTGCTGCCCCACTGCCCTCCTGCCTAGGTGAGAAGGATTAGACCGATATCTCAGAACCCTACAGTGACTCTCAGGGGGCTAGTTGGCTGTCCTCCTGATTTGAGCCTCAGTGAAGGAAGGCTCCAACAACCTTGCACATGCACCTGGGCTCTGCCATCTGTGAGTCTACACTGCCAAGTGCTGCCACCCCACTCGAGGGCCCCCTGGAAGCTTAAGGTGCATTGTCAGCCTCTGTGGACCCAGAATAACCTGCACATTTCCTCTGCTGTGCAGCATGACGTATCCCCGACTCTTGACTTCGGATAGCTTTGGCTGCACAATGCATCTTCGACGTTTATCCTCGCAACACTCCACAAGCCAGGGTTGAAGGTACTTTGTGCGGGGGCCTAACTGGGCTCCTGTAGCCAGCCCATGCTCCATCGCAGTTGACCTAAACTTGGGACCTTGTCCTGGTCCAACACAACCAGATATCCACAGTTGGTGCTTTACACATTTTGACGCTATTTTTACAAAACAAATTCAAATTGAATGTCTCCGGTTCTACTGATTGAATTTTTCTCATTTTGGTCTTGTTGCATTTTATAAATATTACTCTATTTTTGTAAACTGCTGTGGGATCCTTTTGTGGCATTGTTTCACTGTGTTACTTTCTGAAGTGTCGCACAAATACTTTACACTTTGCCTCTGAGTTAAGCCTGAGTGCTGTGTACCTAGCTACCAGAGAGTCAAGCTCTGGCTAATTTAGGGTTTGCCTGTGACTTCACCCTGAAAATAGATGTGGTTGCTACTTGAGAAGGGTTTCACCCGCCCTCAACCAGTGACCCAATTTATTATATATGTGCTTTGGGAAGGCATACCAAGGAGTTGGGGAAAGGAAAGGGCTCTTGGGAGAGCAGCATGGAACATGTGGCTTGCATTGTCCTTGCACTGGTCAAATGATGGGCCTCAAGAGGTGGTGCGTCCACTGCTAGTGAAGCTTTGAGAGCTCTGTGCCTCCATATCTGTCGCCCAGACTCCTGCTTCCATTTTTCCCTTCACATGGCACTGCCTCTATACAAGCAGCTGTGACAGCTTAACATCGTCAGTGTCAATGTCTTGATGCACCTGCTCCCTTTGAGGTAATGTTTTATATTAAATATTATAATTGGTCAAAATGGATATGCATCCCCATTTTTGGCTCAGCTGAGTGTATAATACAATTTAATATTAATCAATTTTGTCGAATCATTTATTACCATTTGGTAGAAAATACATAAAATTAAACAACAAGTGATGCTGTGCATTTCATTATATTTCCCTTTATTTAATTTTACTAATGAAATTAAATGCATGCACCTTGCATCCAGTTTGTATTTATTATCAGATCAGTAAATCTTTCCCTTTAGTGCCATTTTTCCCTTGATGAGGTTTATTGCAATAGGCCCACAGGGGCTGGGGGAGGATGTTGGAGTGGAGGTGGGTGAACCACAAGGCACTCAAGAACAAGAAGGAGAGAGAGCAAGGAAATATATGCCAAACCAGTGAGTGCTCAATGCAAAGGGAAAAAAGAGCACTTCAAAGATACAAGTCAATCACAGCACTGTGAGACTGAAATGCTTTTGGGTGGGCCAAACACAAGAATAATGAGGAAAGCCATATAACCATGAGCAGGCACTCAAGACGGACAATAAAGCTGTCCAGTCATGTGCTAAAGGCTGACCCAAATCTCTATCTAAATATATGTTATATATTGGAAACAACAGGTTTACCAAAAAACATCTAAATCTGTTTATAGCCAAGGCCTTTTACAAATGATATCACAATCCACTGAATGCCTCTCCCTCACTGTTGCCAGTGTAACAAAGATTTTTTTTTAATATGATACCTTATTTGAGAAGCATCAACTAAAATATTTTCGCTGACTTTGTTGATTGTCTAGGTGCTGACGCTAGTCTGCCAGTATAAAGAATAATAAAGAAAATGTGGTTAATCTGAAGACAAATATTAGCATGCGGAGTACCCCAGGGGTCAGATGTACGACCATTTTTAGTGGTAGCAAACGGAAAAAATGGCCGTAGTATGTACAAGTCCTATTTTGCGAGTTGGTAACTTATTGGTAACCCAATTTTGCTAGTCGGCAATAGGTTACCAACTCGCAAAATAGGACTTGTACATACTAAAAACAGTTGTACAGCCGCATGCCAATGTTTGACTTCAGGTTAACCACATTTCTTTTATTGTTCTTTACACTGGCAGAGTAGCGTCAGCACCTAGACAATCAAATAAGTCAGTGAAAATAATTTAGTTGATACTTTCTCAAGTAATGTATCACATTATAATTGT
Organism: Lissotriton helveticus; assembly: GCF_964261635.1. Taxonomy (NCBI): domain Eukaryota; kingdom Metazoa; phylum Chordata; class Amphibia; order Caudata; family Salamandridae; genus Lissotriton; species Lissotriton helveticus. Next base: position 1,930,465,737 of record NC_136059.1, read on the forward strand.
TTCTTTGTTACACTGGCCGTGACACTGCGGGCAGTGAGGGAGATGTGTTCATTGGATTGTGATATCATTTGTTAAAGGGCTTGGCTACAAACAGATTTAGATGTCTTTTGGCAAACCTGTTGTTTCCAATATATACCATATATTTCGATAAAGCTTTGGGTCAGCCTATAGCTCATGACTGAATAGCTTTGTTGTCTGTCTTGTGTGACTGCTCATGGTTAGATGGCAAATAGAGAATAAGGTCGTCTGCAACTGCTAAAACGGCTTTGCAATGTACTGACCCAATTTTCAAGTCGGAAACCTATTACTGACTCACAAAATAGGGTTTGAGAGTCGCTATTGGTAAGGGGCTTTTCAAGGGCGTGCCTTCCTAATATCCAGTCGCAGTGGCAAGTATGAATGTTTTGCAACCAAAACGCAGTCGCAAAACATTCATATTTTACCAACTCCGTGAAAGAGGTGATGACCCTTTTCAATTAGTGACTCGCAAAATAAAAAGGGTGTACATCTGTCCCAGTGACAAAAATGTATTTACATTATAAGCAATACAACTTAATTAACAAATGTGCATTAAACTACAACAAAGATTCATGATAAAATTGAAGGGAATTCAGAGCTTATATAAATGGATGAATAAAAACAGAAGAAGAAAGAACAGAATGCCATAAATGAACTAAGGAGAAAGAGTGCATGGAATAAACTTGGCCGGATTTAATCTGAAGTGATTGGCTATCCAGTCTTGGTTAGTATTATAACCTTTTCAGACATTGGATACCTGGCATAGGGAAAACCTTAAGATATCGCGGGACATCAGGAACATTTTGATGATCAGAGATTTTCACACCCAGTATTATGTTGTAGAGTACCTTCATGTAAGCATTAGATAATGTTGGTAACAATATGGGCACTTATGGGAGCCCACATCCCCTGAGCAAAAGTGTAATAGGGGGTCTTCAGGACCTAATGCTCAAATAGTGTCATTTTAAAGTAACTTACTCAAGGGTGTGTGCAGGACACCTTACCCTCACCATACTGTGCAAGCACTTTTTCACTAGTGCTGTATGTATCTGGTAGCCAAATAGCATAGAAGAAAGAGAATTTATATAATCGTATGCAAAAATTACTGCATTCATCATTTGTAGGAAAGAGAAGAAAATGGCAATCCTGTTCATTTTAGGGTAAGAATGTTTTCTATGTTCTTCATTTTTTGTGACAACAGCCAACACGTGTTTCGCCCTGTAGCAACCCGCAAGTCTTTGGCCTTATCAAGACTTTCAGGTATTCCTGTTGGGGGTCAAATACCCTTCTATAAAGTGAAGTCAATTAAAAGTCCTGGTTTTAAAACTGTAAGAATGTAAGTCTCATAAAGAAAACAACTAGGCCACAATGTACAGCTTACAAGGTCTTGGGAATCGGGTGATTAAAAAAAAAAAAAGAACAGATAGAATGTTCCATACCCGAATCGCTTGCAATCCAAGACCTTGGATGAGTTACATTGTGGCTCAATTTTATTTCTGGACCAGTACTGTTAAATGTAGTTACGAAAGTGTATCCGAGAGGGTCTCCCATCATCCACTATATCTATAACTTAACTTCACGGGCAATTCCTGTTGATTATCTCCTTTTGCTGGTCATAGCATAGACACAGACAATAAATGGGGCTTGCACTGCTCTGTTCGCTTATGGTAATCCGTATTATGATCTGTGGCGTGCTAAGGAGGTATCGCTGTCTGTTCCTTTCAGCGTATTTAATACCAAAGTCTATTGCAAGGCTCCCCCAACAAGGGGGAAGACTCCTCCGAGCACTGCAGGAAAGACTGGATGCGTCTTTATTCACTTCGATGAATTTAATAAAGTTTTTTCAATCACGAGTGGTTTACTGTGTATTTTTTTCAAATGTCAATTCATTATTTTCATGATTGCAATAATCTCAATCAAAATGTCCAAAGCATGTATCATCAAATACATATATCATCAAGATTCACGTGTCCCAATGCATTTCGGGCTATCCTTCAGCCCTTCATCAGGGGATTACTCTACAAAAAGAAAAAAGAACATGGCTACCAGCCTGAACTCAGAATGGTGGTATATTAGTTAGTACTGGGTGAACATCATGCTGGGGTGATTGAACGCCAGTAATTGTAAACAGGTTCTGGTGTCTGTAGATATGCATGCGTTTATAAGGTGAAAAAACGGTGAAAAACAATGATGTGAACCGAACTACGTGCTGTTGTGGCAGGTCAAAAAAATGTTTCGCCAAGGATCGTGACACAAAAATATGGTGGCAGGTTTTACACAATGAACGTGTAACATAACAACCATATATCCCACAAGTTGTGATGGAGAACACGGTGAATCAATGTATCAAGCTGCAGGGTGAATAAAAACCATGATCCCGTTTGTGAAACAAACGTAAAATCTACAAAGTCGGTAACTCACTGGTCCGTCGCAGTAACGAGTACATTAACCTAAAAGTGCATGAAGCGACACACGAGCATTTAGCGCTCGGCTTCATATCATCATGAACATTTAGAACAGGTTCTCAATATGAGGTACTTACTATTAATTGGTGCCGTTCCGCGCATGGATGATATCCCTCTGGTGTGCTAGCGAGTGAAACCCGTGTGAGGTGTGACGCTGTGCCTGCATGTCTAATAATATAAACATCGAGGATGAACTTAACCCACCGTACTAGGCGCCATCTTGGACTGGTGAATGTGGTAGAAATCCGGGAAAGTGAAAAAAGGGGAATAGTCGGGAGAAACACTACATGTAATGATTATACAACCTAAGTTAAACACATGAAATGCAATATTAATTGATTATACTAAATAAATGCATTATAATGATAAATTAAATTATACATATCGAAGATAACCAAATGTGTATATATAACAAACATATCTCGTGGTGTATTGAAGTGTAACAGTTCAATCACAAGTCAAAGATAACAAAGGAATTCCATCCTGTCCTTCAACCCATGCGGTTGCATCGTCGCCATATAGCGGATCCAAAAGTTCTCTCGTTTGAGGAGAGTGTTTTTGTTGTGTCTGGTCAGTTTGATCTGTTCCAGAATCAAGAATTTGAGTTGGGCAACTGTGTGATTCTTCTCTAAGAAGTGTGCTGCTACTGAGGACCTGATGTTCTTTGTCCGAGTATTGCTTTTGTGCTCCAGGATGCGAGTTCGAATCTTTTTCTCTGTGTGACCTATATAACAAGAGCCACATGGACACTTGAGCATGTAGATTACGTTGGAAGCATTACATGTGGCATTGACTTTGAGTCTCACTTTGTATCCTTTCATGGGATGGTTGGTGTAGTTCCCTGGTATGACATTGTTGCAGTTGCTGCAGTTGTAACATGGCACAAGCCCCTTATATGTAGGAGTTTCTGTGTGAACGCTTGGTCTCGTGAGGATTTCTTTAAGGTTGCGTCCTCGGGTGTAGGCAAAAATGGGTGTTTGGGCAAAGATATTGTTAAAATCGGGTTCTGTGCTTAGAAGTGGCCAATGTTTTAAGATGATTTTGTGAAACTGATTGCTGGTGACGGTATATGTGGACACCACTACCATGCGTGTATTCTCGGTCTTGAGTTTGGTGCACAGCAGGTCACTGCGGTTGGCCTTCTTGCTGCGGGCAGCTGCCTTTTCTAGTACCTCCTGTGGATACCCACGTTCTTTGAATTTTTCCACCATTTGCCTTTGCTGAATTTCGCTCTCCGAAGAGGAGGACACAATGCGCTTCACTCTCAATAATTGAGAGTACGGTAGGTTGAGTTTAAGACCAGGCTGGTGGAAACTCTCAAAATGTAGTATTGAGTTGCGATCCGTGGTTTTTATTCACCCTGCAGAATGATACATTGATTCACCGCGTTCTCCATCACGACTTGTGGGATATATGGTTGTCATGTCACACGTTCATTGTGTAAAGCCTGTCACCATATTTTTGTGTCACGATCCTTGGGGAAACATTTTTTTGACCTGCCACAACAGCACGTAGTTCGGTTCACATCATTGTTTTTCACTTTATAAACGCATGCATATCTACAGACACCAGAACCTGTTTACAATTACAGGCGTTCAATCACCCCAGCATGATGTTCACCCAGTACTAACTAATATACCACCATTCTGAGTTCAGGCTGATAGCCATGTTCTTTTTTCTTTTCGTAGAGTAATCCCCTGATGAAGGGCTGAAGGATAGCCCGAAATGCATTGGGACACGTGCATCTTGATGATATATGTATTTGATGATACATGCTTTGGACATTTTGATTGAGATTATTGCAATCATGAAAATAATGAATTGACATTTGAAAAAAATACACAGTAAACCACTCGTGATTGAAAAAACTTTATTAAATTCATCGAAGTGAATAAAGACGCATCCAGTCTTTCCTGCAGTGCTCGGAGGAATCTTCCCCCTTGTTGGGGGAGCCTTGCAATAGACCATAGCATAGACACACCATACATGTCTTGTCTCTCTTTACTGTGACATCCCCCTCTTGGATCTCCATGTTTGAGCGTTTACAAATTTGTGCAAAGAAGGTTTCACAGTAACAATTATGGCATTTTTGAACCATGGCTGGTTGGTCCTCTTTATGGGAACACAAGCCCACAATTACAGGTACATGTGCTTAGTGCTGTTTCCTTCACCTGTCTATTTCCTTTTTCCATACTCCGTTTGCATATTTTCCTTATATTTCTTGCTATGTTTTCTTTTCCAAACTTTGCAAATTGAGATTTGGTATTCTCTTCTGTTATGATTCTTTCACTTGTGCTAGAGCCCAAAAAATAGTAGTATCTTCCTGAATGATTCTGAGTAGCATTCCCTGTATATTCTCAGGCGTATGGATTATTTGTGACCTAATTGCTGAAAGTCACACTTTGTTGCAAGTTGCTACACATGGCTTGAACATCATTAATTAATTTACCTAGGATTTTCCAGGCAATGATAAATGTTTAGCACTCTAAATAAATGTTTTGCTGCGGAGCATAGCTTTAATTTAGGTTACTAAATCTATTTACGGAGTCCTTTCTTTGAGAAATGTGTTGAACAGATTTTATACATAATCACCAACCAGATGACATAGTGACATTTTATATAATTTTATATTGGAACAGAATGGGATGCTCTAGGTAACTGTGGGTTTTCCAAGGTATGGCAAGTGCTCATTTGCCCGCCTGACTGCTTATACTTCCTGGTGCAAGAACCTGCCAGTTTTTAAGCATAATCCTGTAACTGGACAGTAGTAAGTACTAGACAAACTCGGTAGATCAACTGTATATAGAGATTAAAGAGAGAATCTTGTGTTGTTATCTGTCTGCTCAAAGCATTACTTCAGTTTTTCTTTTTGGCTGATTGCTTTCCTGAAATCTCTCTGATGCCTTCTGCAAGCAACTCCCTCAACACTGGTGAGAAATGTTTGCTTCACAGATGCACAGTCAAGGTCTGTTATGGTTTGGGTTCAGGTATTCATGCCTCAAAAAAGGCAACTAATAATTTCATGGAACTATTAAATTCATACTTAAGTTGCACACAATTGAAAGAAAATAGTAAAAGGTGACCTGGTATAGGGTTAAGAAGGCCTTAAAATGTGTTACCATTATCTAAAGTCTGATCTCAGTTTCTCTACGTTGGTGCAGGTGCTAGGAATATGCTCCAGCACTGGTTGTTCACATTAATTTATAAGTATGCACGTGCTACCATGTTTATCATTTGTGATGAACTCCGCCACGCCTGTATTTTCTGTCCATAGATCAATCAAATAATCATATAATAGAGAGGAACCCCTCAGACCATGGGGGTTTACCTCAAATAGATCACAGTCAATTCCCCTCAGTATAAGATCAAAAACAAAAATCACAACTCCAAAAACACTCAAGAGCATATTTACAAGCCCCTATCGCTACCAGAGCGTCACGTTTTTTTACTTTGTGGTGGCGATAAGGGTTTCACCGTATTTACAATGCAGAGTTATGCCCCTTAACGTGGCTTAACTCTGCATCGTAAATAAGGCACCCTTTCACATCATACTTAGCTTGAAAAGGGTGGGCAATGGTTGTTGAGGTGGGCATTCTGCTGCAAAATACATTGATTTTGACCCTGCTACATATTTACAGGAATTGCGGAAATATGGGGCAGCGCCAAAATTAAGATCAGCATTGTGCAGCATACATAAACACAGCAAGATGCCATGCACGATTGTTTATATACAGGAAGGTGTCCCTTCCTGCACCTAAATAATAGTTTTAAAAATTACAGTTGCAACTTCTATGTGTGCTGGCCAAAGCAGCGAACATAGAACTTACAAACTGGCATTTACGATTGTTCATGTGCAGGAATGGACACCTTCCTGCACATAAAAAATCATTCCCCACAATGCAGGCCCCATTGCACTATGGTGCAAGGGGCCTGCGTTGGCACCAGGTAGGTGTAATTAGCGACAGCGCAGGGGGAAATACTATGCTGCACCTTTTTGTTGTAAATATGGTGCAGCCCTGCTTTTCAGAAGTGGCGGAGAGTGGCATTAAGCCAAGAAGGCTAACACCGCGTTCTGTCACTTCTTTGTTAATATGCCACTCAATCTCCCTGACTCACACAATAAAACCCCTGAATGGAAGACTAGCAGATGTTAAAGAAAAATAGGTATACTTTTATTCTGATCAAATCTAATAAAATCACAAATATGTAATAATAATAAACTTAGTACACACAGCCAAATACATAACACAAAAATGGAAGACTTACTCTTCTATTTTGTATGTCATTGAACACTTATGAAACTTAATTCCCATGTGGACATGGCCACTGCCAGTTCATAATGTCAGAAGTATTTTGTCGACAACTTTTGGTGGAGAAGATTTTTATAAACTCTAACTTCTTCAGTACATCAGATAATATTAATAATTTATAAACATATCCAAAATAATGGTACGTCATAGAAACTCCAATGGCCTTGCTCTTACCCTATTCCCTCCAGAGTCTAGACTGAGTACCATGCTACACCCTCCACCCCAAATTCATTAATAGTACAACCAATATTTTATTTCAAATCTATGGAGCATGTAACTTTCGGGTAAGGTAAGGTCTAATAAATGTCAAGGCTTGGGTTAGACTTAGGTTTCGCTATGGACAAGTTGGGTCAAATCACATGTAGCAAGCTTAGTTATTTGGTTAATGGAAGGTAGAAAAGAGAACAGTATAATGAAGCCACGAGTAGACACTTTGAGCCTAATAATGTTGTCAGGCGGATTCACATTTGCCTGACACCGTATCAGTCTGGAACCACCCGACCTTATATCAGCGGTTCCGATTGCTTGATTTACATGCGACCACCCATAGGGTCCGTCAGAAGCGCCTTGGATGGTCCCTTCACCCAATGCTTCCACCTAATGCATCTTAATGTGGCCGGTGAACCTCAGGGGCAGATTTCTGAAGGAGCGCAACCAACCGTCGGTCGGATGCGGTCCTTCGAACATCGTAATCAGCCCCTTAGGGAGAAACTGTGGGAGAAATGTGGCACGAGATGGGATTGGGGCCTGGAAATGAAAAAAACTGTGGAGGTGGTCAGTATGAGTGGGTACTAGGCAATGCACCTTTTCTTATAGTGATTACTTTCATTGGTAGCTTGGCTTAGAAAGTAATGCAGGAAAATGGATAATTTATAAAAAATGATTGGTATCCAGGCTTGGATGTCAGGAAGGAATACGTTAATAAATACAGGAGTTGTCACTGAGAAATGAAATTCAGTAACTACTCATTCCCCTCAACATAATGGTGCATGAATTTCTATGCATCCTGTAGTGCATGAGATTTTGAACACAAACATATCATACATACCAAGAATCAAAGTAACAACCACAGTATTTGCACAGGTGAAAAATACTACAAAAATAATACCTAATGTAAAGTTATAGTTACCTAAGATTCCCTTTGAAGTGTTTACATGCTTGACGGCTAAACATCAATTAATCAACAATTCAGTGGTCTGAAATACATTTTTAATAATGAATGGAAAAAAGGATCTGAAATTCAATTATTAAAGGAGGGAAAGGGAATGGAAGGAAATATGTGGTTTCGTATCCTGCCATGCTGATCTTTCATGACATCATGAAACCATGTCTGATGTTAGATTACACAGACTCAGCATTTTTAGAGCTAGACCGGGGGTGAGCTGCATACTGGGTGCCATATTTAACATGGTTTTCTGTTATTCTTGAGCCATGCAAGGGGGTGCAAGGGCGACGCAAAATCTAAATGTGATTCATTAAGCCACGCAAGGCCGCCTTGCTTGGCCCTGCGTGGCTTGATAAATATGGAGTAATGCAAGGCAAGGCAAAGCAATTGCTGCCCTGCGTTACTCTGTTAATGTTAATGTTAATGTTAGTGTTAATTTTATTGACATTTATAGAGCGCAAACTGCTACTTGAAGGTGTCCTGGCGCTATTTGAAATCCTTCCTGGGTCCAAAAGTGAGAAAAAAGAGATACCTGCGAGAGTTCAGCCTAGCTAGTAAAAAGCCATGTCTTCAAGGCCTTTCAAGGCTCTGAGATTCATCGGGAGGCCATTCCAGGTATTGCCGGCCCCAACAGCGAAGCTTTTTCCCCCCAGTTGGCTTTTTTCACAAACAGTACAGCCACTAGTTTGGCATCTGAAGAGCGTAAACGTCTCGTTGGTGTGTACCATTGGAATTGTTTTTTGAGGTGGATGGGTCCAGTTTTATAAAGTGCTTTGTGTCCTATACACAAAGCCTTAAACTGTACCCGTTTGCGCACTGGCAACCACTGGAGTTTTCTGATTTCTGCTGAGATGGAATGCCAGACAGCGGTCTGGCTGCTGCGTTCTGTAGAAGTTGTAGTTTGTTCATTAGTCCTTCCTCGATGTTAACATATAGACTGTTGCAGTAATCCAGTCTGGACATTACTAGGGCTGTGATGATTAACTGGTGACTCTCTTTACACAGAATTGGTAGGATTTTGTTACAGGCTTTTAGAGTGTAGGAGGTGGAAGAAACCACTGTATTCACCTGGTCCTTGAGGCTAAGTTTGTTGTCTATCCAGACTCCCAAATTTTTAGCTGTTTTTACTGGGATAGGGAGGGGACCTAGTGTGTCTGGCCACCATTCTGGGGTCCAGAAGCTGACATCATTGCTGAATAGTACCACCTCCGTCTTACTAGAGTTCAGTTTAAGACAGTTTTGGGCCATCCAGTTGCCCACTGCTGTCATGCAGTCATGAAGCCTGGATGCTGTTCCCTGTAGTTTTCCTGGCCTTAGTGACACCACAATCTGGGTGTCGTCTGCATATGAGGTCAAAATGAAGCCAAATGATTTAATTAGGGGGGCTAGGAGTGATGCATTTATATTGAAAAGTGTTGGGCTCAAGGATGATCCCTGAGGGACCCACATGGTAAAGAGTATGGCTTGGTAGCAAATTCGCCTAGGGTGACTATCTGTCGTCTGTCTGACAGGAATGATTAAAGTAGTCTCCAGGCCATACCATGTACGCCGATCTCTCGCAGCTGGTCCATCAGCAGCGCATGATGGACTGTGTCGAAGGATGACGAGAAATCCAACATAATCATGGCTGCTTTTCCTCCCTGATCTATTATAGCCCTGATCTCTTCAGTAGATTTGAGAAGCACGGTTTCCGTACTATGGCTACCACGAAAGCCGTATTGTGTAGGGTCAAGAACCCGAACCTTTTCCATGGAGGAACTAAGTTGTTCATTCATAATCCTTTCTACAATTTTTGCGGGGAGTGGGACTCTGGATATAGGTCTGTAGTTGTTTACGTCTTTAGGTTTCAGACGTGGTTTTTTGAGCAAGGACAGGATTGGCGCAACTTCTCATAATTTGGGAATGTATACATCTGAAAACATGGCATTCATAATGGTGGTCAGGGTGAAGACAACGGGCTTGGCTGCTTGTTTTAAGAATGAGACTGGACATGGGTCGGTTGGGGAGCCCGTTTTGATTTTCAACAGAGTATTAGAGATGTCTAAGGTGGTTATTTCAGCAAACTTGGTTAACTGAGACCCGGAGTTAAGTCCCATCTCAGCAACATGGGAGTGTTTAATGGAAGTTTTATTCCCTGCAATGGTGAAGGAGGAAATGACAGCATCCACTTTTTCAGAGAAAAAGTTTGCGATTTTATCACATAATTCCTGATTGGCCTGGATGGGCGGAGGGGCAGGATATGCTAAAGTGGTTACTGTTTCAAATAGCTCTTCCGTAGAATGTTTGGCTGAGTTTATTTTTTTCATGAAGAACTCTTGCTTCGTGTCTTGTAGCATTTTTTTGTATTTGGCTAAACCTATTTTATATTCATTTTTTTCATAATCCTAATATTCCCTTCTCCAGGATCTCTCAAGATGCTTACAGACCAATTTCTGGTCTCTAAGTTCCTGGCTGTACCATGGTGAGGAGGGTTGCGTTTTGCCAGAATGAAGGACTTTCTTAAGGGCGAGTTTGTTTCCGGCTGATTCCAGCCAGTTTGTGTATTGAATCACTGCCTCGTCCAGGCCAGTTGGAGGACTGAATAATGTTGACGTTAGCATATCATGTAGTTCGTTTGCAGCTACCTTGTTCCATGCTCTGCTATATGTATTTTTGGATATGTGTTTCCTCACTTGTCGATCGGGTGTGGTAATTGTAAACAGCACCACCCTATGGTCTGACCAGATCACTGGAAGAAGATCAGTAAAAGAAAGATGTTCATTATTGGAAAATATTCCATCTAATGTCTGTCCTGCTTTGTGGGTGGAACCATTAACTAGTTGCTTCAAGTCAAGGCTATTCATCAGATCTATCAGGTTTGAGGATTCTGGGTCATTTAGTGCTCTAAATGAAAGTTAAAATCTCCTAATATAGTTTATGAATTAGCACTTAGCCCATTTTCAAACCTGAAAGCAGCTTTTGTAATAAACGGACTTCTGAGGCCCGGTGGTCTATAAATGAGGGTGCCTTTAAATGTGTGGTGATCAGAGAGATGAAAGTTCAAATCTAAGGCTTCGCATTCTTCAGTAGATGAAGGCTTAGAAGTTGCTGTCAGGGACTTGTGGTAAATAACTAGGCCTCCCCCTTTCTTATGTGGTTGATTTAGAGTGAAGGAGAGGTAGTCTGCTGGTGTAGCTTTAACCAGATCTGGACCTGGCGCATAGTCCGTCTAGGACTCAGTTATAAATGCAATAGTTATATCTTCTTCTTTGATAATGGAGGCACATTCCACACTGTGTTTAATTAAAGATCTGGGGCTAGATGTAGGTAAATGATATTTACCGATTCATAAATACCGAATTTTACCGATTCGGTATTTATGAATCGGTAAATATGAAGGGGGGAGATGTAGGTGTTTCATTCCAGATGTGGAAATACCGAATCGTTAAAATTCGGTATTTACCGATTCGGTAAATACAGAATCGGTATTTCCTATTTATTCCTATGGGCTGTGAAGCCCATAGGAATCAATGGGAAATACCGATTCGGTAATTACCGAATCGGTAAATACCGATTCCAGCAAGGGTGCAGGGGGTGTCACTTTGACACCCTCTGGCACCCCAAAAATAGGCATGTGCGCCATGTGGCACACAGACATGCCCTAAGGGCATGTCTGTCTGTCACATGGCTAGGTGTGCATGCACACATGTGCATGCACACCTGGATTCGGTATTTTAACACCCAATTGGATTGGGTGGTAAAATACCGAATTTGTAGGGCCTTTGGGACTCAGAAGAGTTCCACCTACATCTGGGATTTACCGAATCGGTAAAAATACCGATTCGGTATTTTACAGAATCAGTAAATTTACCGAATCGGTAAATTTACAGATTCTGTAAAATTATGCCCCTACATGCCAATTCTTAAATACCGGTCGGTAACGGCCGAAATCGGCCGTTACCGACCGGTATTTTGGCTCCTACATCTGGTCCTTAGTGTTTAACAGGGCCATTTTCCTGATTTTGGCTATATCGTTTCGTTTGTGCTTTTTACCTGTGTTTTGATTCCCTTTTGTCCTTTGGAGTAAAAAGTCTGGTAGTGCCATTAGACAGCCAGGGCAGGTACTTTGGCTGTATGTGGACCAAGTGTCCAATGAAATACATAAACAGTTTGATTTTGAAGCGATATTATACTTATGTAGGGTTCTGCTGGAGTAATTAATGGACATGGGTTTGTTCGCTTCTGTACTGTAACTTCTCCAATGGAATGCCACAGGGAGGCATTTCATGGGAGAAGCATGCACACCTGGATTCGGTATTTTAACACCCAATTGGATTGGGTGGTAAAATACCGAATTTGTAGGGCCTTTGGGACTCAGAAGAGTTTCACCTACATCTGGGATTTACCGAATCGGTAAAAATACCGATTCGGTATTTTACAGAATCAGTAAATTTACCGAATCGGTAAATTTACCGATTCTGTAAAATTATGCCCCTACATGCCAATTCTTAAATACCGGTCGGTAACGGCCGAAATCGGCCGTTACCGATCGGTATTTTGGCTCCTACATCTGGTCCTTAGTGTTTAACAGGGCCATTTTCCTGATTTTGGCTATATCGTTTCGTTTGTGCTTTTTACCTGTGTTTTGATTCCCTTTGGTCCTTTGGAGTAAAAAGTCTGGTAGTGCCATTAGACAGCCAGGGCAGGTACTTTGGCTGTATGTGGACCAAGTGTCCAATGAAATACATAAACAGTTTGATTTTGAAGCGATATTATACTTATGTAGGGTTCTGCTGGAGTAATTAATGGACATGGGTTTGTTCGCTTCTGTACTGTAACTTCTCCAATGGAATGCCACAGGGAGGCATTTCATGGGAGAAGCATGGGTGTTTCCACGCATCCACCCATGGATTTTGACTCATTCCCAGATTTACCATTAGTGGTAGACCTGGGAATGTGTCAAAATGCTACTCCTCCCCAGGTGAGACGTGACGAGGAGAAATATCTTTATTTCTCCTCGTTTTTTTCCTCTTTCTACATGTGCTGCATTCTGCAGCTCACATGGACAGAGGACAATGACTCTGAGGGTTGTTTTTCTGCAGAAAGGTGTCCCTTCCTGCATAAAAACAATCCTGCCTAAAATCAGGCACCATGACGCAAGGCTGTCTGCACTGGAACTAGGCAGCCAAAAGTGTGCCAGAGCTAGGAAAGGACGGGAATGCACTGTGTGATATTAAATGCGGTGAATTCCACCCCTTTTCTTTCATGCAGCGCAGCAGGGTGGTTTGCTGCATTGAGCTGCATGGCATTGTTTTACATTTGGGGTCCATCTATGTTTTTGTACTACAGATTGCTTGCTCAATAAAACCCCCTGTGAACCTACATGTTGCAATCCTGTGTTCCTGTTCACTTTACCAAATCTTCTGTTACCACAAGAAATGTAAAAGAGGGGTGAGGGAAAGGTTACTGCCACAGTAACAAGAGGGGAAAGATATCTACAGACAGGAGGAAGTCAGCTGCAGAAATACAGAGAATATAAAAGAGAACATATGGACTTTTGCAGGGTTATCACACACTAAAGTAGATAAGGAGTTTGAAAAAATGGAAAATACAGAAGGCCATAATGCATACTAGGTGATAATTGTTAAAAGTAAGAACTAGAAAACATGACTTACCTGCGCCAGCAGGAATAAGTTCGATGGGCCTCCGAAATAGGGTAGCAAGTGGTATAGCTAGGCAGGGGCAGTCTGCAGTAAACAAAATTGCTATTTAATAGTGATATTATTCTTAATGTGAATTATGCAAATTTCAAACACCCCCTACTACAGAGGGTGCAATTTGCTGCCAACCGAAAGCAAACACTGACCCTAGATGGCAGGAATACCACTGAGCTTCTTAGCCTCTATGGCTGACCTTGCCCCATATGGATATCAAACAATGCTTTAAGAGTTACCTGCATTTTCCTTGCTCAGTCCATCTGTTTTTTGTTTCATTATTCGGAACCTCTAATTTATTCCTTTTGTAGTTTTGATTCATTTACGTTCCTATATTACCGTCTTGCCTTAGGACGCGAAAATATCAGCATCTCTCTTTACATCACCAAAGAGATAGTGTATTTCTCGGTGTTGGCCTTTGGGTAATCCAGCTCTGTGATTGAGTGCCGACACTCGTGATAATGAAACACCTACAGCTGTTCCATGCTGCCTCTCTCATGGCAGGGTTTCCTCTAATGAGGAGTTTATGTTGATTAACCATAGGGGAAAACCCTCAGGAGGTTCAGAAAACACAAACAAAATCAATTACAGAGGAAACAAAAATTATCTAAATGTCTAAAGCATTTGGCGCACAAATAGTAATGCTGCACGTAGAGGTAAGAAATGTAAGTTCCAGGTTTTACAATTTCTGTCTTGCAGTGCTTTGTTTTTTTTTCACATGACTGCATTTCTCTTCTTCCTGGAGTTGTTAGCATAAAATATGACCTTTGAAATGTGTTGAAATTCCCGTGCCTTTTAAAAGTCTTTTTTAATTTATAAATCAATATTTTGTAGCTATCTAAAACTTTTTGCCTCCTTGAATGTTGCCATGGTTTTAGATTTTCCCATGGGTAGTTGATATGTACATTTTCTGTATTTGAGTGTATATTTGATTGAAAAAAAAGATTTCTGGTTTGACTATTTTATACAAGACTGTAAGGACAGTTGAGAAGGCCTTACACATCAATGTAAGGCCTTCTCAACTGTTCTTACAGTCTTGTATCGAGCACATGAGGGGCCTTGTATAATGCATAGGATTCACAGGCCTAGTCTAAATCGCAGAGCACCTATAAAGGAGTGCTTCATATGCAGACCAGGACACTGCGATCTATTACGGTCAATGCACTGATCAGACTGGAGGCGCAAACTTGTGCTTGCATGCTGAACAGTGTATTAGTGAAAGATGAACCGGCTCTTTGAAGCCAGCAGTCGACCTATCACTGCAGGCAGTGACCCGGGCCAGCATTTCAAGGGGGTTCAGAGATCCCTGTGCAACAAGTTGCAATCAGTGATTGCACTTGTCCGCAGGGAGATGCCTCTGCCTGGTCCCTATGACTCAAGTTACCTTCTCACTAGGGGTTCCATTGGAGAAGTGCACTGTTTCTGCAGCATCTTCATTGGATGTACAGTCAGTGCACCTACTAACGTTCTTTTTGTCTCACACATATGTAATATTATGCAGACACAGAGACAAAGGATTCCCTCCTTTTCATGGGCCTACACCCCTTGAAAACGAGGGCATACTGCACTGGGGTCTCACTGGCATTTATTTACTACTCTTAGAAATGTGAGGTCTCTAGTTGGCAGAGGGAGGCACCTTTGTCCAAATAGGGGCCCTTGCTTCTAGTCAGGCTATGGGGGATACACTCCTAAAATAACCCCTGCTCACCCCCTTGGTAGCTTGGCACGAGCGGACAGGCTTATCTCAGAGGTAGTGTGTAAAGCATTTCTGAACATAAACAGCAACACAGTGAAAACACTACAAATGGACACCACACCAGTTTAGAAAAATAAGTCATCTTTATCTAAACAAGACCAAACGACAAAGATCCACAATACAGTATCAAAAATAAGGCTCTTAAATGGTAGAAATAGCTCAGTTCAATGCAAATGGTAAATGCAACACTTTCCTCACAAAGTACCTTAGTTGTGTCACGCAAAACAAACAAAAGGGTCGCAGTGAAGGTGATGCGTCAGTTTCTTGCTTTGGGGGAGGTGATGCGTCTGTTCCTTACTGCAGCGGCGGAAAGGTGATTTGTCTGTTCTTTACCAGAGAGGAGGGGATGCATCTGTTTCTTACTGTGTTCCGGTTACAATGCGAAAAGATGGTGTCTCGATACATGGCGACGATCCGGTGCAATGCGGCAAAATGGCGGCGCGCTGTAACGGTCCGGTACGATGCGTGATCTTTAGCAGCTGCACGGCAGGTGCAGTGATGGTTTTCTCTGCGATGCGTTGGGACCCGGTGTGGATGCTGCCCGCTTCTTTCTGGTTGCTCAGCGAGGTGTCAAAACCAAGTGCGGATGCGGCATGCTTCTTCCACATGGCTTGGTAATGCGTCAGGAATCGGTGCGGATGCGACATACTTCTTCTCATTGCGCCGATCTTCCAGCTCCCAGCGACAAACAGTCTCCAGAAGTCCTAAACACCAGCAGGCACCTCTTTGCAGGTTAGAATTTCTAGCAAGGAAATTCAGGGGAGCTAGTGGTGAAGTCTTTCTGTCCCTGAGACTTCGAACAGGAGGCAAACTCAGTTTCAAGCCCGTGTAGATCTTCCTCAAGATGACAAAGCAAACAGCAAAGTCCTTTTCTTCTTTCCTTGGCAGCAAGTAGCACTGCAGGCCAGCCCCAGACAGCAAACAACACAGGGGCAGTATTTATCCTCAGCTTATCCGGCTCTTGTCCTTGGCAAAGGTTTCCTCTTGAATTCCCAGAAGTGCTCTGAAGTTCTGGGGCCTGCGTCCCTCTTTTTATATGCACAAATCTTTGTTCTCTGTCGGCAGAGAGTGCCTGTACCAAGCCAAAACCAGTTCTGTCCTCACTGGTGCAGCTTCCTGGCAGGAGGTGTAGACAGCATTGCTGAAAGCAGACCTGGCCCAGGCAGGTGAAAGGAAATCTCCTCCCCCTACTCTAAATTCAACCCAGGTCCATTTACCCCAGCTCTGACTCATCAGACTGCTGGAGCCGCTGCCTTCTTCCAGCCCCTGTCAATCACAAGCCAGACATGCAACACACAAACCTAGCAGAGGCACACTGGATGGTTATTCTGAGTTGAGGCATACTAAACTTTATTTTCCTATCCTGTTCCAAGGGTTGTTATGTTTATAAGATGTTACAATCAAACTGCCCATTCTGACCTATGGCAACAGATAGCCTTGCAATAGTGAAAAATGAAATTGGCAGTATTTCACAATCCGGACATGCCACACACACCAGGGCATGTCATACCTTTCATATACAATGCACCCTGCCCACAGGGGTACCTTGGGCCTACCTTAGAAGTGACTAACATGTAGAAAAGGGAAGGTGTAGGGCCTGGCAAGTGTGTGCACTTGCCAAGGCGACATGGCAGTCCAAGACTGCAGATAGGCTCTGCAATGGCAGGCCTGAGTCACATTTTACAGGCTGCTTCTGTGGGTGGCACAAACAGTGCTGCAAGCCCACCACCAGCATTTGATTTACAGGCCCAGCCTCACATGGTGCACTCTACTAGGGTCTGACAAGTAAATCAAACAACCAATCATGGAGTCACTAATCCATAACATCAATTTACAAAAGGGAGCACTTGCACTATGGCACTGAACAGAGTGGCAAAGTGCCCGAAGCATCTAGACCAGCAGAAACAGGTGAGGCAATAGCAAAAAGTGGAATGGAGACCCACGCAAATGGTGCCAAGTCTAACAAGTACCATCACGATCTGTATTACAGAATAGGTCACACATTCCTCTCTGCCCTTTTGTGTTACACAAGAGTGCCCCAGGAGTGCAAAACGTGGGTGCACAGGCTCCTTGAGCTCCCTGGGTGCTATATATAACATCACTCCTGGTGTCTGGGACCAAATATAATATTAAAACAACAAAAGCTGATCGGGGGATGCGTCCAGAAACCTCAGGCACAGGCAATCTCTTAGGCCTGCATTCCAGTTCATTGCATTTTTGTCCACGCCCCATTTCAGACAACATCATGCAACGGAGGGCCTCACTACGATCTTGGCAGATGGGATACCCCATCACAAACGTGATGGATATCCCATCCGCCATATTAAAAGTTCCATTATATCCTATGGAACTATCCTTCATGTTTTTAACGCAGTATCCTATCCCATCCACCAAAATCATAATCAGGCTCTAACACTTGGTGTGGCTACAAAAAAAACAATTCAGTCTGAACTTACAGGCCAAGTGCACTCTGAATGTGTGCAAAAGAAGTCACAAGCAGTATCCTAGCTAATGGGAAGCATGCCCACTCTAAATATAACTGGCAGCAGGACAAATATTACTTCCAAAGCAAAAGCGTATCTCGTGTTAACCCTTCCTCGACCTCTGAATACCCAGCATGCATACTAAAGTTAAAGGCTTGGGGGGGAGTGGCTAGCAGTCATGCAAGATGGCCCCAGTCGATTAGAGCTTCTTGATCGCAAAGAAACCCCCGGATAAATCTGTTAATTGATCCTGTGCCCACAGAGCACTGTACGGCAGGACACCGACCAGCAGAGTTTGCGACACTGATTGAGCCGCTCCGGAGCCCGGTAGGTGCAGCTGCGGTGGAGAAAGATCAACGGAGAAGGCGGGGCCTATGATCCTACCTGGGACCGGGGCCTTGCGTGAAGCTGCGACCCGCAAGAGAGTGAACCGGAGGGGGCACAAAGGCGGGGGAAAGGCCGGAGACAGCGGTCCCACAGCTGGCGCACAAACACTCGCACACTGCAGAGCGCGTGCAGACTAGAACCCGGCTGACCTCCCAGCAGAGGGGAACAGAGAGGAAGACGCGACACATCACCCCCGGAGTACAACGCCAGTAAGTGAGGAGCCTGCACGGGCCCAACATCCACGGCCGCAGCACGCGCAGGATCGGAGCTGCACAGGAAGAGCTGCACCAATAGGCTGCTAACGACGGCCTGAGGTTCTGGCCTTTAAAAAAAACACCTACATAGGCTAAAGACACTGCACAGGACCGGCGCGCCCAGCTAAAGGAACAACAAACAACGTTTGCTAATACTCCTAATAAATAAAGTGCGACATCCCTTGCTCTCTCACCCACCTCCACATAGTCCAGTGATGATCCTGAGGTGGCAGCCCATGCCCTAGTGCGACCTCGACAAGAGACGCAGCTTACGGTGCGGGGAGGCACACGACGCTCATTTGCCCGGCGTGGGGGACAGGAAACCTGAAAGGCCAAGTGCCGAGGTAACTGCACAGCAGGCAGCAGCGATTACTGACAACCACACGGGCCTGCAATAGCACTGGACATGGAAATTGCAATGGGAGGCAGGGGGCCAAAAAGTCAAACAACAGCCAGATTGGACAAATTTGCTTACACGTAAGATTCTGACCACGCGCACAGGGATGCATCGCGAGCTGCCAACACAGCAGCAGACAAGTCAGACTCATCGGAGGAAGTCACCCTCAAAGATGTAATGGCAGCCTTACATAAGGTACAATCCTCAATTGGGTCAATATCTACGGACATCTCCTTAATAAGGGCTGACTTTTCCAAAATGACAGAGAGACTCGTGGATGTTGAGATGGCGGCCACTCTGACCACAGACACGGCTATCCTACAACAACAAATGAAGTGCCTGGAAGCGGACAATAAACTGATTATGGCGAAACTGGACGATCAAGAAAGGCGCTCCAGATGCAAAAATGTACGCCTGGTGGGGGTAACGGAAAAGGGAGGCGGCCCGGCCCTGGACCTCTTCGTGGAAGATCTCATCAAGAACCACCTGCAGCCCTGTGGACTGTCTATCTTCTTTTCTGTGGAAAGAGCGCATCGGGTGCCAGGAGGCAAACCGTACCCTGGCGTCCCCCCCCTCGACGTATATTGGCAAGATTTTTCAACTTCCGCAACGCCGTCTTACTGGCAACAAGAATCACACCCCTTATACGAATCAACAACAGAGTGGTTCAGTTCTATCCAGAGTACACGGCGGTGATCACAAAGCAGAGGCATAGTTTCCTGGAAATTAACAATGAGCTGCTTGCAAGAGAACTGAAATACTCAATGCTCTTCCCGGCAAAATTACGAGTGGCCCGGGGGGGGTAAGACATGTTTTTTTGCGACGCCAGAGGAGGCACAGGAGTGGTTAGAAGGATGGCGCCAGGCAAATGGCCCCAAAGCACATGGCAGGAACCAGCAACGCCGAAGAACGGAATCGCAAGTGTCAGAGACCGGGGAGCAGAATGAATAAGAAGAATTATCAAACGTGGGACTGCATTTATTGAAACTGGGAGCTGCCGAGTGGAGAGGGCACTCGCTGCAGCCAACATCTACAGACTGGAGACATTACAGGTGGCTTGAACTGTATAAGGACAATTAAACACCGTAAAATAATGGGGGCTGGGGATGCAGCTTCAGTAAGGTTTTAGAAGACTCTACTTATTACGCTCTGTGGCAAAAACTATATTATTAAGGGGGACTTTTTGTGGGATCACTGATAGACTCACCCCCACGTGACATGGCACGAGTTGGGAAATCGAAGCACTCTACTCAGTTGGGAAGGCGGAAAGTTTGAGTGCCGCCGGGCAGGGAAGCAGGGAGGGGGGAGGCAACGGAGGGACAGTTGAGGATATTAGGTTCTTGGTTGTATTTTGCTCTCCTGCTATGCATATATACTGGTAAAAATCTCCGCACGACAAAGAAGATGAGGGGAGGTGGAATAGGAATGTTAAGTTTATGTTGGGAGTTAGATGTATTGTTTTTTCTCCGTGGCAAATTGGTAAGGATTGACCGCTATACACGCACACATTGTTTGTCTTACAGCCAGCTGTATCGGATAGAGGTAACACCCGAGTATGGACACTACATTGCAGCAACTTGACGGCATAGGCACCCACCCGATACCGTCGATGCAGCCAACTCCCCCCCTATCGGTCATACCCTGGAACGTCAATGGATTGGATAATAAGATTAAAAGAGGGTTGGTACTTCAATACGTAAAATACCGACACTGACACTACTCCAGGAAACCCACCATATGAGCTCAACATGCTAGGAACTTGATCGATGGGGGTTTAAGATGGTGGCACATTCGGCATTCACCTCGGGATCCCGAGGGGTAGGAATACTAGTTTTAAAAAGCTCACCGCTGATTATAAAAGGAACATGGACAGACGACCAAGGCCGATTCGTAGCACTATTCTGTCAATGGGAAGGGAAAACATACAATATGATATTGGTTTAAATTCCCCCTACACTCCACCAAACGGCGTTTCAGGATCTTGGCAATTTTCTGCTGGACCTTCCAGAGGGTGAACTGATTATTGGGGGATACTTCAATACAGTAATGGACACCATCCTAGATCGATGCCCCCCCAGGGAAACCAATAGGCCCAATCAAATACTAATTGTTTTTATAGATACAATGGGACTGATAGATATCTGGCGCAGGCTATACCCCACGGAACGACAGTATACATTCCACTCAGGAGTACATAACAGTCTTTCGAGGATAGACTACATTTTAACTTTAGCAATCACACAAGGGAGATGATTAGAGTTAACCCACTTACCTAGGGGCATATCGGATCACTCACCGATACTACTTACGTGCATTTCTCAGACCCTAGGTAGAAGACTCACTTTCCAGATATATCCCAGACACTTGAAAGTTCCTAAGATCGGCAAAACATTACTTAAGTCCACAGAGCAATACTTTGTAGAAAATGAGCGATCGGTAGACTCGCCGAGTATATTATGGGAGGCATACAAAACAGTGATTAGAGGACAGGCTATGTCATTAATCACGAATCACAGGCGGGAACATAGACATACCATAGAGGCGCTGGAGGAGAGAGTCCGACAGGCAGAAGAAGCACATGCGGTAAACATCACAGACACTACTACACATGACTTTCCACTAGCTTGTCAGGAATATAAGGCATTCGCATCGGAAGAAATCAAAGGTAAACACACGGCCACAAATCACCTACTATACGAGATAGGGGACAAAACAGGTAAACTACTGGCTTGGCTAGAAAGACGTGAGAAGGCAAGCCGCTGGATAGGCCATCTAGCAAGGGAAGACGGCACCAGTACGACAGATCCACAGCAAAAAGTGGAAGAGCTGGCATCCCATTTAGAAAAAGTATATACACCTAAGGTTACGGCCACAGTGGAAGAAATTTGGACTTTCTTTGTGACATTAAACTGCCCACGCTGTCGCAAACGGAAAGCCTAGATTTAGAGAGGGCATTGACCACGGACGAATTGGGAAAGGCACTAGCTGCACTCCATACAGGGAAAGCACTGGGATCCAATGGACTGCTGATAGAATTATACAAAAAAGCAGCAGTGCCGCTCCTACCCCGATTACTGAATATGTATAATGAGAGTTTAGAAAAGGGCACGCTACCAAGAGACCAGCGTTTGGCCACTATAGTGGCAATATATAAACCAGGTAAACCACAGTTAAATTGTACGTCCTATCGCCCGATATCCTTAATAAACGCAGAGGCCAAGATATTGGCAAAAGCCCTCGCGTCGCGATTGCAACCATATCTTGCGACACTAATTCACCCAGTCCAATCTGGGTTCATGCCGGGACACAATACCGCCCTAAATTTGCGGTGTCTCCACGGAGTACTGGCCCGTAAGTCGGCCATACAGGAGGATGCAGCAATCCTTTCCTTGGACGCAACAAAGGCATTCGACTTCGTCGAATGGCCGTTCTTGTTCACTGTCCTCCAGAGGGTGGGTTTTGGTCCAAAATTCTGCGCTTGGATTAAACTGCTATACACAGCCCTTTGGCACAAGTGGTGGCGAATGGCCGTATCTCGAGGGAATTCACAATAGGCAGGGGCACAAGGCAGGGCTGCCCCGTGTCGTCACTCCTGTTTGCATTAATACTAGAACCATTAGCGACATGGATAAGACAAGACGAGGTGATCCGGGGGATAAGATGGGAGGCAACTTGGGAAGACTGCATCTCGCTCTATGCGGATGATGTGCTGATATACTTGACGTCTCCGACAAGGTCACTGAGTTGCTTGTTGGATATAT
This sequence comes from Lissotriton helveticus, assembly GCF_964261635.1. Taxonomy (NCBI): domain Eukaryota; kingdom Metazoa; phylum Chordata; class Amphibia; order Caudata; family Salamandridae; genus Lissotriton; species Lissotriton helveticus. The sequence goes on from NC_136059.1 coordinate 1,930,488,426, forward strand.
GCACTGCATACGGGAAGGTCTCAGGGTATACAATTAATTGGACAAAGTCGCTTCTTTATGTAGTACACAGCCCTGCACCACGGCTTCTGCAGGGATGTGAGCTGCAGGTCACGACTCAGGGATTTAAATACTTGGGAATCTATGCCATGACACAACATCCATTATTTGTAGACGAAAACCTCATGATACCACTAATGAAATTCCAACAGGACGTCACACATTGGAGGTCCCTACCGTTGACACTCCTGGGCAGGTCAGCCCTCTTTAAGATGAGGGACCTACCTAGATTTATATATGCCCTTCAAAACACACCATTCCCGGTCCCCTCCAAATATTTCAAAGCAATTGAAGCAGAGGTCTCCGCTCTTCTATGGGATGGTAAGACAGCACGAATAGCACAGCACAAGCTGACCCGTGGTTGGTATGACCGAGGAATTGCCTTGCCTATCATAAAACTGTATTACTGGGCGTCGCAACTCATGGTGATAAATCACTGGCTTCATGCACCGCAGGACGAACCAGCCTTTCGGATGGACAGATTTGTTCTACCTGCGGGCCAGTTAATGAAAGCCCTCTACACTACCAAAAGGAAGACTACACTCACAGGCCCCACGGCACACACAATCAAAATCTGGCATGCGGCACAGCGGGCGCTAGGCTTTTGAGGGAGTGCTGACGCAGGCTACCCCACGCTGGGAGTCTCAAAAACTAGGTAATTTGTCCAACACAAAGGGCTTCAAGCAATGGGACCTCATTGGTATAAGCAAAATAGGGAACCTATGGTCAAAGGGGGAGGTTATTCCCTTTGCAACACTGCAGGAGAAATACGAATTAGCAGGGACCAAACTATATAGGTACACCCAAATTAGACACGTACTTACAAGTGCCATTCCTCCAGAGGTACCGGAGGCCGCTCCCCTGGAGGACAGACTTCTCACTGACCACATGGACAAAAAGGCTATCTCCCAGACATACCGTAAGATTATCAATAACCTATCAGACCCGACGATGACCTTAAGGGAGCGATGGCAGACGGACGGTGGCAACATGGAAGATTCAGACTGGCAGGATGCATTGGCATCACCACGCGAAGGGCCGATACCATCCAAGCTTAAACTAATACAGCTAAAGATACTCCACCGCATGTACTATTCCCGCACCACACTACATGAAATAGGCCGCGCACCTGACACACTGTGCTTGCGAAATTGTGGACTCCCAGGTACATTCTACCATATACTGCGGGAATGCCCACGGATCCAAATTTACTGAGGGAAAATCATGAGTGTGATATCGCGAGTGGGCGGGACAGAGGTCCTGCCGAACCCAAGGAGATGTCTCCTACATGTGTGGGAACCCACGGACTTGAATCGAGAATTGCAAAATTGGGCTACATTGGGATGACAATTGCTAAAATAAACATAGCTAGGAACTGGGATACGGGTGTATAGCCCACATACCAGCAATGGAGGAATGATATAGATGAGGCGATGGTGGCAGAAAGGGCAGTTTTCACACACAGGGGATGCCCCAGGAAATGGATCAAGATCTGGGGGAAGTGGAACGAATTTAGAGGATTCATATGCGAACCCCTGTAAACATAATCTAGCCCAGACACTAGCCCGGGATGAGGGAGGTAAAAGGGACAATACTCGGTCCAGCTAGACAACACTATAACAGGGTGGGAGGAGGTGGAAATCAAATGTCTGATGCAAATATGATGAGATGGGATGAACTGATTATTCAAATAACCAATATGAATCATTGTAAAGAAAATGCGGAAACTGTGATTGAACATGATTTAATGGAGAATGTTTGATTTGTTGTGCAAAATTGAATTAAAAAAATAAAAAAAATTAAAGGCTTGTATTGTGAAAGACGCTTCAAAGCATTTTCTTACATTTTCAGATAATAAGTGAAACTTCTCCTGCATGCTCTTCAGCAAAACTCAGCGTGATTTGGGTTATAATCATAATGCTGCACAAATCACTGTAATGTATTTTTTTGAAAATGACATGTATTACTTGTCAACCCTCCCTTTTTTGAAGTGAATCTTTCTCTCCATTGGATTTCACATCTCTTTTCACGGCTTCTCAAGACCCTCAAAATCCTGATTGATTGATGAGTTACCCTTCCTAAAACGCTCATCACTTGGTGCATTTGTAGATCACTCATCCATCTTTAATTCTTCAAAGTGGACTTCGGACGGTTGAAGTAGTTTATAAGCAAATCGACATGTTGTTCTTTGGGTCCCACTGTGTCACAGTACAGTACAGAAAGGTGAATGCACCGACACAGAGGGACCCACATTGCTTCTAGGAAATTGACACAGGGACACCAACAATGAGATAGGGCAATGGCAAAGGAGCACTGCACTGTCACTGGCATCCTGCCGTAGGAACGTCATAACTGGCACAGGGGCACTGATGTGGTACAGTGCCAAAGAGGCACTGACACTTGGGGCCTGATTTAGAGTTTGCTGGACAGGTTATTCACATTATCTCTACTTGTACTACACATGCACTTGCAATATTGTGGATGGGATATCAGTCACGTTTGTGACACACTAACCCGTCCACCAAACTCTAAATCTGGTCCCTAAACACTAAAAAAGGGTCACTGACACAGGGGCACAGACTTGGGGGTATGCAGCTCTAATGTACTGGCATATCTGTACTGATGGGGGTGTTGACACAATTACACCGTCATGTAGACACTGCGACTGAGACATGGAAATGGCGGCGCCAACACTCACATTGCTAAGTTGACATGAGTATAGTGTCATAAGAGCATTAACATGGAACACAAACGCTGACAGGACATAGAAGCATGAGGAATCACATGGTGACTCTGAAACTGGGGGACTGACACTGGGCTGGCCCCATAGGGACACATATACTGGCACACTGACACAGGAGCCTCAACACTGACATGAGAACAGTGACTTGGGCATATTGACACTGGAATGCAGACATATGGCAGAATCATTGCTGCAGGGACAATGGCATGGGCAGTGACAGTGCAAGATTTACACAGGGGTACTAGGATACTGACGCTTGGACCAGAACTGTGACGCGACCGAGGGACACTAACACAAGGGCTCTGACTAAGCACTGGTGCACTGACTAGTGGTGACAGGCATGGGTCACCTTATACTGACTCAAGGACACTAACATGGAGATACTGATATAGGGACGGGGCATTTATACTGACATTAGAAAATTAACATGGACATTGTACACTGCAAAACTGCCTAGAATTATTGTCACAGTAATACTGCCTGTGTACATGCACACTGACACTAGGAAAATAGGATCCTGACACAGAGAATCTGAAAATAACATCAGGGCATTAACATTGGGATATTAACATTGGTGCATAGATCATAACACATAATATCTGACAATAGGAAATTGACAATGGGACATTGTCACTTGGGAGCTTACTCTGGGACACTGGTAGATAGGTACATAGACACACTAAAATTGGTATTCTATTATTTTTTGTGTTGAAATGTTTTAATACATTTTATCATGAAATACAGAGTAACACATAAATAATAAAACAATGAATTATTGATAATATTAAATACATATGTTGGTGATAAATATGAACGAATAAATACAATAAATAAGGAATCATATTATATATAAATAGTAAAATCAATAAATAAGTGAGTAGATTTATGGTATAAAACACATGAATAAGAATTTGATATGATGAAACAAACAGAGGGTCGCTGACATATATGGCTACCAGTTATATGGTGCACTGACCAAGCCACACTGACAAGTCTACAAACGCTAATTCTGACACTAATATAGGGATGGTAAAACACATGGATACTGACACGAACACTTGTAAATGGCACAATACAAGGTCACTAACATGGAGGCACTGACACTGGGTCACTAGCACTAAATAATCAACACTCACACAAGGAAACAGCCTGAGGGACAAAAATACTGGAGTATCAACCTTTAGACATGTATACTGACAGAAGGGACAGCGACAGGATACTGATACTGCAACACTGGTACAAAATCACACATATGGATAAATTGACACAGGAATGCAGGGATATCAATAATGACACTGGAACAGTAGCATGGTGTGAGAAGTTGGCCTGGCATATGCTGTCCACTAATTATAGCGGCCCCTTGCACCAGTCCAAACAACCCCTTAGAGGTGATAGGTTAAAGACAACTTTTATTGAAAGCTATCCTAGTTGTAGCTATGGAGAGCAGCCTACAGGCTAAGTCTTGAAGAAATATAAAGCAGCTTTTTTTACCAGTCTATAATCTCTTGAATGACCAAATGAAAGGAGAACCACACCAGGTGTATATATACAATATATGTATTTATTCTAAACACACCCTACTAGTCTCTTTATGAGGCTAGAGGTAAAAGCACACACCTTACACTTAATATCACACAGTAAATTGGCACAATATACGTTGAGCCCTAGGGGCATACCAAACCATATATTAAGAAGGTGGTATAAGAAACGCGACTTGACTAGGCACAAGGCCTGTAGAATCGCTTGACCCACAAGGAAACACCCAAGGTAGTGACACAGGGGACCCACGGGGGATGCGTGCGGTGTGAGAAAACAGTAGCGAGACGCTGTTAGCTTCTATGGGGAAAGTTGTGGTTGGAAATGTAAAGATCAAGGACACTTAGGAGAGGACTTTGAGCAAACCCCTTTAGATTTAAGGGACTCTAGGGCTAACACCCACGGGAGCACCGGAGTACTCGAGTTACCTCACCCAGGGAAGCCGGGTGCATAGGTGTCTTTTTCTGTTGGGAATCGAAGTTGATTTCTATGCCGATCAGCTGCAAAGTGCTGCTGCCGTCGAAGTGGAAAGTGTCCGGTGTGATCCAAGCCTGGATTGAAAATGAGGAGAACCTGAAAGCAGAGGGGACAGAGTCTGGGTCACTTGCCAGTGACCAGGGGCACGATAGTCGAATGCTCACCGATCTCGGGTGATTTCAGGTTGAAAAGGTGAAGCTTGACTCTGCAGCCAAGAGGACCAGGAGGCATTGACAATGACCAATAGCTGGATTGGAGCTGTCGCACAAAGGATGTCGAGTGCTGTGGCACCGGTGACCAGATTGGACCGAACAAGCCTTGGCAACAGTAACCTACGCAGAAAGTGAAGAAATGCTTCGGTGCAAACCAGCAAGGTCCGTGGGACTCACCAAGTGGTGGAGAGTCAGGGCACGTCTGGAGCAACCAGGTAAACTCATGGAAAGTCAAAGTTGCCTTCTCAGGGACCCACCAGTCAATGGACCAGGGATTGCGAACATACCTCAAGCAGAAATGCAAAGAGCGGGCTCAACGAACACTCGTGGAGTGTAGGCCCACAATCTTCACTGCAACAGGTGCTCTGGGTCTGGGCTACAAGTAACCCAATGCACAACCTTAAGAGTCGTCAGGAAGCTGATGCACTTGCAAAGGTGCGCAGTGTCCAGGAGTTTCGGTTCCACGTCACTCTTCAGGGCTGCGGGTCTCAGCTTTGCTGGGGACTCGGGTAGGCCTCTGAGAAGTCTGGAAATCCATCTCCTGGGCTGCAAATATTTCGAAGTCCAGCGGGAGCTTCGGAGATGCGGACTGGTCAGATGCGTCTTTGGTGCCTGCCAATCAGGGGATTAACTCCTTTACTCCAAGGGAGATTCTTCGGTCATCTAGTCGTGTAGATCGTCGAAGTTCCAGGATTTCTGTAGCAGAGTTTAGTCCAGGTGTAATCTTAAGTCCTGCAGTCAGGGGTTATTTTCTTATACCTAAGGAAGGGGTTGGACTTACTCTGGGGACCCACCTAAGGGAGTGTTTGGAAAGAGGGATGGCTACACCCATTTCCTTTGCCCAGTTTCGCGCCAGACCATGCAACCGGTTTGAACTGTACTATGCACGGGGACACCAACTGTGCCCCCAGTGCAGACTGCAAAGCACTCCCAGAGTGCACGCACCCAGCCCCAATACTCTAAAGCCAGTCTGGGAGGTGGTTACACCTCCCTATGACAGGAAACCTATTATCCAGGCCTTCCCTGCCAGAGTTTCATGCAGCAACAGGAGGCCAGACTCGTGTCTGTGGCTGCAGCATCCATTTTGTGATGCCTTGGCTCTTTAAACTAGGTACTGGGTATACCAGTATGTACATGTCTCTCCCTCTGGAAGGGTGGAATTCTACCCCCGCTGCCAGGACTGGTGGGGGAGGTAGGATTCCAAAGTGTTTGACACCAAACACGACATGTTTCTGAGCAGCCATTCCAAAGTTAGCATTTACCGCGAGGTTATAATGCACTTAAGAGTATATGGTCTGGCTGCATCACAGAACAGCCCCAGAGAATAGATTCCGAAGGCTGCAGAGGGGCCCTGCTCATGCATGGGCACCCTCTCACAAAAAAACCAGCACCCTGCCTTCAGGATTGATATGGTCTGCCATAGGGGTGACTGATAGGTTTATATGTGTAGTGATTTAAGGTAGATATAGGTAACCTATATGTAAGTATGGGTGCATGCACCACCTTACCCAGGCTGCAGTAGCAGTCCTGTGGTATCATTTTGGAAGGCTTCCCAGGGGTGGCATAATGCATCCTGCAGCTCCTGGTAGGCCTCTGGGGTACCTATGCCCTTGGTACCTACGGTACCATATACTAGGGACTCACAAGGGTACCCCAGTAACCAAATTGGAGTGTACCTATAGTACATGGAATCGATTTAGAGAGGAAGCGGCTAGGCTGGGGTCTGGATAGCAGGGCCGCAGCCAGACTAAAGTAAAAAAACATTGAAACATCAGCAAAAAGTGGGGGTAACCATAAGAGCAGATCCTACTCTGCTACACATGGACATTGAGAAGTCCATCTCCTCCTCTGGGAAACAGACACAGATACTGTGAGACACTGACACTGGAAAAGTTCCACTTTGTGACAATGGGACATGAACACAGAAAATGAGATATGGATATTGGCACTGGGATTCTATCACAGAAACATTGAAACAAGTTGAACATGGGGAAAACAAGACAGATGTAGGGAAACTGACATCTGGGCACTGATATAAGAATACTGACAGATAGACATTGTGGCAGTCACTGACAATGGGAGACTGACACTGCAACAGCGACACTGGGACATTGGGGTATACAGGCACAAGGTCACTGACACAGGCAGAAAACTTAGACCAGGCCACTGACATTGAGACAATGAGACACATGAATATTAATGCATGCAAAAAAAGACTGAGACAACAAGAAAATCCAGGAGATCAATGACACTGGAACCATGGACATAAAAAAGCAAGTGTATGGTCAGACTAAAACCACACTGTTAAACCCTCAGCACCAAGTGGGCATAAGGTTGGCAAATGGTGCTCACCTGTTATTTTCTGATGTTTATTTTTGAGAAAATAAGGCAGCCTATAAGCTTCCATGCACAGTGACTCCTCAGCGCTACGCAAAAACATCCCAGCCTCCGCCTGAGTGTACTGCCAAGATGCACCATTTCATTTTCCAGCATTGGGAGATGGCAACATGCTCACTGCTGTCATGGTGCAGATAAGGGTGGCTTCCATCAGGCTACACCCGCTGCATCTGAAGCTTGGAACATACTAAGGCTATCTAATTTGAATTCCACATCATGCCTCTTTCTTCCACCCCCTTTCTATTCATACTTCTTTCTCCGTTTTCTGCCATCCTCTCTTTTGGCCTGGGTCAAAGTCTCATGATGAAAAATGTGTGTGGCCCTCCAATAAAGAGTGCAGGTTCCCAGCACCTGTATCACCTGCACAAATTAGGCACTACATCCAACACTGTGGTAATAGCTGCTTAACTTAGTTTTACTCTCTTCACTGATGGAAGTTGCCCGTTGCCACACTCAGTCCATGAACTGTGCTCATGCTCCCCCAGCATTCTAGGAATACAATGTCTACCTGTCCTGATACTGTTCAATCAAGTTCTCTTTTGCAGTAGTCCGGGACAGTGTTGTCTGACAGTGGCACCATGCTGTTTTTTAGGCATCAAGTCTGTCCTCATAACTATATACCAATGTGTTTAGAACTGCATATAAGTAGGCAGTCAGGTCACAGAGTAAGATGGCCAATTCTGGGAGAAAATCTGGAGGGCCACAGGGAGAGGAGAAGCCCAACCATGATATATTGGGCTCTATGACTTTTCCCAAATGGAGGCACAATTTACAAACCCACAGGGCTTACACAGGAGACTGAAGTGGCTTGCAGTGCCTCCTTTATAGATTGCTACAAGACACATGTAGATTTCTCCCTTCCCTCCCTTCGGAGCTGCTCTGTAGTGCATACAACCGGCCGCAGATCAAGGAAGGGCCTCCATACTGCCAGGGATTGAGCTTGGGAAGGCTCAGAAGCACTCCAAATGGAGCCTGCGATAGAGGATTTCCTGCTTGCCTGATGGCAAATTGACTTACATGTGGATAGTACTTACCGCAGTCAATGACGCTGTGAAGCTGGAAGCCTTTTCCATGAGGAACCACTAACATACTGTAACCCCATATTACTAAAAGTAGTCCCTTCTTACTTTGCAATAATACACAATTCCACAAACCACTGTGGGGGAAGGACCTGTGAGGTCTGGAGACCCTTATAGAAAATAACTCTGAATAGCACAGGCAATGGGGTATTGAGGACACCAAGGGTGGACAGCACCTTTCAGGCTTGTACCACAGGATGTTAAATGCTGCATATTTATATTTGAGACAAAGGAAAGGAATGAGACTCCAGTGACCCTGTTTTTGATTGCAGAGAGGAGAGTTGTACAATGTCCGCTAACAGAGGAACCACAAGCAAGACTGGTGCTGTGCCACTTAGCAGGATGTGTAGCTAGGCTGGGTGGACTTTTCTCTTCAGAACAAAAGACTGATCAGAGTTAGACCTGCCCAACCATTTACCTCAACAGAGGTGGATTCCCTCCTACCTTTCTGGCTGAGAGTGCACCCTATTATCTGCTTAGACCGTATGATCCACATGGACTGAATGAAGAAATATGGTCGAACCTGTCAAAGACAACATTTTGCTCCATTTTGTTATTAGAAACACCATACAGCTGTGTGATATGGAAGGTTCCACTGACAGCCTAAATACATTTGCCCCCCAACTGTTCTATTGATTAGTAAAGGGTAATTTCCCATGCATTCAGTTGGGTTTTCAACCTGTTCGCACTGCATCCCAACATTAGAGCTCAGGTAACGGATGGAGAATTACTCCAGATCTTTCAATAGAGTCATATTGCTTGACCCAGTGCTAGGTGGTGACTGAGATGTGAGAGAGACCCTGACTGCCCCCTCACTACCCTCCATCAAATGTGTGAGTAGCTGATGTATCCTAAAACCTATATGGTCAAGACACTTCTGTAGTACGGGGATTATTTTATGACAGTCTGTCTCTCTCTTAGGGGTCTCTCTCTCCCCCCAAACAGCCTTCAAATGATCTGACTGGACTTGGGCACACTACAACATATAGCTGATTGGTTTGACCACAATGACCACCTACAAGGCCACACACCAACTATTATTCACTGAAGTAGCGGGAGGATCTAAGACGACCGGATGTTCACCTATCATGAAGCTTTTCTGGAGGCTATCCTTAGAGAAATCTTAGTGGTGGGGGACCGGTTGGGCTCTATGGATGTGAAGATGTTTGACCTCACAACAAAAATAGAAACATTTAAGGGCTGACATGAGATTATTTCTAAATAATTTAGACAGTGTGAATAGAAAGATAACTTCCATTGAAGACCTACTGGACAATGCAGATTATTGGAGCTCAAATATCTGGCACCTGACGCAGAATGTGATCGACCTGGAAGAGCGAGCTGGATGTTATAACGCCAGAATTTATGGGATTTCATAGAAGATGAAGAATGATGATGTGAGAAATTTAGAAACTGGACTACTTCCTCAACTCATGGGCATAGACTTTACTCCACCAACAGAACTACAGACAGACCATAGACAAGGACCCTCATATCACATGAAGGAGACACAACAAGACCTAGGCCTATCATAGCCTGCTGCCTCTATCACAAACCGGTCCAACATATCCTAATGACAGGCCATATGACCCATACAAACTGAATGGGCATAAGATACATATTGCTACAGATTTCTCAGTGGAAAGTAATGCTTGGAGGAAGACTTTTTTGCCCTGAAGGCCCATTTCTGGAAATCGGGCATCAAATATAGTCTCCTGAAACCAACAAGAAGGTGGGTGACAATAGGTGGAAAATCAAGAGACTACAATGATCCCAAAGCCCTGGCACATTTACTGGATTGTCTGGAATATTGAAACATGGACATTAAACTCCCACTACTGAAAGAAGATAGCTCCTCCCAGCGAGATGACAGGCACCCCGATCACCCTGTCAGACCAATGTGATGAGGGCAGGTAACCACACTTACATGGTAGTCTAGGTAGGAATCCCGAGAGGACAGCTGCCGACCATCACAGGCAATTAGAAAGAAAGGAAAGGCCACAGGTATGGAAAGGGATGGGGATAACATGTAAGCAAAACAAACCGTCAACATTGACAAAGGACTACCACACACAGGAGAGAAGTGGAGGAGCTACACAGAGAAAAGGAGCATCAGAAATCTGGAAGGGGAACATGGAGAGCAAAAGCCACAAGAATGATAGGCCAATGGAGCGAATGAGGAGCCAGAGGAACAAGAAAGCTGGTCAGAGCAGTGGTGGGTGCAGCTGACATCTGTGGACACATCAGCTACATCTCAGGCGAGATTTGTCTACAGGGGGGCTTCAGTGGCGAAAGCTTACCCGCAAGAAAAGAACAGGGGATTAGAAGAAGTGGGCGTGGGTGGAACTAGCAGAGTTTTTCACTCTGTAGAATTCTCTATAGTTGCATAAAAACTTCACGATATTCCACAAAGTTCCATCAATGGGTGGAAATTATGAGGCTCGTGCTGTTAACGCTGCAATTTAGCACCCATAGCCTGAGCAGCACTGAAAATCTGAGTGACTAGTACAATGCGGTGCACTAGAGCATGCAGCTATTCGAGTTGATTTTGTTGCTGCTCGACTAGACAATCTACTTGAGTGGTAGCAAATCTGTTTGAACTGCAGCCGTCTGACTGCGGCCGCTCACGACCACCCTGTGACCACTGCATTAGAAAAACAAGCTAGGGGATGCTAAATCTCACTCGCCTGCTTGCCTTTTCTGGAGCCTCATGGGAAAAAAATTCTGCCATGCGGCGATTGGCAGAATTTGGCCGGAACTCTGCATTAAAGAGAAATGCGGAGTGAGCAGAATTCCACCAATTGTGCATGAGGAACAAAAAATTCCAAATAATCTGTAAAGCTTCTGTAGGACAAACAATGTCAAAGAAGTAATTACATCAGATACAGGAAATGAAGAAATGTTCATAAGGGACAAGGCTCATCGTACTCTATGTGGAGAGGAGGGAGGCATCAGCACCTGAGCTACCAGTTCTGGAGCAGATCTTTCTGTCCATTCAGAAGGGTGGCCTAGTGGGCAAAAGAACAATGGATTTAACCCAGATCTTTTGCCCAGGGGAGAATGTTTGCATTGTCAGCATTCTGTCCATCATTTGTTTGCTGTAAAACTTTTCACCCTAAGTGGGATGGGCATGCCCAGACGTGGGCCCCTTGCTCACTGTGCCATTGGATTCAAGCTTGCCTGGCTGAAGAAGGGTGACATACCCTAAAATCGGTCCCAGAATGCTTGATCCAATCTAGGGAGGACCTGGCCTGACAGTTCGGACTGGACTGTTCCCATGGGGCACAGGGTCAAGACTGATTTCCATATGGCTGGGTCCACACTGCGGTGGCGTAGTGGGCAAAAGAACGATGGATTTAACCCAGATCTTTTGACTGGGGAGAATGTTTGCATTGTCAGCATTCTGTCCATCATTTGTTTGCTGTAACACTTTTCGCCCTAAGTGGGACGGGTATGCCCAGATGTGGTTCCCTTGCTCACTGTGCCACTGGATTCAAGCTAGCCTGGCTGAAGAAAGGTGACATACCCTGAAACCGTCCCCAGGATACTTGTTTCCTGTCCAGGGAGGACCTGGCCTGGCAGTTTGGTCTAGACTGTTCCCATGGGGCACATGGTCAAGACTGATTTGCATATGGCTGTGTTGAAACTGGGGTAGCATAGTGGGTAAAAGAACAAAGGATTCAACCCATATCTTTTGACTGGGGGAGAATGTTTGCATTGTCAGCATTCCGTCCATCATTTGTTTGCTGTAATATTTCCCAATACAGCAGGGAATGATATGTCCTATTCCCTGAGAGTACTTAAACACACACTGGCCTACAAATGGCCCTCCCAGGATCGCACTATATCATCTTATGCCTCTCATTGTTCTGTATACATAGATGCATATATATGTATTATTATGTATTGTCTATGACTAGTGGATATATGTGATAGATTACTCTGGCTTTTTAGGCTACTTATTCTTTCTGGTGTTTTCTCTTTCTCTCCTTTTTTTCTTTTCTTTTCTTTTCTCTTCGTTTCTTTTCCTTTCTCCTCTTCTTTTCTTTTCCTTTCCTCTCTGAATGTAACTAACCTTTCCTTATGCCAGATATCATGTCTCTGGTACTTTCTATTGAAACACCAATCTGTTCAGATATTTCTCATTGAAGGTCAGGATACCTTGTTCTTGATTTTGTTTTAGGTATTGTTATTATTACTGTTATTGCTGAATATCTGTATCGTCTCACAAATGGTGAGTCCTTTCCATCCATGTAGGCTTTGCACAAGCCTCCAGTGATGTTTCTTAGCTCACTCTCTACCCCATGCCAAGCATGTATGTATGTATGCATGTATTGCCTACTTGTATAGCGCAGACTGTCACCCAAAGGGTATCCTGGCGCTTTGACTTACCCAGACAACACAGAACACATCACTACACTACCCTGGGGAATTGGTGGAACTTCAGGCCTTTTTTAAATGAGAAGAATTTCCCCGTGCTCCTTAAGGTCATTGGCATGGAATTCCAAAGTTTGGCCGCAGTATATCCAAAGGAACGGCCTCCCAACCGTATCCTTCGAATCTTAGGGACTGTGGCCAAATACGCAGATGAAGAGCGCAGGGTTCTGGAGGTCGAGTACCAGCAAAAAAGCTCTTGTAACGGGACAGGGCCCTGATCATGAAGAGCCTTAAACACTATACACAACGCTTTAAAACAAATGCGCTGATGAACAGGTAACCAATGGAGGTCCTTAAGCGCCAGGGATGAAGCGGACAAGCGCGAACGAGAAAGGGCCAGTTTAGCGGCCATATTCTGGATACGCTGCAGTTTACCAATCAGCATCCTTAACCTATGCCAGGACTCAATACAGTGGCTAAAATCCTCAGGTTTATTATCTGCTTGGATGTTCACCTTCCCATCTGGTGTCCCATGGAATGTTGTTGGTTCACCTTCCCTTTTAGGTTTAAATCTTTTATTGATTCTACTAAATAAACAGTATAAGGACTCTATCACCTACATCCACTGGCCGGTGAGAACTGCATTTAAAAGAAAAAATAAAGAGAAAGATAGGAAAGAGAAAAAGATATGAAAGAAAGGAAAATTAAATAACCTATCTGGGTGCACTGATGGCTTCAAAGTATAAACGCACGGTATCATCAACACATAAAATGGAGAAGGGTATAGTGCCAGTGCCCAGGAAAGTCAATCAACTGTTGGAGTGGCTGGCATGAGGTGCAGGATGCGTAAATATGTCAGGCAGATCAGTTCCAAGAACTCCTGTGACAGGAATTTTAGAACTGGTCTCCATATTTTATCATATAAGGGCATTTTTTGCTCTCCAGAAACAGTTAGCTTCTCCATGCCAATGAGATCCTAGATCTTATAGAGCTAGTCTAATTGAGTGGGTATTTTTGCAGGGACCCTGCAGAACAGTGGAGCTTGTTTGGTAGCACATAAGGTAACAGTAATAGCTTGTCCCTGTGTTGAATTCAAGAGGTATGCCAATGTTTTTGTAAGGCCGACTAGTATGTAGCTTGGGAATCTGGGAAGTTGAGTATCATACATCTGGTCAATGTTATCCCTTCAGTCCAATAGTGTTGAAACTTGGGGCATTGCCTAAGAAGATATGTTAACATTCCCTCCTGTCCACAACCTCTCCAACACAGTGCATCCCAATCTTGCTTCCATTGAGCTATTCGTGCGGGGTATAATACCAATAGTGGACTATTTTGAGGAGTGTTTCTTATCCTTACGCACTATGTGCAGGGGAGTGAGCTCACTTATAGATGTCTAACCTTTCCTTGGATCTTAAGGGACGTTAGCATTCCTTTTCCCAATGCAATTGTGCCATAGATTAAGCGGGAATCTGAGGAGCATCGAGAAAGACATAAATATCAGAGAGAAGATGTTTGTCTCCATTTCTAATGAGAAACCATTTCTCAAATGGAAATAGGGGCCTGTTTGCATGTGGGCGAATGGCAGCTTGGGTAACCCAGTGGCAGATAACTAAATACTGCCAATGAACAGCAGATGAGATACCATAGTGCTGCTGTAATTGAGGAAAATCCAATGGTAACGTATGATGGAAAAATTCCCTATACGTTTGAAGTTGGCCTGTTACCATTGTATGTAGCTAGATACTAGACATGCCAGGGGAAAGTCTGGATTGCCGAAGAATGGTGTTTCGGAAGATATGCGACTGGATAATCTTTTCAATATCTATACCTTGTGCCATGTCCCAATAGCCCATCTAAGAACCGGTGAGATGTAAATCACAGCTGGTGGGTGACTTTGGCAGTCAGGATATCTTCCAAATGTGGATGCCAGCCACCGCTTGATCGATGAAGCACCATTGCTTCTTCGAGCTCGGCCTGGTCCATTCCAAGATGTACTGAAGTTGAACAGCCTAGTAATTATGTGTGACATGTGGAATCCCCAAGCCGCCTTCCACTAGGGATAGATAGGCCTGCTTTATGGCTATACGTGCTTTCTTGACTGACCAGATAAAATCTTCTGTAAGATCTTGTAGTTTGTTCAGAGCATGTGGATGGGGTTGCAAAGGTGAAACCTCCAACCAAGGCCCACCTCCTGGAGTACCGAAAACAAGTAGGGCCAATGTACCTGGCCAATGCCTATTTGGCATCCACTGATAGTAGAAGGGCAGGGACCTTGGAACTATCGGTGGGCGGACATCTCCATTCTGCCCACGGAATGTGCGGAGATTTGCCCCTTCCGCCTTTCGCAATGAAGGCAGAGAAATGAGGCAAATCTCCACACACTCGGGGGCATAACGGAAGTTGGCTGCCCGCAGTATTAAATGGGATTAAAAAGCCTAAAATAAGATTTAAATGAAACTTACTTTATTGCAGGGTCATCCTTGTCTATCTAGCCTTCTTCTTGGAACTGCGCATGCGCGGGAACCTGCGCATGCGCAGTTCCTGGCGAGGAACTGCGCATGCGCCTCTCCGTGCCTGCTCCGTGCCTCTCCACGTAAGTCCCTTACGCGACTTACGCCCACCCCTACTTGGAACATTGCGTTGTGTTCCAAAGGTGGCAAAAGCGTTTGGTGTTTTCTCTGCAATTACATTTGGGGACTTGATAATGAATAGCAAAATGCCATCGGACTGTTAAGAGTCATAAACATTGATAAACATGGACTGGAAACTTATACAAAAATAGAAGTACATAAAAATTGTGTACTTAAAGCACAGTTGACATATACACAAATACAATGGTTACATAAACAATTCTTTTTGTATGCATGTATGTATATATTTCTTATATAGCGCAACAACTTCACCCTACGGGTATCTTGGCGCTCTTTTAAGGGTATCCCAAAGAAACAGATGCCTGTCCAAGCAGATGTCCTTTCCATATTTGCAAGTGGAAATAGCCTGGCAGGTTATGGCAATTTGACAATAATTTCTGGTATTCCCCTAACCTGCTAGCCATTATATTTCTACTCACCAGGCCCCTCACCCCCACGGCACCAAACGGATATTGGAAAAAAGAGCTCTGCCAAAGTGCCCCTGATTGGGAGCCAGTTGGGTATTGCAGTGCGGACCCGATGAGGAGCAGCCCAATGATGAAGCATGCCACTCATCTGGGTGTGTGAGGGCCCTATAGTCCAATACAATGGATTCCCACCTCTGAACCATTGATGGTCGAGTAACCTTCAATTCCCTTGAACTGACTCCGTTTTAACTAACCAGGAACAGCATATCACTTATTCTTCTATTGACTCAGGGCATATATGCTGGACCTTGCCAAAACCCAATGTTCCACCGTTTGTACATTAGCCATTCAGGTACCACACCAGGACTGGACGATTTTCAGGAGCCTTCTCTAAGATGCCCTCTGAGTGCAGTTTAAATTAAATTCCACACTGGCATCAAGGGGGTTTAATGTGCTGAGACGTTTGCTACCAAACCTCCCAATGTTTAGTAAAGCCATTATGGAGCTGTAGAGTTTGTAATGACCAGCTCCCAAACCATGTACTCTTTATGGCTTTACTACACTTACATTGCCTAAGAATGGACTTAGACACTATAGCGGTATAGGGCTCATGCTACTGTACCCTCATCTGAGAGAGGGTTAGTGCTATTAGATCAAGCACTAACATTGAAAGATCATGTAAACCAAGTGGCTGGCACCTGTTTTCGTGCCATTGGACTGCTGAGAAGGGTTTTTCCATACTTACCTGACAGTCATAGGAAGACACTGGTCCAGGCGTTAGTCATCAGCAGATTGGACTATTGCAATGGTCTTCTCTTATCAGCTAATGAAGAACAGCTCAACAAATTGCAAATAGTCCAAAATACCGCGGCGAGGCTTGTCCTTAACGTTCCACCTAGGACTCCCTCCTGCCCTCTGCTGACTAAACTCCACTGGCTCCCAGTGCGGCAACGCATTAAGTTTAAAATCTTATGCACTATTCACAAATGTCTGTCAGGTACCGGTCCCAAGTATCTGACAAAAGCTTTCTTACCTTATGTTCCTGGACGCTCCTTACGTTCCAGCAATCTGCAGTTAATACAGGTACCCAGAATTAAAAAATCTAGGCAGGGAGGCCGCGCCCTGGCCCACACTGGACCTGTCCTCTGGAACTCACTGCCTCATATACTGAGACAAATCACTAACCACCTAACCTTTCGAAAGTCCCTCAAAACTCATTTATTCATAAACATCTAAACCACATAATCAAAGTCTAACTATCCCTCTGACCATGGATCAGCACGAGTTATATTCTACCACTGGCAAAAGCGCGGAGATACCCCTCCGGGGGTCGAATCAGGCGCTATATAAGAATATAAATATATAAATAAAATAGTGCGCCCTGCTAAAGGGGTGATTTACTTAGGCCTCAGGGAGAGGGCTGCAGGCATGGCACACAGGGATGTGTAGATATAACGTGGTGGTTCATGCGCACCAAAGTGTAAAACCCAAGTTCAAATGTTCCTTTGAAGGTACGTTAGGATGATGTGTGCAGATCGGGTATAGCTAACTTAGTTACGAGCGTTAGTTGAAATATGCAAGATAAACGCCGCCAACGGGGCGGTGTCCCCTAATTGCACAGCATGATATCCAGTTGATGGAATACTCCAAATTGAATTAAAGATGCAAAACAGGTTAATCCGTTCTCAAGAATTCAATGTATTCAATCTTCATATATTATTTTTGCACCAAAACACGCAGCCTGCAAGGATGCTAAGGTACATGTCCTCTAAGGGTGGCACAATAGGTGCTGCAGCCCTTAGAGGCCTTCCCTGGTCACAGTGCCCTTGGTACCCATGGTACATTTTACAAGGGGCTTATCTGTGGCCAGGGATGTGCCAATTGCGGTTACAAAGGTTGTCTTGCAAAAACATACAGGCCCTGGGAACCTGATTTTGCACGGACCCAGTATTGTATAGATATAATGGGTGAACCCTGTGTCCCTCAGAACCTGGGCAAGTATAAGTAAAGCCACAGTGCTTCTGTCTGGGAGAAAACAATTACATTGCAAATGACGACAAATCTTGTTACCAATATTTTATATGACTCTCTGCTTAACCAATATGCAGGAGAGTAAAAGTGGGCTAAAACACCGCGTGCAACAAAGTGAATATTGGAATACAACGGTAAAACAACAAAAAACTCCAAATTGTTTGCAAAAATTGTTAATATTATTTGCTATTTTTTAGTTTTTCACAAAACATATTGAAAATAAATTTTTCAAGGGCTGTCAAGGGTAAAGGTAAGGCATAATTGTAAAGTGACAAGTGTTTCAAAATGACAATGGGTGCCCAGTGCTGATGGTGCAGTGCATATATACAAGAGTGAAGCTATACACAAATATGTACAAGTTGTAGAATGGTCAGAACAACAACAAAGCTAATATCTCTGGTTGTGGCGGGGCCGCTCATTAGTGTGCAGCAAGAGATTTGTTAAAACTGAGCCATGTGTTATCGGCGACGTTTCAACCCTGATAATGAGTTAGTATGGTATCAAAGCAGGTCTTTTTCAGGAAAAAAGACAGCCCAGAAAATGGAAAGTATCACTAGGCATCCCTCGCTGAGTCGAGGCTGCCCTAAAGCTCTGCACTTGTCAAGAAAGCTCATGTAAGTGGAAACTCTGAGATGAGGTAAATTGAATAATTCACCTTGAAATAACACAGCAAAGTTGTGCCCTATGTCAAGTAGGAAATGAATCAGGAAAATGGGAGATAAAACGAAGACAATCCAGGCATAAAGTCTGTGGATGTAAACGCTTCTCATTCAGCAGTCCGGGAGGGACCCAGGTCACATCAAGTCAGGTCGCATCAGAGGTCAGGCAAAAAGTGAGGATAACCATGCAAAAAGGGGCACTTACCAACACATGTAATTTAGTTTTTGGTGATGCAATGAGTTAAAAGGGATTCTTTTACATAGACCAATTCACTTCACTTAGCAGTACCCTGTTGCGGCTCTTCCCTGCACTGCACTAGCTCCTACTATGAACCTGCTTCTGCCCTGCTCTGCATCAGGCAGTAACCAGCACTAGCGTACCGACCACGAAGCAGTCCTTTTGTTTCCATTTATAATCGCTTGCTTTGGTGCCCTGCTCCACTACCCCATTTTGCACTAGCCTCTTTGAGGTCTGAACAATCCGCTATGCATCATCTTTTCACTCAGTAAAGTAATTTGACCAAATGAGGGTAAGTATGGATCAAGGGTTACAAAAGGGCGAGATCAGATGAAGTCAGGGCTTTAAGTGGGCTGGGTTCAAAAGAAGGTGCTCTCCATTTTTACCCTAAGGGTGAAAAAAAAACTTAATTCTGCAATAGTGTGACCCATGAACTACCTTTGATGTAACTCCAAAGAGACTTGTTTTTCAATTTTATATTGCGCAAACTTGGAGCGCTTTACATGAGCAAAAGTTACATTACACAATGGCATATTCATTTTTTGGATCACAGGATGTCAGGCCCAAACCTGTTTAATCAGCTCGAAGGTCAGCTGCTCTAGCCTTACGCCACAACCTCGCCCACAAGAATGAGTAGCATTTTCAGTATTATATAAAACAAAGTGATAGTTGCTTATAGTTATCTTATGCAACTTACAACCATTGACAAAGCCAATAGTCCTGGCTTGTTATAGGTGTAATATTACTTGTTGTGTTATATATCTGGATGAATGAACAGAAGCAGCAAAATACCACTCGGGCAAGACACTATGCTAAGCACAGATTTTTTGCTTAAGTGCTTAAAGCCACGCCCTTAATTACAGTGGCCACGCCCCTATGAGAGAGCCCCCAGTTTTTTCATCCCGCTTAAAGCCCTGGATGAGGGCTTTTTATCCAGCCACCAATTTGCCAAACTGATGTTAAGTATGGATAAAGGGTTACAAAGGAGTGAAATGAGATGAGGCCTGCACAAAATGTTTTCCGTGAAAAAGGAAAGCTACAAGATGACCGAAAGGTATAAAGAGACTTGTAATAGGGAGAAAAGAGAGTTGCAGGGGGAGAGGATGAATGAACATGGAGAAATACAACTACAAAGGAAAGAGTTGAGAGGGGGAGAGGTTGAAGGATAAGCAAATGTAGGAACGTATAATGCATATGCATAAGAGGCAGCTACGAGAATAAACTGCACGAAGGACTCACTCACAGATAAAGTAGTTTTTTCAGTTCCATGGAATTGTGGGCCATTATGGGCTTGTTTATAAAAAATCTGTGATTTTTCATTTTTTATTGTTTTGCATTTTGCTGGAGCCTGCCAACTCCCCAGGCACTGTTCCCATGCCCGCACTTCCACTTCAGTTTATGTTATCCCACATAACCAAAACATTAAAAATAAATTGGCAAAGTTAAAAAGCTGACAGCCGATGTCAGACATAATGCTTTTATACTATTTGTTCTTTCCCACCACATAACAATGCCTTTATGGATCTGCAGCTGAAAACAAGTGAAATGTCCTATGCCGTTTCTCTATGGGAATTTAGATGATTTGCATGTAAGCTTTTTGATGTCATGAGGTCCTTGCCATTCTGGAGTAGCAAATAATTGAGTTTAAAGCTAAACAAAAAAAGAGAGAACAGACATTAGCATACCTGCCTACTAAATGGGAGCTGCTCACTTGCAGATTTCCCAGTTAATCGATTTCAGCAGTTCATTGCTAACCCCCTGTTCCTGGAATCCACTACCCGAGGGAGAGCCCTTAATCAGAAGCCCTGCTGTGAGAAACGCAGATGCAGCATTTTTCACCCCCCACGCCCCCCCCCCCCCCTCCCCCCACCACTGGCAGCAAGGTGAGGGTTTTAAGTACATTCAGAAAGATATGTGAGGATTAAGGAACATCGAGTGCATTTTCAATTTAAAAGGTAAATCGTTTTAAAGTGTTAGCTAAAAGCATTGTAAATGAAACCAGTATTTAAAGCACAATCTTGCACCATACTTGATTTGAAATGTTCAAAGTGTGATATTGTGGAGGTTTCAAGGATACTCACACTTTCCACGATTAAACGTACACTGTTATTGGAAGTGTTTTAAGAAGCATTATTTACAGGGTATTATATTTTTGTGTATAGAGAGATAACAACAGTTCCATAAAAATAAACCCGTGCATGTGTGGGCTATTTTTCCTAACTTGTAGTGTTTAATGTACGAGAAATCAAGCTCACGCTAAGCTAAGGCAACTTCGTACTTTCTTTCATTTTGTATTGTATTGTATTGTATTAATATTTATACCGCGCAGCTGTCACCCTACGGGTATCCTGGCGCCAGAAGGAATATTCAGATGGAAAGAACAATACAGCGAAATTTGTGTGAGATGGGATGACACAACGTTTGATGAGCCTGGAGTCGACCTTTAAATTTTGGCAAAGAGCCATGTCTTTAGACTCTTTCTAAATTCCAGCAGGTTGTCAATCAGTCTGATCTTTTGAGGCGGCTCGTTCCACAGCCTTGATGCTGAGGTGCAGAAAGCTCTACCACCTAGCCTTGACTTCCTAATCCTGGTGGTTGCTGCCAGCCCCAAGCTAGAGGAGCGCAGTGACCTAGCAGGTTTGTACCAGGTAATCCTTTCCTGTAATGGAATAGGTCCCGTGTTGTGTAGTGCTCTATGAACAATACAGAGAGACTTAAAAGCAACTCTGCTCCCAACTGGCAACCCGTGTAGTTCTCTGAGTGCCAATGTTGTAGAAGAGCTACGGGGTCTGTTTAGAGCTAGCTTGGCCGCCATAGATTGGACTCTCTGGAGCCCCTGTAAGATGTAAAAGGGGGCTCCCAGGTATAGAGAGTTACAGTAGTCCAATCTTGCCATGATCACACTTCTGACCACCAGTGATCTGGTCGCATCAGGTAAAAGAGGCAAGATCTGTCTGAGTGCTCTCAGTAGGCCGCAGCATACACTGATGGTTTTTTTGTCTGTGAGGTCAATTGGAGATCGTCATCCAACATAACTCCCAGGTTCCGCACGGTCTTTACTGGGATACAGGGCTCTGATCCCGGTGCGAGCCTGATCTCACAGGATGGCTGCTGGCTCATTTTCGGTGTTTGGCAGTAGACTACCTCAGTCTTCCCCTCATTGAATTGAAGGGAATTTATTTTCAGCCACTTGGCGACCTTACTCATACAATTCTGGAAGATCTCCATGGTCACTGCCTGCTTTCCCTCTAAGGAGAACACCAATTGGGTGTCATCGGCGTAGTTAACCAGATCAATCCCAAATGACTTTATCATAGGGATCAGAGGCTGTAAATATAAATTAAAAAGAATCGGGCTAATCGAGGGGCCCTGTGGTACTCCGTGACCAACCCGGGACTTAAGGGAGGTGAAAGGGGCCAAGTCACTACCTGCTGTCTGCCCATCAGATAGGATTGGAGCCATTTTAGAGCTCTGCCCTTCACGCCCAGTCTCTCCAGTCTGTGCACCAGGACTGCATGGCTGACCGTGTCGAATGCGGCCATTTTGGATGAAATGTTGAGACCATTTTGGATGAGATGTTGTGATCTAGCACATGATCATTTTTGCTACTTCCCACTGTAATAAAGAATTGTGAGTTTACACTCAGAAGCCAAGAGTTTCCCAGTCAAAGTAAACGCAATGTACCTAATCTAGGACAATTTAGCTGTCCCAGACCGAATAACATACTGTGTATCAAATCATGTCACCTTATTAGACTCTGGGAACATCTGAATCAAATGAAGTAGAATTATTAGATAACCCTAATGTACTGTGAAGTAAAATGTTGCTTCTTGCTTACTCCCCATTGGTGCATACCCTGTGAACCATGTCCTTGTGCAGTGAATGTATGAAATCCTTTTTCTAAAGTCCTATATTCATCATCATCATCAAATACTTTATTTTCGATCACAAGGATCTTATAAAGTACTTAGTGCCATACAATATAAAAATGGTACAAGCAATAAAAAGGACGATTTACAAGGTACAATATACAACAATAGTTAAAATAATACAAGGTTAAAAGTCAGTTTGCCATAAGGTGGCCCAAAATATGATATGAAAGAATTAATAAGCTTAATATGCAGCTCATATAATACATTTAAAATGTTTTGATCCATGATGCATGCCAAAATCTGACCAAACCAAAAACAACCACCCTGCGAGTGTTAGCTAAAATTCTTATAACCTCTAGGTAATGTCCAGGTCCAATCATTTTACACAATGGCACAATTCATTTGCCTAGCAAGCTTCTATTTTGGAGGAAAAAGAATAGCTAGTGGACTATTGATTCTGAACAAGCCTTACATGCGGGACAGTGGTCATCTGTGGTGGCCTTACTACACCATTTTTACAGAACGGTTTAGTGGGTAGGGTTTTAAAATGGAATTGTATAAATATTTTCCTTGCCAGCGGTGGTACAATTTTATCAATAGTTTCCTCATGGAATGGGGCGAATTTAAAACGGATAAAATCCTGAGTCAGTGTCCCCACTGGTTTAGCCATCTCCTTCAGCATAATAGTATCCCAATAAATCTCTTTGACCCTGCATTTTGGGATAAGGCACAATCTTTCTGGGGAGGAGCAATATTCCTCCATCCCAAGTCTCTTCAGTAGGTTCTTCAGGGAGCTAAATCACGGGATAGAAGTAATCTGGGGTCGCTGCAGGAGATCAATCATCTGCTCTGTATGAGGAGAGCTCCTTAACCGACCACAGTCTGTGCCAGAACATTAACTGCTTGTAGCCCATCTTGTGCGGTAACAGTTTTTGGCCCAAGTCAAGGGGGTACTAGTGGGAACGTTTAACATTGAGCATTGAAACTGATTTTCTACATAAGCAAGGGACTTTGTGTTTCCAATGCCCCACAATGTCCCACAATTCTGCCCCATAGAGGGCTCCCCCAATATTTTGGTATTCTACATTTCTGTTGTGGATTTTACTTAAGGGAGCAGTTTTTTGGATTAGTGGTAATTGTTTTTTTTTGATATGGAGTTCCCAATTTAACTATGAGGTTAAGTGGATACCCAGATAGATAGATATTGAGTTCTCCATATATTGCTGATTATATGTTTTTATGTATTAGTTGGAGCCCGTGTTTTTGTTTTTCATCGCCCGCACTGTCAGCCTATAGATCTCGCCAGGGGACTTCAATCCCCATAATCACACACCCCGGGGAGGTGCTGACACTTCACTTTCGCGCCAGGAGGTGCTGAAAAGAGGGCTTGGGCTTCTGCAGCGCGGGAGCCCGTGTTTTTGTTTTCCACTGCCCGCACTTTCAGCCTGCAGACCTCACCAGGGGACTTCAATCCCCATAATCACACCTGCCGGGGAGGCGCCAATGCTTCACTTCCATGCCAGGAGGTGCTGAAAAGAGGGCTTGGGATCCGGCAGCGCGGAATGCGTGCAGGCGTGCCCAGACGAAGCCTTGGCAGGGGCGGGCCCATCTCTGCCCGAAGGAGACTGTGCTGGGCCACCCATTTAACAACTGTGGGAAGGGATAACAAGTCTTGGTTGAACAACTTTCAGGTACTGTGGCGTAATTGCGCTGCCTCAAACCATTTTATCCATAGTGGTGTTCGTGCTATTGTCTATTCTTGTTCCCACAATGAGAAAGCGCAAGGGAGTTGCGGGGACCCTAAATGCTTTCATTGTTAGGTCTGAATCTATGCTTAGTCATGAAATAGAAATGACTGAGAGGCGCTTCTCTCTCAGGTCCTTTTTCTTTGCAGAGGTGTACTTCCCTAGGCTCTACTTTTCCGGGTGATGCCTTGCAGCTTCCTTCATCCCCCATTGTACAAGGACAGCAGCAGCTATCCCCCGCACCAGTTTTGGATTCACCGTCTTCGAATCCTTGTAATAGGCAAAGTAAAGTAACAAGACCACAGACCCAAACCTCTAAATCCCATAATGAAGTTAAGTCAAAAGAGCCATCGGTGAAGCGAAGGAGGGGCGTGGGCTCACACATATCTAAACAATAGAAGGGGACTTGTCACGCCAATACTGAGATAAAACAAGCGTGTACCATCAGCACACAAACTGATGTTGTTTTTCCTGTTCCCACTAGTAGTGTCCTTGGGGGTGCTGTGTGCTGTTCTGGACATTGCTGGGGAGACCTTGTTGGACATCTTTCTTGCACGATTTAAAGAACTATTAGGCAATAACATTGTTACACTCTGGCGGCGTTTAGAACAATTGGATACTACAATGGTCAAAAAGAGTCACTGCAGATTGCTGTTGGAACTGGGGAGGGTCCAGGCCTAGAAGAACCATTCCCAGCATCAGGCGAGCTTAGACTGCCAGGGGAAGCCTTACATAATATGCTAAAGGAAGCAAGCAGAAAATAGGCCCCTAACACTGAGATAGTAGCAATTACTGCTCTGCAGCTAGCTAGGTTGGACACTCCGAAGAACCAAGCTTGGAGGCTCCCCGCGGGTCCCAGTGGTCTAACTACTCTAAAAGGGTCCAGTAATTCCGTCCCCCATATGGCTGACCCAAATGATAAAGAACCGTCCAAACAGTGTGAGGGGTGGACAGGATAGGAGGTGGCGGTGTGTGTGGAGTTGCGCTTGGCTGGTGTTGTTTGTGGAGTAGTACTTGGCTGTTGGTGCACGGAGTGGTGCTTGGCTGGCGGTGTGTGTGGAGTGGCGCTTGGCTGGTGGTGTTCGTGGAGTGGTACTTGGCTGTCTGTGCATGGAGTGGTGTTTGGCTGGTGGTGTGTGTGGAGTGGTGCTTGGCTGGCGGTGTGTGTGGAGTGGTGCTTGGCTGGTGGTGTGCGTGGAGTGGTACTTGGCTGGCGGTGTGTGTGGAGTGGCGCTTGGCTGGTGGTGTGTGTGGAGTGGTACTTGGCTGTCTGTGCACGGAGTTGTGCTTGGCTGTCGGTGTGCGCTGAGTGCTGTTTGGCTGGCGGTGTGCATGGTCTGGTGCTTGGATGATGGTGTGGGTTTACTGGCGCTCGGCTGGCGGTGTGTGAATAGTTACTTTCTGTTGGTCACTACACACACTGCTAGTGGAGTGACACTCCACGCAGTCCATCATTTTGTGTAGTTGCAGTGTCAGAAATGTGGGCGTGTGAAAGTGATGGGCCCTTGAATTGTGCTGTTTGCTGGTGTGAGTGTTGAAATGTGATGGGTCCGTGGCTGGCGGTGTGAATGTTTTGAATGTGTCACACGTACGAAAGGTGTATGAATGGCCTGTAAAGAGGTTGGTGCCTTGACGTGGCTTTACAGCTCACGAGCTGTGAGTCAGTGGTTCAGTTAATCATACTTTCAATTATACGCAGTGTATTTCATTGTTTGTGAAATTACTTGCGAATACAATTGTATGTACTGAATCATCACTCACCCTCGTGCCAAATCCAACCAGTATGTGTGTGTGCTGGCGGATTAGATGGCTGTGCAGTATTTTTTTTTTCTCTCTTTCTCCAGTAGGGTGTACCTTGTCCCTTATTGTGATTGTTGTAATGTGTTGCTTTTCTTCCAGATGGTGTCAGTGGTCTGGTTTGTATCAGGTATGAAAGGTGTGTGAATGGCCTGTAAAACGGTTGGTGCCTTGTCGTGGATTTACAGCTCACGAGTTGCGAGTCACTGGTTCGGTTTTTATGCATTTATTTATTAACAGAGCATTTCCTTTTTTTGAAATATCATGTTAATAAAATTTTATGTACTGAACCATCACTCGCCCTCGTGCCAAATCCAACCTGTATGTGTGTGTCTTTGAGGAATAGATAGCCGTGCTTGATTCTTTGTCTTTTGAGTAACTCAGTTATGGTGTATATTATAGCTATAAATAACTTTCTAAATTTAGATATTATTGGTAAATCATGCTAGTATATGGTCATGTCTTTCTGGTGAATTCTATTGTTGTTTTTTGTCCACAATCTCTTGCAAACTTGAAATTGTCTGTCACAATTTTCATGCGATATTGTCCCCTGAATCGCACGTTCTCCATCTGAAAACTTAATTCATTCAAAACAATTTGGTTTTGGAAGGGGGTTCCCATGAGTTTTTGGCCCGGGGCTTTGCGGGCATCTTTGGAAACTGCCAAACCCAAACAGTTCTGAGAACAAGACACCCGGGGGAGTCCAGGGAGGTATGGCATGCGTGGGTCCCCCAATGTTTTCCTACCCAGAAACCCCTGCAAACCTTAAATTTAGGTTAAAAAACCCACTTTTCCGTACTATTTTGGGTGGGATCTCGCTGCCGGCACAAATGTCCTACCACACAGCGATCCCCTTGTTCTCCCGAGTAAAATGATACCTCACTTGTGTGGGTGGGCCAAAGGCCTGTGACTAAGGCAGGAGGGCTTAATTTGTAAAACTTAAATACTACTTGTTTCAAAATTCGTTTTTGGCCTGTTTTGCTTTGGGGCACCCACACAAGTGAGGTATCCTTTTACTCGGGAGAACAAGGGGAACGCTGGGTGGTAGGACATTTTTGCCGGCACGGAGATCCCACGCAAAAAAGTTTGGAAAAGTGATATTTTTACCTAATTTTAAGGTTTGCAAGGAGTTCTTGGTAGGAAAACATTGGAGGACCCACGCATGCCATACCTCCCTGGACTCCCCTGGGTGTCTAGTTTTCAAAACTGTTTGGGTTTGGTACATTCCAAAGAATACCACCTAGCCCCGGGCCAAAAACTCAGGTGCCCCCCCCCACAAATCAAGGTTATTTTTCTTTAGGGTATTTTAAATTCACCACCGTACGATTTGGACCTTTTCCTGTTGCAGCCACTATGCCTACCCACGCAAGTGAGGTACCGTTGTTATCGGGAGACCTGGGGGAACGCTGGGTGAGAGGTAATTTGTGTGAGCCCAGTGATGCCACGCTTTCCCACACAAAAAAGTGTGAAAAAACTGTTTTTTTCAGCTAAAATTGAGGTTTGCAAGGGATTCTGGGTAAAGGAACGTTGGAGGATCCACGCAAGCCATACCTCCTTGGAAGCCCCCGGGTGTCTACTTTTCAGAAATGTGTGGGTTTGGTAGGTTTCCCTAGATGGCCGTCTAGCACGGGGCCAAAAACCCAGGTAACCCCTCTTGCAAAAGCTGGTGGACTTGACATTGTCACCATTGTCAAATCCACCAGCTTTTGCAAGGGTGGTTATCCGGGTTTTTGGCCCCGTGCTAGACGGCCATCTAGGGAAACCTACCAAACCCACACATTTCTGAAAAGTAGACACCCGGGGGCTTCCAAGGAGGTATGGCTTGCGTGGATCCTCCAACGTTCCTTTACCCAGAATCCCTTGCAAACCTCAATTTTAGCTGGAAAAAAATCAGTTTTTTCACAATTTTTTGGTGTGGGAAAGCGTGGCATCACTGGGCTCACACAAATTACCTCCCACCCAGCGTTCCCCCAGGTCTTCCGATAAAAATGGTACCTCACTTGCGTGGGTAGGCATAGTGGCTGCAACAGGAAAAGGCCCAATTCGTACGGTGGAGACCTAAAAATTACCTTTAGCAAAACTATCTTATTGGGTTTAGAAAGCTGTGAACATTTCTGTCATGAAGGCAGAGAATTTGGAAAGAACTAGTATTTTTTCCTTTACCTTTAGCAAAACTATCTTATTTTTTGAGGGGCTCACCTGAGATTTTGGCCTGGGGCTTGGCGGGCATCTTTGGAAACTACCAAACCCAAACAGTTCTGAAAACTAGACACCCGGGGGAGTCAAGGAAGGTATGGCATGCGTGGGTCCCCCAATGTTTTCCTACCCAGAAACCCCTGCAAACCTTAAATTTAGGTTAAAAAACCCACTTTTCCTTACTTTTTTGGGTGGGATCTCGCTGCCGGCACAAATGTCCTACCACCCAGCGATCCCCTTGTTCTCCTGAGTAAAATGATACCTCACTTGTGTGGGTGGGCCAAAGGCCTGTGACTAAGGCAGGGGGGCTTAATTTGTAAAACTTAAATACTTCTTTTTTCAAAATTCATTTTTGGCCTGTTCTGCTTTGAGGCACCCACACAAGTGAGGTATCCTTTTACTCGGGAGAACAAGGGAAACTCTGGGTGGTAGGACATTTTTGCCGGCACGGAGAACCCACGCAAAAAAGTTTGGAAAAGTGATATTTTTACCTAATTTTAAGGTTTGCAAGGAGTTCTGGGTAGGAAAACATTGGGGGACCCACGCATGCCATACCTCCCTGGACTCCCCCCGGTGTCTAGTTTTCAAAACTGTTTGGGTTTGGTACTTTCCAAAGAATACCACCAAGCCCCGGGCCAAAAACTCAGGTGCCCCACCCCCAAAAATCAAGGTTATTTTGCTTCAGGGCATTTTAAATTCACCACCGGACGATTTGAACCGTTTCCTGTTGCAGCCACTATGCCTACCCACGCAAGTGAGGTACCATTTTTTCCGGGAGACCTGGGGAAACGCTGGGTGGGTGGAAATTTGTTGATCCACGCAGATTCCAGAACTTTCCACCACAGAAATGTGAGGAAAATGTGTTTTTTTTGTCAAATATTTAGGTTTGCAAGGGATTCTGGGTAACAAAACCTGGGGGTAGGCAGACGAGTCACCCCATCCTGAATTTCCCTGGGTGTCTAGTTTTCAAAAATGTATAGGTTTGCTAGGTTTCCCTAGGTGCTGGCAGAGCTACGGCGCAAAAACAAAAGGTAGTCTTTTTGTCCAAAAAGTGCTAGATTTCACTGGGAAATTGAGGTGCGACCATGTTGCGTTTTGCGCTGTTTCATGTTGCAGCCACTATGCCTACCCACGCAAGTGAGGTACCATTTTTTTCCAGAGACCTGGGGGAACGCTGGGTGGGTAGAAATTTGTTGATCCACGAAGATTCCAGAACTTTCCACCACAGAAATGTGCGGAAAATGTGTTTTTTTGTCAAATTATTAGGTTTGCAAGGGATTCTGGGTAACAAAACCTGGGGGTAGGCAGACGAGTCACCCCATCCTTAATTCCCCTGGGTGTCTAGTTTTCAAAAATGTATAGGTTTGCTAGGTTTCCCTAGGTGCTGGCAGATCTACGGCGCAAAAACAAAAGGTAGTCTTTTTGTCCGAAAAGCGCAAGATTTCACTGGGAAATTGAGGTGCGACCATGTTGCGTTTTGCGCTGTTTCATGTCGCAGCCACTATGCCTACCCACGCAAGTGAGGTACCATTTTTTTCAGGAGACCTGGGGGAACGCTAGGTGGGTGAAAATTTGTTGATCCACACAGATTCCAGAACTTTCCACCACAGAAATGTGCGGAAAATGTGTTTTGTTTGGTCAAATATTTGGGTTTGCAAGGGTTTCTGGGTAACACAACCTGGGGGTAGGCAGAGGAGTCACCCCATCCTGAATTCCCATGGGTGTCTAGTTTTCAAAAATGTATAGGTTTGCTAGGTTTCCCTAGGTGCTGGCAGAGCTAGGGCGCAAAAACAAAAGGTAGTCTTTTTGTCCGAAAAGTGCAAGATTTCACTGGGAAATTGAGGTGCGACCATGTTGCGTTTTGCGCTCTTTCATGTCGCAGCCACTATGCCTACCCACGCAAGTGAGGTACCATTTTTTTCGGCAGACCTGGGGGAACGCTGGGTGGGTAGAAATTTGTTGATCCACGCAGATTCCTGAACTTTCCACCACAGAAATGTGCGGAAAATGTGTTTTTTTTGTCCAATTTTTAGGTTTGCAAGGGATTCTGGGTAACACAACCTGGGGGTAGGCAGACGAGTCACCCCATCCTGAATTTCCCTGGGTGTCTAGTTTTCAAAAATGTATAGGATTGCTAGGTTTCCCTAGGTGCTGGCAGAGCTAGGGTGCAAAAACAAAAGGTAGTCTTTTTGTCCGAAAAGTGCAAGATTTCACTGGGAAATTGAGGTGCGACCATGTTGCGTTTTGCGCTGTTTCATGTCGCAGCCACTATGCCTACCCATGCAAGTGAGGTACCATTTTTTTCAGGAGACCTGGGGGAACGCTGGGTGGGTGGAAATTTGTTGATCCACGCAGATTCCAGAACTTTCCACCACAGAAATGTGCGGAAAATGTTTTTTTTGGTCAAATCTTTAGGTTTGCATGGGATTCTGGGTAACAAAGCCTGGGGGTAGGCAGACGAGTCAGTCCATCCTAAATTCCCCTGGGTCTCGAGTTTTCAAAAATGTATAGGTTTGCTAGGTTTCCCTAGGTGCTGGCAGAGCTACGGCGCAAAAACAAAAGGTAGTCTTTTTGTTCAAAATGCGCTAGATTTCACTTGGAAATTGAGGTGCGACCATGTTGCGTTTTGCGCTGTTTCATGTCACAGCCACTATGCCTACCCACGCAAGTGAGGTACCATTTTTTTCGGGAGACCTGGGGGAACGCTGGGTGGGAGGAAATTTGTTGATGCACGCAGATTCCAGAACTTTCCACCACAGAAATGTGAGGAAAATGTGTTTTTTTTGTCAAATTTTTAGGTTTGCAAGGGATTCTGGGTAACAAAACCTGGGGGTATGCAGACGAGTCGCCCCATCCTGAATTCCCCTGGGTGTCTAGTTTTCAAAATTTTATAGGTTTGCTAGGTTTCCCTAGGTGCTGGCAGAGCTATGGCGCAAAAACAAAAGGTAGTCTTTTTGTCCAAAAAGTGCTAGATTTCACTGGGAAATCGAGGTGGTGACCATGTTGCGTTTTGCGCTGTTTCATGTCGCAGCCACTATGCCTACCCACGCAAGTGAGGTACCATTTTTTTCCAGAGACCTGGGGGAACGCTGGGTGGGTAGAAATTTGTTGATCCACGAAGATTCCAGAACTTTCCACCTCAGAAATGTGAGGAAAATGTGTTTTTTTGTCAAATATTTAGGTTTGCTAGGGATTCTGGGTAACAAAACCTGGGGGTAGGCAGACGAGTCCCCCCATCCTGAATTCCCCTGGGTGTCTAGTTTTAAAAAATGTATAGGTGTGCTAGGTTTCCATAGGTGCTGGCAGAGCTACGGCGCAAAAACAAAAGGTAGTCTTTTTGTCCAAAAAGTGCTAGATTTCACTGGGAAATTGAGGTGCGACCATGTTGCGTTTTGCGCTCTTTCATGTCGCAGCCACTATGCCTACCCACGCAAGTGAGGTACCATTTTTTTTCGGCAGACCTGGGGGAACGCTGGGTGGGTAGAAATTTGTTGATTCACGCAGATTCCAGAACTTTCCACCACAGAAATGTGCGGAAAATGTGTTTTTTTTGTCCAATTTTTAGGTTTGCAAGGGATTCTGGGTAACACAACCTGGGGGTAGGCAGACGAGTCACCCCATCCTGAATTTCCCTGGGTGTCTAGTTTTCAAAAATGTATAGGATTGCTAGGTTTCCCTAGGTGCTGGCAGAGCTAGGGTGCAAAAACAAAAGGTAGTCTTTTTGTCCGAAAAGTGCAAGATTTCACTGGGAAATTGAGGTGCGACCATGTTGCGTTTTGCGCTGTTTCATGTCGCAGCCACTATGCCTACCCACGCAAGTGAGGTACCATTTTTTTCAGGAGACCTGGGGGAACGCTGGGTGGGTGGAAATTTGTTGATCCACGCAGATTCCAGAACTTTCCACCACAGAAATGTGCGGAAAATGTTTTTTTTGGTCAAATCTTTAGGTTTGCATGGGATTCTGGGTAACAAAGCCTGGGGGTAGGCAGACGAGTCAGTCCATCCTAAATTCCCCTGGGTCTCGAGTTTTCAAAAATGTATAGGTTTGCTAGGTTTCCCTAGGTGCTGGCAGAGCTACGGCGCAAAAACAAAAGGTAGTCTTTTTGTTCAAAATGCGCTAGATTTCACTTGGAAATTGAGGTGCGACCATGTTGCGTTTTGCGCTGTTTCATGTCACAGCCACTATGCCTACCCACGCAAGTGAGGTACCATTTTTTCGGGAGACCTGGGGGAACGCTGGGTGGGAGGAAATTTGTTGATGCACGCAGATTCCAGAACTTTCCACCACAGAAATGTGAGGAAAATTTGTTTTTTTTGTCAAATTTTTAGGTTTGCAAGGGATTCTGGGTAACAAAACCTGGGGGTATGCAGACGAGTCGCCCCATCCTGAATTCCCCTGGGTGTCTAGTTTTCAAAATTTTATAGGTTTGCTAGGTTTCCCTAGGTGCTGGCAGAGCTACGGCGCAAAAACAAAAGGTAGTCTTTTTGTCCAAAAAGTGCTAGATTTCACTGGGAAATCGAGGTGGTGACCATGTTGCGTTTTGCGCTGTTTCATGTCGCAGCCACTATGCCTACCCACGCAAGTGAGGTACCATTTTTTTCCAGAGACCTGGGGGAACGCTGGGTGGGTAGAAATTTGTTGATCCACGAAGATTCCAGAACTTTCCACCTCAGAAATGTGAGGAAAATGTGTTTTTTTGTCAAATATTTAGGTTTGCTAGGGATTCTGGGTAACAAAACCTGGGGGTAGGCAGACGAGTCACCCCATCCTGAATTCCCCTGGGTGTCTAGTTTTAAAAAATGTATAGGTGTGCTAGGTTTCCATAGGTGCTGGCAGAGCTACGGCGCAAAAACAAAAGGTA
The DNA here is from genome assembly GCF_964261635.1 of Lissotriton helveticus. NCBI lineage: Eukaryota > Metazoa > Chordata > Amphibia > Caudata > Salamandridae > Lissotriton > Lissotriton helveticus. Next base: position 1,930,521,762 of record NC_136059.1, read on the forward strand.
GTCTTTTTGTCCAAAAAGTGCTAGATTTCACAGGGAAATTGAGGTGCAACCAAGTTGCGTTTTGCGCTGTTTCATATCGCAGCCACTATGCCTACCCACGCAAGTGAGGTACCATTTTTTTCCGGAGACCTGGGGGAACGCTGGGTGGGTAGAAATTTGTTGATCCACGCAGATTCCAGAACTTTCCACCTCAGAAATGTGCGGAAAATGTGTTTTTTGGTCAAATTTTTAGGTTTGCAAGGGATTCTGGGTAACAAAACCTGGGGATAGGCAGACGAGTCACCCCATCCTGATTTCCCCGGGGTGTCTAGTTTTAAAAAATGTATAGGTTTGCTAGGTTTCCCAAGGTGCTGGCAGAGCTAGGGTGCAAAAACAAAAGGTAGTCTTTTTGTCCGAAAAGTGCAAGATTTAACTGGGAAATTGAGGTGCGACCATGTTGCGTTTTGCGCTGTTTCATGTCGCAGCCACTATGCCTACCCATGCAAGTGAGGTACCATTTTTTTCGGGAGACCTGGGGGAACGCTGGGTGCGTGGAAATTTGTTGATCCACGCAGATTCCAGAACTTTCCACCACAGAAATGGGCAGAGAATGAGGTTTTTTTGTCAAATTTTTAGGTTTGCAAGGGATTCTGGGTAACAAAACCTGGGGGTAGGCAGACGAGTCACCCCATCCTGAATTACCCTGGGTGTCTAGTTTTCGAAAATGTATAGGTTTGCTAGGTTTCCCTAGGTGCTGGCAGAGCTAGGGCGCAAAAACAAAAGGTAGTCTTTTTGTCCGAAAAGTGCAAGATTTCACTGGGAAATTGAGGTGCGACCATGTTGCGTTTTGCGCTGTTTCATGTCGCAGCCACTATGCCTACCCACGCAAGTGAGGTACCATTTATTTTGGCAGACCTGGGGGAACGCTGGGTGGGTGGAAATTTGTTGATCCACGCAGATTCCAGAACTTTCCACCACAGAAATGTGAGGAAAATGTGTTTTTTTGTCAAATATTTAGGTTTGCAAGCAATTCTGGGTAACAAAACCTGGTGGTAGGCAGTCGAGTCACCCCATCCTAAATTCCCCTGGGCGTCTACTTTTCAAAAATGTATAGGTTTGCTAGGTTTCCCTAGGTGCCGGCAGAGCTAGGGTGCAAAAACTACAGGTAGAAACTTTGCCAAAAAAGGGTCAATTTGTAACTGCAAAATTTAGGTGTGACCACGTTGCATTTTGCGCCGTTTCCTGACGCAGGCACAAGGCCGACCCACACAAGTGAGGTACCGTTTTTATCGGGAGACTTGTGGTAATTCAAATTTTTAAATCAACTGTTATTACCAATTGAGCTTTCATGCATTTCTCCCTTTCAATGAAAGACATTGTGTAAAAGAAAAATCTTTTTGAAAAATGACCAATAATTCTTATGCTAGTATGAGTATTCACAATTTTGAAATTGTGCAATTATATACTGTTTCTGAACTCTATAATTTGTACCCAATTCAGAAATACATAGGTGTCTTTCATACAGATTTTTCCATGTATACATTTTCCAGGACAAAGTGCTCAATACCCAGTAAATGAAAAAATTCCATTGCAAGTTGCTGCTCAGTTTTTGGATCTGGGTTCATCAGGTTCTTGGTGAAACTACAAGTCCTATATATCCCCACAACCAGGAAGGTCTAATGGATGTAACGGTATATTGCTTTCCAAGAGCTGTCAAAATTAGAAAAAGTTATAGGTGAAAACGTTGAGACAAAAGGCTGTTTTTTTCAACAAATTTTCAATTATTCCAATATTTAACTGTTAGTTTCTATAAAGAAACCTTCATGGATTTAGACAAATGACCCCTTTCTGAATTCAGAATTTTTTCTACTGTTCGAAAATGTACAGCTTTCCAGGATCCATTATTGCTTTCAAACTCATTTCTACCATTAACTGGAAGGAGGTGGAAAGCTCTAAAAATAGCAAAAATAGGCTATGTGCCAGAAATATCGACCTACACTAATATCAATTTTTTTATATCGTAGGGACAGAATATCGATGTCAAGAATATCGGTGACCAGAATATCGACCTTAAGGTAAGTAATATTGTTTTTCTTATATCGAAGTAAGTACTATCGAAGTAAGTAATATCGTTAGCAAAAATGTAGTTGTTAATATCAATATTTATATTAGTGTTATGTATTTTATATGTATGTTCAACATTTTTTGTAATGTATTTTTATTATTTTTAAATATATTTATTACATGTTTTATTTATGTTATTTTTACATTTTGAATTTTTTTTAACTATGTTTATTTTAATTATATATATTATTTACTTTATTTTACATTGTTTTGTTAACTTAAATAAAAAACGATATTTTTAACAACAATATTTTTGACATCGATATTTTTGACATCGATATTTTTGTACTTACCTTAATGTAGATAGGATGTCCATATTCTAGACTTTGATATTCTTTCTTTAATATTTCTGTAGGTCGACATTCTGACCTTCAATATTCTGTCAGTGATTCGGCTCCCAAATTTCAACCCCATAGATAGAAGGACCCCGGTAGCTAATAATTTAATTCTGGCTAACAATAGAAGGAGAATCAGATGGGGGGCATTAAAGCTATCGCCAGATAAGATAGCCGCACTTTTCTCTCTAACCATATTGCCCATTCAGGAATTGGGGGATATTGCCAGGGCAAAGAATATTCCGCCATCAATTGCTAGAATAGTGGCGCTGCACTTCAAATTAACAAACAGTCTGACAAATATATTTAACCCTCGTCACATTCCAAAGCAAAAAAGGGCTCCCTTTGAACTTGGTAACCTTGGCACATGCGGTAAGGCTAAGAGAGCCTCCCTAGATGCTATCAAAAGTAATGATAGACCTCTGATCAAGCGAACGAGGCGCAGTTATCGTGATTCCATCAAACAAGCTAAGTAGGATTTGGAGACAGATAAATGGGATGCCATCAGCCTAGCCCTTTACAATAGAGACATGAAGTCGTTTTGGTCATTAGTCTGCTCAGAAAGCAACTTAGGGCAGCCTGCTCTAGAGCCAAACATAGATGCAGCTGCGTGGAAATCGCATTTCCAAGCCCTATTTTTTATGGATGACGGTACTGACCTAGATGCTGGCAGCTCTGCATCAATCCTTGGGACATCCTCTGAAGAGGGCCATGGTATCACTCTAGCTGAGGTCCACAATGCTATCAGGAAGCTCTCTCTTGGAAAAGCACCATGTTTAGATAAGATTCCAGGGTATTTATTCAGGGCAGAACCAGAATTATGGGGACCCTACCTCTGGATAGTCTTTAATGCTATACTGCGAGGTATGGCGATTCCGGACACCGGTTTGGGGGCTGAAATCTACCCCATTTTCAAAAAGAGCTCACCTCTCTTACCGACCAACTATAGACCGATCAGCTTGATCGATATCACCCAGGAACTGTTTGCTAGGATTCTCCTTGATTGCCTTCAAGTGTAGATAGAGGCGGGTGAAATCTTGAGTCCTTACCAGGCAGGTTTCAGGAAAAACATCTCGACCATTGACCAAATGTTAAGGTTGCAGGTACTTTACGGGAAGACTGTATCAATGGAGGGTGGCAGCCTCTATTTGATAGTGTTCGACCTGAAAACAGCCTTTGACTTGGTTCCTAGAGAAAAATTATGTGAGGTTCTCAAACACCAGGGAATCCCCCCTTATATATTGACATTGATTATGATATTGCATCCGGGCAATTATGCCCAAGTAAGGTATAGGAAACATGGGGAATTAACCTCTCATTTCCAAGTCAACAGAGGAGTAAGGCAGGGGTGCGCGCTTGCTCCAACCCTCTTTTGCCTCTTCATCAATGCTTTGGTCACCCATTTAAATGAGGTAGTGGATAATGACGCCCCTAAACTGGTGCGTAGCAAGGTGCCAGCTATATTTGCGAATGACACCTTGCTTCTTTCTAAATCACCCATGCTCATCCAGAGGGTTCTGGACAGCTTTGTAACCTTATGTACAATTAGAGGGCTGGAGATTAACATGCTAAAGAACCAATTTAAGTTTTTTAATCCAGCCAAATCCTCCTGTCCTAATCCCTCTTTAAATTGTACCTTGCTAGAGAGGGTGACAGTTTTCGATTATCTTGATGTCACATTGTCTGAAAAGTTTGGTTGGGGCCCACAGTTAGCTAAAGCTAGCCTCAAACTTTCCCAGACGGTAGGAGGAGTATTAAAGACCCACAAGAGCTCTTCTTGCAAACCAGCTGCCGCAGTGGCCGAGATTTACAAAGTGCAAATTAGGAGTGTTGTAATGCATGGGGCTGAGCTTTGGGGGCTTTGTCCCCCTGGTGGTCTGTCCAAAATTGAGCACAACTTTATCAGACAGCTGTTGTGTCTTCCACCTAGTACCCCACCCATCCCTTTACGCATGGACCTTCGTATTAGAGCCATAGCAGAGGAGATAGGTCTTCGACTATTAACATTCTGGCGCAGATTGTGGGTGACCCCGGAACTCGCAGGCTATCCGATGGAATTAAAGGAGATTCTAGGCTTTCCGGAAGTGGGTAATCTGCCTTGGTTCGCACATATAAGGGAGGTCTCCCAAACCTCTGGAGTAACCTGGAAGTAGTATGCCAGGCCATTTCACTTCTCGCACTAGTCAGAGCTTATAGATTTCTCAAACTAGCCGACATCCAGGGGAATACTCTATTAGGTCATTTAACAGTCGACTTTCTAAACATCAAAGCTGGGTACCACTTTGAGCACTTTTTGGATATCATTCAAACCCTCTTGGCAAGGAATCTCGATTTCCAGTTCAGAAAAGGGACTATTCCGCTTTGTGCCTTTACCAATAAGTGGTCAGAAGCCTCCCCCTTGGGGTGTCCTGCATGTAACTGTACTGACAAGACTGATATCCATGTTTTTCTTTTTTAGTCCCGGGTACAAAATAGCTAGACGGTAATAGTTAGTTCCACTTTGCAGGAACCTGGGGAGTAGGCAGTAAGTGGAGGCATTCAGATTATTGCGAACAGACTGCCACCCTCCTATAGTTTTTGCAGTTTCCCGCTTTTTGAACTCTATGTGGCACAACCGGAGGTCAATCCTAAATTTAGCAAGTCTAAACTTTTTCATAGTGCATATCTTGTCATTCCTTATTTACATTAGTCTTTTTAACCATTCAATCTATGTTTTATTATGTTTTTTACTTGCTACATTTCAGAAATCAACACTATTGAATAATGGAAATTGAAAGATATCAATTTGATTCGGGGTAATTCTTGGTCGTGGACTAGTAGCACCTTATTTATATCAACTTCTCCCCCTCATGATGAATTTTATCGAAGTTTTAACTGAGTTTTGTCTTATTTTAGCTTCATACATCGCTCTTTTTCCATGTATTTTATGGATTACTATTTGTATTGTTTACTTTTTAAGGCCTCACTGACCGAAATAAAGTTTGTTGAAAAGGAAAGTATTAATTGATTGATAGCTCAGCTTATGACTTTCTGTACTCATAGGGGTCCATTAGGATGTCGGGCGGATTGCCTCCGCCAGGGTGGCGGTGGCCACCGCCACCCTGGCGGAGGCAATCCGCCCGACAAGCACTCTCGTTTTCCCCTCCGCCAGATTAGGGTGGCGGAGGGGACAGCGGTGGATGGAAAGACCGTCCGCCGCTTTACCGCCGCGGTCATCTTGCGACCGCGGCGGTAATAGAATAATATGGTGGCGGTGTCCAATGGACACCGCCAGCCATATTACAATGGCACAAAGTAGGGGCCTTTCCGCGGCGGCAATGCTGCTATGGAAAGGCAGGTGGAGATTGCTGCAGGGGCCCCCTGCAGGGCCCCCAGGTTGCCACCACTGTCGGGGGGCACATGGAGGGTACCTATGGTACCCCCCCCACATGTACATATGCAAAGGGGCAGGCACCGCACGGTGCCTGCCGCTTTGCATCTTGAAATGCGTCAACATATGTTTTGCATTGTGGCGGGCGGTGCAGAGAGCACCGCCCGCCACAATGTAAAACATATAGGATGTGCCCGCCACTGTGGCGGGCACATCCTAATACCCACAACGGGACCCCCGCCCTTATGGCGGGCGGTCCCGATCTCCGTTAGGGTGGCGGGCGGACAAAGTCTGCCCGCCATCCTAATGGACCCCATAGTCTTTGAGTAAACTTTTAAACTTTAGCCTGTGTCCATTATCCTTATTGAAACTGTTTACAGCTTCATTCTTATGTACAAGATGTATTAAAATAGAGACAGTTTGATTGGGGAGCAGCGAAGTCCGTATAAGGAATACATCACTCCTGATCCAAGCCATTGTCGCACATGGCATGAATAAATGAGACACAGATTTACACGCCAAGATATCTGATAGCAGAGCTAATGGTTCTGATTTGGATCCATCCAGCTCTGAGTGGACCTACTTGGACTATAGAAGCAATTACTGTACCTCCATGCTTCAGGCAGTTTTGCCCTCAGATTTAAATTGACCCAGCCCCAATACGATCCTAGGAGGAGGTGGCTGTCATGGAAACCCAGAAAAGAATGACCTATCAATAGAGATTTTTACATGTGCAAATGATTAATGCGAAGTGAGGCGCAAAGCAGCTCATGTTGGGGCTTGTAGATAAAAATGTTGCGGTGAAACGCAGGGAATGGATTTTGAATTCAACTGTTATTTGGCATTTTTTCTTGAACTTGTGGGGACAACAGTTATTGTATTCTAGACTTTGTATGAATTATTTGCATGCACAGCATAAAGTTTTAGAGAGGTGCATCAGTTATATTTCTTGAGTTGTCTGCTAAGGCGAGGTGTACTGTGAGGTGCTACCAGTTACACCGGGATAGAGATATGACAGTTTATTGGGCGAATGTACTAAACAAACTTAGGGGCATATTACCAAGGGCCTTATCGCCGCTTTAGCGGGAAACTTTCCCGCTAAAGCGGCGATAATGTTATCGCCCTATTACCTAGCTGTCGCTAACACCAGTTAGCAACAGCTAGTAGGAGATAGCGACCATCTTGGGGCCCACTTTGCATGTCAGCGATAATTATCGCTAATGACATGCAAAGTGGGCGTGCCAAGATGTTAGCGACTGGAAACAGTTGCTAACATCGCTATCTCCTATTACCAACTTTTGGAAATATTCGCACTAAGCGCGAATATCTCCAAAAGCTAACGACTGCCCAGAGCAGTTCTTAGCCATGTTATCCAATGGTAGGTGGATAACATGGCTAAGAGCATTAGCCCGGTAATGCATGAATATCGCTGACTTTTCAGCGATATTCATGCATTTCGGCCGATTTTTATCGCTTCGGAGATAAACCTTGATAATAGCAAGGCTCCTAAGCGATAAAAATAGGCGAAGCACGGCGATATAATTATAGCCGCTAACCAAGCTTAGCGATAATTATCGCCATTGCTTGGTAATATGCCCCTTAGTGGTTAATCATTCCTTAGTGCATGGGAGTGAGCACACTGGGTATGGAACACTCCCCCGGGTCGCGAGTTTGATACTGTGAGAAAGTAAATTGTATCCTCTGTGTTGTAGAAGTTTCTGTTTAGAAAAAGCAGACAAACGTTAACAGTGGGAACAAAAGTTCTAGAGAACCTAGCAGAATACAGGTGTTTACTCATAAGGAGCTGCGCAGGGATTAGCTGGCAAATGCTGAAGCCATGCTGCGGTGAGGTAACCTTTGTTTGAGATGCACTAGTATTGGGGACCCTACCTCTGGATAGTCTTTAATGCTATACTGCGAGGTATGGCGATTCCGGACACCGGTTTGGGGGCTGAAATCTACCCCATTTTCAAAAAGAGCTCACCTCTCTTACCGACCAACTATAGACCGATCAGCTGATCGATATCACCCAGGAACTGTTTGCTAGGATTCTCCTTGATTGCCTTCAAGTGTAGATAGAGGCGGGTGAAATCTTGAGTCCTTACCAGGCAGGTTGCAGGAAAAACATCTCGACCATTGACCAAATGTTAAGGTTGCAGGTACTTTACGGGAAGACTGTACCAATGGAGGGTGGCAGCCTCAATTTGATAGTGTTCGACCTGAAAACAGCCTTTGACTTGGTTCCTAGAGAAAAATTATGTGAGGTTCTCAAACACCAGGGAATCCCCCCTTATCTATTGACATTGATTATGAGATTGCATACGGGCAATTATGCCCAAGTAAGGTATAGGAAACTTGGGGAATTAACCTCTCATTTCGAAGTCAATAGAGGAGTAAGGCAGGGGTGCGCGCTTGCTCCAACCCTCTTTTGCCTCTTCATCAATGCTTTGGTCACCCATTTAAATGAGGTAGTGGATAATGACGCCCCTAAACTGGTGCGTAGCAAGGTGCCAGCTATATTTGCGAATGACACCTTGCTTCTCTCTAAATCACCCATGCGCATCCAGAGGGTTCTGGACAGCTTTGTAACCTTATGTACAATTAGAGGGCTGGAGATTAACATGCTAAAGAACCAATTTATGTCTTTTTAATCCAGCAAATCCTCCTGTCCTAATCCCTCTTTAAATTGTACCTTGCTAGAGAGGGTGACAGTTTTCGATTATCTTGATGTCACACTGTCTGAAAAGTTTGGTTGGGGCCCACAGTTAGCTAAAGCTAGCCTCAAACTTGCCCAGACGGTACGAGGAGTATTAAAGACCCACAAGAGCTCTTCTTGCAAACCAGCTGCCGCAGTGGCCGAGATTTACAAAGTGCAAATTAGGAGTGTTGTAGTGCATGGGGCTGAGCTTTGGGGGCTTTGTCCCCCTGGTGGTCTGTCCAAAATTGAGCACAACTTTATCAGACAGCTGTTGTGTCTTCCACCTAGTACCCCACCCATCCCTTTACGCATGGACCTTGGTATTAGAGCCATAGCAGAGGAGATAGGTCTTCGACTATTAACATTCTGGCGCAGATTGTGGGTGACCCCGGAACTCGCAGGCTATCCGATGGAATTAAAGGAGATTCTAGGCTTTCCGGAAGTGGGTAATCTGCCTTGGTTCGCACATATAAGGGAGGTCTCCCAAACCTCTGGAGTAACCTGGAAGTAGTATGCCAGGCCATTTCACTTCTCGCACTAGTCAGAGCTTATAGATTTCTCAAACTAGCCGACATCCACGGGAATACTCTATTAGGTCATTTAACAGTCGACTTTCTAAACATCAAAGCTGGGTACCACTTTGAGCACTTTTTGGATATCATTCAAACCCTCTTGGCAAGGAATCTCGATTTCCAGTTCAGAAAAGGGACTATTCCGCTTTGTGCCTTTACCAATAAGTGGTCAGAAGCCTCCCCCTTGGGGTGTCCTGCATGTAACTGTACTGACAAGACTGATATCCATGTTTTTCTTTTTTAGTCCCGGGTACAAAATAGCTAGACGGTAATAGTTAGTTCCACTTTGCAGGAACCTGGGGAGTAGGCAGTAAGTGGAGGCATTCAGATTATTGCGAACAGACTGCCACCCTCCTTTAGTTTTTGCAGTTTCCCGCTTTTTGAACTCTATGTGGCACAACCGGAGGTCAATCCTAAATTCAGCAAGTCTAAACTTTTTCATTGTGCATATCTTGTCATTTCTTATTTACATTAGTCTTTTTAACCATTCAATCTATGTTTTATTATGTTTTTTACTTGCTACATTTCAGAAATCAACACTATTGAATAATGGAAATAGAAAGATATCAACTTGATTCGGGGTAATTGTTGGTCGTGGACTAGTAGCACCTTATTTATATCAACTTCTCCCCCTCATGATGAATTTTATCGAAGTTTTAACTGAGTTTTGTCTTATTTTAGCGTCATATATCGCTCTTTTTCCATGTATTTTATGTATTACTATTTGTATTGTTTACTTTTGAAGGCCTCACTGACCGAAATAAAGTTTGTTGGAAAGGAAAGTATTAATTGATTGATAGCTCAGCTTATGACTTTCTGTACTCATAGGGGTCCATTAGGATGTCGAGCGGATTGCCTCCGCCAGGGTGGCGGTGGCCACCACCACCCTGGCGGAGGCAAACCGCCCGACAAGCACTCTCGTTTTCCCCTCCGCCAGATTAGGGTGGCAGAGGGGACAGCGGTGGATGGAAAGACCGTCCGCCGCTTTACCGCGGCGGTCACCTTGCGACCGCGGCGGTAATAGAATAATATGGTGGCGGTGTCCAATGGACACCGCCAGCCATATTACAATGGCACAAAGTAGGGGCCTTTCCGCGGTGGCAATGCCGCCACGGAAAGGCAGGTGGAGATTGCTGCAGGGGCCCCCTGCAGGGCCCCCAGGTTGCCACCACTGTCGGGGGGCACATGGAGGGTACCTATGGTACCCCCCCCCACATGTACATATGCAAAGGGGCAGGCACCGCGCGGTGCCTGCCGCTTTGCATCTTGAAATGCGTCAACATATGTTTTGCATTGTGGCGGGCGGTGCAGAGAGCACCGCCCGCCACAATGTAAAACATATAGGATGTGCCCGGCACTGTGGCGGGCACATCCTAATACCCACAACGGGACCCCCGCCCTTATGGCGGGCAGTCCCGATCTCCGTTAGGGTGGCGGGCGGACAAAGTCTGCCCGCCATCCTAATGGACCCCATAGTCTTTGAGTAAACTTTTAAACTTTAGCCTGTGTCCATTATCCTTATTGAAACTGTTTACAGCTTCATTCTTATGTACAAGATGTATTAAAATAGAGACAGTTTGATTGGGGAGCGGCGAAGTCCGTATAAGAAATACATCACTCCTGATCCAAGCCATTGTCGCACATGGCATGAATAAATGAGACACAGATTTACACGCCAAGATATCTGATAGCAGAGCTAATGGTTCTGATTTGGATCCATCCAGCTCTGAGTGGACCTACTTGGACTATAGAAGCAATTACTGTACCTCCATGCTTCAGGCAGTTTTGCCCTCAGATTTAAATTGACCCAACCCCAATACGATCCTAGGAGGAGGTGGCTGTCATGGAAACCCAGAAAAGAATGACCTATCAATAGAGATTTTTACATGTGCAAATGATGAATGAGAAGTGAGGCGCAAACCAGCTCATGTTGGGGCTTGTAGATAAAAATGTTGCGGTGAAACGCAGGGAATGGATTTTGAATTCAACTGTTATTTGGCATTTTTTTTTTTACTTGTGGGGACAACAGTTATTGTATTCTTGACTTTGTATGAATTATTTGCATGCACAGCATAAAGTTTTAGAGAGGTGCATCAGTTATATTTCTTGAGTTGTCTGCTAAGGCGAGGTGTACTGTGAGGTGCTACCAGTTACACCGGGATAGAGATATGACACTTTATTGGGCGAATGTACTAAACAAACTTAGAGGCATATTACCAAGGGCCTTATCGCCGCTTTAGCGGGAATTTTTCCCGCTAAAGCGGCGATAATGTTATCGCCCTATTACCTAGCTGTCGCTAACACCAGTTAGCAACAGCTAGTAGGAGATAGCGACCATCTTGGGGCCCACTTTGCATGTCAGCGATAATTATCGCTAATGACATGCAAAGTGGGCGTGCCAAGATGTTAGCGACTGGAAACAGTCGCTAACATCGCTATCTCCTATTACCAACTTTTGGAAATATTCGCACTAAGCGGGAATATCTCCAAAAGCTAACGACTGCCCAGAGCAGTACTTAGCCATGTTATCCAATGGTAGGTGGATAGCATGGCTAAGAGCATTAGCCCGGTAATGCATGAATATCGCTGACTTTTCAGCGATATTCATGCATTTCGGCCGATTTTTATCGCTTCGGAGATAAACCTTGATAATAGGAAGGCTCCTAAGCGATAAAAATAGGCGAAGCACGGCGATATAATTATAGCCGCTAACCAAGCTTAGCGATAATTATCGCTATTGCTTGGTAATATGCCCCTTAGTGGTTAATCATTCCTTAGTGCATGGGAGTGAGCACACTGGGTATGGAACACTCCCCCGGGTCGCGAGTTTGATACTGTGAGAAAGTAAATCGTATCCTCTGTGTTGTAGAAGTTTCTGTTTAGAAAAAGCAGACAAACGTTAACAGTGGGAACAAATGTTCTAGAGAACCTAGCAGAATACAGGTGTTTACTCATAAGGAGCTGCGCAGGGATTAGCTGGCAAATGCTGAAGCCATGCTGCGGTGAGGTAACCTTTGTTTGAGATGCACTAGTATTGGCAGGCAGATCGTGAGTTCAGTGGTGTAGAGAGTGAGTGAGTTTGGAACAAGGATTGACTGAGAACATTGAAAAATTGGATATCCTATTTTGAAAACGTAGAAAGACGCAAATAAGGAAGATGCATTTCCACCTGAAGGCACACCAGCTAGGGAAATGAAAGATAAGAGAGGGTTACACATGTGTCTGTGGCTCAACCAATTACACAAATGTACAGCAAAAGAAGAAGAATTTCAATTCCCATTAATTGGTACTTTCCACTTGCTGAGAATAGAAAACTTAAGAAGGAGAATGTATGACCTAAAACCCCAGCCTAGGCCCACAGAATTTAGGGCCCTCAATCTTTGGGAGCAGGTTACAAATTAAAAGAAAAGCAAGAGATTTGCACTAAAGGTTCGTAATAAGGTTTATCCATGGATAAGTGCGCAGGATGATTAGAGGCAGAAGAGATGGATGGAAGAAGTGACTGAGACAATTGAAGTTTACCTGCAGACAGAGAGCGAGGACACGGAGAAGGAAAATAAATCTAAAGATGAGGCAGAAGTAGAGAGTGATGATGAGGACACCTTCATAAACGAGCTCCTCAGGATAAAACCACCCCCATATAATGCAGCATTGGTTCTAGTCAGTACAGCACAGGCAGTTGCTGAGTACAGAGCAGCCAATAAAACCCCTCGCGAAGCTATTACTATTCCACCCCAGTCCAGATCGCGACACCTGTTGTGTTGCGTAAGTCACAGTCATCAGATAACTCAACTATCTCCACATTGCAACAATCGTTAGTATGCTCGCGAGTTATGCGCATTCCGCTGTCTCCCTGAAATCAGTAGAGATATCAAGTATGTTAGCTTCAAGCCTTCCACAGACAGAAGCCTTGGGAACTCTAGTCACAGGAGATACCAGAGCTGTTGCAAATCTACAAATAACCCTGCAACACAAAGCACAGACTCCTCAGAGACTAAGGGGGTCATTAGGATAACGGGCGGACTTTGTCCGCCCGTCATCCTAGCGGGGTTTGGGACTGCCCGTCATAAGGGCGGGGGTCACGGGGGTGGCATTAGGATGCGCCCGCCACTGTGGCGGGCACATCCTGCATTTCTAGCATTGTGGCGGGCGGTGCTCTCTGCACCGCCCGCCACAATCCTAGAAATGCTTTTCAGCATTTGCATAGACAAAGCGGCAGGCACAGCGCTGTGCCTGCCGCTTTGTTCATGGAAATGAAGGGGGGTACCACAGGTACCCCCTCCATGTGCAATACTCACCCCTCCTTCACTCTGGGGGCCCACAGGGGGCCCCCAGAGTGAAGACCGCATGCCTTTCCATGGCGGCATCCCCGCCACGGAAAGGCATCTGCCAAAGCCCATTGTAATATGGCTGGCGGTGTCTAATAGATACCGGCACTATATTAAACATTTTCCGCCCAGGCCGCAAGGCGACCGGGGTGGAATAGTGGTGGCCGGTGTTTGTCTCCACTGCGGTCCCCCTGCCATTGTAATATGGCGGGGGGAATTCAGGGAAGGATGTCGTGCGGATTGCCCCCGCCAGGCTGGCGGTGGCTATCTCCAGCCTGGCGGGGGCAATCCGTCCGACATCCTAATGACCCCCTTAATGTCGTGTAACTAAAGAAAAAGTTCAAAAAGATCATATAGGGTAACATAGGGTTGGATTTTTTAGGACATTACAATGAGAATTAATTGCTTTACATGAGTAAGGAAGCCACAAGGATGGTGCGATAGGCATACTTGAAAATGGAGAAAGTGGCAGATGAATGCAGATTTGATCTAATGCAGAGAAAGAAATTGCAAAAGAGTGTCAGGATGATGAAGGGTGAAAAGGAATTGTCGGTGTTAAAATTGAGGGGATTGAAAACGCATGTGAGGGAGTTGATCAAGATCAGCAGGAGTGGAGTGATGTGGAGAAATTTAGGGAGTTGTGGTCTAAGAAAGAAAGCTTGAAAATGAAACTGAAGAAAGAATCTGCAAGGAACAATGAGGAAGAATTCACAGAGAGAGAAATAAAGGAATACCTTTTGTGGGACGTGCAGGGAGGCGTATATGTACATGTCCCCTGGTCTCAGATGTATCTTTAACATTTCACAAATTCTCTTCCCAGATTGAGGGAATTTCCTGATAAATGTATATCCAGATATAGCAGATAGTGACTATTTCAACTGTTTAGGAGGACTTCGATGTGCTGTTTAAATGAGTGGTCCCAATTGACCTATAGGCAGTATGTAAGAGAGCCGGGGAGCAGCAGACACAGGAAACCCCTAGAGTAACAAACACAAATGCCCTTTCTTCATTGCTCAGAACCAAATATAACGCAGTCAATGCTCTTCTTAAGACCAAGGTTCCCCAAAATATAAATTGGCCCAAGATTTTCTGAAGATCAAAGAATCTGTACATGCATATTTTAAGAAGGCTAATGCATGTGTATAGAGAGCACAGTGGTCTAAATGACCCACTTGAAGCCAACCTAGTAGGGTTTCTTGCCTCCTTTGTGGAAGGATTACAACCCGAAATTAGCAGTCAGATCATACCAGGTGTTCTTGGTTGGGAAAGGAAACCTATAAATGAAATGCTGAAGTAAGCAAAATATTGCAGTGATATGCTGTATGCCAAACAAAGAGGGTTGAAAGAATAGTTTATGGTAGCACAGACCTAGGGGTCGATTACGATGGCAGACGGAAGGCCGACCGCCGGCCTGGAGTAGGCGGAAAATGCCTTTTTACAGTCCGCCAGCCGCGGCCAGTCCGTCCGCCATATTAGGATGGGAAGTACTGTCAAATCTCCGTACACCGCGGAAGAGCACGCACCGCCGCACAACTACACCCGACCCCGCGGCTAACATAACCAATCCAGAGACACCGCCGTAATGAATGATGCCTCCGACCGTCCTCTAAATCACGATGGCGGAAAACACACATCAAATCGATGCGGAAAAACAACCTGCATGAACACGGTGGATTCACCACAGCGGAGATACAACACATTGCAGAGATACCCACCACAAGCAGATCGCTGTCATGGACCCAGCGCTACACGCATTTCCGATACTCTTCGTGCTCCCCCACCAGCAAGTCATGGACCGTCGCCGACGATGACGCAGGTACACCAACACACCAATTGCTGTCGGAAGGGGAGTACCTTCCGGGGCCGTGACGTTGGGAGGGGGAGTGTCATGTTAGGGAAACAGCATTTACCATAGCACCAATATATCAACAATTCAAGTAGACAACCAGGAATGACAACGACAAACCACTACACATGATTGACTTGCTTTATTAAACATAATAGGGGTATATTCCTAGAGTAGCCAAGAGCATGGGCACTGGGTATAACGGAGCAAGTACATCTGAAGCAGCACATAAAAGGGCACAATGCAGTATCAGAACAGCAACAGGGCAGTGTTCATAACAGAGCAGGTACATCTGAGGCAGCACGTGAGAGGGGCTAAGTGCATCAACAGTCCATGGCAAGGCACAGGTACATCAGAGGTAGCATATGAGAGGGGATAAGTGCATCAACAGTCCATGGCAAGGCACAGGTACATCAGAGGCAGCACGTGAGAGGGGCTAAGTGCATCAACAGTCCATAGCAAGGCACAGGTACATCAGAGGCAGCACATGAGAGGGCACAATGCAGTATCAGAACAGCAACAGGGCAGTGTCCATAACAGAGCAGGTACATCTGAGGCAGCACATGAGAGGGACTAAGTGCATCAACAGTCCATAGCAAGGCACAGGTACATCAGAGGCAGCACGTGAGAGGGCACAATGCAGTATCAGAACAGCAACAGGGCAGTGTCCATAACAGAGCAGGTACATCTGAGGCAGCATGTGAGAGGGGCTAAGTGCATCAACAGTCCATGGCAAGGCACAGGTACATCAGAGGCAGCACATGAGAGGGGATAAGTGCATTAACAGTCCATGGCAAGACACAGGTACATCAGCGGCAGCAAATGAGAGGGCACAATGCAGTATCAGAACAGCAACAGGGCAGTGTCCATAACAGAGCAGGTACATCTGAGGCAGCACATGAGAGGGGCTAAGTGCATCAACAGTCCATGACAGAGAACAGAGCAGGTACATCTGAGGCAGCATGTGAGAGGGGCTAAGTGCATCAACAGTCCATGGCAAGGCACAGGTACATCAGAGGCAGCACATGAGAGGGGCTAAGTGCATCAACAGTCCATGGCAAGGCACAGGTACATCAGAGGCAGCACATGAGAGGGGATAAGTGCATCAACAGTCCATAGCAAGGCACAGGTACATCAGAGGCAGCACATGAGAGGGGCTAAGTGCATTAACAGTCCATGGCAAGGCAAAGGTACATCAGAGGCAGCACATGAGAGAGGCTAAGTGCATCAACAGTCCATATCAAGGCACAGGTACATCAGAGGCAGCACATGAGAGGGCACAATGCAGTATCAGAACTGCAACAGGGCAGTGTCCATAACAGAGCAGGTACATCTGAGGCAGCACGTGAGAGGGGGTAAGTGCATCAACAGTCCATGGCGGAGAACAGAGCAGGCACATCTGAGGCAGCACGTGAGAGGGGCTAAGTGCATCAACAGTCCATGGCAAGGCACAGGTACATCACAGGCAGCACATGAGAGGGGATAAGTGCATCAACAGTCCATGGCAAGGCACAGGTACATCAGAGGCAGCACATGAGAGGGCACAATGCAGTATCAGAACAGCAACAGGTCAGTGTCCATAACAGAGCAGGTACATCTGAGGCAGCACGTGAGAGGGGCTAAGTGCATCAACAGTGCATGGCAGAGAACAGAGCAGGTACATCTGAGGCAGCACGTGAGAGGGGCTAAGTGCATCAACAGTCCATGGCAAGGCACAGGTACATCAGAGGCAGCACATGAGAGGGGATACGTGCATCAACAGTCCATAGCAAGGCACAGGTACATCAGAGGCAGCACATGAGAGGGCACAATGCAGTATCAGAACAGCAACAGGGCAGTGTCCATAACAGAGCAGGTACATCTGAGGCAGCACATCAGAGGACACAATGCAGTATCAGAACAGCAACAGGGCAGTGTCCATAACAGAGCAGGTACATCAGAGGCAACACAAGTACGTGGTTCAAGCGCCCCGGCCCAAGGACATTAATAATGCAAGGGTGGTTACAATGGACAATCTAGACACCAAGTCAAATGATATGTGAGTGATGGGAGCTACACCTCACAGCACAGAATCTGTTGGACTGCTTGACCTAGTCGCCTCGGACACACTGCCAGCACCAGAAATAGGAGTGTGAGACACAGCCACAGCTCGAGTGACAGACATATGAGCCATAGTCCCAGACACACTGCCAGCACCAGAAACAGGAGTGTGAGACACAGCCACAGCTCGAGTGACAGACACATGAGCCATAGACCCAGACACACTGCCAGCACCAGAAACAGGAGTGTGAGACACAGCCACAGCTCAAGTGACAGACACATGAGCCATATACCCAGACACACTGCCAGTACCAGAAACAGGAGTGTGAGACACAGCCACAGCTCGAGTGACAGACACATGAGCCATAGACCCTGACACACTGCCAGCACCAGAAACAGGAGTGTGAGACAAAGCCACAGATGTAGTGACTGACAAATGAGCCATAGACTCAGACACACTGCGAGGACATGTCCCTGTACAGTGACCAACAAATACCATGCCAGCATCTGAGACATGAGAGTGGCGGACACACACAGTGGCAGTACCTGAAACTGGAGAGGGCACAACTGACACAGTGCTAATACATGCTGCATGACAGCGAACAACAGACACAGTGCCACTATCTGACACATGAGAGTGAACTGCAGCTGACCCACTAGGACCACTGAAATGATGAGCCACAGGGCTGTATGGGCCAGGAGGCAGGGTGGCTCTGGGGGCTGGGGACAGCTGTACTGGAGCGACATTGGGGTGGTCAGGTGTCACTGGTGTGTGTCTCCGTTTCTTTAGGATATGTAGGGCCACCCTGGACATGACAGGACTGGTAAGAGGTGTAGCCTCATCAGACACATCACCCATCAAAGGTGGATCATGTGCTGGTGGGGGTCTGCTCTTTGGGGGCGTGCTGGACCCTGCTTGACGTTTGCTGTGGCCCTGCCTTCTAACCTCTGCAACATGTGTAATGGGGGATGCAACAACAGTGTACTCCTTCCTCTGCTTCTGCGGGGTGTGGATGGGAGTAGAGATATGGGGGGACTTCACCGCTGACATATGTGTTTTACGTTCCTTCAACAACATCAACCTCAGGGCAGCCAGGGGTGATGTATGCCTGTCCTTGATGGAGCTCGTGTCCATGGGAGAACCCTTGGCCCTGGGATGCGCCTTGGCCGTAGGAGGTGTCCTGTCTCTGGAATGTCCCTGATCCCTGGGCGGTGCCCTGTCCCTGGGAGCAGGCTTGTCCTTTGTAGTATCCCTGCCCTTGGGAGGTGCCCTGTCCTTTGAAGCGTCCTTGTCCTTGGGAGTGTCCCTGGCCTTGGGAGGTGCCCTTTCCTTTGTAGTGTCCTTGTCCTTTGGAGTGTCCCTGCCCTTGGGAGGTGCCCTTTCCTCTGTAGTGTCCTTGTCCTTGAGAGTGTCCCTGCCCTTGGGAGGTGACCTTTCCTTTGTAGTGTCCTTGTCCTTGGGAGTGTCCCTGGCCTTGAGAGGTGCCCTTTCCTTTGTAGTGTCCTTGTCCTTGGGAGTGTCCCTGGCCTTGGGAGGTGCTCTTTCCTTTGTAGTGTCCTTGTCCTTGGGAGTGTCCCTGGCCTTGGGAGGTGCCCTTTCCTTTGTAGTGTCCTTGTCCTTGGGAGTGTCCCTGGCCTTGGGAGGTGCCCTTTCCTTTGTAGTGTCCTTGTCCTTGGGAGTGCCCCTCGCCTTGGGAGTACCTTTTGAGGGGGATGCCTGTGTTACATGTGAATCCCTTTCCCCCAACACCACTTGAGGATCCTGTGTGTCAACAGGATGGCGGGGGGACCACGGCGGACGGAAAGACCGTCCGCCGCAAGGCGACCGGGGCGGAAAACGTTTAATATGGTGGCGGTGTCTATTAAACACCGCCAGCCATATTATGATGGGCTCAAACAGATGCCTTTCCGTGGCTGGCATGCGGTCTTCACTTCAGGGGCCCCCTGCGGGCCCCCATATTGAAGGGGGTGGTGGGGGGTGCACATGGGGGGTACCTGTGGTACCCCCCTGCATTTGCATACACAATGCGGCAGGCACCGCGCAGTGCCTGCCGCTTTGTGTATGCAAATGCATACATGCATTTTTTAGCATTGTGGCGGGCGGTGCTGAGAGCACCGCCCGCCACAATGTTAAAAATGCATGATGCACCCGCCACTGTGGTGGGCACATCCTAATATGCAGTGCGGGACCGCCGCTCAGCTCGCGGGCGGTCCCGTTTTCCGCAAGGGTGGCGGGCGGGCAAAGTCCGCCCACCATCCTAATGGGGGCCTAAGTTTCTAAATTGGTATGGGATTTTTCTTGTGTTGTGTTTTCACTTTATTACTATTTGTGTGCTACCTAAATACTTTACACATTATCTCTAAGTTAAGCCTGACTGCTTTTTGTGCCAAGCTAACCAGGGTTCAGCACTTGTTAATTGAGTGACTTTTTGTGATTCACCATGCCAGGGACTGTGGCTGTTGCTTGCCCAGGGCTAACGTCCCAGTCAACCAATAATCCACTTTCTCACAGACCTACACTACAAACTAAATTGCGTCATATATTGTTCACCAGACAGACAAGGTTTGGAAACTCAAGCAGCTGACACTGAGATCAAAAGGCAGGCACTGGAATCTGTTGTCGTGTTATACCCGGTTCTTACCAAAGAAGACTTACATGTGGATCTAAAGGAATCTGTCAGAGAAGAAGAGTTGGATTTCACAGGAAGCTAGATTTTGTTGACTAATGTTACCGAACCCCTAAAGATAACCCTTCGATCTAATGCAGTATTCCCTCAAATGCATCATTACAAATTGTCCCCAAAAGCCATTTCAGGAATAACACATGTCATTGAAAGTATGCCAGAATGGGGTATCTTGAATGAGGTCATTGGGAGTCCATGTACCTCTCTGACTATGGCTCTTCAAATACAAATAGGAAATTGAGGATATGGCAGATAGTTTAGGATTTAAGAAAAATAAACCAAATAGTCATTCCATGCTGTTCTAAAATTCCCCCAGAACCAGTATGGTTCGAGGTCATTACCTATGTCAGGTATTATTTTCTGTTTCCCCTCTCGAAGGGATCCAGTTTGTCTTTGCTTTTTGATTCCAAGAGAAAACTCTTGTATGGTGCCAAGCTCCCCAGGGTCATACAGAGAACCCATCATATTTCAATCAGATACTCAGAAAGAATCAAGAGACCATGCAGTTTGGCACTGCTCCAATACATAGATGGGCTACTTATTGCATCAATGACAAATGGCGCTTGTAGGCAAGAGAATGTTGCGCTGCTCTTCCATTTAGCTGAGAACAAGCACCAGGTTTCCCCTGAAAAGTTGCAGTATTATCAAAGAGAGGTCAGGTATCTGGGACATCAAATTGAAAAAGAAGTCATAATAGTCTCCCATAAGCGCATTGAAACAGTCCTTAAAAACTTTGACCACAAAGAGAGAAGAACGAATATCTTGGGGCATGGTTGGCTACTACCGACAATAAATTGCAAAGTTTTTCTTTGCGGGAAAGCCTCTGCTGAGGCTGATGCACACTGATATCAGTGACCCTGTACCAAGGAATTACAAGAGCATGGACGCCTTCTAGGAGCTCAAACGCCTACTTTGCAGTGCATGTGCTCATGGAATTCCAGAAACCACCATGTATTTTGTACTCTTTCGTCATGAGATAGATGAGTGTGCTTTGTCTATGATGACCAGTTGCCTAGTTTTCAGACAATCTTCATCCAGTGGATACTGCAATGCCTGGTTGTCTCAAAGCGCTTGCAGGGGTTAACCGAAGCATTCAGCAGACTGAGGGGGTCGTGATAGGTCACCCGCTCATTGTGATGCAGCAACATTCTATTGAAATTCTCATGACTTGCACTTGGACACAGCGTTTGACCAACAGCTGTTTGAAGCATTATGAGAGCACCATTCTGGCCACAGACAAATGTTTCTATAAGATGGTTTAACACCCTAACTCCTGCTTCTTTGAAGCCAACCCCAGATGAAGAGGAAGAAAGTGAATTTGGCCATGACTGTAAAAGTGTTGCCAAGTTATGCAACCCAAGACCAGATATACCGGATGTTCCCTTCCTTGAATCTGACCAGACAATGTTTATTAACGGCTCTTGTTTGAGAGATAGACGTGGCATTTTGAGAGCCTCATATGCCATACGTACTCTGAGCTGGGTCATAGAAACATCCTACTTATCTCCAAAAAGATGTGAGAGGTACATTTACAAGAACGTAGGGGACAGGGTCAGTAAGTAGAAAATAAAAGGTGGTGTCCCCCATGTGACACTCTATATTCTTGCACACCAAACACTCCCTTGTTCGTACCTTTCCCACAAAGTCCAAATATAACTGAACCAAATTATATGCGAACATGTACCATTTTATTCCTACAGTAATATTACAAATTTTAAAAACAAATTTCTTCTAAAGTCACAATCTAGCAGTTTCTGGTACCTGATCACAAAAATGATTTTTTGACATACCCCGAAGCACAATTTCACATCAATGTACATACAATAATCACGGCTATCTCACACCATATGAATGTCCATGTATACAAATAAAAATAATGTAACCATAGGATTGTCGACGCAGCGATTCAGTGGATGAAAGTCAATAAGGCCACCTTCTTCATGACTTTATTTATATGACAACAGGGATCTGATGGGTCCCAGAGTGTCACTGGGCGGGACCACCTTTTATTTTCAAGCATCCTACTTATGCCATGTGACCTCTTCACAAATAGCAGAACTGATTGCCTTTCCCAAAGCCTTCTGTACTTCCGAAGGCTCAGAGTTACTATTTACATGATAGCCAGTATGGATTTGGCATTGTGCATGATTTTGGTCATGTGCAGTAGCACAGAGGATTTATGACCTCTGCTGGGTCCCCCATAAAAAATAGGCTGTATACCTTGAATCTATTGGAAGCCCTTCAGTTACCAAAGGAACTTGCTGTAGTGAAGTGTGCTGCACACAAGAGCGTCACTTACTTTGTCACTAGAGGAAATCGCTATGAATATGAGATTGCCTGATACTGTGCTCTTGAGTCCAGCAAATCTGCACTCAAGAGCACATCGTTGTCTAGATCATCATTGGGGATTGGTTGGTTGATCCCAAGGGAGTTAGTTTATTCTGCTTTGGTTATTTTATTCCAGCTTTGTCTGTTGGTGTTGGGTATTGTCAGAGTCGTGGCTAGTGGTGTGTTGATGAGGCAGTTAACAATGGGCTGGTCCGTCTAGGTGAGAAGGGTGGTGTGGCTGAATTTGACCTTGTAGCACAAGGTGAATATGGGGTCCAGGGTGTGTCTTGTGTTGTGCTTTTGGCCCTCAATGAGCTGGGGGAGTCTGATGTTGTTTAGGCTTTTGAGTGGGCTGCAGAGATATGGTTGAAGGGGTTGTTGAGGTTTAAGTTAAAGAATCAACGATAGATAAAAAAAAATACCAATTCCAACAACATATTACAACTATTGTGGCAAAGTCTGGATAATTTAATTGATGTGTGTATCATACCAAAATTACTCTTGGCCGCAAAGCCTCACAGACTAAACCAAGTACGAATTCTATGACAAAACTCAACACCTACACCTCTCCCCTCTCCTCCTCATCATCATCATCATCATCATTGGCCAAACTTTATTCAAATGTCAGAGACATCCATTAAAGCACAAAAAATTAAAACATTCACAATAACTTACATTTAAATAGATATTGTAGGAGGCTGGCTTAGTATATGTTGCACACGTATTGAAGTGAGGCACCCTACACTAATCCAGACAACCCTTATGGTGAATTTAGTGGTCTTAGACAAACGTAGAAAGCTCTCTAAGTGGTAGCTGTAAAGAGCTTCCTTCAGGCTTAGTCCAGAAGGAGTATAAAGCAGCTTGTCTTACCAGTACTAATCATATAGTGTAAGTTAAATGAAAAAGAACTACTTAGGGGCCCATTAGGATGTGGGGCGGATCGCCACTGCCATGCGGGCGGTAGCGATCCGCCCGACATCCTTGCCCACTCGCCACCCATTTCCCCCCCACCATATTACTATGGCGGGGGAGACCGCGGCGGACGGAAACACCGTCCGCAGCTTTTCTGCAAGTCTGCTAGACACTGCCATCCACATTAGGATGCAGACGGGAGGGTGGCTTTCCGTGGTGGCAACGGCATGCGGTCTTTCAGTTTGGGGGGCCGTTGCGGGCCCCCAGGATGATGGGAGAGTGGGGGAGGCACATGGGGGTACCCCCCTACATGTGCATTCACAACATGGCAGGAACCGCGCGGTGCCTGCCACGTTGTGCATGCACATGCACGCCACGCATTTTTAGCATTGTGGCGGGCGGTGCTAAGAGCACCGCCTGCCACAATGTTAAAAATGCCGGATGCACCCGCCACTGTGGCGGGCGCATCCTAATACCCCCCACGGGACCCCCGCCCTTATGGCGGGTGGTCCCGTTATCCGATAGGATGGCGGGCGGACGAAGTCCGCCCGTTATCCTAACGGGCACCTTAGTGTAGTTATAAAAATAGTTATTTATTATAAACGCTCACTGACACATTGGTATAGCTCCTACCCGGAGATATAATCACAATACATACAGTACTTCAACAGTAGAACAGCTCAGTAGCACAAACACACAGTGGTCTCCAGGGGGAGAACAAACCATATACTAGTAAAGTGGAATGCGAACTGTGACTGAAGTCGAAACTGGACCCCAAAGACTTAGAAGAGCTGGGGAACCAAGGAACCACACAAGGTAAGTACCCAGGAACCCCATGGAGGCAGTTTGCAGAGTGGAAACACAGTTGTGTTCTCAATGCAAGTCAACGGGGAAGTCACGGTTACAGTTTTCAAGAAGAAGGAACCCTCCCAGAAGACCCTGAATAAACCCTATAGAAGATGGAAGGTTGAAGAGTCACCACACCAGTGGATACCCCAGGACCAGGATACCTACACCAGGAAAGCCGGGTGCATAGGTGCAACGGTACATCGGAAACCACCATAGATCACAACAGAGGACGTCAGTGAAGATGCTGCTGGCGAAGAAGGTGAAAGAGTCTGGTGGAATCCAAGGGTGCATTCTTGAAGAGGGGACAGAGTCAGTGCCACTCAGGAGTGACCAGGAGGCACAGTAGACCAATAACCACCAGTGATGGCGGATGCAGGAGAGTTGATGCTGAAGTTGTCGCTGCAACTGTGAGGACCATGCAATGCTGTCAAAGATCAGGAGCTGTTCACGAGATGTCCCACATTAAAAGATGCGAGCCAGGGGGTTGGTGTCCAGCGGGAGCACCCACAAGCCTTGGCAGCAGCAACAGACGAGGAAAGTTAAGAAAGTGCAGTGTCAAATCAGCAAGGTCCAAGGGACTCACCAAGTGCAGGAGAGTCAGAGCAGGCCCCAAGCAAGTAGAGGAGCCCACTTGAGCCAAAGAAGACCCTCAAGAGGATCCAGAGGCCAGAGGCACAGGAGTCGCAAGAGGACCTTGAGCAACTCACCAATGATGCATGTCCACTGTGCAGAGAATGTGGTGAGGACAAAGATCTTGGTAGCAAGAGATGCTGGAGGCTGGAGCTTCTTGGAGCTTGAAGATCTCTAGAGAAGAGAGTCAACATGCCTTAGCAACAGCAAGTCGACTCAGTGCATATGAGTTCTGTTCCAGCAGTTCCGATGAGGGATCCTGGCTTCAAACTTGCTGTGAAGACAGTGCAGATCTTGAGGGAGTTGTAGAATGACAACCTGTTTCAGCAAACCTTTTGGAGTCCATGGGAGCTAAGGAGCAGCAGACCGGTCGGCTTTGTTGAGGGGCCTGCAGATGCAGGGAAGTGACTCCTTCACTCCAAGGGAGATTCTTTTGGGTGTCTTTGATGCCCAGAGGCCCACAGGATGGAGCACAAGCAGATATGATGCAGAAGACTGGCAGGACGGCAAGACCAGGAGCAGCAGGTGCCTTCCAGATGCAGTCTCGGTTCCCAAAGCAAAGTCCAACAAAGTTTAACATGCCCAGATGGTTGAATATGAAGTGGTTTTTATCTGAATCTTGGTGAGCAGTCAAAATATCGAAAATAAAATATCGACATTAATATTGAGGTGACAATATCAAAGGGACATTTATCGATGTTAAGAATAATAATGAACAGAATATCAACCCTAAGGTAAGCAATATCGATTTTTTTTATATCTATGTAAGTAATGTCGAAGATAGTAATATCAATATCAAATATCGCGATGTTACTAATATCGATGTTACTAATATCTATATGTATATTATTGTAATGTATTTTATCATGTATTTAATGTGTATGTGCTATATGTGTTTTGTTAAGAGTTGTACTTGTTTTAAGATATATGTATACAATTTGTATATGTTAATAATGTTTTTTTAAGTAATTTTTCTTTTTTAGTACCATAGCGGGTTGTGGGTTTATAGGGGAATGTGGTGGGAAGTAATTTAAGTATACCAAATTAATTATTATTTTTTAGGAATTATAAATTAATTTTTTATTATTTTTTGCTTTTAAGTTCTGTAGCGGGTTGTGGGTTTATAGGGGAATAGGGCGGGAAGTACTTCAATTGTAATTAAGTAATAATTTATTTTAAATAATTGGTATTGATAATTATATTATAGTTAATTAATTGATAATTGGTAATTAATTGTTGTTAATTGGTTATTAATTTTAATTAATTGATTAATTGATAATTATGCCAAGTGTATTATTTTATTATTGGAGTAGGGGAATAGTGTTGTAAGTAATTGAAATCTAATTAAATAATTATTAAATTTATTGTTGGGTATTGATAAATGATTTATTGGACATGAATTATGAATTGGTAATTATTTTAAAATATAATTTTTTGGTTCTGAAAATTAATCTATTGTTGTTTTGTCATTAACCGGTAATTACATCTTATTAAATATTATGTTACGAAAAAGTTAATTAATATATTAATAAGTAATTAGTAATTGGTCATTAATGTTTAATAATAATTATTTTTAGTATAAAATCATTTAATTGTTCAATATTTGTTATTTGGTAATTAAAATTTCATAATGAATGTGTTTTCTTATTAAAAATATTGTATTGTTCAATATTTATTATCTGGTAATTAATATTTATTAATTAATATGTATTGGTATTCATTATTAATTTATTATTAATTAATTATTCATTGGGAATTATGTTTTTAATAATTATTTATTGGCATGTGTAAATAGTTCAGAGTTATTTATTAATTAATTCTTTAATCATTTAGAAAATATATTTTATTTATAAGTATGTTATTTTCAAATTCTACGCTATCCTACAGTTTCCCTACTGTTGCACTCTCTGGAGTTGGAATAGTAATTTTTACCCCTACGCTATCCAACACTTTCCCTACTGTTGCACTCACTGGAGAGGGAATAGTAATTTTTACCCCTGCACTATCCAACGCTTTCCCTACTGTTGCACTATCTGGAGTTGGGATAGTAATTTTTTCCCCTACGCTATCCAACACTTTCCCTACTGTTGCACTCTCTAGAGTGGGAATAGTAATTTTTACCCCTACGCTATCCAACACTTTCCCTACTGTTCTACTCTCTGGAGTGGGAATAGTAATTTTTACTCTTACGCTATCCAACACTTTCCCTACTGTTGCACTCTCTGGAGTTGGAATAGTAATTTTTACCCCTACGCTATCCAACACTTTCCCTACTGTTGCACTCACTGGAGAGGGAATAGTAATTTTTACCCCTGCACTATCCAACGCTTTCCCTGATGTTCCACTCTCTGGAGTTGGAATAGTAATTTTTACCCCTATGCTATCCAACACTTTCCCTACTGTTGCACTCTCTGGAGTGGGAATCGTAATTTTTACTCCTACGCTTTCCAACACTTTCCCTACTGTTCCACTCCCTGGAGTGGGAATAGTAATTTTTACCCCTACGCTATCCAACGCTTTCCCTACTTCTGCACTGTCTCGAGTTGGAATAGTAATTTTTGCTCCTACACTATCCAACGCTTTCCCTACTGTTGCACTCTCTGGAGTTGGAATAGTAATTTTTACCCCTACGCTATCCAACACTTTCCCTACTGTTGCACTCTCTAGAGTGGGAATAGTAATTTTTACCCCTACGCTATCCAACACTTTCCCTACTGTTCCACTCTCTGGAGTGGGAATATACATTTTTACTCTTACGCTATCCAACGCTTTCCCTACTGTTTCACTCTCTGGAGTGGGAATAGTAATTTATATCCCTACGCTATCCAACGCTTTCCCTACTGTTGCACTCTCTGGAGTGGGAATAGTAATTTTAAGCCCTACACTATCCAACATTTTCCTTACTGTTGTTTGTTTTGGAGTTGGAATAGTAGTTTTATTCTCTCTGCAATTTAATATTTTTTGTAATGTAGTATAATATTAATTTTAAAAATATTAAAAGCAAATTAAATTTTTAAAATATGTTATACATAATTATTTAATTTGTATTTATGTTATTGTTTTATGTGTATAGATATATTTGTAATTGATAATATTTTTTAATAATGTATAATTTATTGAAATAATTATTAAAACTGATTATTAAGTAAGTATATATATTATATATTATGGGGCAGATTCCGATTCGGTAATATCCCGTACAAATTGCCGTACGGAGCATTTTTCCCATACGAATCGTATCCACGAACGTCCCCGTACATACGATGTAGTACGATGCGTACCCAAAGCAGTTCTCCGTCCGAATCGTACCAAAGCCCGTACGCCTCAATAATCCGTATGAATGGCATTCAGAACACGCAGTACACGATGTCCGTACGGATCATAGCAACATTTTCCGACCCAGCAAGTACGATTTGTCTAGTCAGCACTCAGTACGACTCTTTTTATATGGGAGCTCAAAACGTCCGGAAAAGCAGAATTCGTATCGAAATGCATACAAAACGGACCCCCCGGGTACGGTTTGTACACCCCATGATCGTAGGGGTATGGTTCGTACACCCCATGATCGTAGGGGTATGGCTCGTACACCCCATGATCGTAGGGTGTACGAACCGTACCCCTACGATCATGGGTTGTACGAACCATACCCCTACGATCATAGGGTGTACGAACCAACCCCTACGATCATGGGGTGTTCGAGCCGTACCCCTACAATCATGGGGTGTACGAACCATACCCCTACGATCATGGAGTGTACGAACCGTACCCCTGAGATCATGGGGTGTACGAACCATACCTCTAAAATCTTGGGGTGTATGAGCCGTACCCCTACGATCATGGTATGTACGAACCGTACCCCTACGATCATGGGGTGTACGAACTGAACCCCTACGATCATGTGGTGTACGAGCCATACCCCTACGATCATGGGGTGTACGAACCATACCCCTACGATCATGGGGCATACGAGCCGTACCCCTACGATCATGGGGTGTACGAACCGTACCCCTACGATCATCGGTACGGTGTGTATGTGAGTGTGGGCTCTCCGTACAAATTGCTCATATGCGGCTTTTACCGTACGAATTGCGTACTCATTCCCCGGTCCGGATCGTATTTGGTGGATCGTACGACATGTTTACGATTCGTACTGTTCACTGTGAGGGTCAATGTCGTACGGATTTACCCTTGCTTTTCTACGGTTCGCAAAGATTCGGACGTATTTTTTTCCTACGGATCGTACTACGCAATTCGGACGGATTTGTACGATTTGTATGGAAACGTCTACGAATTTGAATCGTCGTACGGATTAGTTTCCCAAATCGGAATCGACCCCTATATGTATTTTTTTTTAATGTTTTATTACATTGTATATATTACTTATTAATTTATTTATAAGTATTATTTAGTTTATTTTACACATTCTTTTAACTAAAAACAAACAATATTTTTAATAACAATATTTTTTACATCAATATTTTTTTTCCGATATTTTTGTACTTACCATGTTGTAGATAGAATATCGATATTCTTGACATCGATATTCTTGCTCCGATATTTTTGAAGGTCGATTTTTTGACCTTCGATATTTTGTCAGTGATCCCTGAATCTTGTCTTACAATGAATCTGAGGTCAGCCCTTAAGATGGGATGACTCAGGGGTCCCTCCCAGAGGAGGGGCTGGACAGATGGGAGGATACTCCGATGATCTTTGTCCAGTTTCACACCAGCTGATAGCTCCCTGAACTGATTTCAATTGGAGTATGAAAGGATGGCACCAAATGTGCTCTTCAAAGCAGTCTGGTGGCACTGGCAAGCATCCTCACCCCAGCCCAATACACTAAATCCTGCCTGGGAGGTGGTCACACCTCCCTGTGACATGATATCTAATGTTCTTCCTGCCCCTGCTCAAGCCTGGTGCAACAGCAGGAGGGCAGAATCATGTCTGTGGTCGGCAGCAGCTCTAGCTTACTGTTAGACCCTGAAAGGCTGGTATCGGGATTACAGGGGGGCTTCCTAGGGGAGCCCCTCAGTACATGGTATCCTACATCCAACACTGGAATCGGTGTTGGGGTAGGATTCCAACATGTTTGATACCAAACAAGAACGGATTCGGTGCAGCCAATATATAGTTAGACATCTCGAATTGACTTGATGTCCACTATATGTATAAAATGGCTGACCACACTTACAAAGATAAATAGAGTGACCTTTAAAGTTCAAACAATGTAATGCCTACTGCCTTAATCAAGACCCTGAACAAACAGCTACATCGACAATAAATGCCTGAGGGAAAACTCAAGGGCGCTTTTAAAGATAAGCACTTGGTCTGCTAGCTCAGCAGATCTTTGGGTTTGTCAACCAGGCATTCCCTGCCTGATAGCTTCCTCCTAAAATCATCAAATAACTATTCCCAAAACTTTACAGGCTAAAGGTACTGAAAGCCCAAACATGAAAAGAATAGACAAGAGGCTATCTTCGCTTCTCTTCACTATGAACACGTAAAGAAAGTAAAAAAAGGACAATTTGTTTGTTTGGCCATGCCACCCTTCCTTAATATATTTGATGAGCTGCTAAGGTCCAACTGTCTTGCCCTACTTTAGCACTTACCAACTGAAATAATTTCAATTTACTACAGGTCTCCATATGTAATACCTATATTCCATTGAAGAGCACAACAAATATACCTAATGCATGTCATGCCCATTCAGCTCCTGCTTCAGGCCCATGACACCATCTTGGTTGAATTGTGTGCTATACATATAAACAATGGTCCTTAGAGAAACAAATGCATAACATGAAATAAAATATAGACCACAATGGACGCTATATTATACAGTGTCCAGACGGGCACAGAATTTAATCTGTTACATAAATTTACAATTTTACACAATTTGCAAAAGCAACAATAAAGCGGGACGCAATCCTGCATCCAATACAAAAAACAAAGGACAGGTACAAACAAACATTTAAGGATTTCAGGCAAAAAGTAACGGAAGCTTTGATTTGATTAGAGATTGAAACAAGCTATCCAAAATAGTAGCCACACTAATTTTACACAGTGGTTAAGCATGGAACTATTAAATAGGTCGACAACGTTTTGATCCCTTGCAAAAAGAATAGTGGGATCATCATCAGGACTAATAGAATGATTGCCTGAGTGTAAAGACACTGCCTTATCTCGGCGGGTGGCCGAGACTCGAAGTGCCAAGGCAGCGTTTAGTTGCTGCCATCGATGAAAGGGTTGATAATAAGCTTGCGGCAAGTAAGATTACCAAGGTTGTGTTGATGAAGCAGTCCGATATCAATAGAGATGGTGGCGGATCCCGCCATCGCGCATTGGAACCTCCCTTGGCTTAACACCGCACTCTGCCACTTCCAAAATGCAGGGCTGCACCGTATTCAGGAGGAAACAGTGCAGGCCATTACCTACAACAAATTTTCCAAATTTCTTTGTGAAAATTTGCATAGGTTTTCCAAACTCCACACAGTTCCATCCATTAAGATAACAACACTCTTCTTCACTTCTTTGACCTGCACCAGTTTGGGGAACTTACTCTCTTCGTTCCTGACAGCACCACCTCTCTTGATTGCCACTCAATCTCCGTTCCTAATACATGTAATTTTCAAACCCTTTCTTCCATCATGGTTCTCCTTGGCCATACATTGCCTTTCCGACACATTTCTTTCCATGCGCATTCCTTGCTTCTCAACCACCTCAGAACCTACTTCAAATCCGGTTCTCTACCTTTCAGGGATATGAATGGTGACTCTACAGTCACTGGATGAGGTGTTATCTTGTATACCTATGTCAGCTTTCTCAATTCACTTCTCCGTGGTAAACCATAAGCCAAGGAAAGTTGGACATTTTCCATGATCAGGCAGTTGACTCTTTCAATGAATCCATTTGCCTGGGGCCTAAACAAAGCGATTCTCTCATGTTTGCCACCAATTTTATCCAGAAATTCCTTCATACTCCTGGAGATGAACTCCACCTCATTATCAGAAACCAATGTCTTAGAAATAACTTAATTCATAAACACTCTCTCCAAAAATCAAATCACCGCTTTAGTATCAAAAGAATCAGTGCCCTCTATGACAAACCATTTAGAATGCTAATCACTCAAGACAATCATAAACTTGCTTCACACACCTTGTTTTGTGATGGGACCAAGAAAGTCAATAGCTACCCGCTCACAGGGTCTCTTGGATATATCCAGACAAGCCAATTGAGGTGCCTCACCACTTTTTATTTGTCACTATTAGCGGCACATGCATAGTATTCCTTCACCACACTTTTAATGCTTTCATCCATTGCAGGCCACCAGAAGGATTGACTGACCCGTCTTTTCATAATCTTTCTTTTGGGGAGTGTTAAATAGCGCAAACTAGACCCCGAAGGTATTAGAGTGCTTTAAATGAGCATCAGTTTCGCTACAGAGGGACACATTCATTTTTGTTAGGCACAAAAAGATTAAGTGATTTGCCTTGATTCACAGGATTTTGAGCATCCCTGCCGAGACTCGTACCCACTTCCTCAGCTCCTAGGTCGACCGCTCTAGCCGGGCCACATCCTCTGGTGTCCCTCATGCGCAATTTGAATTATGTTCTTCTTCAGACTTTCTGGTGGGATGATTTGACTCCTCCTCTACAGCTTCCCATCATACACACTCAATTCATCCTTGATATGATGATATACCTTAAGCGGAGTACTACAAGCTTGACTGTTATCCGACCCTGCAGACACACTTCTCCTCACTTCTTGCAACACAAAATCTTCAGACATTGCTATATGTAAATGTAAATGTAAATGTCATGGTACTTATAGAGCGCACTGTCACCAGACGGTCACCTTGCGGTGTCGCCTATTCGGCTTCCTGGCGCTGATACTCATACCGCTGTGGAACCCCTCCTGGCTTTCCCTGTGAAGTGTCCACTCCTGGGCACCCCCAGGGTGAAGCCAGGCATCCTTAGCGCTGTTGGGGCTGGTGTGGAGGCCAGGCAAGCTATTGCCCAGAGTTGCAGCGTGGGGCCGTGATTAGAATAGGCACCGAGGCGAGAATTAACAGGTCCGAGGAAATTGAGCCCGAGACCCCGCCGAGGCGGGAATCGAACCCTGGTCCCTGGCCAGACCTCTCCATCAGGGTCTGCCACTCTAACCATTGAGCCACACTCCTCCTCCCATTGCTCTTTGTCTAAGGCCATTTCCTCCTTTCCTTCCGTTGCTACATCAACATCCACTTCTACACCCTGGCTCAACTCTTCCACAGGTATTCTGGAAGAGCAATCAGCAATAACATTTTTTAGACCCTTCACATATTCCACTTCGAAGTTATACTCCAACAGAGACAACATCCACCTAGATATCCTCGGTGTTACATTGCCCTCCAATCCATTCCATTCTTTAAATCAAGGGCTTCTGATGATTTTAACCTTGAATGATAACCCCTAGCAAAGTATCTGTAATGCTTTATCCCCCAGGGGTGTGCCAAGCCCTCCCTCTCAATAACAGAATAAGAAGATTCTGCTTTTTGAAACCGTTTTGAAGCAAAACCAATTATTCTGCTTTGGCATCCTTGACTTGCATCAGCACAACCCCTATGCCCACATTACTTGCATCGATTGTTATGTGGGTTTTTGCTGTTACATCAATATTGGAGCTTGAAGAATACCCTCTTTCACATTGTTGAAAGCCATGTCACACTCTGCATCCCATTCAAAATTGACCCCTTTATTTATTAACAATCTCTGAGGTACCACAGTTTCCGTGACTTTTGCTACAAATTTGGAACACAACTCTGCCAGTCCTAAAAACTATTTCAATTGGTCCTTATCTGTTGGTTTAGTTGTATTTTCCACAGCCACAACAGTACTTTTTTTAGGTCTGAAGCCTTCCTTGGATATTTTTTCCCTAAGTTCGTGACCTGTGTTCATCTCAATTGATACTTCTCCCTCTTTATTCGCAATCCGTGATTTTTGAGACATTCCATCATCTTGTCCATCAACTCATCACATACCTTCCCATTTTTCCCTACAGTTAAGACATCATCTTGAAAACATAGAACCTCATAAAAGTCCCTAAAATATTCATAGCATCATTCGTTGGAACACCACAGAGGCCAACGCTAACCTGAAAGGCATCCTGCATTAGCGGAAAGCCCCCAATGGTATGACAAATGAAGTAAGAGGTTTAGTATCCTTTTGCAGATCTATCTGATGATAACACAGGCATACTACCACACTAAAGATCGCACCCCACCTACGGCTGTCAGCATCTCACAGATATTGGGCAATGGTTGTCTGTCCACCCATAAGTTCTCATTCAAATCTCTTAAATCAACCCACAATTTAGTTTTACCCTCCTCCTTCAGGGCCACCACAATGGGTGCCAGCCGCTCTGAATACTGTATAGATACTATGATGCCCTGCTGCAGTAGCTTGTCCAGTTCTTTTTGTAGAGGCTTCCTCTTTAAATGTGGAATGTTTCTTACTTTATGCACAACTGGGGTCACATTTTCTTTCAAATTATTTCATGTGAGAAACCCTTAAGTTTCCCCAAATTATCAGTAAACACTTCAGGTTACCGTTCCATAAAAGTCTTATCATACTCCCCCAGGTTGTTCTCACTCATTACCACATTTTGTACCTCAACACTCATGACTTGTTTCTCAGCATTGGAGTTCATGAGTATGTTGAAATCCCTTTGATAATGCCAGCCCAGAAGATCTGATCCTTGTTTCGTTATGTATACTTGCCCTAACACTTTTTTACACCAAACCGTATTACCATCCACTTCATTCCCAATATTTCAATAGTTTGTCCACCATACCCCATGGCCTTCATATCAGACTTATTCCATTCTGGACTATGCTCCTTCCAATTCGTACAATAAGTGTCCTTTGACATTAATGTGTGCCTAATTCCAGAATCTGATAATATTCCCCCTTCACAACGGTAGCACTTAATTACTCTAGAACGTATTTTCTCAGAAGTAGACTGGAGTAGTAAATTGTCATTAGATTTGTCCTGTGATTTCTTGTCACCTGATTTCGCCTTTGCTTTAGGAGCTTTCTCCACTGACATGTACACCTCTGACACTTTGGCTGAATGATCTTTCAATAACTCACTACTATTCTTATCCATCTCCTTTATCTATTGTTGTGTGTGCTCCAAGCCCATGGCAATCTGTATGGCCTCCTCCAATGTGGAATCCTTTATCAATAACTTCTCTTTCACATTTTTGTTATTTG
Source organism: Lissotriton helveticus (assembly GCF_964261635.1). Lineage (NCBI taxonomy): Eukaryota > Metazoa > Chordata > Amphibia > Caudata > Salamandridae > Lissotriton > Lissotriton helveticus. The sequence continues at coordinate 1,930,556,706 of NC_136059.1, forward strand.
TGCATCTTACTATTTGATCTTACACAAGCTATTCCCCTATATTTTCAATTTGGCATGTTAGTGATCGACCCCTCAAAGCTGCTACATAAGATGCAATGTCTTCATCTACTCTTTGTACATGAGAGAAAAACGTATGTTACTCTAATACAATGTTCATCTTTGCCACAAAACGTGCATCCAACATTTATAAGGTCATATCATAAACATTGTAAGGTTGACCATCCCTCATACCAAAAGAGATCTCTGGGAGATTTTCATGTAATCACCATCCTTCCAAAACCCAGATGGTGAAGTAAAATTGCTTGCCCTCTCACAGGACCATACTTGTCAGCACCAATTGCTATCATGTAAGTGATAAACAATTTCCTCCACTTGTTCCCTGGAATTTATGGCTCTCCCAGAGTGGGAAGAAACATCAATGGCAGTGCTAAACCCTGATCAGCCATTGACAGTGTGAAACCCCCTTAGGTAACTTCAATAACTATATGTATTGCACACAGTATGCACAAAATATGTGAGTAAATGCAATATTCAATATTCACATATTATGACAGTCCAAACCTGCAGGGAAATTATAAGACTAGTAAACATACAAAATTAACATAACTAATTAAAATAATTACCTACCTTAAACATCTAACAAAACAAACTAGCAGAACAATGCAAATGTTGCACTAATGTTCTCTGGTACTTGTCTAGTTATATTCCTGGGATTTCTCTTCTAATTTCTACTTGTTCCTCTGCAATGTAGTGACGTTCTTAAGGTCCTTTACTCCTCCTGAAAGTGAAAGTGCAATATTCCTAAGGTACTTTCCTCTTTGTGAAATTGAAGCACTGAAGACTGAAGACTTTCAGGCATGTCAAAAAATTGGCTGATTGTCTCCACAGACCTACTCAGCAATGGAATTTACAGTATGGGAAATTCCTGGTGAACAACTGTAATTGGTCTCATCTACACGGTAATAAAAGGCATAACATCACAAAGCCAGTGTGAAGACAATATGTGTATGAAGTTTGCCTAGCATGTTTACATAATTTATAATGATTCTTTGGGAATCATGCGGTAGGCACATGGGCTATACTCTCTTGTGGCATTACTTGTAGTGTGTTTAGACTTAAATTACCCTTTGGAATGAGGTAGCAGGCATGTGGCATATGCTCAATGGAATAATATACAATTTGTCACGAAGAGTAAGGCTGCATGTGAGCTTTGTGCTATTGCGCGCTGTGTGTTTATATTTAAATTATTGTCTCATGGTAAACACATGGCAGGTGCACTGTTAACGTTCTTTTAACATACACGCTATGTGTCATCATTCTAATTAGCATGCCATAATCCAGCCGCTAACATTTACAAACTTTGGATGCAATGCATCACTGTAGGAAAGTTGGTACATCTCAAATTGGATACTGGGGTACCTTTATAAGTCCTTGGTACATGGTACTAAGGGACCTAGGGCATAGGTACCCCAGGAGTCCCCCATAGACTGAAGCATGTATTATGCCACCTATGGGAGACCATTCAAACTGTCACTACAGGCCTGCCATTGCAGCCTGTGTAAGCTGGTGCTAACACCACTTATGACAGATATAGTTTCCCTATAACTAGGGTCACTGCACTTAAAACCTATGTCATCCCTACAGCGGGCATTTTCAATCCTGAAGGGAGGGCGCTTGGTTCTAAAATTGAGGGTGCCCCTGCATGAGCAGGACACAACTACAGCCTTCGGAGTCCATTCTACCAGGTTGAAAGTAAGACAGCCATATAACGTATAGAGGGGCACCGAGTCATTACACAATGACCATCTTGAAACTGGCTGTAACGAACCCTGTCATGTTTGGTATCAAACATGTTGCAATCATACCTCCACACCGTAAACGGTGTGGGGGTATGATTTCAAGCACTGTAAAGGCCCTCCATTAGGTTCTCAGTGCTCCCGGTAGCAGTCTACCCGGACAGGACAACATGGCTGCTGCCGACCAGAGACATGATTCTGTCCTCCTGCTGCTTAGCCAAGCTCGAGCAGGAGAAGGCAGAACAATAGGTATCCTGTCAGACGGAGGTGTGACCACCTCTCAGACAGGGTTTAGTGTATTGGGGCCGGGTGGGAGCACTTGCCAGCGTCACTCAATTGTCTTGAAGGGCACATTTGGTCCACCACCTTGCATAGTACAGTTCAAACCAGCCCAGGGATCCATTGGCATCCAAGACACCTGAAGAAATATCCCTTGAAATCAGACACCACTTCGACCGTCTTGGCACTCTGGACTTCACTGGACTTTGCTCTGGGCATCAAGGCTGCAACCGGTAAGACTCCTGCTGCTCCTGATCTCTTTACCCTGCTCGACTGCTGCAACGTCCTTGCATGGCTCCATATAGGAAACCTTCCAAGGCCTGTGGGCATCCAAGACACCTGAAGAAATATCCCTTGAAGTGAAGGAGTCACTTCCCTGCATCTACAGGCCCCACAACTAAGCTGATAGGTCTGCTGATCTTGAGCTCCGACGGACTCCGAAAGGCTCAGCAACATAGCTGGTGGTTCGTCATATCCCTCTAGGCCTGCTCTGTCCTCTCACCAAGTTTGAGGCCAGTATCCCTCATCGGAGCCGCAGGAACGAAACCCAGTGCTCCACGTTGACTTGCTGTTGGATAAGCTTGTTGGCTTCCTTCGCCCAAGATCATCAAGCTACAATTAGCCCCAACCTCAAGCATCTCTAGTGACCAGAATCTTCTACCACACAGCATCGCTTGCACCGTGGACCTGCTTTTTATGGTGAGATGCTCAAGGTCTTCTTGCGACTCCAGTGCCTCCAGCCTGAGTGTCCTATTGAGGGTCACCTTCAAATTTGTGGGGCACCCCTGATTGCTCAGGGCCTGCCCTGACTCCCCTACTTGTGGAGAGTCTCCTGGACCGTGCTGATCCGACACTACCTTGTTCGCTTTCCACATTGGTTGCAGTTACTAAGGTTTGTTGGTGATCCCACCGGACACTGACCCCTCAAACCTCGACATCCGACATGGGACAGCTTGTGAAAGGCTCTTGGCCTTCTACAGCATCGCCTGGACCTCACAGCTACAGCTCCAAGGTCACCGTCAACTCTCCTACAGCACCTGATATCGGTGGGCATTCATCTTCTGTGCCTCCTGGTCACTTCCATGTGGCATAGACTCTGTCCCCTCTGCTTTCAGGTAATTCTGAACTTAAATCCACCTTTGAGTTCCATCAGACACTTTCTCCTTCCCCAGCAGCGGCATCTTCCTGAAGTCCACCATTGAGTTTGACGGCGGTGTTCGACGCCACTTCACACTATGTACCTGGGTCCCCTGGGGCAGGTATCCTGGTTCCTAAGGTATCCACGGGTGGTGTTTCTATTACAAAGTATGGCATGCATGGTGTATATCTCCGGCTAGGAGATATCTGCATGTGTTAGTGAGTGCCTTATAATAAATACATATTTTAATAAATAAACTGTGTGGTTATTTTTCATTTAATCCACACCTAAAAGATTATGGGCCACATGCATCAAACTTAAGAATACTGATTCCTAAATTGCGATTTTTAAGAAATCGCAATTTAGGAATCACAATTTGTTATGCATGTAGGAATCACAAAATAAATTGTGATTCCTACATATTCTTAATTGCGACTCACAAATTGCGAATCACAAATAAGGAATGGCTTCTCTTTCATTCCTAAGGGCCTAGAGGCCCATAGGAATGAATAGGAATTGCATGCGCAATTTGCAAGTACCAAATAGGTACTCGCAAATTGCTCATGCAATTTGAAGGGTGCAAGGGTGCCAAAAGGACACCCTGATGCACTCCTGAAAGTGCAATCAAAAAACATGTTGCACACACACATGCCCCAAGGGCATGTTTGTGTGCAACATAGAACTTTGAAAAATGCACTTTTGTGCATTTTTCAAAGTTTTCGCAAGTTACCATCAACTTTAAGTTGATGGTAATTTGTGTTTCTTAAAAGCAAAATTGCGATTTTTTTTATTGCATTGATTTGCGATTCCCTAAATGCAATCACTATTTAAGTAATTGCAAATTTTGTGATTACATAAATAGTGATGATGAATCCCAAATGCAAAAATTGTGGTCGCAAAGGCGAATCTGCCCCTTTGCGACCGCAAAAAACAATGATGCATGTGCCCCTATGTTCTGGTAAAGCAAGCTGATTTACACTCCTTCTAGACTAAGGCTGAAGACTGCTCTCCACAGCTACTACTTAGAGAGCTTTCTAAGTTTGTCTAAGACCACTAAAATCACCATAAGGGTTGTCTGGATCAGTGCAAGTTGTCCACTTACATAAGTGTACACCATATAGTGAGCCAGCCTCTCACAAGCCCCAACCCGAAAACATCTAGAATCCCACTGTTTTAATGTATTCCAAAATGACTGATTAAATGTGCTGACACATCAATTTGCACCTCTAATTCTTTTCAGCTTAAATTAAATCTTTGCAGGCAGGACACTCACTCACATGAGGCTTAGTAATGTGAACACATGCACGAATATTCCTTCCGAGATTTGCCTCATACAGAGTTAACTACGCCCCATTAACAAGAGCAGTCATTAACTACTTGAAGGCACACAATAACTTTCTTTCTTGCTTCACAAATATTCACACGCATTGGCAGGAACAATACACATGCTTAAACTGAGATTAGATGTTGCAGATAGAAGCCAGTTAGCCTCAAGCTGCTTAAGTACTTCTCTTTCCTTTCAGAAAAACGCTCCACACGCTCTTAGTTGTTTTCAGTCATTTTCTATATTCTCATCTGTGCATTATCAGTTACTCACGTGAATGCAAATAGTTGAATTGATAGTTGCTTTCTATCCTTAATTCAGGGGTGCAGGTACTCACAAGTCTGTCCCCTGCACACACTACAACTCGTCTCCTGTTGCATAATATACACCACGGATATTTGTAGATTAACCTAAATTTACTCTTCATCCAAGTTACCTCTAGCTGTCTCTTACAGTCCCCTCACTCCAACTCCCCTTTCTTCATAAGAAGACATTCCATTCCTGGTTTTATATTCCTCATTAAAGAGGAACATTCTAGCAACTCTACAATAAGACAGCATACCATAACATTCATAACGTAACATAACATAACAGTGATGACAAAATCAATGGTAAATAAAGAGACATAGGACCCGATTCACAGAATTAAGACAAAATCCTAAACTTACTACTTTTGGTATTCACAGATGTACTTACTAATTTTGGTATTCATAGAATGGATTTACGACTACTAACTTTACATCCGCACTCGGGCCGGATATTCTGGCCTGGAGGCAGAGCTTCTGGCCCAGAGGCGGAGCTTCTGGCCAAGAGGCAGAACTTGTGGCCCGGAGGCGGAGCTCCCGGCTTGGAGTTGGAGCTTCCAGCTCGGAGGTGGGGATTTAGCCATGGCTGAAATCTCCACCTCTGGGCCAGAAGCTCTGCCTCCGGACTGCAAGCTCCGCCTCTGGGCCACAAGCTCTGCCTCTTGGCCAGAAGCTCTGCCTCTGGGCCGGAAGCTCCACCTCCAGGCCAGAATTTCCCGCCCGAGTGTGGACGTAAAGTTAGTAGTCGTAAATCCCTTCTGTGAATACCAAAAGTAGTAAGTGCATTCTGTGAATAGCAAATGTAGTAAGTTTAGGATTTTGTCTTAAGTTAGTTCTGTGAATCGGGCCCAACAGGAACAAGAATGTCAATGTGGGATTAATATAAACGAATGCTTACCTTTCACCCCTGACTTGGGGGCACACAGTTTTACAAGTATTAGCAAAGCCAATAGGTCCAGCTTTTTTAGGGAAAGTGTTTGGTAATACTGAGCGCATTTATGTGTGTTGCCAACGTTGTCCTAAAAAGAAAATGCCCTTATGATGCAGATTCTTGGGATACAACAATCAGAAAGTTAGAATTAGGGGCTTTATTTTATGAACAGACTGAATTATCTGATATAAGCTATCCATGCAAACTAGAGTGTTATGAAAACAAGTCAGAAGATAGCCTAAGTTTGTATTGGAAATGGTGAACTTAAAAGCCATACACAGATAAATATTTAATTGTGGTTATTTTTTAAAAGGAGCCAGTATTTTAATTCATCTCTCTGAAAACGTATGTGCACCCACAACTTTAGTTTGTTAACAAAGGAGATGTAAATCCAACAACATGTGTTCATGAAAGCAAGTAAACAAATTAACATGTAGGGGTTATTTGAGAGTAGCTCTGAGTCTACATGGTGCATGCACTTCCTGAAGAAAAAGCCATAAATCACCAATTAAAATGTCATTGTGGAGTCAAGTGAATACATCAAAGAAAACCCACTGCATTTCAGCTTCAAGCTACACTTGATTTCACAATTTCAATATAACAAATGGGCTTTTTGTTTTCCCGGATGACACATAGGGGACTATTAGAATAGCGGGCGGATCGCCACTAACCCTGGGCGAAGCACTACGCTACGCTCGCATAGTTTGCGAAGTTTGCACAACTTCGCACTACGCGAGCTGCACGTAGCACAGTGTGAACACGCGTAGCGCAGCGTAGCGTAGTGCAGCGGTCATTTTTTGGTTGTTTGCGGTCCTCAACGTCATGTTCGCGACCGCGAGCAAGCAAAATGACATCCCAGCGAGACTCTCAACGCGGGGAGGTCAGGTTTCTCATTGCGAGTGGTCGTGCATGCTCGCGACCGCTCGCGATGAGAAACTACCAGTTCGCGTTGAGAAAGCTGCCGCTCGAGTAAAAATCTACTCGAGCGGCAGAAAACTACAGCTCGCACTGTGCAAGATGCCGTTTTCAATGATTGCACAGTGCCGGATGCTTGTTCGCACTGTGCAATCATTGAAAAGGCATCTTGCACAGTGCGAACATGCTACTACGCAGCTCGCGTATTGCTACGTGAAGTTCGCGTAGTGGTAAGTGCACTTCGCGTAGCGCTACTTCGCGAACTACACCCACCCTTAATCGCCACTGCCCGTATGGCGGTGGAGATCTGCCCGCCATTATCAACCGCCCGCTTCCCATTTCACCCCGCATATTACGATGGCGGAGGGGAATCCAGTGGATGAAAGACCATCCGGAGGTTTTCCGCATGATGACAAGTCGACCGGGTGGAAAAGGGGCTGAATATGTGGCGGTGTCTGGAAGACACCGCCATCCATATTCCATATTACAATTCAGGCGGAGATGTGCCTTTCCATGGCGGAGTTGTCCCTCATTGTGGGGGCCTGCTTGGGCCAACAGGGTGTTGGGGGTGCCCATGGGGGGTACCTATGGTACCCCCCTGCATATGCATGCACAACGTGGCAGGCACCGCGCGGTGCCTGCCACGTTGTGCATGCAAATGCACAAGGTGCATCCACAGCATTTTGGCAGCGTTGCTGTGAGCACTGCCCGCCACAATGTTGTGGATGGTGGATACACCGCGGCGGTGGCATCCTACTTGTCGGTGCGGGACCGCCGCACCCCTGGGGGCCGGTCCCAGCACCGCTAGGGTGGCGGGCGGAGTCCGCCCGCCATCCTAATAGTCCTCACACTGTTTTGTACTTAACGACCAGGTCCTGGATTGGGTGTACAGAGTTCCGAAGCAAAGTCATGACAAACATCTGAAGTGGACACAGCAAGATGTAGAGAAAGATTCAAAACATGCAACCAATAGCAGGAGCTCTGCCGTTTAAATGGAAATGAGTCAAGTGACCACTGTGACACACTGTAGTTGTTATTCATGTTGTTATATTGTAGTAATACAAAAGGGGATGATGGACGGAGCGTTTGAACAAATCAAACACTCACCCCCAGTCAACTGATCTGGGTTTAATCCATCACCATTCTTTAGTTCACTCAGCCACCCCAGTTCAGACATGGCTATATGCAAATCAGTCTGACCCTGTGCCTCATGGGAACAGTACAGCCCGAACTGCCAAGCCATGTCTTCCCTGGACCGGAAACAAGCATCCTGGGACCGGTTTCGGATTCATAATCCTCATCAGCCAGGCTATCTTGAATCCAGTGGCCAAGTGAACAAGGGACTCACGTCTGAGCATACCCTGCCACACTTAGGGCGAACAAAGCGATACAAAAGGGGATGATGGACGGAGCGTTTGAACAAATCAAACACTCACCCCCAGTCAACTGATCTGGGTTTAATCCATCACCATTCTTTAGTTCACTCAGCCACCCCATTTCAGACATGGCTAAATGCAAATCAGTCTGACCCTGTGCCTCATGGGAACAGTACAGCCTGAACTGCCAAGCCATGTCTTCCCTGGACCGGAAACAAGCATCCTGGGACCGGTTTCGGATTCATAATCTTCATCAGCCAGGCTATCTTGAATCCAGTGGCCAAGTGAACAAGGGACTCATGTCTGAGCATACCCTGCCACACTTAGGGCGAACAAAATGATAGAAAAGGGGATGATGGACGGAGCGTTTGAACAAATCAAACACTCACCCCCAGTCAACTGATCTGGGTTTAATCCATCACCATTCTTTAGTTCACTCAGCCACCCCAGTTCAGACATGACTATATATGCAAATCAGTCTGACCCTGTGCCTCATGGGAACAGTACAGCCCGAACTGCCAAGCCATGTCTTCCCTGGACCGGAAACAAGCATCCTGGGACCGGTTTCGGATTCATAATCCTCATCAGCCAGGCTATCTTGAATCCAGTGGCCAAGTGTACAAGGGACTCACGTCTGAGCATACCCTGCCACACTTAGGGCGAACAAAGCGATACAAAAGGGGATGATGGATGGAGCGTTTGAACAAATCAAACACTCACCCCCAGTCAACTGATCTGGGTTTAATCCATCACCATTCTTTAGTTCACTCAGCCACCCCAGTTCAGACATGGCTATATGCAAATCAGTCTGACCCTGTGCCTCATGGGAACAGTACAGCCCGAACTGCCAAGCCATGTCTTCCCTGGACCGGAAACAAGCGTCCTGGGACCGGTTTCGGATTCATAATCCTCATCAGCCAGGCTATCTTGAATCCAGTGGCCAAGTGAACAAGGGACTCGCGTCTGAGCATACCCTGCCACACTTAGGGCGAACAAAGCGATACAAAAGGGGATGATGGACGGAGCGTTTGAACAAATCAAACACTCACCCCCAGTCAACTGATATGGGTTTAATCCATCTCCATTCTTTAGTTCACTCAGCCACCCCAGTTCAGACATGGCTATATGCAAATCAGTCTGACCCTGTGCCTCATGGGAACAGTACAGCCCGAACTGCCAAGCCATGTCTTCCCTGGACCGGAAACAAGCATCCTGGGACCGGTTTCGGATTCATAATCCTCATCAGCCAGGCTATCTTGAATCCAGTGGCCAAGTGAACAAGGGACTCACGTCTGAGCATACCCTGCCACACTTAGGGCGAACAAAGCGATACAAAAGGGGATGATGGACGGAGCGTTTGAACAAATCAAACACTCACCCCCAGTCAACTGATCTGGGTTTAATCCATCACCATTCTTTAGTTCACTCAGCCACCCCAGTTCAGACATGGCTATATGCAAATCAGTCTGACCCTGTGCCTCATGGGAACAGTACAGCCCAAACTGCCAAGCCATGTCTTCCCTGGCCCGGAAACAAGCATCCTGGGACCGGTTTCGGATTCATAATCCTCATCAGCCAGGCTATCTTGAATCCAGTGGCCAAGTGAACAAGGGACTCACGTCTGAGCATACCCTGCCACACTTAGGGCGAACAAAGCGATACAAAAGGGGATGATGGACGGGGCGTTTGAACAAATCAAACACTCACCCCCAGTCAACTGATCTGGGTTTAATCCATCACCATTCTTTAGTTCACTCAGCCACCCCAGTTCAGACATGGCTATATGCAAATCAGTCTGACCCTGTGCCTCATAGGAACAGTACAGACCGAACTGCCAAGCCATGTCTTCCCTGGACCGGAAACAAGCATCCTGGGACCGGTTTCGGATTCATAATCCTCATCAGCCAGGCTATCTTGAATCCAGTGGCCAAGTGAACAATATTGTAGTAGGGCAATAAAACATTGCATAATGTATTGATAAATATGTGTTTATTTATATTTTTAACAATAAATGATATTTTTTAACTATTTTAAATTATTTAATTCAACATTATTTTCTATTGGTTTTATATTAATTCCCAATCTCTTTTATTTTCTATGGAAGAATGTTGCAGTACAAGTGGTTGGCCATGTTTTGTGCTATACTTACTACTGTTTTTTGTTTTTAGTAGTAACTTGTACTCAGATTTTGTTATTAGCCAAAAGTAGTAAACTTTCTCCAAAGGTTTAGTTACTCAAAAAGTGTAAGTTACTCTGATTGTAGACATAGGAACCACAGCCTATTCTGATCACTCCACAGCACATCTCAACACTCACAAGACCTAATGAAAGGTGAAGGCTCAGACATGCATTATTACAAAGTAACACCTAGCAAAGGTACTAGCTTTTTACCATATGAGGGTAGTGCTTTGGGCACCCCTCCCAGGCCAACAAGACTACAATCTGTGGGACAGGAATATGTCACAGCACACACATATGATCCATGCTTGCCTATGATAACAAAGATTAGCATCAAGAATCCAGACAGCAGCACAGTTGCGGCTCTTAGGGCAGGTGTGCATGGCCATTACCAGGCGGAGGACCTTTCTGTCCCATCAAGCTACTTTGTGGATACTTTGGACAATTTTCACCACCTAGATGTCATGGCTAGGCCTAATTCCATCTGCTAAGGTTCCATATACATAGCAAAGAGGAGAGGAGACAGACGGCAGTCCTGACTTCTGCCCATGTTTCGCAGAGATATAATGACCCCATGGTCCCGAAGAGGTCACCAGTTTTAGAAGTGCAACCTGACCAGGACCATCACCAGAGGACTGAGGCTATTGTGCCCCCCTCCTCACGCAGCTGCATTGGGATGTGAGGCCAGCTTCAGGAACTTTCCATGACCTTCTCTCCATGAAGCGACAGACTGAAGGACTTATCCTGGCACGAGGAGCCACGAGGAATCTCTTGTCATCACGTGTGAGGGACTTGGGTATCATTGAGTGCAGCCTGACTGGGATCAGTGCACCAAACTCACCTGAACCAGCCCATGCTGCTCAGGCGACCAAGGGAGAAGCATGCTCAGGAACTCCAGACTCTCCAATCCTGATTATGAGACTGAATTTGACCAAGTCAGTCCTGAGGAACTTGATTGCTAGATATCACTTCAGCACTGAAACATTTTTTACTTTATCATAGAGTCAGAGTGATTCTTGAGACTCGAACTACTAGTAGTGCTTATCCTGGTTGTTGCCTAAAGTGAATGAGGAATAATCACAAATGCTAGAGGGAGGAGGGAGTGGGACACAGAAATCTGCCTACAAAACACACGAACCCTGATGTCAGGGGAACTGTGGAGTTGGGTGTGAAAGTCATATTTACTTTTGTGTTGATGGCAGTAAAATAGTTGAAAGGGGAGCAGATGTAGTCTAACGGTTAGGGCGGTCGATCTCAAATCTGGGGAACTGAGTTTGAGTCTCGGCAATGACGCACAACATCCTTTGATTCTCTGCAAATCACTTAATCTCCCCATGCCTAACAAAAATATGAATGTGTCCTTGTGTAACGCAACTGGTGCTCCTGGAAAGTGCTCTGATACCTGACATCTTCATGTCAAGTTTGCGCTATATAAATCTCCAGAAAAAAGAGTATGCATTTAACTGGACAATTCTTTATGCCACTGTAGCATGTATTTCCAGTTGTGAGCACATGCTCACCCCCTGTATCTATCTCCTGCCAGAGGGAGCCCTGGATCCTTGGAATACTCAGACCACACTACTACTGAGAGAAAAGTGCTGAAGAAGTACTTGGCCCAATTGCTCAGAATCCATAGTAGGTCGGGCCCTGGGGCATCAGGAGTAAAAGGCATCAAAACAATGGTTAGGTCCAGTAGCTCCTGATTGCCCTGTGACCCTCTGATAGGGGGTGTGACATAGCTGTTTGCGCTGGAGATGACCTAGTAATGCTTACTGGTCCATTGAAGGTGGCTCCCACCTTCTTTGAGAAACTAGAACTATTCTGCTCCTTTCTTTGTTTAAAATCAATAAATATACATCTAAAATACTAAATATATCCACAACTGCAGAACAACAGGAGGGGCCTTAAACCAGGTTTCCATTAAAGTGTGCCAAACAGTGCCTAGTTATCCAGGGGTTACAATAATGATGTAGCTTGGGAAAAATATGCAATTCTTCTGTAGGCACTCCAAAAAGGTATACAGTTCTGGCACATTGAGGTCTCTCATTGTTAGGGTGACTAGCAGCAGTCAAACTTAATATGCTACTGAGACTGCTCTCATTTCTAGACGCTCTTCTTTTGGTATACATAGTTAACTGACATAAATTGATTATGTGGCACAAAATGTTTTGATGTCAATGGCATGGAAATTCTCAAAGCTTGGAAAGCCTGCTCAGATGAATTTTATAACTTTCTGATGCACTTCTGTCAAGTTGAACAGTATCAGAATGAGAAGTTGTCTCCCCATTGGACCATTGAGAAACTTCGTTCTGGGGATCCTGGGATAGTGTGTGTTTTTTGAACGTGTATGCGTTTAGGATGAGTGATGGCGATACGAGTGTGGTGGGGACTTTATACATCAATGTATGTTAATGTTGTTTGTGTTGCATTGTTAGTTTAATTAATGAATTTTATGTTGATTGTTTTTAAGATAATCATGACAAAGGAAGTATAGATAATGAATAATGTTAATGGAAATCAAAAATGTTTAAATATGAAGATGAATTTGTCATAATTGTAATAAAATAAAATATTTGAGGGAATGCACTTGGGGCCAATGACTTGTTGGATTAAATCCATTTATTATTGTAGACAGGTTGAGCTGGAATTATTATTTCTTGTTTGATAGTCTGTTTCCCATGTGTTCCCCAACTTAAAATAATGTACTAGGCGGTGCCCTGTGTGGTTAGGGGTTCTGACAAGAGATGCCATTGATTTAGCCACTAGAAAACTATATACTGTTTTTGGCCCATCAGTATGATACATTGAGATAGGTTTGGAGCAAGAATGATCAAGAATATTGTAAGGAAACGGCCCATTAGTTTAGTGGACCTGCACAAGTAAAGGGTCCACATTCGCCACCCCGTTGTAATGTTTGACTCTCTCAGGTTAGTGGAGCAGAGCAGTCCAAGGCCTACCTAAGGGTGGTAGTGTGGGCTAGTAATCACCGCTCGCTGGCACACAATAGTAACACTCGCTAAATAACTGTCCAGTTTGTGCTTTTCCTTTAGAAAAGTAAAACAACATTTATTACACACCCACTACTGAATATAATGCCGTCACTTATAAACATACATAAGACTGGTGGAAATACCTTTGGCAGCATTACATTTGACCCGTAAAGGGTCATGACCCCAACATTCGCAGTAACTCGCTTCATGTACAATACAGCACATAGCATACGTGGGGGTGTCAACTTACATCAGGTCAATGTTATTACACTTCAAGACTAGAATCATGTGTCATGGTGATACTTCATCCCTTCACTGACGTCAGTAACCATACTCCCTCTGCACTTATTCTAAATAAGCAAACACTGCAACCCTGTGCCCATGTTATTAGTAATAAAGACAGCCTTCTTTGCACGTATTATGAATAATCAGGCATTGCTATAGGGTGCTCACATCTTCACTGGTAAAACTTTGCAGCCTTTCATTAATATTAGTTACCACCAGTATTCACAACCCTTTAAATAAGGCATTGTCATTAACATCATTGAATAAAGCATCATTTAAATTCATGGTGAACCATACTTTTGAAGATTGCATTGCAAACCAACATGAAGAACACTATTCAATAAATCATTGTGCAAATCCTTAAGACACCCATCTTTGAATAAAGCATTTTCCAACATCCACCATGTTTCTGTGTCTTATTTAACCCGCTTCATGCCACAAAACCTGCAGCCATAAACTCAGCCCTTTAATGGGCACTGGAGTCCCAGCTGTAGAGCTCCAGCTTCAGTCTGAGAAGTGCTTGAAACAATAGCCAAAGCTCAGGTGGCCATCCCTTTGAAGACCTGTCAGATGTAGTGTCGGCAGGTTTTTTAATTCCTTTGCTAGGGCTTTGCTCCACTCATGCAGCCCCCCCACCACACTTGTTTAGATGCATTGTTGGTGTCTCGGCCATCTTGGAGCCACCACATTTCCAGTACCTTGAACTAAGCACAAGCCCTGCAAGGCAGTATGGGGTGCTCCCACCCAGTAGATCGTGAATCATAATTAGGATGCTGCCCTGCTGCCTTTTGTCTTGCCACACAACTTTGCCTTTTTTTTATGTGTTTGGACTTGGGGTTCCCTGTGTGCCTCCAAATATTGAGAGTAGCCCAGGCAGGCCCCCACTGGCTGCCTCCGTGTTCCCACGTGGCAGCCTCTCATCCGCTGCCATGGTAGCTGCCAGCTCTATTCTCCCCGCATGCTCCTGCAAGCAGGGCACTCTGGATGGTGGTGGTGGGACACTTTCCCTAGAGACAAAAACATGGAACAGAACAGACCCACCACTGATGGGAAGAGTATGGCTGCACCCTCCTGTCCTTCGTAAAGCAATCAGAGACCTGGAGTTGGGATCCCGGGTCTGCATATCTTTATCAATCCTCTGGGGGAGAGGAACAGTGCTTCCCTGTCCTTCTCTTCTCTGTTGGGGCCCAGAGTTGGGGATCCTGGGCCAGGCTCATAATATTTGGTGGGGGGGGGTGCATTGGCACTCCCGATTTTCTCCTGGTGGTTGGAGTCCAGAGTTTGAGGGCTCTGTGAATACATCCCGGCACAGAGATTGGGATCCCAGGTCCCTTGGAGCTCTGGGTAGAAGCCCCACACCCACCCCCTGCCAGGTTCAGAGATTGAGAAGGTTCCCTGTAGCAACCCCTGGGCCTTGGCCTACCTTTGGTGTCCTGCAACGGAGCTCCACATGCTCCGTGACTACACTGGAGGGTCAAAGGTCAAATCCTATACCTTTCTGTATCTCACCAGCTTTGGCTCGTTTTGCTCTTAGAGGTGAGCCTAGCCACTTGGAACACTTATCTTAGGCCTCCTGCCTCGAAGGTAGCAAATTGTGCAGGGAGCTTGTTCCACTGGCTTCTTGTAGCAGGCTTTATCTTTCTCATCTATTGTTTCTCTCCTCCTCTGTGCAGAAGTCCAGTTCTTACCCCAACTAGTCCTTAAATGGTGTCAGTGGACCAGGTTCCCTTCCCGTCCCTGGGGAGAGCCCTTTGGTCCTGATGTCAACTGTAGTCAGAGTACTTAGTCCAGATGTCCATGGCTGCAGCCTCCAATTCCAATGTCCAGCAAAAAGCACAACCATGAGAGAGCTCTCCGCCTTGTTCAAGACCTTTTAAGTGGGGGCAGAAAGTTCTAGAAGAAAGACACCTCTGACCTATCCTGGAGTGCCATATCACCTCTCCACCCCTGTACCAACCCTCCTGCACAGCATGCTGGGACAATTCAAAATGGCATTGCCCAGGAGTCACTGGCCACATCCCCTCTGGGTGCCTCAGTTCCACTGCTCACTGATATCACTGCCAGAGCATTTCTCAACAATACCTCAAAACGGAGCCTCCTCCTGTGTTGGCTCCAGACGTTAGGGCTACCTAATGTTCAGTGGGATTGGGCTGGCCCATCTCTGATACAGTGGAAAAGCTAATTGATAAATGCAGATCCTTCTTCCCCATCCCTTCTTCAGGAGGTGTGTGAGACACACTGTTAATTGCTCCCTTTGTGCGCAGAGGCCTTTGTTAGCTCCTGGAAAGAAATATGATTATCTTGGCACAGCAGGGTGACAAAAGACCTGGGCTCTCATCCTGAGCCAATTATAACAATCCTGCTAAATGACCCATAAGTGGTACGGATATCATCTTGGAACTCTCAGATTTGATTTTAGTGTACATGTTTGATATTTCACTGGACTTCGTATGCCAAATTGAAACAAAACTGCATGCTAAGACAGTCTTCCTCCATGTGTATAATGGAGTGTCACTGCAGAGAAGACAGTAAAACACACTACTTTCCCTATGAGTGTATACTGACATTATAAGGCCTACACCAGGTAAATAGCTAATCCTGCAGAGCCCCTCTGGGTCAGGCTACCTGTGCCCAATTTCCCGACTTCACACTACAGGAGTCTCATACATGCAGCCCACACAGTTTAGAAGCTTACCCAAACTAAAAAGGTCAAACACAAGGGGGCCATTAGGATGGCGGGTGGAAAAGCGGCAGACGGTCTTTCCATCCGCCGCGGACCCCCAGTCAGGGGGTCAGTCTGGTTAGGATGGCGGGCGGAATCCGCCCGCCATCCTAATGGGCCCCCAGGTGATCAAAAAGTGAAACATCTGAGCAGATTAGGTGGGAAGAACCCATCGCCTTACAATTAGTAAGTTGTTTGAGGGTCTATTAAGTGGTGTCATGCACTGCACCTTCGGAAATCAATTTTTTTTATTTAGGTCTGGCATTTTTATTAACAAATACTCGTATGGAATGACTGCTGAATGTATCTCCCTGTACTAGTATTTAAAAAATAATAATAATATACAGTGTACATGCACATTTTTTACACCATTCTACATCTACTGGTTTGTTAATTTGTTGTTCACTCTTT